>NW_023637579.1:3520634-4120634 GCF_015220235.1 Choloepus didactylus
TTTGATTTTGCCTGATTCATGATATGCACTATTAAATAATCATTACATTCAGATGTGAATATTATCCAGACTTTGCGACACCAGAAATTGGCCCATGAAAGAAAAGAGCCACTTCCTCTGCAAATCTGATTTTCTTTGATGCTAACAAATTCTAGTCTTTTCTTAGTGCCTTCTGCATCAATATCTAACAAAGTTTCTTGAACTTTTTAACAATAATGCAAAGGAAATATGTTTCCTGAGAATTGCCAGTAAGCAGGAGTGTGACTCACAGTCTGAAATTTTTAACGTGCAACCATACAAAGAAGCAGAGGGATAGACCAGTTTTGGAGCTGTGATGTTACAGGAAAAAGACCATTTGAAGAAATACTATGTTTAAAAAAGCAGTGTGGTAGAAATTTTTCTTTAAAACAGTTTTATTCACATACCATACAATCCACCCAAAGTGTACAGTCAATGGCTTTTGGTATAATCACATAGTTATGCTCTCACCACCACAATCAACATTCTCATTTTTCTGAAAAAAAGAATCTCATACCCCTTACACCCTTTTATTAGTGATACTTAATTTTGTTATAGTGCCTTCATTACAATTGATAAAAGAATATTACATCACTACTAACTATAGTCCTTGGTTTGCTTAATTGCACTTTTTTCCAATATACCGTCCTATTATTAACAACTTGTGATAGTGATGTATGTACATTTGTTCTAGTTATGTAAGAACTTTCTTATATTTATACAGTTAACCACAGTCACATCCACTATAGTTTTGCTACATTATACACTCCCATGTTTTATCCTCTAGCTTTCCTTCGAGTGACACACACAACCCTAGCCTCCTTCTTTCAACCATACTCACGCTCAGCATTGTTAGTTACATTTACAGTATTTTGCTACCATCACATAGAATTGTGCCTTCTATTTCCAAACATTTACAATCCACCTTATTAAACATCTTTACAAAGCATCATCTGTTCATTCTCTATCCTGTATCTCCTGGTAACCTATACTCTAAATTTTAACTCCCTAGAGTTTACTTGCTATAATTAGCTCATATTAGTGAGACCATATAATATTTGTCCTTTTGTGTCTGACTGATTTCACTCAACATAATGTCTTCAAGTTTCATCCACGTTGTTGCATGCATTGGGACTTCATTCCTTCTTACAGCTGCATAATACTTCATTGAATGTATATAACATAGTTTATCCACTCATCCATTGATGCACATTTGGACTGTTTCCATCTATTGGCAATCATTAATAATGCTGCTATAAACATTGGTGTACAAATGTCATTCATGTACCAGCTTTCAGTTCCTCTGAATATGTACTTAGTAATGGTATTGCTGGATAATATGGCAATTCCATACTTAGCTTCCTGAGGAACCTCCACACTGCCTTCCAGAGTGGTTGCACCATTCTGTATTCCCACCAACAGTGAATAAGTGCACATCTTTCTCCACATCCCTTCCAGCACTTGTAATTTTCTGGCTTTTTTTGATAATGGCCATTCTAGTAGGTGTGAAATGATATCTCATTGTGGTTTTGATTTGAATTTCCCTAATAGTGATGTTGAGCATCTTTTTATGTGCTTTTTAGCCATTCATATTTCCTCTTTAGAAAAATGTCTACTCAAATCTTTTGCTCATTTTTAGACTGGGCTGTTTGTCTTCTTATCATTTGAGTTGTAGGATTTCTTTACATTTCCTGGATACTGAACCTTGATCACATATGTGGATTCCAAATATTTTCCCCCACTGAGTAGGCAAGACACCTAATTTCTCTGTCCTCAAATTCATCTTTTAGTGCTTGTTTGATAGTCATAAGAATGATGATAATTGACAGAAAACACCAAAAGTAATATCCAAAAGACATATTATGGATTTAGGTGACGGTCACACCACCTTATCTGCACATGGATGACCACACACGGCAGGGTTCAGAAAAGATTGGTCCTCAGCAGAGAGCCAAGATCAACAGCCCTCAAATCCCACAGGAATAACAAGCTGCTGAATCTGCCTCAGGTTTCTAGAGAAGCTCACATCCTCCTGTCCTCTGGTCTTCATACCATCTTGGCCCTTTCCACTTCTTTTGGACACTTTAGAAATTTGCATGCTTGATCACAAGTGATCTCAAATCAAGAGCTTTCCTGACTATGAAATACAAGATTGATAGATTCAAAAAGTCAGATTGTAGGAATTATTTTCAATTTCAAGCCTGGCCTCTGAGGTCTATTCCTGTTGTTTATTTCTTTTTTCTTTTACAATTATTTTATTTATCAAATAAAAAAACCTTTTCAAAGAAAACAAACCAAAGCAATGGTAAAAATGAATTTCCTGAAATAACATCATTCCTTCCAATGTGCTCCCACCATACCAAAAGAAAATTTACGAACCATAGTCACACCTGAGCATTCCCATATCATTAAGATAACCCTCAATATCTCATCTGTCCTTATTGGATTATCATTCCAACTTCACTAGCTGCTGTCTCTCTCTAGGTCCCCTATATTCTATAATATAAGGCACTTACTTTATGTTTTTTCACTGAGTTCATGTTAGTGATACCACACAATATCTCTCCTTTGGTAGCTGAAATGTACTCTGTATCTGTGGCTGTCTGTCAGTTTTGAAGGCATAAAGAGAACACAGGCTCATTTTTAATGATTTTAGTGAAGCTAGAAAAGAGGGTGAAAACATTTGGAGGAGGTAATGATGACTTTTTTTACCCCTGTGTTTCCATTTAGTTGCCTGGGAGAGAATCAAAAGATGCACAAGAAGGTAACTCCAGAAGTGATAAGGAGACGGTAAGAAAACAGCAAAACAGAACATTTTTCTCTGAGATTTTCTTCCACAATCTCTTTCCCAATAGAACAAATATCTTGGCCTCTTAGAGCCAAAATTGAAAACAAGTCCTTGGAGATTAATTCTAAGACTTGGCTGTCAGTTAGATTATGACTCTAAATGAGAAGCAATATATTAGTGCACGTGTGTGTGTGTGTGTGTGTGTGTGTGTGTGTGTTTAATGTTTATATAAAGCAAGCACACAAAAATGTAGGTAGAAGAGTAGATTTTGTCTTTGGTTGGTTATTTGCAATGGCCACCCTTCTAAACTATTCCTCATATACCAGCCAGAATAATCTTGAAAATGTAATTCTAATCATGTCATTTGTTTGTGGAAGACCCTTCAGTGGATCCATCATCATGCCCAGGATAAAATTAAAACTTCTCCAACAAGTGCTATGATCTTATAAGGTTTGACTCCTGCTCACCTCTCACCAGTTATTTTCCAGGCACCTTTGTCTTATTTAGAGCTCAAGCTGCAGAGCTCATTCTCACCGCAGTGCCTTGAGTTATGCTCTCTCTTAACATCTTCGCACACGATGTGTTTATTTGCTGTGTTTGGACTGCTTGGCAGCATCTCCTCATATCAAAGCTGGCCCTCACGTTCTCCCTGGAGAGGCTCTCCTGACTACACTATGTAAGAACATCATTTTCCAAACTCCATGGTTTTCTTGCACTGCACCCTATTTTATTTGCCATGACCTTAACCTCAACTTGTAAGTACACTTGTTAGTTTAGCTTTTTCACTTACGTTCTCTTTGAGGTGTTAACCAGGGCTGTTTGATTTCTATCACTTCTCTGTTGCTCAACACTTACAAGCCACTCAATGGAAAAAGAAAAAAAAAAAGAGATGGAAAAATCAACAGATATTTGAACACTGACATCCTGCCCAGGCTTAGATTAACAGAAGCACCCTCCCCTATTTTGCAATCATGGCTTTCATATCGTTGTGTTCAATCTCTTTTCTGATATTTTCATCTCAAGATCTGGGTTTCTTTCTCTGAGATGGCCTCTTCTCCTACATGGCAGGAGAGAGTGCAGTACTTAGGAGCAGAGCCTAAATACAGGCTTCAGCCATTTCCTGAGTGTTTCACCTACACTCTCTCTGCACAAAGAAATAGGTTGGTCCGACGTATGAATCCTCAGAGACAGTGTATCCTTAGTAGCCAGGTTGAATATGGTGACTCTTTGCTACACCACTTTAAAAATTGTTGCTTGAGAGGAAAGAGGAAAGATCTGGTGAATTAAACTAAATTAAACTTATTTACTCAGTTTGCCACTAATCATTGTGTACAGTATCATATCAAGTCATTTAAACTAGGATTTTGTGGAATCATTTCTGTAATGAGTTCTGGACCAAGTATTATTCTCTGATTCTTTCCTGGATATCAGAATCTAAGTTAACATTTTCAAAGGCAGGCAAATCAAACTTTATTCCAAACTATTTGCAGACAACGACTTCTATTTAAATAAAAATAAATTAGATGTCTCAGGGTGTCCCCATCCAAGGAAATTTTATGAGTGCGCCTCATGGAAATGTAACCAGTCTGCTTGGAGAAGTCTGGACTGGTTTGACTATCACAGGAAATTGCAGTCGACCAATTGATTATAAATGCCTATAATTCTTTCATGGGCCAGAACTGAATTCAGTTATCTTCTTGGGTTCTTTCACAGGATGATGCTTTTTGAATAAAGTCAAGATTTTTGTATCTTCTTGAAACAATTTTTTTTTACCAGAATATCATATTCTTCATTTAAATCATGCCTAAAACATATTTACATAGAAGGCAGTATCAGCTCTTTCAAGTCATTTAACTTTTTAAAATTTGTGGTTATAGTAATATAATATAGTAATATTCATCCTTTTAGGGTAAACAGTTTGATACATTTAGAAAAGCATATACATATACATATACAGTCCTGTAATCACCAACCCTTGGCAAACACTGATCTGATTTCTATAGTTTGCTTTTTTCAAGAATGTCAAAGTATTGTGTGCTTTTATCTTTACTGATTTTTTGTTTGTTTTCCTGCACTTGAAAAAATTTTTCCTATTCTAACTGATTTGACTTCAAGACTTCATTCATTCATTTCCAGTTTTTCTTATTTAGTAGTGGGAGCAAATAAGAATAAAACCTTCTCTCTAAATAATATTTCAGCAGTATCTTATGTGCTGTCAAAGGAAATACTATTGTCCAAAAAGTACAGATATTTTGCTACCTTGCTTTTTTTATTTATTTTTAGATCTGAGTAGTTCTTCATTTCAAAACTTGTTTTACATTTTTAATATTAAGTTATATTTTTATTGCATTATTACCAGTATCTGTGCATTCTGTGTTGTGAATTTTATTGAAGTGTTCTTTGTCATGTATTTTATACCAAATTTGGGACAGGCTACTCACCTTCTTTAAATTTTGGTTTCCTTGTTTGTAAATTGAGTTTAAAATACAACTATTTTAGATTCTGATTGTGAAAATAAAATAGAAAATTATCAATGCATATTCTTTAGCATAATGCTTGGCTTCCACTAGTACTTGATATATATTAGCTAGTATTATATTAGTTATTATGCCCCATGAGTTTCTGAAAATGTTGTGCATTCTTTTGTTCAAAGATCATACATTTGAAATTTATTAGAGAAAGTTTATTAATTATATATTTCAGATATTGTGTCTTAGTTTTTCTGCTTTTTGTTATTGACTGAGAGAAATTAATTTACTACTGTTGTGTTAGAGTTAACTTTCATGCTTTCTTTTTCTTTGCTTCATATTGGTTATAAATGTTTTTGGGTGTAACAATTTATGACAGTTGGAGCTCCTCTTTCAACACCTGCTTATAACATGATTTTGTATTTTACAAGGTTCAAATGATATTATTGTAGAGTTTTGTTTTTCCCTAAAAGACTCATAAGTCTTATATCCTCTGAGAAGTAATATATTTGACAATGCATTTTTCTTTCCTTGGCTAATAATACAGTCCTGGTCTCATACATTTCCCCTAACAATTCTGTGGATTTTGCTCCTGTCTCCTGATGTCGAGTCTTGGCTCCTTTAATTCCCCATATGTGATGACTCATGTCGGGGACTGAATCACAGCTCCATGAAGCGATGTCTGGGCTTTGAGTGTTGTGTGTCAAGGTGAGGCCACGCTGAGTGGGGTGGCCTTACTCCATTATGATGGGGGTCCTTTAAAGAGATTGCTGAGCAGGGGAGTAGAGACCAGGGGAGGGCATGGAAGGTGACATGATTGAGCCACCCCCTGAAGGGTGCAGAGTTCAAGGAAAACACTGGACTTCTGACCTCCAAAATGTGAGACAATAAATTCCTGTTCTTTAAGCCAACCCATTCTGTGGTCTTTTTCATAGTAGCCTTGGACAACTAGGGCAACTTGGTTTTAGATACTTTCCCCATGGATTCATTTTTTATCCTTGAAGTTGAGAAACCAGGATATAACCAGTGTTTCATATGAGTTTCTTTTTTCTGTGTGTAATCAATTTTTCAGAGTCAAGATATTTATTTTTTTCAGGAGTTTTCTGTGATTAGATCTTAGAATACATTTGTTTCATTTGCTCAGTTCTTACCTTCAGGTATACCAATTGTGTGTATTGTCTTTTTTTTTTTTTCACAATTATCATCCTTTATCCAGTCATTCTATCTTCTAGTTTTCTACTATTTAATTTTCATTATAAGCATACTTCACATGCCACTGCTCTGTTTTTAGAAGTATTTGGATTTATTTATTGCTGCTTCTAATGTTCAGTTTCCCTAAAAGATTTCATTATTTCCTTCAAATATTTTCCTGATTTATGACAACTCACTTTCCTTCTCAGTTTACTATTTTAGTTCTTCTTTGAATCATTTAAATTATCATTGTGAATAAATTATTTTATTTCTTTATCTCTCTGAGGTGTGTTTTTACTGTGTTTTCTCTATAATTACATATAGAATGTATTTAAATATTAGGTAGCTTTTTTATATTATTTCAAGTAATGTCTCTTCTGATAATTATTTATTATTTGCCTTCAATATGTTTTTGTTATTCAGTTCCATTTTTGCAACATTGTGCTTAGTATTTGGAATCAAAGCAGGTCATTTGCATAATCAAATGGTGTGTTTGTATGTATCTGTGAGAGACAGCGCTTTCGTTTAGGGTTAGGGTTAGGCTTGGTGATAGATTTAGTGTTGGGGCTGGGGTTGGGTTTGGGTTTAGGTTAGGGTTAGGGTTAGGGTTAGGTTTAGGGTTGGGGTTGAGGTTGGGTTTGTGTTGGTGTTAGGGTTAGGGTTGTGGTTAGGGTTAGGGTTAGGGTTAGGGTTTGAGTAAGGGTTAGGGTTAGTGTTAGGGTTGGATTTGGAAATGGGGTTGTGTTTGGGTTTGGGGTTGGTTTTAGGTTTTGGCTTAGGGTTAGGCTTAGTTTTAGGGTTAATTTTAGGGTTATGGTTAGGGTTGGTGTTGGGGTAGGGTTAGGCTTAGGTTTAGGTTTGGGGTTGGCTTTGGTGTTGGGGTTGGGATAGGGTTAGGGTTTGGGATAGGGTTAAGGTAGGGTTAGGTTTAGGGTTAGGTTTAGGATTATTGTTAGGGTTATGTTTGGGGTTGGGTTTAGGTTTGGATTTAGAGTTAGGGTTAGGGTTAGTTTTGGGGTTGGGGTTGGGATTTGGTTTATGTAAGGGTTAGGGTTAGGTTAGGGTTAGGGTTAGGTTTGTTATTGTGGTTGGTATTGGGTTTGGGGTTGGGAAAGTCTTTGGGGGTGGGGGTGGGGTTAGGTTAACTGTTAGGTTTAGGGTTTGTGTTATGTTTGGGTTAGGGTTAGGATTAGGGTTATAGTAAGTGTTTGGGTTAGGGTTAGGGTTAGGTTCAGCTTTAGGGTTACGGTTTCAATTGTGGTTGGGGTTGGGGTAGGGTTGGCTTTTGGGGGAGGGTGCAGAAGAGAAGTAAGCTAAGATCCATGTTTCAATTATGGTAAGTTGTTTCATGGTCCCTCTTCACCAAATATTATCTTCTCTCTGCCTCATGTGTGTCTCCACTCAGGATTTATTGACCCCTGTCAGAAGTGGGTAGGTCATCAGTTGCATCGTTTCTCACCTCCACATGTCCCCTTAGGCTGAGGAGTTTGGGGGACAGAGAAATAAATGGTGATATGTTTATAGCCCTTCCTTCCCATGGTCCCTCATCCTTCTTCCATCCCTGTAGAGATCATGTCTGTTTCCCTAATGACTGGTTTACACTCATCAGTGCCCAACATCATAAATTCTTAGTTAACATTCCTGAGACCGTGTCTTTTTAGCTTCATTTTTTCTTTCTAATTAAGCTTGTGAATACTACATAATGAAAATGTACAAAGAATAAGGTTTCAGTTTTTAGTTAGATTCAAGTCAAAGGCATTCATTAATAAGGAATCTTTGAATGAAAGCATTCCAGAAATTTCTTAAGCTATCTGCTTTATCACAATGGTCTGCTCCAGGTTTTTTGTTTGGAAAATCTATCACAGTAAGGCACAGCTGTTTATTGGATAAGCAGGAAAGAAAGATATGCCTGTGGCAACTGGAAAGCTTCAAGGTCTTTCAAGTTGTATAAAGTGGACCTGCAGAAACAATTAAGCGCTCTCAGGATGCAACGTTGCAGCTGCAATGTGATATCAGACAAGTTGCAAAAAGTACACAGCAGCCATCTCTTGAGGTCAAACCTGGTACTTAGATAGACCAGAAACCTCCTGGACATGTAGCTTGTGTAGCATAATCTGATCAGGTGCGGATTTCACAGCAGATTCATGTTGATCGGCTAGTTTGGTATTGAGCTTTTGCTGATACTCCTCTCGAATTTTGTCCCCACTGTTTTTGAAGAGCCGCTCACATATTATCACACAGATGGACGGTAAAGATGGGCGCGCTCTTCTCCGTCCGGGAGGAACACGGAGGACGAGGTGCTGTGTGCGCTGAGGAGCGAGCGCCTCCACTTCTGGCTTTATGATCTGAAAAACTGGCCCCGGGCCTGGAAGGCGACGCTCGCAACCGGGTGGGCGGTGGGATCCGCGACTGAAGCGGCGGCTCGGTGGGAGGTCCAAGGCGCGGAGCAGGGCGGGCGGAAGGGCGCAGCGCAGAGGCACAGGGGAGCCGGGAGCTGCACCGCTGGGGCCGGGGTCGGGGGCCGGGGTCGGGGGCCGGGCGGTACCTGCGGCCTGACCCTAACCAGACAAGCTGGCACCAAGCTCCCCCTGACTTGAGTCGAGAACATTGACCTTCCGTCTTCTCCCTTGAATTGCTCACATTTCACTCTGCTGCACACACACTTTCCACACGTGGCCTGCTAGTCTACTAATTCCTTACTTTCATGAAGTACTGGGTACTGCTCTCCGCTTTTCGCTCCTGTCCTAGGTTTTGGTGGTTTGTCAGAAAGGGCTTTTGATTTTACTGATGTAAAATGACCTTCAGCGCCGGGCAATGAAACACTTCTCGGAAGTGCATGTTCATTTTGGAGAACCCCCTTCAGTTCTTGTCTCATGTTATCTCTTTTCTTTGCAGGCAGGAAACGACCACATTTGAAAGACAAAATCAAGGTCAAGATAAGGAAAGTAAGTCATCATTTCCCAATACTTTTTGTGCTGGGGAAGTTGTAAATTTAAATATACGAATTAGCTGAATTTCTCTTGATATTTTTTTGAAGAAGACTGGACGAATTGCCATTTAGAATACTTACTATAGAAGTCTTAGTCCTTCCTTTGTCTCATAAAACTGATAGTAATAAGCTTTGTGTTATGGTAATTTCTGATATGATTTATCCCAAGCAACATATAATACATTTCTATGGGAAGTGATTAGCCAAAATACTACTGACTTTAATTTATATATTGGTATTTCAAAACAGGGCCATTTCAAATATTAGCTGGTAGTTTTTTTTTTTTTTTTTTTTTTTGCTCAAGTTTTTGCTCCGTTTGACATAGGGTCTAGGTGTGATAATCATATAATTAGTCAAAATGTACAATTATGAATAAAAGTTGTCAATTCCTAGAAGTAGATACATATAAAGGAAGCTTGCTTTTTTCTTGCTGTCACTTCAACTGTCTTCCCACTTTACAAACAATCTTCTTTAACAAATTGTAAAGCCTCCTTATTTGAAGTTTTGCATTTGCCAACCACATCTCACTTCTCTGTAACTTGCTTCTGGTGCTACCACCTCACTGAGTGTATTCCATGGGCTAAAAAATAAATTTATTTCATCAAATATCATCATGATGGTAAATAGAATAACATTTGTAAAAAGCATTGTAATCTTTACTATATATAAACCTGTTATGTGAAACAGTTACTTCAATTGGGTGTATATGTGTGTGTACAAAACCATGGTGTAAATTATGTTTCTAACTGTGAGTCATGGTCAAAAAACTCAAATACCTAAATGCCCCTGCCCAAGGATAATTAATGACTTCAAACTCTGAGGGAGAATTTTCTACCTTAATCTTAATTGCCCTATCTCTAGCACTGATAAGTGCTGCTTAATAACTCCCTTCTGAAACCGTCATCAGTTTATTTGGCACTACACTCTACTGATTTTCTATCTCTGGCCACATCTCCACTACTTTCTAACACCACATTTTCTTGGGTACACATGAAACGCTGGTGCTCCTCAGTGGCCCATCTCGGAATTTTTCTATTCTCTTGAAGAGTTGTGTATGATTGATCTTACTTCTTTTAGTCTTTGGTAAAATTTTCTGGTGAGGGCATCTAGGATGGGAGTATTTCATAGCTACAAAGTATTCATATTTTCATCTTGTAGCTTCATAAGTTACATTTCTCATCAAATTTGTCATTTTCTGTTAAAATTTCAAAATTTGATGTTGGAAGCAATGTAGTTATTTTAGGTTATTTGTTTTTCTTATTCCTTGGTTTGGATACGGTTTACTAATTTTCTTGGGGTATGGCAGGGACATATTGGAAATAATAGTTATTTTAAGTTATTTTTTTTCTTAATTCTTTGTTTAGTTTGAAATGTATTTTTTACTGTTGGTTTGTTTTAATTTTTCTATAGAGTTAAAAAAATTAAAAAAAAATTTAAAAAAGTTGTAAAAAATTTCAAAATTCTAACCTTAAATTGTTCACTATATCCTCTTATTTAATTAACATGCACAGCATCTACAGTGATGCCCAGTTGTTCATCCTGAACATCATGTACATGTGTATGTCCATGTGTCTATGTCTCCCACATATTATTTTACTGATCAGTTTTACTTAACTTCATTTATTTTATTAATATTTTTATGGAGCCAGATTTTGTCTTTTTACTAATCTTCTATTATGGGGTGAAGGGATCTCTCTTGCTCTCGGCCCAACTCCAACTGGTGCATCATTCCCTTAAATTCTATGGGACTCATAGGGATAGAAGATTCAAATTGATTTGGAAGGGGTTATCCTGATGTAATTCAGCTTATTGAACCCCAACTAATTTCAGTTGGCTGTAGGCTCCATCATTTTCCTTTGGTCTGCCTAAAGTCATCTAGGTTATCTGACCCTTCCTGATTACCAGGATCCATCAGCCTTATGTGCTCAGTGTGTTGGACCATTATTATGTCCTGTGGGCAAATGAAATGACTGAGAATTCCTGCAGAACAGGTATTTCCAGAGAGACAGAAATTGATGAAGCTTTGTTATGTACCAATAAGGCTATGCTATGTCCCTCCATATGAAAGCAAAGGCCTATTAGATGTCTGCCTTTGTATTGCTTTAGTCCAACAAAGAAACCTCACCTGCAACAGTAAACACAAATTAAGTTGTTATATAATTAAATCTGTGAAAATGTGCAAGACCCAGCCACCCTTGACACAGCTAAATAGGTGATTAAGTGGAGATATGATCAAAATAATCACCTCTACATTTTCTATATATTCAAACAAATGGTTTCCTGAGTTCCCTAAGGAAGTGACTTTACTGCTAATATTTTACCTGTTTGTGTACATTCTGTGTGGATCATCCTGCCAGCGTACGTTAGGAGAATCAATGTGATGATGCTGCCAGTTGCCTTACATATATATTCACCATGCTTTCAAGAATTGTGGAAATTCCCAAGAGGTGTTTATGGGCCCACTGAACCCACCATTAAACAGATAAAGGAATTGTATTTGTCCCCTACTTTGACTAGTGCCCTAAGATGCTAGGGAGATCATTTCAGGGATGTCATGCAATTTCCCAAGACTTCTGGACTACAACTTTAGCATGTTCTCTGTTTCTGTTCTCCAGAAGTACCCAGATCATAGACCAGTCTTTACATTCCTCATTCTTTTCATAATAGTCTATTGGAGTAATTACTCAGCCTGGCCTCTTCAGTTCAAGTGACAGTAGATAAAAAATTAATTAAACAATTTGCTACACTTGTGTCACATTTTCTAATGCTAATGGGCTCTACTCTGCCTCTAAATCAAATCAGGTGATGTAACCAAGCCCAGATCTTCATATTGTTGGGAGTTTTTTGTTGTCATTTCCCATTCCCAGTGCAAGTTGTATTTCAGTAACCATTTTGTTGGGTTGCAGGAAAGACATTACAAGCTATTCAATGGGTTACAAGTCATTGTAGGAGCTTTCAGGGGATATTGTCAAAAGTTTTCAAATGGGCAGGACTGAAGAGTTGACTAAACCAAAATGCCATATTCTTGTTTTTGAAGGAGAAAATAATATACAAAAATTCCAAAGGATTTTGATATTGAAACTGTAAAATATTTCATATTTCTCTAGGAAAAATAATCATAGGAGATGAAAATTTTTTACCAAATTTAGTAAAGAGGGCAGTATTGCCTTAGTATGCACTGAAAGAATAATGCATAAAACCACTCCTCTGCTAGGTTCCTTCTGAAGACACCAAGATGAAGCACCTCCTTGGATTTCCATATTTTCTTTTGCAAAAATGAGAAAAGGTCTCAATATCTGTGGGTATTCCCAGTGAGACCCCCCAACCATTTTCCCCAGCCCTTAACATTCTAATCCTTTTAAGACAGTCAAACTGCCTTGAGATCATCAAAATCTATCTCCTTATTCCTACTATCCCTGTTCATGTCAATATCTAGAAGAAAACCTGGATTCCCAGGCTGCTGTGTCATTCCTGTCTGATCCCATCTCCTGACCCTCCCAGTCTCCTTAAACCCTTAACTTCACCCTCTGGATCACTCAGTCAGAAACAAAACACCTTGTACCCTCAGTCTTTTCTCTGAAGTTTTTCTTCAACTTCAAGTTGCAATTGAAACCTGATTCTCCCCTTGGATCTGATCCCTGAATACCTTTCAATGAATGGAAGTTCTCTCTCTGACACACACATTGGGTGGCCTAAGAAAACTGAAGTCTCTGGAACAGGGTTGGGGTTCTCTTTGCTTCTAACAGGGACCAACAATTCATCTTCTCTTCCCCATAAAATAATTTGAATGGTATATCATCAGGCTTTATCCCTAAAATAGGGTTGCCACATTTAACAACAAAGAAAAACACACAAAATAGGACAATGAGTTACACTTGATTTTCAGATAAATGGCATGTATTTTTAGTGTAGTATTTCTTAAATACTCACAGGACATACTTATTCTAAAAATATGTGATATTTATCTGAAATTCAAATTTAACTGGGTATCCTGTACTTATTTCTGCTAACCTTACCCCATACTTCTTCTAGTTATGGTCCTCTACTGATCTCTAAGCTCTTGAACATTTTGTATCTTTATCCATTCATTTTCTCCAATAATCCATTTTCTTGACATTTCAAAATACACATTCCTAAGCCATGGGCCCTTTTGTTTTGCCTCCACACTACGTCAGCCACTCATTCTCCAGGTCCTGCTCTCAAACGTGTCTTTACCAGTGAGGCAACTCCACTGTAATCTTTATTTTCAAGTGGTCAATCTCTGGAATCACTTCTTATACTTCCAGCTCTTCACTAATGTCTACTGATTACAATTTTTTGACCCTACAGTACAATCTATTTAACCTGGAAATTTTCAATGACACTCGCCCTAATGTCATGTCTTTCCTTCCTTTTTTGTGTGGCTGCAGTTTAACCATCAGTTATAATCACTCCCTTAAATACCACAACCTTGTTTCTTCCTACTTCTTATACCTTGTATTAGTTTCCTAGACCTGCCAGAATGAAGTCCACACATTGGGTGGCCTAAGGCAACTGAAGTTTCTATTTCTCACAGTCCTGGAAGCTAGAAGTCTAAAATGAGTGTTGGCAGTGCCCTGCCATCCCTGAAGCTTCCGGGAAGAGTCTACTCCATTCTCTCTCCTGGCTCCTGGTTGCTCCAAGAATTCCTTGGGTTCTGCCTCCAACTTCACATGTGGATCTTCACTCTTGTGTGTCCCTCTTCTTATAAGGATGACAGTCATATTGGATTAGGGTCACCCTACTCCAGTGTGATCTCAGCTACTTCCCTTCCTGCCAAATAATGCCCTTATGTCCAAATGACCTTGTTTCCAAATGATATCACATTCCCAGGTGGTTGGATTAGGAATTCAACATATCTTCAACAAATGTTGAACAAACACTCAACATTTTGGGGGGTGTGGGCACAATTCAACTCATAACACATCCACTTGGCAAAAAGTGATTATTGATAACAACCAGCTCTCCAGCCCCTCATTGCCCACATCTGAAAAGCTGCATTTAATGGGAAAAATACACCAACTTTCATTTTAAATTTATGATGTTAGTACTGTTTGGCAACCATACTACCTTTCCTTAGTGTGTGTATCTGCTTACTTTCCTGAAACACTCTTTTTTACTTTCTCTTCCCTTCTACCACACAAAACTTCTGTTTTTACTCTCAGCTAATGGCTATCTATTTAATTGAGAAAATATAAGCATTTAGAAGAGAAACTCCACTGTTCCCACAACAACATCTGCATCTCCCTCTGCATTCTCTCCTGTCTCTTGGGTAACTGTCCACAGTCTATCGGCCACACAGATTCTATTTCCCGTTTACATATTCGAGTGCATCACACCAGGACTCTCTTTTCTTTCAACCTATTAGTTTTTCATTCTAATTTATTTCTGATTTATTTAGCAATGCTATAATTTATTTCTTTGAGAATTAAACTCACTTTGCTTCACTTCCCCAGTACTGTCACTTCTTCTCTTTATGACAATATTTCTTGAACTCATTACCCATTGTTTGCCTTCAATTCCTCTTTCCCATTTCTTTCCTGAAGAAACTGAATTTAAGATGTTTTCCCCATTACTACACTTAACCTCTTCTGCACACTCACAGTCTTTCTTAAGATGCAAACTATGCTAATTCTTTTAAAATTTGAGTGAGATCATGGTACTACTTGGCACAAAACCTTCCCTTCCATTGGCTTCCAATGTCAGGGAGTTTGTGTACAACCTACAATTCTTACATTGGCCTGCAGGGCCATATGCAACTTGCCATTCTTAACTATTGCACAAGGAAGCATTGGCTACCAATTCCAGTGAAGAAAGCCTGTTATAGAGCAAGGGCTCATTGACTGACATGCACAGAATCAATGCCGTGGCACCAGGATTTCAAGAAAAGAAAATGTTCTATTACATGGCAGCCAAGTGTAGACAGTAGGAAAGAAAAGCCCAAATCTGTCATCCCAGGCCTAAAGAGCTTAGGATTTTTATGGGATTCAAATAAAGGGAGGTGGAGATAGTGATGTTATTTCAGTTGGTATATATTGACTGGTTGTGTTTCAGTTATAGCTAATAGCAAGTGTGCAAGTGCAGGCATGAGCAGCCCTTGAAAACTGACAACAGCCAGCAGGGATAAACACAAACTGTCTGGGAACAAGGGCTGTAAGTGACAGCCAAGGATCTGGTTACAGCAGTGTTATAGGTCACTCAGCTGACATTAGATAACATCCACAATAATCAGTAAAGCAATGGAAATAAGCTAAACAGATGGGCTGTAAGTTCGTGGTAGGTGTCTGCTTACAGCAGTGTTATAAATTGCTCAGTTGACATAAGATAATGGAAATAAGCTAAGCACAACTGGGCTGTAAATGAGGGGGAAGGAAGGCATCTGATTACAACAATGCCATTAAACCCTCAGTTAACATTAAATAACAACCACAATAACAATAAAGGAATGGAAATGAGCTAAACAAATGGACTATAAATTAAGGGCAAGTGTCTGCTGACAGCAGCAATATAAATTGCTGAGTTAACATAACTATAATAACAAGTAAAATAAATAAGCTAGAATAACAACTACAATTACAAGTGAAACTGCTGTACTCAGTGATGACAGGCCCACTGTGTGGAAGATGGCAAAGGTCCTAAGTGTGGCAGCCACCAGTCCAAACACTTCTGCCCACTCCATGATACTGCAGTATCACAGTTGCCAAGGAAGACATGACACACAAGCACAGGTTGGAACAACTTTTTATTCACACAGAGATGAGGCAGAGCAAAGTCAGCTTTCATACTGGGCATTGGTCTCCCCTGACCAGTGGTTCCCTTCCAACAATGGATGCAGGTGTTGAATTGTGCACAACCCTCTAGGGTTGCAATGTGGGAAAACCCACTCCCTCCTGTCTAAGAACAGATAGACTGCTGGGGTTGGGCAGGTGCCATATGACACGTGTGGTTCAGCAGCAGCCAAGATGATCACCAAGCCTGGGCAAGGAAGGATCACTCTGTAAGGGAGAAGGACCTGGGCCGAGCATGAGCTCACTTCCCAGCCTCCAAATAAGGGAATGTTCTGGGCCCAGGGCTCTGATTTGGAGGGGTGTGAGGTCACACAATGGCTGCTTCCTGACAGTGATCTCTGTTACCGCCTTTCCCATTACTCCCCTCCTTGCTCACCCTTCTCTGGTCCCATTGAGCCCTATGGCTTTTCCTCAGATGGGCAGGCATATCAACACATTCTGCATGTTTCTCTGTATTGCAGTTGCTTCTGCTATTATTTTCTTCCCCAGACATCCAAATTACTGACTTCTCTATTTGTGTCTTTGTTCAAATGCCATCTTCCCACAAGTCTTTCCTGATCACTATTTTATACTGCTTTCTTCATAACCCCTCCATCTCCATTCCATTTCAAAGTTTTCCTCCATAATATTTTCCATATCCTGAAGTACTACTTATTTTATTTCTTTATTTTATTTTTGTCTTAATCTATAATAATGTAAGCACACAAGGAGAGGGATTTTATGTGGTTTTTTTTTTTTTTCTGTTACAGTAACTTAGAATTTGGAATGTCCTGGAACACAGTAGATGCTCCAAATGAAGTGTTAACTGAGTGAATAAAGTATTATAATGTTACAAAAAAGGGAAAAAATATATTAGAAACATACTTAGACTGCAAAAGAATGGATACACAACACACACAATGTAGTTTATTATATATATATACATATATATATATGTTTCAGTTTGCTAATGCTTCCTTTTGCAAAACACCAGAAATGGATTGGCTTTTATAAAGGGGTTTTATTTGGTTGCAAAGTTACAGACTTAAGGCCATAAAGTGTCCAAGGTAAGGCATCAACAATTGGGTACCTTCACTGGAGGATGGCAGATGATGTCCGGAAAACCTGTTAGCTGGGAAGGCACGTGGCTGGCATCTGCTTTCTCCCAGGTTGCATTTCAAAATGGCATTCTCCAAAATGTCAGTGTCAGCTTCCAACAGCCATCTTCAAAATGTGTTTCTCAGATGCAGATGCAGCAGTGAATTTTACTGCATATCTTGTTTTTAAAAAACAACTCTTTGCTAATTTGATGATCATAATATTTCCAAGGTAAGGCATCAACAATGGGGTACCTTCACTGAAGGATGGCCATTGGTGCTGGAAAACCTCTGTTAGCTGGGAAGGCACGTGGCTGGTGTCTGCTTGCTCCCAGGTTGTGTTTCAAAATTGTGTTCTGCAAAGTGTTGCTCTTAAGGTGTTTTGTCCTCTCTTAGCTGCAGCTGCTCTTCAAAATGTCACTCTCAGTTGCTCTAAAGTTCTTCTGTCTGTGAATTCCTTTATATGACAGTGATCCAATTAACACCCCACCCCAAATGGATGGGGTAACACCTGCATGGAAATTATCCAGTCAAAGGTCTTGCCCACAGTTAGAGTCACATCTCCATGGAAACAATCAATAGGCTCCAACCTAATCAACACTAATATGTCTGCCCCCACAAGATTGCATTAAAGAATATGGCTTTTTCTAGGGGACATGATATATACAAACCAGCACTATATATATAGATATGATGTAGTGTAAAATGCACACACACACACACACACACATTTTCCTGGATTACCCTGGATTTTCTGGGTGGGCACGATGTCATCACCAAGGTCCTTAAAAGGAGGAAGAGGAGAGCAGATGAGGCAGTGTTAGAGTGGTGCAGCAAACCTGCCATTGCTGGTTTTGAAGATAGAAGGAGGGCGTGAGACAAGGATTCTCCATGGCCTCTAGAAGCTGGAAAAACCAAGAAAACAGATTCTTCCCTGGAGCCTGCAGAAGGGATGCAGCCCTGCCTCCAAGAGAGCCTTATTGACCCCTGAGACCTGAACCCAATGGACCTCTGATATCCAGAATTATAAATTAATAAATTTGTGGTGCTTTAAGCCACCAAGTTTGGGGTGATTTGTTAGAGTAGCAATAGCAAACTAATACAGTCTGGAACATTAATGCCATTTGACATGGCCATGACTAAGACCATTTTCCAGGCTCCTACACCAGTGGTTGGAAATATTCTCAGCTGTGTGAGCTGGCACGTGGAGCCCAGACTCTCTGGAAAGTGCACCGATATCAAGACATTCAGTCCCCTCAACTGTAAGTGTTTCCCTCCCCAGTCCAGGACCCACTGAGTCCGTTCAATAACCACACAATGTGGGTGAATTCATTTTTCTGTTTACTTGATTTTGGCAGTTAGTCAGTTTTGTAGAGTAAATATTCCCTGTCTGTCATAATCCACCAATTCAAGGGAATACTTGGATCTGATTCTCATTTTCAGTATGAGTACAATGAGGTAGTCCTGGTAAGGTGTAATAGTTGGCTTTCCTTTGCAAGATTACTTCTCCAGGGATTTCAAGGAAGGGAGGAAGAGCCTCACTATTCAGGCCTGGAGGGAGTGCCTCATCTGACAAGAGAGACTTGCTGGAGCCTGGGATTTAGCGTAATTACAGTCATCAGACATTCTCTCTAATATTCCCTTTCTGACTATAAGTCTAATGTTCTTTCCAGGCTGATGCCCTGAACTTCAGTAAAAGACCCAGTTGGAGCATTAATTCAACTGGTGATTAGCAGAGTCATGGCAGGTTCCACATTTTCAATTTGAGGCTTAATCTGATTGTTCCTAAATATTTTAACATCTTCAACACCAGTAGGTGAAACTATTTCACTCAATAATCCTGATTTTGTCATGTCCTTCACACTGAGACTTTGCTCTCCAAAGCATTGTCTCCAGTGCTATGCTTGAATTGTGTTTGGGCAACAGAATTGATACAAAAATATATTAAATCAAAGCATGTTTGTTCAATTAAATAATTAAATATGACTATTGTAAAGATACAGGACTATATGAACATATGTAGCAATTCATATGTGAAATAAGAGCATTGAAAATGACTTCTATTTTTTAATTAGAAATTCTTAATTTTGTTTAAAAACATTCTTTAATATACTGTAAGATTTTGCTAAGAACCACCATCAAGTTTATTAGGTTGTAGATTTCCAAATCAATTTTCTTTTTTAAACAGGGATATTTGCCATAATTAATATTATGTATGATCTCTGTAATTCTGATTTATTAAAAAAAAAATATCAAAAGTGGTTCTCACATGGGCAGAGATTGGACAGTTGATGATGCAGGAGTACAGAGTATTCAATAAGGCTTATTGTAAAGGTTCCTAGATTGCAAGCTCTTACACCAGTTACATCTATTCATGAGTTTTAATGTTATTTAAGAGATGTTTGTGTGGTACAAAATTTATATTCTCTGTAGCATACTATGTAATGTAACCTGTATGATCAGTTTATTTAAACAATATAATTACATGGAATCTAGAATAGGGAATGAGATCTTGCACAGGTTAATGTAATACCCCAATACATCCCAGAATACTTTGAGCAGAAAATACAAAAGTATTTGCAAAGTCCCATCGAGGACTGGGGAAAAATGTGGAAATATTAAACTTTCTTACTTGAGGAATTCCAAATATTCTAACAGGCATTGGGAACTCCAAATTTAAGGAGTCAAGCCCTTAATCTTGGGGCTTGCCCTTATGAAACTAATTCCTGCAAAGGAGGAGCTAAGCCTACTTCCAATTATGCCTAAAAGTTACCCCCAGAGAACCTCTTTTGTTGCTCAGATGTGGCCTCTCTCTCTAAGCCAACTCTGCAGGTAAATTCCATACCCTCTCCCATATGTGGGAAATGGCTCCCAGGGGTGTAAATCTCCCCGGCAACGTGGGACATGACTCCTGGGGATGAGCTTGGCCATGACATCATGGGATTGAGAAAGTCTTCTTGACTAAAAGGGGGAAGAGAAATAAAATAAAGTTTCAGTGCTGAGAGATCTCAAATGGAGTCGAGAGGTCACCCTGGAGATTGTTCTTGTGCATTATATAGTTATTCCTTTTTAATTTCTAGTGATTAGAGTAGCTAGAAGGAAATACCTGAATGTGCTGAACTGTAACCCAGTAGAATTGATTCTTGATGATGCTTGTATAACTATATAGCTTTTATCACTTGGCTGTGTGATTGTGAAAACCTTGTGACTGACACTCTCCTTACCCAGTGTATGGGCAGATGAGTAATAAAATAAAGACAAAAAATATATCGAAACAATAGGGAAGGAATAAAGGGTATGGGATGTCTTGGGTGTTCTTTTTTAATTTTTTCTTTATTTTGGATTAATGAAAATGTTCTAGAATTGATTATGGTGATGAATGCACAAATATATGATGATATTATTATATTAGCCATTGATTGTATACTTTGGATGGATTATATGGTGTGTGAATATATCCCAATAAAATTGCACTTAAAAAGTGATTCTCAGGTTAATTTGTGTAAATTGCTGTAGTCTTTATGAAATTTAATCAACTTGGGTCTATATTTTTGTAAGTAATTTTAAATAATTAGTAACTCATTTTTTTCTGTACCAATCTCTACAATGATTGTTCTCTTGAAATATTAAATGCCTTTTCTGTGATACTTTTATAGCAAAATCTCTTAAATTTCCAGCTATAACTATTCTCTATTGACACTTGGCATGCTTTACTGTCAGATAAAATTGTATCACTGTTTTGTATAAAATTGTATCATTGTTACAATGTTTTGTATAAAATTGTTTTGTATAAAAATGTTTTGTATAACATTGTATCACTGTTACAATGTTGATAAAATTGTGTCACTGAGTTTCAAAATCTACTTTATTGACCAGACTTGGTATGTGTTCAATTACATAGTGGAAATAGTATCCTTGTTGCCTCAAAACATATGTTCTTTCTTGATCTTGCAGTCAGCTTTGAGAATCTGAATTATAACATGCCAGGCAGGCAGATATTCAGGGATTGTTTGTAGTTTCATCTCTGCATTCCATCCTTTTCACTTTTCTCTCCCCACTGTGATGGTACAAAGTCTTAGGTTGCTTTTTTTTTTTCCCTTCCCCATCTTCCAGGTCAAGATGTTTCATCCACTTCTTATCAGGTAATTAAAATTTTCATTAAATTTTTCTTATGAATGCCAAAATAAAGATGATTTTTTTAAGCATTGCTATAAATCTTTCTTTACTTGCAATTCCTGAAGGGACTTACAGACATCTTACACATTTAAAATAATTTATTTGGAAATTTTTATGCAGTAATGGAAGGGAATCTCAACTTGAAAAGTGCCTTAACTGGCTCAGACGTCTGCCAGGTTCTCATTGTGGTCTCAAATCTTCTGGAGTCTCGTATTAATTTTCTAAATTATAACAAAAACAAGTTAAATCAAATAAATTTACACTCAGAATCCCATCACCATTAAAACATCAATTCTTTTTAGCATTCCACATTCCTTTCCAATTCTTGTGTGCAGGAATTAACATTTATATTTATGGACATAGAGGAAATAAAAAACATGAAAAAATTTATTCCTTTTAATTAGTGCATACCATCTTAATGTTTTAATTTTTCTTTCTTTGCCTGTGTACTTGAAAACATGTTTAAACTCTAAATTTTATTAGTCATATTTTACCTTCTGAAAATGTATTTTCAGACTAAGTATTTATTGAGGCCTGATAGTTGCATATATCACTGGTCAACATGTGTGACCTAAAGTACATGATTGCTCTCTCCAGATGATCAGTGAAATGATAGGGTCCTTCTTCCCTCCTTTTTTGGGGGGTGGGGGCATAAGAGTAGATTGTGTAGTGGCATGAAGCACAGTACACGGTGCTAAAATGAAGTCTAAAAGACACTGGGACCTGGAGCTACCTGGAGCCAGTGCTTCTGGACACCTGAGGTGTAAAAGCATCTTCCCCTGGGCAAAGGCACAGAAGGAAGAGGGGCAGGCACTCGGGTTCATATCTGATGGATGGTCCTGGATCCTTGATTTCTTTTCTCCTTCTGCTTGGCAGGAAAATGAGGATGGCAGTGGCTATGAAGAAGTATGCTACACAGTCATTAATCACAGTCATCATCGGAGACCCTCCCTGAGCTCCACTGATGATGGCTATGAAAATATCGACTCCACCACAAAGAGAGTGAGGCAGTTTAGAGATGGATCAGAAACAGAATATGCCCTTCTCAAGACAACCTGTGTTTCTAGGCCTGCTTCCAGCATCCACGAGCATGATTATGAGACTGTGTTTCCCTGCTAGAGACCCTCCTGTGGCCTCATCACCTTCCTGGTAATGAACATGACCCAGAAGGAGAATCCAGGAAATCCTCTCTCAGCAGCTCATGAATCACCTGCTTCAGCCCAGAGATTAAAAATGATGTTGTTGTGCTGTATTGCCTTAGGCAAATATGAAACATGATATCTCTGTTGTTTGGGGTAAACCATATAAATTGATCCAATGACATAGATTATTCTACATCTTTTGTTTGTAAGGTTTGGGGACATGGATGAGGTGGAAAACTTTCCTAGGACAATAAGCATCCAATAGAATCTTTACAGATTGTGTTCTGGAATCTTCTGTTCCTAAACCTGCTGTCCCAAAATAGAATATCAACATTTCCAATCCTACTTGTTTCATTTTTAAAGTGTAATCCACTCAATGAACTTCTTAAAAATATAGAACTGGTGGGTGGCCAGACTTTTTGCTAACCTGATATTTACTTCAATTTTGCCTTTTTCCATATACTGGAAATTCTTGCATGTAAACTTGTGGTAATAATACAAGTATCGAGTATTGTTTTTTGATACTGACCTGAGAGGAGTAGCTGAGAGGAGTAACTGTGACATCATAAAAACAAGATGAAACAAACCAGGTTCAGTTGCCACTTTTTTCCTTTCTCAGACAGTATATTCAGCAAATTGGATGATTCTGTTAAAAGATTAGTATTTTAAAAAATGGGAAATAAGTGTGTATTTTCAGCTTTGTTTACAGCATACCAGTAACTTGTACTTTTACTAATAAGAAGACATATTGTCTGGACTTAAAATTTGGGCAGGCTGGTGAATAATCCATCTTTTTACATTTTCATTCCCAAGGCATTTTAAAATCATAATCCAACTTCCCCGTCAGAATGCAGAGGTCTTAACTGACAAACCATTCATGATGTATTTTTCTATATAGTTACAAAATACTGATATTTTGTTCATTGACAATTATCAATAAGAAAAGGATCTTTATCTAAACTATTTGCTTTATACAAGTTTTAATTTTCTACCCTGGAATAATTCTAGTAATCCTTTGGAGTGATTTCAATGTGCAGAAGAATAACTTAATAGAATCTTGCGATTCTAGAAAATCCACCCTGTCAGAAATATGCCAATCTTGTGGAAATCATCCAATTTTAGGAAATGACTCTGTATGCTTTTATAGTTATTTTTGATATGTAATAAATATCATATTTAAAATAAGACTGAGTAATTTTACTTTGTTTAACAACATGGAATTATAGCAGAAGGGACAGACAAAGGACTCATGAATAATACTGTTCAGTACAAAGAATACTGGAGTCCAAAGGCCTAAATATGACATATTTGTTAACTATAAGCCCTGGGCAGGTCACTTAATCTTTCTGAGATTGTTTCTCAACTAAGAAGAATTAAAAATATAATGATCTTATGTTTGTGAAGACCAGTAAAATCACTATTGTAAAAGTACTTTTTAACCTGTAAACTACTTTCTAAAGGCTAATTTATTTTCTTATGTATGTAAATATTTGTACTTTTAATTTATATTCTAATCGACTTTACTGAGTTATAATTCTGTACAAGAAAATGCAACCACTTTAAAGTTAGATGAGTTCTGTCAAATGCATTCACACATGCAATCACCACCCAATCAACATATAGGGATTTTCTGTTATCTCAGAAAGTTTCATCATCCTCTTTTTATTCAGTTCCTCCAGTCCTAGAAACCACTGATGTGCTTTGTCTTAACTATAGATCAGAAGAGTTTATACCTTTTTATTGTTGAATAGTATATAACTGTATGTGTGTACCATAATTTGTCAATCAAATCATGTGTTGATGGTCACATGGGGGCATTTATAGCTTTTGGCTTTATGAATGAAGCGGGTATGAATGTTTTTGAATATTCTGGGTTATATGGTAATTGTATGCTTATCTTCATAAGAAACTGACAGACTGTTCTCCGAAGTGGTTGTACCATTTTACATGCACACCAGCAACGTATGAGAGTTGCGATTGTTCAACAATCATACTACCAGCATAACTGCTAAACTTGGGCTATGCCAATATTTCAATTAAAGCCATTAAAATGGGTGTGCAATGGTGAGATAGCTTTACAATTTGATCTGCAGTTCCCTGATGATTAGGGAATGCTTTATGTGCTTATTACACTATGTGTTTATTGCCTATTCATACTTTTTGTGAATTGTCAAAATCATTTGCCCATTTTAAAAATTAGTTTGCTTGTCATCTTGTTACCGAGTTGTAAGACTTCATATACATTGAATGCAATTCCTTTGTTTTATATATATATATATATATGTCACATAGTATGTACAATTCTATGGCCAACATTTTCATTTTCGTAAGAGTGTCTTTGGAAAAGCAGGGGTTTAAAAATATCAATGAAGTCCAATTTATCAATTTTTTCTTTGTACCATGTTTAAGAAATTTTTTTTTCTTCTATGCTTTCTTCTAAATATTTCAGAGCTTCGGTTTAGATTTTAGGTCTGTGATCCATTTCATGTTAATAATTGTATATGGTGTGAAGTAAGGGTGGAAGTTCACATTTACCCAAACTGGTATTCTGTTATTCCAATAACATTCTTTGGAAAGATGTTCTTCTCTTCTTTAAATTGCCCCAACACCTTTGTTGAAATCAACTGAAATATTTGCATAGGTGTATTTCTAGGCTCTGTATTTTGTCTATATCTATGCTAATCCCATATTGTCTTGAATACTGTATTTTATATATTTTGAGATTGGGTAGTTTTAGTCTTCCCAGTTTGTATTTTCCAAAGTTGTTTGGACTCTTCTAGGTCATCTTAATTTTCAAATAGATTTTAGAATCAGCTTCACAATTCCTACCAAAAGTTTGTTGGGATTTTACTGGATTGTTTTTGAATTTGTAGATCATTGTGGTTCCACCAGGCTGGACTATATCATGTTCTCTCTG
This sequence comes from Choloepus didactylus, assembly GCF_015220235.1. NCBI lineage: Eukaryota > Metazoa > Chordata > Mammalia > Pilosa > Megalonychidae > Choloepus > Choloepus didactylus. The sequence goes on from NW_023637579.1 coordinate 3,546,206, forward strand.
TGCCGAAGCTGATGGAACAGACTTTGCCTGGTACATCTCTTGGCCAGCAGAGTGGAGGGAAAGGGGCTGGGTGTTTTTTAAACTTCTGCTGGAAACAATGAATATTATCTACATTCACATTCCATTGGTCAAAGCAAATATTATGGCCACACTTGGTAAATAGGGTGAGTGTGTGAAATCCTGCTGCATGGAGTGACAGAGAAGGGGCAATGGGCCAATGCTTATGGGTGAGCTGTATCACAGTATACACAGTATATATATTAAATTGGGGTTTCCTACAAAAAACAATGTAGTGGCCACGAATATATTGAACACTAAATTATTATTTTCAATGGCTGCCTCATATTCCATTGCATGAAATTAAGAAACAATTAATTTGCCCAATCCAATTAGGATTAATGTAAGATTACAAGTTTTTCTTTGGTATAAGCGGTGCTGCAAGGAAATTTTGTGACTATTTCCTGAGAATCAATGTCATTGGTGGGATAACTGAGAAAAGTATGATATTTTAAATGATTATTCAGTTAATTTAGGAGTAATCAATATCTATATAATACTGAGAGTTCACATTCCAAACAAATACCATGCATTTTAATTATTTCATGTCCTACACTAGAGTTGCATAGCTTTATGTGTATTCTTCATGTGTCTCATGAACATTGTTAAAAAAATTATTTGTATACATTTTCAGGTTGTTGCATTTATGACTCTTATAAATTAAAATTTCTAATTTTATAGTTAGATTTTTTTTATATTTTGTATATTTATTTTATAATTAGTCACATTACTGAATTGTCCTGATGTTTCAAATATATTTCCAATTGATTTTTCTGACTTGTCTAAATAAAAATTTTGTTGTTTACTCTCAACATTTGCCTATTATTTTTAGCAGTTATGCCTAATTTTTTTGTTCTGCTCTGCTGTTAGAATACCCTGAATAAAATAAAATATTATTTGAAAAGGCCAGATGCTACATTTTTATTTCATTTTATTGAACTTTTCCTCAGCTTTGTTCATTGATGTTAACTTTCAGTTTGATAAACAACACTCACACACAAAAACTTTGGTACATGCGTGCACACACAGAAATGTCAACTTTAAGAAAGTATATTATTCTCTTTATATTTTACTTAGCACATTAATTAGGAAGAAATGTTGACTTAGATTAGATTAATTTTGAGAATGCTGATCTACCAGCAGTGGAGATGTTGAGTTTGCATTGATAATTAAATTCCTAAAACACAATAGGTTTTCCCAGCAGCAAGCATAATTAACATTAAGGGAGGATATAGGGCCTATAACAAAGTGTGAATGACAGTAGCTAATACAAAGCCTTGTGACTTTGTTACCCTTTGAAAGCACGGTTCTAAATAGGCCCGCCTGATCCCGCATCAAACAGAGAAACAAGTCTCTCTGCTTGGTAAGAAGGTGAGTTTATTGAAGACGCATCAACAAGGAACTGGAGGAAAGAAAAACCTTTCGAGCCCAATTCAGAGTGAGAAGAATTATTTGGGCTTTTATAACTCCAAACAGACAAAGAAATGGCCAGAAGCCAGAAGAAAGTAGAAAGGGAAAAAGAAGAGAGAAAGCTTTTGGTCAGCATCTCTTGTTATCTTCAGGCCCTCCCCTCATTCAGGCTTGTTTTTCAATGTCCCGATTATGAGACCGTATGGTTACATCCCTCATATCTTACTGCAGGCAATGCTGGGAAAGTTCCTGGGAGCAGAGAGCAACTTTTTGTTATTGAGATTAGAGCAACAGCAAGTTTTTTTAACAAGGGCTTTTCATGGTCAGAATAACTCAAAGCTGCTTGAGTGAAGTGATCTGAATAAAGTTTTTTTTTTTTTCTCTATTGGCTATTGAAGACTATACCAACCATTTTCCAGGTGAAGAATTATATTGAATATTTTCTACTTATCCAGCTATCAACTTATGGTTGCAGTTTCTTACACACAGTCACAGGAGGGTAGTTGAGGAGCTGTCAGCATCTGAACTCAGGGTGACCATCAGCATGTTCAACTGTGTACCTTGCCACCTATAGCCAACTCACGGTGGGAAACCAGGTCCCATTTTTGAGAGGAGTCACATCTCATCAACCCTGGTTGCGAGGAACATGTACATAGTTATGTGTCCAGATTCTTATATTTTTGATCCAATATACTACAATAAATTTATATATTACAAGGAAGATTCAAAGCAAGAAATTAAATCCTCAAGTGTCTTAATAAAGAGTAGTGGTGATGGTCACACAACATTGTAAAAGAAATTAATGCCCCTGAATTGCACACTTAAAAATGGTTAAAAGGCAAATTTTATGTTATATGTATTACCACAGAGTCGTATTGAAGGTTTGTGACATAAATTAAATTAACATACGTACATATACTAAAAAAAGTTATATTAAGAGATTCTCAGATTCAAAGAGGTTTTTATCTATTGGGGAAATGCTAACCAGGGAAATCATCTGCAGGCTATGCTTGTAACTGTTGAATAAAGTAGTAAAACTCTGTGCAAAAAAAAAAGAAAGTAGAGACCCCTAATCAGCTTTTAACCTTTTCCTTCAATGAAATATTCAGGTAATCACATATGATTAATTTATTAATGAAATTAATGCTATTATTGAAATTTCATTACTAGATTTTCTAATATTGAACCATATTTACTTTACTGGAAATAAAATCGATAGAAATATGTATATTATTATTTTAATATATAGTTAATATTTATTATTCTATTTTCATATTATATTTATATTTTAAATTTAATATGTATATTTGCTAATATAAATATATTTGCTAATATTTATTTAGATGATTTTTATCAATATTCATATGTGAAAAGAAATGAATCTTTAACTTTTCCCCAATATTTTATAATGAAAAATTTCAAACAGCAAATATGAAAGTTTTACAGGGACATGTTCTTCCACTTTTGCATTTTGTTAATTAGTCATGTATCCATCTATTCACCCTCAATCCATCTAACTTCTCTGATGCATTTCAAATGAAATCAAAGATATCAGTATATTTCTACTTCAGCAAGCATATCATTACTAGAATTCAATAAATCCTCATAATTTTTCTTTTGATGTGAAATTTAAGTTCAATGAAATGAAAAGAAATCTTAAGTGTATATCCACAGAATTTTAATAAGTGAATAAAATTGTATAACCCCAAATCACCCCTGAATGTTCCATTATGTTCCTTCCCAATTGATCCTTATCTCACCATTCTCCTGATTTTCTCACCAAAGGTTAATTATGGTTATTCTAGAACTTCATGCAAGTGGAATCAAACTCCTGTGTAAGCCTTCTTTTAATCAGCTTTGGGTTTTTGAGACAAATCCATTTTGTTGCCTATATGAGACTTTGTTCTATTTTTTAAAACATCAATTGGTTAAAGATACAACAGTTTGTTAACCCATTTTCCTGTTGGATTCGAGCTATCTTCTGTGGACATTCCTTTGGAAGTGTTTTTCTTTCCATTCCTTTCCACTAAAGTCCTAGGAGTAGATTCACCAGATCAAAGGGTAGGTCCGTTGTTTAGTTTTATAAGAAACTGACAGATCTCTTGCCATAGCATTTGTATCACTTTACTCTCCCACCACCAATGCATGAAAGTTTTTTCCTTTCCCTCACCGCCCCATTCCTTCCATCTCCTCCCTTCCCTCCTTCTGATTGTTTGACTTCATTTAAATTTCCACAACTAAGCTTACTTACTGTGTCTAACAGCAGAGACATTTTCTGCTTTCTCCTATTTTATCCCAAGGAACTTTTAGATGGTTTGTAAAAGTAGAAACAACGAACAAGATTACACACTTGCCCCATCTTTAACGATATTAGATTTTTATTTTTTACCTTTCCAGGATGTGAACATTAAATGTAGTATTTTTATAAGCAATTTTAAGCATATTGCTTAAGATGTTCATTTTTTCCTGTTTTTAGTCTATTTTCCTCATTTATCCACATACATATTATTCATAGGAGTATTCATTGTTTTCTTAAATTTAAGAAGTTATTAAATTATTGAATATTTACTTTCTATGTCACATATATTTTCCACATTTTAAAATTCTTGTTTAAAATTTTAGAGTTGAATTTTTAGTCTTTTTACAGAACATATTTCAATTTTTGTGTAGTCAGTCTCAATAGTTTTTTATTGACATGATTTGCTGCTTGCTTGAGACATAAAATTCCAGTGCATCTACATATTCATTGTAGACTCAATATTTGATCAATAAAACATGCTCTTTTTTTGCCTGTTTAGTGGTTTCTTTTAACATGAAATCAAAATTTTATTGAGTATTTTTTTTGAAAATTCAATATTTTCTATTCTTTTTATTTCTATTTTTTATTCATTTTACTTTAGGTTTATTTCATATCAATTTATTTTGTATAATTAGTATATATTTGGGTTTAGGTTTGTTTTTATCTTTTTCATTCAGCCTGTGACCTGCCTCTTTTGATGAATTGGGACATTCATCCTGCTTCCATTTGTTGCTGTAAGAGACTGATTTATTTATTGAACTCATTTACGGGCACTACTATATGCCTGGCCTGATGTAATTTGTCTTCTTTCACCTTATTTTAATGCTTTCAATATGCAAAATGTCATAGTTGTTTCTTCTTTGCTCTTTCCTCCATGAGCTGCATTTTTACCTTTTAATTTATTTTGTATTTGGGAAGTATTTAGTCTGTATATTATTGCTATTTTTTAAAAAAATATTTAAGTAAAATTCTTATTTCATAATCATATCCTTCAGAAATTGAAATATCTACCTTTTGAGTGGTGAGGCAAATAATGCATTTTAAATTTCTCCCCCTCACAAATCATGGATTTGGTGATGCCTCACCTTCACCAAATCATGGATTTGGTGATGCATGATAAGACTTTGGATCATTCTGTTATTAACATTCATTTAATTACATCATGTATTCTTACAGTAAATCCAAGCAGTACCTACAGGGTACTCCCACCATCATATTTGTCCACCAGCCAGCATTTTCACCTACCTACTCTGTTTTCCCACCTGTTTTGATGGTTGAACTTTGCAGACTCCTATATACATTCAGTTCTCCCACTTCTGGCTGAGATCTCATCTCTTACCACCTCAAGGAAATTGCTCTAGGAATTCATTCTCTCTCCTGAATCATTAATATTTTTCTCTCCACTCAGTCATTCACTCACCATAAAGTATTGTTATATTCTAATTTTTAAAAAGTCTCATTTTACAAGACCTTGCTCACTAGTTACTGACTCATTTCTTTGCTTCCTTTGCTTTCCTTTAGAGATGTCTTAACTTGCTTACATCAATTCATCCATTGGTTCTTAAATCCATTTCATCCACATTTTCACACCACCACTCCAGAAATACTTGTTTTGTCATGGTCAAAATTGACATTCTCCTTGATAAATGTTTTGGTGTAGGTTGTATTTGACCTGCTAACAGCATTTGGCACAGTCAATCATTCTTTCTACTTTGATGTTGTTTCCTTACTTGGCTTTCAGGATATCACACTTGTTTTTCTGGGGTGGGAGTGGATGCTTGATCAAGATTAAATTTTAATTGTTCTACTCAGGCTTTCTATTACTCAATCAAGTTTGGAAATTTTAATGTTCCTAGACAATTGTCCATTTCTTTTATGTGTAAATATACTGGCATATAATTGTACATAATAATAATGAGTAATAATATTTTACACACTGCCAATTTCAGAAACATGAGAAGTTACTCAGTGGCATTGTCTGATAACAATGCATTAATATTTATAAGTAAAGGTAAAATAATTAGAAAAGCACTCTGTATTTAGAAACTAAGGCATGCATGCACACCCTCAGCTCTGAAGTTTAAAATTGTGTAGATAAGATAACCTGCAGGCAAATTATTACTGTCAGATGTCAGAGCACAAAATGGCTACAAGACTGGTGTACACAGTAGGATGTTTCTGAGTAAGTAGAGACAGCCTATGATTAGGGGACTCAGAAAGACTTTGCAGGAAAGTGACATGTGAGCAGAGCCTTGTGCATTTGTATGTGTTTGTATGTGCATGTCTGAGAATCACGGGCATTGCCAGAATTTCTTCTGTTTGCTTCTTCTGAATTTATATCCCTCTCCCAGAGAAGAGGCTCATATGTGACACTGTCCATCATCTTCTAATGTGGGTCTTTTCCAAAATTATATTCCAATGTCACTTGAGGTTATTTTCACATCTCAGTTTCAGTGTTTTTGCTAGGTTTAATTTGCACATTATTTCAATTGTATATTTATTCCTTTTGGATACTTTTGGTAAGCCTCATTCAAGGCCTTCACAAGGCCTTCTAGTATGTCTTTTTACATTTCTCATATTTTGAGTGATTGATATGATTGGAACAATCTCGTGAATATCTAGAGAAGACAACTCCAGAGGTGAATTTTGAAGAAATTTGTGATTTCCAAGTGCAGGTGATCCCAGGCCCCATACGGTTATCTTATTTGGATCTGGAAACTGCAAATCATCTCTTACAAAGAGTAAGAGCAGAGTCATAAAAATATCTGCCTTATATGCTTCCTTTTCCCTAAGTGATTCCTAACTAAACAGTGTCCCAGTGAACACAGATAGATAGTAATTGCTTCCTTGGGAATCTTTGCCCAGTGACCTCAGCCAGTAGATTATACCATATATCCTCCTTTGTGCCTTCTTCACTTTCTCATGATTTTAGAGAAAAAGGACACCACTCCTTTTAGGAGCTTGTACACATCTTCATTCCTGGTGTTTGCTTCTCAACTTCAGGTAAAAGATGGTAGCCATTCTGCCAATAAACACTACATTTTCTCTCCACATGCAAGTGTCTATAAATATTATGGTAAAATGTTTATGGGAGAAAGTCAATCACTTGTTTATTTCTCCTTTATCATAAACAGAGAGATAATTAAATGCTCTGCTGCTATTCAGATTAAAGAGAGGTGAATTTAATTTTTTAAAAAGCATTTTACCATACACATATGTATATTTCACTTGTTTGAATTGACTAAATAAACTATTTGTATAGAGATCCCATACTACTAATTACTCACTAAAAGTCATGGAGGGAGTGCTATTTTGAAAATATATTATCTGAATATGATGCTAATATCATAAACAACTCTGCCATCTTTCAACATATGAATCTATGTTATTCTGCAGAAGAAAATAACTTAATTGATAATTTATAATTAGATTAAATTTTCAGGAGCATAAAGCCATTGTTTAAGATATCATTAAGAGAGTAATAAATGGATGGTGTTCACTGTGAATGTATAGACATAACTAATTTTTTGGAGTGATGAGTCACACTTTCATTTTCTTCCTTTTTCTATGTTATGGTCTTAAGGATTTCCTTTGCCAGTAGGAAATTGGCAGATGGAACCTTCTGACCAAGCTATAACCATGATGCAACATCTCTGAGTATTTTAACTTGGTTCACAGGGAAAATCTCTGATGGTGAATGCCTTTCATGGTATCTAGTTTATTCATGAAGAACATTAATATTCATGTTCATGTTAACATGACATAATATTGAGTCAGAAGACACCAATCTTTTTATTTGTGTTTTATTTTTAGAATGAATTAATTGTAGGAAAAATGTGACATTGTAGGACAAGCATTAAGTGTGTGTGTGTTTGCATGTATTTGTGAATTGTCTGAATAGAGATGATGACTGATGTCATTATATAAATGAGATTGGCAGGAAAAAGCTTGTAAAGAAAGGAGAGCAGAGAGATGGAAAATACCTAATTTCTACTCAAGACTTGGATGTAAGGCCTTTGAAACATATTTATTGCTCTTTCCTGAACAATTCTTAAAACAAGTATGTTAAGTCTAGCTGCAAAATATGGAAACAGTTGGTATAAAAGTCAGTGTGTCATGAATACAGAATGACTGCTAAAGACAAAATAAACCTCAGAAGATCATACATAGATCAGTACATACATTAAAATGGTGTTGATTTAAATCTTTCTTGAACCGAGAAGCTGCTGCATGTTTTTATCTGGGAAGAAACATGACAAAGAGTCATATTTTGATGTATTATTAGGATTTAAATCAAAATGATGGGAGTAGGACAGAATTATTAGAGATATGGGGAGCAGAAGCTGGGGTCAAAGATGAAGCTGAATTTTCAGTTTAGATGTCTGGAAAATGGTACGCAGTGCTGTTAAAGATTTCATCAAAAACCTTTTGTGGTGGGAACTTGGGCTCACTGCTGGATATGTTGAATTAAAGGTGATATTAATGTGCACACATAAACACAGACATACTAGTATACAGTTTTGCAATCAAAATTGATAAAGACACAGTCATGCTGTCAGCAGCAAGCAGTAAATTGAAGTCATGTGACTGAGTGAGAAAGTTGAGAAGAACTGGCATAAAAGAGCTGAAAACAGATATTGAAAACAGTGAAATGACACAATGGAGAGGAAGAGGAAGAATAAAATTCAACACAGAAGAAAGAAATTTGTCATAATGGAGGAAGAATGAAAATTAAGAATTTCATAATGGTTAGAGTTTAAAGAATAAAAGCACAGTGATTGACATATTTTGTTACTAAGAGTAATGAAGCAGAATGGAAGTGGGACAAATCCATTGGATTTACCGTTGTGAGATTATTGTCAACTTTGTGAGTTCTGGCTCAGCAGATGAAAAGGACGAAAAGCATATATAGGATAATGAAATGTAACAATGTGGAAAGAAGGGCACCTTCAGCTCCAATCTTGTACAATGAAATCATAAAATTGACCCTTTTGATTTCATGTAGATATTGAAGTCATAACTTTGCATACAATAGCTGAAAGTGAACAGAACAGAAAGGACAGAATGCAGTCTAATAGCACTGTTAAGTTCCAAAATTGAGAAGAAACATGCATGTTTGGTGGCAGAGGTAAAGAAATAGAAAAGTAAAGCCTCCAGATGTTGCATATATAGAAAATAAGCAAAAGATAAAAATCCCAGGGAAGTCTTCAAGAGACTAGTAATGGGGACATAAAATTGGGGTGAATATGTAAATCTGAAATGATTATTTATATTCAATAATTAAAAGATAAAAAATCAGGAATATGCTCTCATTGCATCTTTGAGTGTGGTGCCCAGTTAAGGTGTGGAACTGTAGATTTCTATTCAACCTTGTGTATCAACTCATGTAAATATATTTTCACTCTTAACAGCAATGCAATGAAAGGTAATGGTCAGTCCCAACATCAGCTCCTTCAGTGGATTTTTCCTGCTGGGTTTCTCCAGCCAGCCTCTGCTGGAGATGACCCTCTTTGTTTTCATTGTGATTTTCTACTTACTGACCCTGCTTGGCAATGCAGCCATCATTCTTTTGGCTCATCTGGATCCCAGGCTTCACACCCCAATGTACCACTTCCTCAGCCACTTATCCTCCATGGACCTCTGCTACACCACCAGTACTGTCCCCCAGCTGCTGTTCAACTTGAAGGGCCCAGAGAAGACAATAACTTACGGTGGGTGTATTGGTCAACTCTACGTGGCCTTGGCAATGGGCTGCACCGACTGCATCCTTCTTGCAGTAATGGCTATTGACCGCTATGTGGCAGTCTGCCGGCCTTTGCACTACACCATGCTCATGCATCCTCGTATCTGTTTGCAACTGGTGACCATGACCTGGGTGACAGGTTTGACCAGCTCGTTAGTGCAGACGGTGCTCATTGTGCAAGTGCCTCTTTGTGGAAGAAATGTCATAGACCACGTCTTCTGTGAAGTGCCAGCTCTCCTCAAACTCGCCTGTGTCAATACCACCTTCAATCAGATGGAGCTCTTCCTCGTCAGTGCATTTTTACTCCTGGTACCCCTCTTTCTCATTCTTATTTCCTACAGCTGCATTGCAATGGCTGTGTGGCAGACTAGGTCATCTGAAGGACGCCGGAAGGCTCTGGGCACTTGCTCCTCGCACTTAGTGGTGGTGCTTCTCTTCTATGGCTCTGCTACGGCCACGTATCTGCAGCCTCCTACCGCTGCCTCCCAGGACAGGGGCAAATTCATGGCTTTGTTTTATGTAATTGTCACCCCAACTCTAAATCCCTTCATCTACTCATTACAGAATAAAGATATGAAAGGAGAACTGAGGAAGATGATGGGGAAAGAGTAAAGAAGAAGGGGACGAGGGAAGCAGAGGTGGTGCACGCAAGGGGTCTTTGCGCATCCCTCCCCGGGATGGTCAGGTCTGAGCCACGCAGTGCCCAGTGGGTTGGAACAGCACCATCGTCTTGGGTGTATGTGGGGCCCTTTTCATCTGGTACTGTGTTTACTTTCACAAGAGACAGAGTGACCCCAATTTCAAGAACAGGCTGTGGGAGCAAAGAAAGAAACAGAAACTTGCCAAGGAGAGAGCTGGGCTTTCCAAGTTACCTGACCTGAAAGACGCTGAAGCTGTTCAGAAATTTTTTCTTGAAGAAATACAGCTTGGTGAAGAGTTACTAGCCCAAGGGGAATATGAGAAGGGTGTGGACCATTTGACAAATATAACTGCTGTGTGTGGACAGGCACAACAGTTATTGCAATTAGTACAGTGAACTTCCACCACCAGTGTTCCAGATGCTTCTAAGCTCCCAACAGTTAGTCAGAGATTTGTAAGTGCTCAAAGCTTAACTGAAGATGATGTGGAATGATAACATCAGCGTAATAAAATCTCAATTTAAAATATTTTTAAAATTCTTAACTCAGAAGATGAACAGCCCTGTGGGAATAAGGGCAGATATGCTTGATTTGGACTGTGTAGACACTGAAGTCTACCAAAGTTAATTTTTACTTTGTGTAGGTCCATTTGTCTGTTTTGTGTATTTTTCCCAGTGAAAAGTGTACTTTGATGAGTATTTTTCATTTTATAACACACTATGGGTTACTGAAATATCATGGATTTTGTTTCTTTCTAAAATGTGCAATTGAAATGCACATACATGTAACAATACTTAGGTTAAAACACCCAGTGCTCAGTTTGCTGAAGAATGCACATTTTTTTTTAAAGCTAGTACATTTTGCTATGCATCAGAAAATTGTATGAAAACTTGATTGTGTGTATCAAATATTTGTGAAACTTGCTGCTGTGCTATATTAACAACTTCACCTCCACACCTTGTATTAGTCTTGAAATACTTTTTATAAAACAGTGGGCTTAGTGAAATGTTTTATTTAAAACAGTGGGCTTAACATGTTCTGGTTATTTATCACCCTGTACTTTAGTAGTTGCAAAGAGCACTAGCCATGTGAGCTTCACCAATTCATGTCTGCTCACTTTCCTCATTTATAAAATATGGGAACTGGTCCACTGATTTCTGAGAAACCCCTTTAAGCTCCTAATTTATATAGTTCTGTACAGCATATTCAAATCCATTTTCTCCTGAGAGTGTCTTTGTTTGACTATCAGGCCTGGTATTGTTTTATATTCTGAATTTCACATGCTTGCCTAAGTAGTTCCAAATTGATCTTTTGCTAATGTCTAACTATTGTGCTGATTTTCACTGACATCGTGTGGTTCTGTTACAACTCTGTAAATTAATTTGAAGTGTATCCTTTATGGTAACCTGGATGCTGCTTGTAAAAAATGTTTATTCCCCTTTGCATTTGTCTTTAGTCTGGAGCTTTTTTTTTTTTTCATTTTTATTGAGATTGTTCAGATACCGTACAATTATCTAAAGATCCAAAGTGTATAATCACTTGCCCCTGGATACCCTCATACAGCTGTGCATCCATCACACTTAATTTTTGTTCAATTTTTAGAAACTTTTCATTACTCCAGACAAGAAATAAAGTGAAAGATGAAAAAAGAAAAAAAAGAAAAGGAAACTCTAATCCTCCCCTATCCCTAACCAACCCCCCTCAATTGTTGACTTCTAGTATTGATATAGTACATTTGTTACTGTTTATGAAAAATGTTGAAATACTACTAACTGTAGTATAGTTTGCAATAGGTATATAGTTCTTCCCTATATGCCCCTCTATTATTAACTTCTAATTGTATTGTCATACATTTGTTCTGGTTCATGGAAGCGATTTCTAGTATTTGTACAGTTGATCATGGACATTGCCCACCATAGGATTCAGTTTTATATATTCCCATCTTTTGACCTCCAACTTTCCTTCTGGTGACATATATGACTCTGAGCTTCCCCTTTCCACCTCATTCACACACCATTTGGCACTGTTAGTTATTCTCACATCTTGCTACTGATGCCTCTGTTCATTTCCAAACATTTAAGTTCATCCTAGTTGAACATTCTGCTCATACTAAGCAACCACTCCCCATTCTTAAACCTCATCCTATATCTTGGTACCTTATATTTCATGTCAATGAGTTTACATATTATAATTAATTCCTACCAGTGAGACCCTGCAATAATTGTCCTTATGTGTCTGGCTTATTTCACTCAGTATATTGCTCTCGAGGTTTTGTCATCAACCCATTTTTTTTTTTAATATGGTTTTGTTCACTCACCATACATTCCATCCCAAGTAAATAATCGATGGTTCTCTGTATGGTCATACATTTATGTGTTCAACACCTTCACCACTATCTATATAAGGGCATCTACATTTCTTCCACAAGGCAGGAGAGAGAGTCAAAGAAGGTAGAGAGGCAAAAGAAAGAGGGAAAAAAAATCACAGCTAGAAAGCAGCAAAAGGAAAAATAACCTTAAATCAAAGTAGAATAAAGAATCAGACAATACCACCAATGTCAAGTGTCTAACATACCTCCCCTATCCCCCCTCTTATCTGCATTTACCTTGGTATATCACCTTTGTTACATTAAAGGAAGCATAATACAATGATTCTATTGGTTACAGTCTCTAGTTTATGCTGATTGCATCCCTCCCCCAATGCCTCCCCATTTTTAACACCTTGCAAAGTTGACATTTGCTTGTTCTCCCTCGTAAAACAACATATTTGTACATCTTATCACAATTGTTGAATACCCCAGATTTCACCAAGTTACACAGTTCCAGTCTTTATCTTTCCTCCTTTCTTGTGGTGTCTCACATGCTCCCCACCTTTCTCTCTCATCCATATTCATAGTTATCTTTGTTCAGTGTACTTACATTGTTGTGCTATCATCTCCCAAAATTGTGTTCCAAACCACACACTCCTGTCTTCTATCACTCTGTAGTGCTCCCTCTAGTATTTCCTGTAGGGTAGGTGTCTTGTTCACAAAGTCTCTCACTGTCTGTTTGTCAGAAAATATTTTGAGCTCTCCCTCATATTTGAAGGACAGCTTTGTTGGATATAGGATTCTTGGTTGGCAGTTTTTCTCTTTCAGTATCTTAAATATATCACACCACTTCCTTCTTGCTTCCATGGTTTCTGCTGAAAGATCCACACATAGTCTTATTAAGCTTCCTTTGTATGTAATGGATTGCTTTTCACTTGCTGCTTTCAGGATTCTCTCTTTGACTTTGACATTTGATAATCTGATTAATAAGTGTCTTGGCGTAGGCCTATTCATATCTCTTCTGTTTGGAGTACGCTGCACTTCTTGGATCTGTAATTTTATGTCTTTCATAAGAGATGGGAAATTGTCATTAATTATTTCCTCTATTATTGCTTCTACCCCCTTTCCCTTCTCTTCTCCTTCTGGGACACCAATGATACATAAATTATTGTACTTTGTTTCATCCTTGAGTTCCCGGAGATGTTGCTGATATTTTTTTCATTCTCTTCTCCATCTGCTCCTTTGTGTGTAGGCTTTCAGGTGTTTTGTTCTCCAGTTCCTGAGTGTTTTCTTCTGCCTCTTGAGATCTGCTTTTGTATGTTTCCATTGTGTCTTTCATCTCTTGTGTTGTGCCTTTCATTTCCATAGATTCTAGTAGTTGTTTTTTTGAACTTTTTTTTCTGCTGTATATATGCCCAGTGTTTCCTTTACAGCCTCTATCTCTTTTGCAATATCTTCTCTAAACTTTTTGATTTGATTTAGCATTAGTTTAAATTCCTGTATCTCAGTTGAAGTGTACATTTGTTCCTTTGACTGGGCCATAACTTTGTTTTTCTTAGTGTAGGTTGTAATTTTCTGTTGTCTAGGCATGGTTTCCTTGGTTATCCAAATCAGGTTTTCCCAAACCACAACAGGCTCAGGTCTCAGAGGGAAGAAATATTCAGTATCTGGTTTCCCTGTGGGTGTGTCTTAGAAAATTGCTCCAACCTTTGATGCTTCAGGTCACTGTGCTTTTCTGCCCAGCAGGTGATGCCTGTTAGCCTATAATTCTTGACTGGTGTGAGGAGGTATGGCTGTGTTCTCCCAGGCTCTGGGGTCTGGTTCTGAATGGAAAGGGCCCCACCCTTTCCTCCTAGAGAAGACAGACCCCCCAGGTGGAGGTCATTAGCATTTCAATGGTCTCGCTCTCTGCTTGTGGTGTCTCCACCTTCCCGGAGTCACAGCCCTGGAAACTGAATCTGACTGGGGCTTTCTCCACTGAGCCAAAAAAGAAACAGATAGTCCCCTTCAGACCCACTCCAAGGCGACCCTTCGACTCTCCAAGGTCAGTCATCACCCAAAGCCTCTGTCTGTTTTTTGGGGATGCGTACCTGTAGTGAGCAGTTCACACTCACTACTTAAAACCCCAGTTGGAGCTCAGCTGAGCTGTATTCGCTTAGTGTACTTCTTTAATCCTAATTCAACTTAATTCATTTATCTTCTTGAACACTGAGAGTAAGTTCATAACCCTGTGACTGAAGACTGAAAAGAATGGAGCTGATGGGACCTTTTGTTCTCAAATATTGACATTTTATCTGCAGTCACAGATTCCATTTCAGAACTGAGAATAAAGATCCTTGGTATTGTGTGGCATCTGTTGAACTGAGCAGCATATCTTGCTGTACAAATTGGCTTTATGCTGTCTAAGTCTATGGAGAAGTCCCAAAGCTTTCTCCTATGTACTGGGCTTTTGATTTACTTACAAATTTTCTTACCCTAACCTAGGGTTATTTTTTAAATCTATGTGTGGTTGTGGTGGCATAGTGGAAAGAGTTTGAAATATAGGTCTAGATTCTGCCTCTAGTTAATCACATAGCCTTGGGCATGTCATGTCTTACCTATAAATTAGAACATCAAACTAGGAGGCTCAAATGTTTAAGAACTCTTCCTCCAGGTAGCTTCTAGGTTTGTGGAACTCTGAAACAGTGTGCTTTTATTATTATTATCATGACACTTGGTAGAAATTTTGGGGAGATGACCAGTAGAAACATGACGGTTGATCAGTTTTACTAATAGGATTTGAAATTCAAAGCATTATAGTGGTGATTGGTTAATAATTGACCATGTGGCTAAGAAACAATCTTCTCTCTTGCAATAGTCTAGGTATGGATTGGGGGAGGGGGGATAGAGGGAGAATACAGGTGGGAAAAAAATGCAAGGAGCAGGCAGCTTGGCAAGAAAAGAATGGACCCAGAAAAACTAAGAATTAGCTGGAGGAGTAGGGGTCAACTTAGATTTTGGAAGAGTAGAAATCTAACTATATATGTCCTTGAAAATTGTGGTACAGTACAAGCTGAGTCTCACTTGGCTTTCTGGAAAATAATTTACCTTGATTTAATCCTTGTTGAAAAGGCAGTGATAGCTTCACTTTAGAGCTGATTAAGCCAAGTACATTTTCTTATTTAAGTGACAGCTTTGGTACTTTAACATTAAGTCACACTTTTGAGAGTATTACATTTAAAAAAATCACCTGCTCCCCCTCACCCACTTTAGTGAACACTGTGTTTCCTACTTAAGTTTTAATAGTGGTGGTGAAATCAGGGAGTTGTGATGCTAGCCAAATGGTACCCAGGAGGTGGGAATAAAACAATTCAAGATTTAAGAAGAGTAAAAACAGATTGAATGTTACCATGTGCTAGTGCTGCATGCTAGCATAACATCTTTGGACATGCAAGACATGTATTAGTGTATGTTGAAATGTTTCTTTGGGCAAAGATCTTTCTTAAATACAAAGGTTCCATAATTTGTATTTAAAGTGAAGGCATTTAAAACATAGGCTTACTTGACTGTGGCATTGTGTTTCAGATAACTAGAACTTATTTTCAAATTTAACTTAGGTAAAATGTGTAAAACCTGGTACACTGTGCCCAGTATACAGTCAGTAAATATTTAATTCTTGTAATCCCTCAGGAAATTTGATGTTTTTACCACCTTCCTGCCTGTGTTTGTGACCTCACTGATTCAACCTGTGGACCAGAGTGTTAATGAAATGTGACTGCAGAAGAGATTTTGAGAAAATTAGCATATCATGCAGCTATCATATAATTTTGTTTTGTAGCATAAAAAATGCAGTTTTCATTATTGCTTGTGCCTCAACTGTTTAAGTGAATATTAAAGGACTTCAAGAAAAAAAAAAGGAAGAATTTGAAGAGATGGAGGATACTGGCTTAAGGAAAACAAGCCATGAGATGCTTTTAATTCTTAAAAAAATGGTAACATCTTTGTCATTTGTAAATAGCCTAACTCATGTCTGAATATACACAAATGTACATACATATACGTATATATATATTTGCATGAACATTTTTATATCAAATCTGCAAGTGCGAAGTAACTGAGCAGATTATCTAATGATATCTATCTTGACTGTCACTGGCCAACCCCATGACCTTGGGCAGTTCATTTAAGTTCTCTCATTGTCATTATTATCAAAACAGGGCAATGAATTACCTACCCTCATAGTTGTGAGGCTTGTGGAGATGAAGTTAGATAAAATAGCATTTTTTAATCTGCAAAAGTAAAATATAGAAAAATCCACATTTAATTTTGGGGGAAGATTGCTTTTGTTTATGTAGAATTAAAAATCTTTGAATTGATGGTTACTTTAGAGTCAATCTGGCCTAATTTATGCAGTATATGAATCTCCATGATATATTTTTTGAATACTAGTCACTCAAATTTGAACATTTCCACAACAATGGCATTTGGTTTTTGCAAGATAAATTCTCCATATTTGGACAGATATATTATTCTTTCTTAAATTAAGCTGGAAATCTGCCTCTTTTCTACTTAAACTGTTGACTTTGGTTTCTGCATTCTTAGCCAGACAATATAGGCTCTGACAATGTAATCTTTCCTTCACTAAAATATCTTTAATGTTTAAAACAAACTACCACATTCACTTCTGTGAATTAATAAATAATTTATTTCTTCTGTATCATGATGCCAAATCTCACCATTTGTTTCCTTTTTTATTTTAATTTTTAACCTGTTTCACAGAAATGAGCTTTATCAAGTGGATTTACATGGATTAGTGAGGTAGGCTGGATTTGTCCTTTAAATTCAATGAATAACTTTTTCTAAAACCAAACTTAGTTTTAAATGGGAGGCGCCTTTTCAATTCTTTCCTACAGATTTTCTACTTTGGCTGTGCAGAAAGGAAAATGACCATCCTCTTATTGATGGAGTGTAGACCTCCATACTACCACATAGAATATGCACTGGTTGTATGAATTACACCCCCACTGCATTGGCGTGGTCCCAATAGAATCATTCAGAGATCAGAAGACTGTGCCTATGTTACAGGAGGTGTGTTCATCATTTTCACATTCAGTATTCATTTTACAGGATGGAAATTACCACAATCCCTCTAAGATTTACAACAAAATGACAAATTATTGAGCTCATCGATGTTGGAATTTTTTCCATCCACTTTATTGCTTCAGGCAAACATGCATAAGGCATCTTAGACTCTGATTCTTTATAACTTCTCTGTCAAGTCATCCATTAAATCCCATGGGTGTTCCTTCCTAGAAAGTCTCATATTAGTTCACCATCATTCTAGTCTCACTTAGAAAAGAGTGTAAAGTGCTTATGATAGGCTTTATAAATATTTATTGAATAAATGAATGAATTAAAAGAGGGACACATATTTTGTGGCAATGTTAATCTCATTAAATCAGAAAACCCAAGAGAATTAAATTAATAATGATTAGGGCTCAGTTAATTAATTAGTTATCAATTGGCATATTAAATTAAATACTCATCCAATTATTTCATGAATATAATTTACTCCAGTAAACTAATTAAGACCCACCTTGAATGGGCTGGATCATATCCCCAAGGAAATAATCTAATCAGAAGTTCCCACCCACATTAGATCTGCCCCCAAAAGAGTAGATTAAAAGAACATAGTCTTTTATGGGGTACATTACAGATTCAAACCAGCACAGCAACACAAGTTAATCATCACAAAATGTTTTATCCAAATTCACTGTTCTATTTGGAGTGATACTGAAGAATAGAGAAGGGGAGAGAAATAGGGTTAGGAAGAGAGGGGAGATACAGATATATAGAAATATATATACATAATTCTATCTATATATTTAAAATATATAAATTTGTATGTAAACATATAAATTTAAAAATACTTATTTTCATATATACTTCTTTATTAGCGAAGTTGTGTGTTTACAGAAAAACCATGCATAAAATACAGGGTTTCCACTTACTACCCTATTAGTAGCATCTTGCATCTGTGTGGTACATTTTGTTACAGTTGATGAAAGCACATTTTTATAATTGTACTATAGTCCATGGTTTATCTTAGGGTTCACTGTTAACACTTGAACTGTGACAAAACTCTGTTGTGAAATAAAGTTAATCTCTATATTTTTATATACATTTTATTTATTGATTGATTAATTGAACCAGTCTTTTAAATTGTTTATTCTGGTTTCTGTGTACAGATTGCACTGGAGACAAAAATAGAAATAAGTACATGAGTTAGGAGGCTACCAATTTCATCCATAAAATAAGTGATGGTGACTTGAATTATGTTGGTAATGATGGGATGGGATAAATAGATCCCGGATATATTGAGGAACTTGAGCTAATAGAAGTGGTCAGATGCTCAGATTATGATTTTGTAGGTGGAGACTATGATTCCTAAATTCTTGGTTTTCCTTGCCAGTAGATGCATTTAATAAGCAACAAACATAATATATTAGAGCTATCATGTATTTCAGGATTGTATTATCAAAATGTATCAAATAGTCATTACATGGTATGAATGTATTGATCAATGTTATGAAAAAACTGAGCAGAATAACAGGAATTAGGAGAGTAGGATGTTGGGAAGGGCTTGTAATCTTAAATAGAATTTCCATGGTGGACCTCATTCAGAGGGATGATATGACCACACACTTGAAGGAGGTGAAGGAGCTAGTCCTGCAAATATATGAGAAAGAGCATTCCACTCATACAGGACAGCCCATGAGGAGGGGAACATGTCTTGTGTGTCCATGGAAAAGCAAAACACAGTGTGGATGGACCTCAATTAGCAAGTGACAGCTCAGAGGGAAATGGGATACAAAGGGGAAGTGGGGCCAGTTTGGGTAGACTCCTGCTGGCCACTTTTTTATTGGAAAAGTTGTGAGATTACAAAACAGTAATGCATAAAATACAGAATTCTCATATACCACCCCACTATCAACACACTGCATAGGTGGATACATTTGTCACAATTGATGAAAGCACATTTTAAAAATTGCATTATTAAGTATGGTCCATGATTTAACTTATGGGTCAGTATTTATGTAGGGTAGTTCCATGGATGTTTAAAAAATTATTCTATTACCATATATACAAATGAACATTTCCCCTTTTAACTACATTCAAATATATGTTTCTGTGCTGTTAATTACATTCACAATGATGTGCTACCATCACCACCATCCATTATAATTTCCATAGTTCCAAATATGAACACTGTATGCTTTAAGTCTTAACTTCCCACCTAAGAATTTAACTTCCCACAAATCCCTAGAAGCTATTGTAAGGATTTTGGATTTTATTTTGAATGAGATAGAAGGTCATTGGGGGCTTTGAAACTATTCTATGATTTAATTTAAAAATATGTATTTTTTGATCAAAGTTGGAATCTGGGGAACAGACTGTGAATCTCATGTGAGATGGAACAGTCATCAGGAATCCAGTGAGAGATGATGGTGGTCAGGAAAACTATGGCACCATGGGGATGCTCAGAGCCATATACTTGATATAATCCCACAACGTCTCTTGAAAATTTGTTTCACTTTTCAGAAACTCCTTCTTGCTGTAATGACTTGTCTCTACCCTGAAACATAATAAATAAATATAAGATGTAAAAGTTGACATTAGAATTTTAGGCTCAGATATGTTTGTTATTTGCTCGACATAGTAGTTTCTTCTCAGAAAAATATGATATATGATGTGAAACACATAGGCATTGCTCTCCATGTTTGAATTAAACCAAAAATATTTTCTGCACTAGTGAGAGGATGACAAGGCAGTTTCTATATGACTCTTTAGTCTGTGGTGTTCAAATAGGTCAAAAAGAAAGAAAAAGGAATGGACAAAATATAAGCTTTAAGTGTACAATTCAGGGGTATTAATTATATTCATAACGTTGTGCTACCATCACTACCATCCATTACCAAAATATTTCATCACCTCAAACACAACCTCTGTAATCATTAAGCAATGTCTCTCCATTCCTCCCTCCCAGGCCCCAATCACCTCTAATCTAATTTCTATGATATGAATTTGTCTATTCCAGATATTTCATGTAAGTGAAGTCATAGAATATTTGTCCTTTGTACCTGATTATTTCATTCAGCAAAATAGCTTCATTCAACCATGTTGTAGTATATATCATTCCTTTTATTGACTGAAAAGTATTCTATTGCATGTATATACTGTATTTTGCTTATCCCTTCATCTGTCAATGGACACTTGGTTGTTTTCACCTTTGGGTTATTTTACATAATGCATATATGAGCATTAGCATATAAGCATCTGTTAGGGACCCTGTTTTCAATGTTTTCAGTATATAGCTAGAAATATGTTTGCTGATCATATGGTAATTCTATGTTTAAACTTTTAAGAAATTGCCAGCTATTTTTCCACAGAGGCTGAACAATTTTATCCTTCCAGTCACATTATTTTTAACCATTTCTTTTCTTTTATAAACTCACAAGTGCATACAAAAATTGTCAGCTTAGACAGTAATTAGAAAGCAAACACCCATATAACTGAAAATATTGCCAAAATCTCAAATTCACCCCACTAGAAAATGTTTTCCCATTCCCAGAAATTACCGCTCAATTGACATGATAGAAATTGGTTACATTAAAAATTTCTTTACCACCTTTGTTTTCACCTGTACATTGTTGATTAGTTTTGCCTATTATAGAACTTTATATAAGCAGTGTCATATAACTATTTATATCGTGCATTTTTGCTCAACTTAATGTCTGTGGTATTCACTCATAGTGTAGATACATGTATAATTCATTCACACTAACTTTTGCATAGTCCTCCATTGAAGGAATATACCGGTACTTTTATCCCTTCAAATCTTGAAGACCAATTGGCTGTATCCAGATTTTGGTGTTTTTGAACACTGATACTATATTTGAATTCCTTTTATTTTAAAAAATTGTATTCTAGTAACATATATGCAACCTAAAATTTCTCCTCATAACCACAATCAAATATATAATCCAGTCCTGTTAATTATGTTCACAATGTTGTGCTAAAATCATCACCATCCATTATCAAAGATTTCCACCATTCCAAATAGAAACTACATTTTCAGTATTGACTCCATATTCCCTACCTCCACCCTGGTAATCTACATCCTAGTTTCTGATTATATGAATTTGCTTAATCTAATTATTTCATATCAGTGAGATCATACAATACTTGTCCTTTTGTGTCTGGCTTATTTCACTTAACATGTGCCTTCCACATCCATCCATGTTGTTGCTTGTATCAGAACCTCTTTCCTTTTTGTGGTTGAATAATATTCCATTGTGTGTATATACCACATATTGTTTATTCATTCATCAGTTAATGTACACTTGAGTTGCTTCCATCTTTTGGCAATTTTGAGTAATGCCGCTATGAACATCAATGGCAGATATCTGTTTGAATCCCTGCTTTCAATTGTTTGTGGTATATACCTAGAATTGGGATTGCTGGGTCATACAGTAATTCTATACTTAACCTTCTGATGAATTGCCAAAATGTCTTCCACAGTGGCTGCACCATTTTACATTACCATCAGTAACGAATGAGAGTTCCTATTTCTCCACATCCTTTCCAACATTTGTAATTTTCAGTTTTTTAAATAGTAGCCATTCTGATGTTCATGAAATAGTATCTCATTGTGGTTTTGATTTGCATTTTTATAATAATTAATGATATTTAGCATCTTCTCATGTGCTTTTTGGCAATTTGTGCATCTTCTTTGGAGAAATGTCTAGCCAAGCCCATTTTTTAATTGGTGTGGTGGTTTGGAGCTGTATGTACCCCAGTAAAACATGTTTTTAAAGTTAATCCATTCCTTTTGGTGTGAATCTGTTGTAATTAAGACATTGTGATGTGATTATTTCAGTTAAGGTGTGGCCCAACCCAATCAGGATAGATTTAGTCTTATTACTGGCTTCCTTTTTAAAGAGAATGAAATTCAAACAGAGAAAAAGCCACAGAAAGAACAGCCAGAAGCTGAACATCAATGGAACCAGGAAGAGAAGAGAGAGACAAGGAGACCTGCCATGTGACAAGCTAAGTCCCAAGGGTTGCCAGCAGCCATCCCCAGAACACCACAGAATTTTGGGGGAAAGTATTGCCTCAATGATGCCTTGATTTGGACTTCTATACAAGCCCCAAAACAGCTACTACTTCACATTGTTTAAGCCAGCCCTTTGCATGGTATTTGCTTGTGCAGCCTAGGAAACTGGAACGATCATGTTATTTGCCTTTTGAGTTGAAAGATTTCTTTAAACACACTGGATATTAAACCATTATTGGTTGTGTGGTTTCCAAATATTTTCTCCCATTGTGTAAAGTTGTTATTTTACTTCCTTGATAATGTTCTTTGAGGCAAAAAAGGTTTTAATTTTGAGGAAGTCTCATTAATCCATTTTTTCTTTTGTTGTTTGTGCTTTAGGTGTAAAGTTCAAAAAACCATTGCCTAACACTAAGTCCTAAAGATGCCACCCTACATTTTCTACTAGGAGATTTAGAGTTCTGGCTCTTTCTTATATTGAGATCTTTGATTCATTTTTGAGTAGTGGTCCACCTTCATTCTTTTGCATATGGAGATAGTTTTCACAGCACCATTTGTTGAAGAGTCAATGATTTCCCAATTGAGTGATCTTTTCCCACTTGTCAAAATCACTTATCCATGAATATGAGGGCTGATCTCTGAACTTTCTATTCAGTTCTGCTGTTCTGTGTGTCTTGCTTTGTGCTAGCACCATACTGTTTTGATTACTTTAAAATTGGGAAGTGTGAGTCCTTCAACTTCATTTTTCTATTTAAAGATGGCTTTAGCTATTCAGGGTCCCTTAGTCTTCCATTTCAATTTGTTGATTGGCTTTTCCATTTTTGCAAAGTATGCTGTTGGAATTTTGATTGGGATTGCATTGAATCTGTAAATTGCTTTGGGTAGAATTAACATCATAACAATATTTAGTCTTCCATCCATGAATGGAGAATATCTTTCCCTTTATTCAGGACTTCTTTAATTCCTTTTAGCAAGTTTTGTAGTTTTCTGTGTACAAGCCCTTTACATCCTTGGTTAGATTTATTCCTGCACATATGATTCTTTTAGATGCTATTGTAAATGGAATTTATTTCTTGATTTTTTTCTTACAATAATTGTTCATTAATAGTGTTTAGAAACTACTGATTTTGGGGTGCTGCTCCTGTACCCTGCCACTTTACTAAATTAATTTATTAGCATTAGGATCCTTGTGGTATTTCAGGATTTTCTGTATATAAGATCATGCCATCTGCAAATAGAGTTTTACTTCCTCCTTTCCAATTTGGATGCCTTTTATTTCTTTTTCATGCTTAATTGCTCTGGCAAGAACTTTCAGTAAAATGTTAAATAACAGTGATGACTGTGGGCATCCTTGTCTTGTTCCTGATATTAGAGGGAAAGTTTTCAGTCTTTCAACATTAAGCAGGATGTTAACGTGGGTGTTCCACATATGCCCTTCATCATGTTGAGGAAGTGTACTTTTATTCCTAGGTTTCTAAGTGTTTTTTATTAAGACTAAGTGCTGAATTTTATCAAATGCCTTTTTGGCACAGTCAAGATGATAATGTGTGTTTTCTCTTCATTCTGCAAATATGGTGTATTACATTGATTTTCTTACATTAAACCACCACTGCATAACTGTGATAAATTGCACTTGATCATGATGTATAATTCTTATAATGCTTTGATGGATTTGGTTTGCTAGTATTTTGTTGAGGATTTTTGCATTATATTCATAAGAGATATTGGTCTGCAATTTTCTTTTCTTGTGGTATCTCTATCTAGCCTTTGGAAGAGAGTGATGCTGGCCTTGTGGAAAGAGTTAGGGAGTGTTCCCTCCTCTCCAATTTTTTGAGAGTTTGAACAGGATTGGTGTTAATTTTTCTTGGAAAGTTTGGTAAAATTCCCCTATGAATTCATCTTGCCCTGGACTTTTATCTTGGGGAGAGTTTTTATGACTGATTCAATCTTTTTACTACTTATTGATTAGTTGAGATCTTTCATTTCTTCTTGTGTTGATCTAGGTAGTTTGCGTGATGTGATCAAGGTAGTTTTTCCATTTCATCCAACTAATCTAACTTATTTGTGTACAGTTTTTCATAGTGTCCTCTTTAATCCCTTTAATTTCCATGGGGTCAGTAATAATGCCCCTTTCCTTTGCTGGTTTTAGTTATTTATGCCCTCTCTTTTTTTTTTTTTTTTTCATCAGTACAGGTAAACATTTGTCAGCTTTATTGATATTTTCAAAGAACCAGCCTTTGGTTTTGTTGATAACATCTGTTGCTTTTTGATTCTCTATTTCATTTATCTCCATTCCATGTTTTGTTATTTCCTTCCTCTTGTTCCTTTTGGGTTTAATTTCTCTTCTTTTTCTAGTTCTTCCAGTTTTGAGGCTAGCTCTCTGTTTTGAAATCTTTCTTCTTTTTTAGTGTCAGCATTTAGAGCTATAAATTTCCCTCTCAAGACTACATCTGCTGCATCCCATAGATTGCGGTATGCTATATTTTCATTTTCATTTGCCTCAAGATATTTCCCAATTTCCCTTGTTATTTCCTCTTTCACCTATTGGTTGTTGAAGGATATACTTTTTAATTTCCACATATTCATGAATTTTCCATTTCTTCCTCTCTTATTGATTCCTAACGTCATATCATTGTGGTCAGCAAAGATACATCCTATGATTTCAGTATTTTTTAATTTATTTAGACTCCTTTTGTGACTTAAGATATGGTCTACCCTTGAGAGTCATCCATGTGCACTTAAGAATAATGTGCATTCTGTTGAGTGAAGTGCTCTATATATGCCCATTAAGTCTGGTTGGTTTAGAGTAACATTCAAGTCTCCTATTTCCTTATTGATCTGTGAAAATATTCTATCTAATATTGAATGTGGTGTGTTAAAGTCTCCTTCTATTAATGTAGAAACATCATTTCACCCTTCATATCTATTACTATTTGCTTCATATACTTTTGTGCCTTACTGTTAGATGTGTACATACTTATTATTGTTGTGTCTTCTTGCTGAATTGACTCCTTTATCTATATATAATAATCATCTTTCTCTCTTGTAACAGGTTTTGACTTAAAGTCTATTTTAACATATTAGTATAGCTACCCCAGCTATATTTTGCTTTATACTTGCACGGTATATTTTTTCCAACCTTTCACATCCAACTTACTTATATCTTTGAATTTAAGGGGAGTATCTCATAAATGTCATATAGTTGGGACATGCTTTTTTTTTAAAAAAAAAAAATCTATTCTGCCAATCTCTGCCTTTTGACCAGAGACTTTAATCCATTTACATTTAAAGTAACTACTGATAATGCAGGACTTTCTTCTGCTATTTTGCTGGTCTTTGTATACCTTATACCTATTTTGTCCCTTATACCTAATTCTTCCTTTAATGCCCACTTTCAAATTTATTTGATTTTTTTGTGTTATACCATATTAAGTCCATTCTCATTTCTTTCTGGATTTAGTTTCCATATTTTGTTTTGTGGTTACCATGGGGTTAAAATTTAACATCCTAAATATTTAACAGTCATATTTTATTTGATACCAATTTGACTTCCATATCATACACATACACTGTTCCTATACCCCTAAATCCTCCCACATTTTTGATCTTGTTACAAATTATATCATTGTACACTGTTTTTAAAAAACAGATATATCCTTACTTTTTTTGCATTTGCATTTTAACACCTGTAGTGGGTAAAAAGTGGAGTTACATACCACGGAATACAATACAATTCTACTGTCATTTATAATTACCCATATGGTTATCTTTACCTAAGGTCTTATTTCTTTATAACACTTTGAACTACTGTGTAGTGCCCTTCCTTTCAGTCTGTAACTCCCTTTAGTATTGCTTGTAGGACACTTCTACTGGTAATGAACATCCTCAGCTTTTATATGTCTGGGAATATTTTAATTCTGCCCTCATTTTTAAAAGAAAATATTTCCAGGATAAAATTCTTGTTTGGCAGTTATTTTCTCTCAGCACCTTAATTATTTAAAACCTCCATGGTTTCTGATGAGAAATTTAATATAATTAGGACTCTCTTCTATGTAATCAGTTGTTTTTCTCTTGCAGATTTCAGAACTCCCTCCTTATCTTTTGCATTCAGCAGTTTGATTAGTAGGAGATGTGACATAGTTCTCTTCAAGTTTATCCTGTTTAAAGTTCTCTAGGATTCTTTGATGGGCATATTCTTGTCTTTTGCTGCATTTTGGAAGTTTCTTTTGTCATTGTTTCTTTGAATACTCCTTCTGCTCATTTATGTATTTTCCTTCTGGGACTCCCATAATGCATATATTGATATGCTTAATGCTTTCCCACTGGTTTTTTATGCTATGTTCCTTTTTTTATAATGTTTTTTACTTTCTTCTTCTCAGCCTGACTCATTTCAATTTTTTCTGTCTTCAAATTCTCTGATTCTTTCTTCCATCAGCTCCAATCTGCTGTTGAAACCCTCCTGGGAATTTTCTATTTCAATTATTGAAGTCTTCAACTCCAGTAGTTCTATTTGGTTCCTTTATAAACTTTCTTACTACTTATTTATATTCTTATATTGTTCATTCATTATTTTTCTGATATCCTTCAGTTCTTTCTCAGCATTTTCCTTCATCTCTTTGAGCATATCATATTATTTTTTAAAAAAGTATTTGTCTGGTTTGTCCTCAATTTGGTCTTCTTCACTGTTATTTTCTGGATTTGTTCCCTTTCTCTATGAGTCCTTACATCAGTTTGAATGTCCCCTTTACTTCCCAGGAGATGAACGTTCTTTAATTCCTAGGTATTGTGTTGTACAACTTAAAGCAAGTATCTCCTTACCCCAGGCTTCCTGCCTCATTTTTTAAACACTGCTTTAGTTGTCCCAAGCTGCTTTTGCCTGGAGTGAAAATTCTGAGAGGAAGGCTAAGACAGAGAGAAGTTTCCCAACTAAGACTTTTTCAGTGGGGTCAAGTCCATGCTCTACAAAACCAGCACTTGCCAGAGTAGCTTCCTGGGCAGAGGATAAGGAAAGGGCCAGAAATTGTGTCAGGACCTTCTTCCATGGCTCCTCAAAGCTGTGCTTTCTTGACTTGGCACCTGCCTAGCAAATGCAGTCATTCAACTGTGCTCTGTGGTTCTAAGGAAACATTCTTTAAGTCTCCTCTGCCACTTTTTTGGGGGAGATGGGGCATTGGAGCAATGATTGCTCTAATAACTGGGCCCCCATGATCCAAAGTAGCTAATTGAAAGCAAGGGGCAGTTATGAGATTGTGCACTGCCCCTCAATCTTAGGGAACCAGGTTCCTATGTCCCTTTCTGGTACCAGCAAGCTAGGCCAGGAGTTGGACCCACTGCTGCCTGTTGAAAAAGTGGGGGATGGTCAATGGAAACCACTGAGCAGAGAAAGTAATTTACTGCTATTTACCACAATTTCCCAGCCTGTTCCTCCAGATTTCCCCTGGTTTATAGAGTTTTCCACTATACCGTGAAATTTTAAAATGGTTGATTCACAGTTCCTGCCTGTTTAATAGTTGTTCCAGTCAAGGGAGCTGATTCCAAGATCTTTCTACTCAACCATATTTCCACAATTCCTCCCTATGTATGTATTCTTGCATGTATCATTGTGCAAACATGCCCAGGTTTCTCTAGGGAATTTAATGGCAGAATTGTTGGGCATAGTGTATGTAGATATTCAACTTTGCCACAAAATGCCAAAATGACTCCTAAATAGTTACACCATTATGTAGCATCAATATCAGTGTAAGATAGTCTGTATTACCTCACATTATTTTGGTACATGTTTTTGTCAACCTTTTAAATTTTGGTAAATCTTGTATTTAGTTATGTAATTTTATCATGTTTTAGTTTTAATTTAGTTTTCCCTTTGATCACCTTTCTTTTACTTATTGACTTCTTTTGTGAAGGACTTGTTCAATTATCTTGCCAAACTTTCCTATAACATTGCATGTTTATACTGAGTTTGGGAAGGTGTTTATATATGCTGGACCCAAGTCCTTTGTCATTTATATATGTTATTAATGTCTTCTCTTACCAGTTAGCTTCTCTTTAACTTCCTTTGTATTGTCTTTCATTAACTGGATCTTCTTATTTTTTTGTCATCAGATTTCTCAATTCTGATCTTGGTTTCTGGTAAATTCCTTGTCTTGTTTAAGAAGAAAAAAGCATATTGATAAATTCCATTATTACTTTGCAGTATCTTTATATTCCTTTTCTCAAATTTATGCATGTAATTGACTTGGCACTTTACTGTGTCATATTGAAAGAGATGTGCAATTAAATTTATATGCATATCTAATTGTCCAAGAACTGATTATATAACACACCTGTCTCTCCCCATGATCTGCAGTGCCAACCTGGTCATAAATTGTGTTCCTCTCAGGGCTCTTTCTTCCTTCCATTGACCTATTTGTCTATTTGTGTCCTGATAGCACACACTTTGAATTGTAATTACAGGATATCTCCATATTGTGGTAGAACAGGTTCTCCCACTTGTTTCCTCCTTTTCCAAAGTGTTTTGAACTTTTTCATCCCTTTGAATTTCCATATAAATTTTAGAACTAGTTTGTCAAATGCCACTGAAGTTTGCTTTTATTTTGATTTTGTTGTCACAATGCATCTATAACTCATTTCTCAAAAAACCCTTCTCCCATTCTCTTAATCATTGTTGGTTAATAACTTAATATTCCATAACAGTCACATTTTGAGGTGACTAATCTGCCTTAATTATCTGCAGTTCTAAATTATTTTCCCATATATATATATATATATATATATGAAGATGATATTGATATAAAATATCCATGTTCCTACCACCCAACTTAGGATATAGAATATCACCAATAGCTTTAAAACCTCTATATGCAATGACATCTCCTTTCCTCAGAATTGAAGTATAAATTTTCCATTAAAATAAGCAAAAGCTACAATATTTCCTACTTTAATTCAAATCAT
Source organism: Choloepus didactylus (assembly GCF_015220235.1). Lineage (NCBI taxonomy): Eukaryota > Metazoa > Chordata > Mammalia > Pilosa > Megalonychidae > Choloepus > Choloepus didactylus. The sequence goes on from NW_023637579.1 coordinate 3,575,705, forward strand.
TAATGAGATTATCTCATATATGATGAAAACAAATAACTATCCAGGACTCTCATATCCTGACTGTATTAATGGTTTTCTCAACACCATCACATGCCCCCTCTGACCTCCAGCCTTGAAAAGCTATTTTTGTCCATTATACTCCTTGGAATACTTCTTATCCACCATTCCTCATATTACTGGCTAATTTTTGCTTCTCTCTCAAAACTCATATCAAACACCCTCTTTTCAGATAACTCTTTTGCTCTTTCAAAGTATAGATTAAATGCTCTTTTCTCTTGTGAGGTAACATAATATGTGAACTTCCTTGGTGACAAAAACTTTTATCTCTGTTCTGCTAACGTGTGATCTACTTGAAAACAAGTTCAGCATCACATTCCAATTAATGACATGTATTGGAAGAAGATAAGTAGTCAAGAAATGGCTATGGAATGAGATTTTGTTTAAGAATCACTGAATACATTTTATTTACTTAATATTTGATTAATTCACTATGTGTGTTTTGTTGTTGAGGAATTAAAATGAGTAGGAGATATGACCTCAGCCTTTATGAGCTCTACTAAAGTAGTGCCATATTTCCACAAACTGTTGTGTTATATTATTAAGTTTTATATAAGTTCATGTAAAAGTATTTCAATTGTGAAGTAAATTTTGGTTGAAATAATGGCCACATGGATGGATGAATTAAAATAATTCTCTTATTTAACAATATTTATTGGGTAATTGATTTGCATCATACATTCAGCTAAATGCTAGAAATATGATTGTCCAAATATTCTTATTTACTACCATCACAAAGTTCAGAACCTATAGTAGGAGCTAGGCATTAGAAACAATTGATACATGATTTTTCATTTGTTTATACATGGTAGGAAGTAAAACAAATGACAAGAAAAAAGATGGACTTGTTTCAGATTGGCAGTTTGGGCAAGGTCTCTGGGAAGTGAAGTATGGAGACAGGACACTGTGAGAAGAATGTTCCAGTGTGAGAGGAGAGTAGGCTAAAATGTCATACTATAGTGGTGAAATGGAAATGTCAGGAATGTAAATAAAATACTAAGCAAGACTGGAGCACTGGGACAGAACATAAGATGATGGCTAGGTGAGGCAGGGCAAAAAAATCACCTCCATGAAAAATACTAGATAAAAGCCAGAAAGTGACCCAGAACACCAGTTCCAGTGATGCACCAGCTGGACAAGGTCTGCTAAATCCACAGGGACCACGCATTTGATGAAACTGGGAGTCTGCATTCTGAAATGAGTGAATGAGCCAGCTGAAAGTCCAGTGGTTGTGCTAACATGGGTTGGCATTTGGAGATTGACTAATTTTTTTAAAAAAAACCTGGGAGCAGCTACAGTTATGGCAGTGAGAACCATGCAGTGAAGCATGGCAGGAGTGGGCTGTGCCAATGCCTTTGTGTCTGACATGGAGGATAGCCCATCCCACACCTGCTGCTGATTTTCTTGGGGCCAAGGCGGGCAGAGGGGAGCCAAGAGGAGAAACAAACTGCCCCTTGCAGCCATCTCCCTGCTGGGCTGGGGATGCTCCTATCTGGGACAGGAACCATAGCCCAGAGACATGCCAAGGGTCCCAGTGTGATGGGGAGTGTTTTCCACAGCACTGCCCACATGCCACATTATTGGCCATGGACAGTGGCCTCTAGTGCACCCACAGGTGATTGTCCCAGAGCTGGGAAGGTGGAGCAGTGCAATAAGGGGGAAATTAACTTTCCCCATTCAACCATCTTTACAGCAGGCTGGGAATGCCCCGCAAGGCCTGGTGGCCCAGAGCCTCCCTGGAGTGTTGGCACACACTTGTGTTGTAGCACAGCCTTCTCTCGGCAGAGGTCCTGGAAGAGCATGGCTGAGAAGGGGAACATGCTCAGAAATCCCAGGGACCCGACACCAATACCAAGGACTTGTGGGTCAGTGGCAGAGACAATCTGTGATAAGACTGAAATGAAGGTTTAGACTCTTGCAACAGCCTTAAATCTCTGGGAACACCTGGGAGGTCTGGTTATTAAAGCAGCCCTTCCTCCCTAACCACCAGACACACACCCCACATTCACGGCAGACAGAACCAGCAACACACCCAAGCTTAGTGCACCAATTGAACCCCACAAGAATTGGATGCCACACACCATAAAGACAAATTTGGGGAGAACTGACTTGAGGAGGATAGCATCATGGATGTCATCTGCTGGTGAGTTAGAGAAAGTGTTCAACACAAAGCTGTACATCTGACAGATTAGAGATTTGTCCTTGAATAATCCTACATATCCTAAAAGAACTCTATCAAGTAAAGGAAATGCCAAGATGCTAAAAACAACAGAAAATTTTAAAGCACAGGATAAAACTAGATGATATGGATAACCCAAGCCCAAACACCCAATCCAAAGATCAGAGGAGACAGTACTTGGTGCAATGAATCAAAGAACTAAAGACTAACAATGAGAGCATGGCACAGGATATAAAGGACATAAAGAAGACCCTACAAGAGCATAAAGAAGAAATTGCGAGAGTGAAAAAAAAATAGATGATCTTACAGAAATAAAAGAAACTGTAGGCTAAATTAAAAAGACTCTGGATACTCATAATACAAGATTAGAGGAAGTTGAACAATGACTCAGTGCCCTCGAGGACCCTTTCAGAATTTTAAATATGCCATACCACTTACTTCTCACCTCCATAGTGGCTGCTGTGTAGTCACTGCTTAGTCTTTTATTGTTTTCCTTTTATGTTGTGAATTGCCTTTCTCTTGCTGCTTTCAGAACTTTCTTCTCTTCAGCATTGGATAATCTGATCAGAATATTTCTCAGAGTGGGTTCATTTTGATTTATTCTATTTGGAGTTCATTGGGCATCAATTTATTTGTGTATTTATGTAGTTTAGAAGGTTGGGAAGTTTTCCCCAACAATGTCTTTGAGTACTCTTACTATGCCTTTACCCTTCTATTCCCCTTCTGGAACACCAATGATTCTTATATTTGTGTGTTTCATGTTGTCCATTTCCCTGAGATCCATTTCAAATTTTTCAATTTTTTTCACCATTCATTCTTGTATGTTTTCTCTTTCCAACACACTGTCTTCAAGTTTGCCTATTTGTTCCTCTGTTTCTTCAAATCTGGTGTTATGTGATTCAAGAATCTTTTTAATTTGATCAAGTTTCTTTTATATCCATAGGATACTCCATTTCTTTACTTACTCTCACAAATTCTTCTTTATTTTCTTCTAGGGTCTTCTTGATGTCTTTTATATCCTGAGCCATGAGATTCATGTTTGTGATTACCTCTTTGATTAGTTCTCCAAGTTCTGTGTCTCCTGTTTGTTTTTTTTTTTTTTTTTTCAATTTGGGTATTTGGGTTATCTGTACTTTCTGGTTTCTTCACATGTTGTATAATTTTCCGTTTTGTTTTGTTTTGTTTTGTTTTTTTGCCTCTTGGCATTTGCTTATTTTGATAGGGTTCTTTTAGGATTTGCAGGTTTATTTAAACAATTATTTATAACTTGACAGAGCTACAGCTTGTTGGTGTGTACTTTCCCTGACCTAACAACAGATGCCACTCCCATCACCTCTTATCCTCAAGCCAGTTCTCTTCAGCTTCCTCTATGCAGAAAGTGGGGGCCCAAATCATGGGGCGTTCCAATCAGTGCCCCAATTTTCTGTGTGCAGTACTGACCATCAGCCCTGTGTTTCGGGTGTGTGTCCTGTGAAGTTTGGCAGGGAAGACAGCTCTAAGACCCACCACTCCCAGTAATTCCTAGGGGTGTGGATGGAATACCCCATGACTACAGAATGCATAACCCTTCAGCTCATATTCCCCACAGTCCCTCTCTTATGTGGTCCCACAGGTCCAGGCTCCTGGCAGTCCCATGCAGCACACCTGCCTCTAGGCTGTGCACACTGTGGAATTCCATTGAGGAGGAGTGTATGTCATCAAAAGCCAGCCACATTCAGAATTCCCTTAAGGGAGCTCTCAGCTATCATGCTGCAAAGGGTTATCTCCCAGCCTGCTTCAAAGATGGCTGCACTGGGTGTGGAAACTACCCACTTCTGTGATTGTCTGCCTACTGTAACTGCCCATCCCTGGCTCAGGGGCTCTTAGCTGCAGGTGTGTGAAGGGCTATAACCCACACCAGATACTAAGGCAGGTGCCAGTGTGTGGAAGGGACTCCCCACCACTCTCAACTGTGGCTCCTGCTACCGGCTTACTGGCATTCTTCCAGGTCTTATGCTAAACCACCTCTGAACACAGTCTTTCCATTTCTCTCCACTGTGCTGGATCATGACTCCAGCTGCTGTTTCCCCAGTGGCTTTCCTGACCGAACACTCAGACAACTCCACAGTATCATGGTTTCTCCAAGTATGCAGTCACTATGGATGTAGAAGTCCCTGCCCTGCTGGTGGAACCCTGGAACCACTATTCTGGAGCATTTTCTTTTATCTAGGGTTTTTCATGGAGGAGGATTTTGCTCAGTCTCTCCTAATCTGCCATCTTGGATCCCCCTTCTTATATTTACTTTGGGGTTTGCTTATTTCTTCCTATTAACCAACCTTAGTTTTGAAAGCAATGTCTTTTTAATTTTATAATTCCCCTGAGATGCTGCTCAAATTTTTCCATTTTTTTCTCTGTTTGTTCTTTTATCTATCCAAATTATGATGCTCTGTCTTCTAGCTCTCTGGTCCTTTCTTCTGCCTGTTCAAATCTGCCACTGTGTGCTTCTAGTGTATTTTAAACTTCATCTCTCATTCCTTTCATTCCCACAAAAGCCAATAAAAAATTATGGATTAATTAATATGTCCAAAGATGAATACCTAAGTAGTTGTTATTTATCTAAGAGGAATACAGTACTTTAAAATGTACTTTATAAAGGTGTTTCTATCTGAATGGAGTAGTATGTGAAAATTAAGAAAAGTATAAAATATAATGATATGAATGGTAACTTTTTATATATTCATTCATATGTTTAAATATATCCATTTGTTTTATAAACATATTTTCTGGACTAGAGCGGTTTCTGTTTTAAATTCTGCTATGTTGTGTAGACATATTTATCTTAAAAAGGAAAATTCAAACAAAACCACATCCTTTCTACAAGGACTCTATTTCTCCTTTACTAAATGAATAATATCCAAATCAGGTTTACTGACATTTAAGTTCTTTGAAGAATTTACTAAAACTTACATTTAATTACCATATTCTGTTATTTGATTTACCCCATATATGCAATAGCCTCCCTCCAAATTTAGTTACTTGCTTTAAAAATTTTTTTCTTTTTTAAAGAATTTGTGAGTTTACTGAACAATCATGGCACGAAATACAGGATTTTCATATATCACCCCACCATCAATACCTAGCATTGGTGTGGAACATTTGTTACAATTGATTTTTATAATTGTACTATTAACTATATTCCAACTATATTAACTTAAAGGTCACTGTTTCTGTAGTGTTGTTCTATGTAATTATTTTGCATTATTATTTAAATATTTTTAAAAATTAAAAATTTTTTTAATTCATTTAAATAATATTCCGTATATACAGTCTAATATTTCCACTTTTAATCATATTCAGATATATATTTCAGTGCTATTAATTACATTTACATTGTTGTTCTACTTTCACCATCATCCATTACCAAAACATTTCCATCATTCCAAATAGGAACCCTGTACATTTTAAGCTTTAACTTCCCATTCCCTATCCCCACCACATCCCCTGGTAACCTATTCTAGATTCTGAATCTAAGAGTTTGCTTTTTCTAATTATTTCAAATCAGTGAGTTACTTTCCTTTTTATTCTCTTCCACCCTACAATATAATCTCCCTTTTTAGACTCATGCAATTCTTTAGGCCTGGATTCTTTTCCTCCTCATCTCTAAAAGCAACTTGTCATGTTACCCTCAAACTAGGTTTGAACTTACGAGTCCACAAATTCCTCACCTCTTCTGCATCCTAATTATATATTGCATGCACAAACAAGATGTCTGCACTCTGATATATTTCATCATTGTGTTTATCTAATTTATCTATCTATTTGGTAGATTTTTGAATGCACTGTATTTCTCTGGTGGTTTTGACTCCCTCAATTCCGATAAAATGCCATTACCTTCACATTGAAAAAGTTAATTTTTATGAAAAAAGTGGGAAAATCCTCAACCCACATAGGTGCTTTCTGACTTTATAATCCATATGACATTTTGTCCTGTCATCAAGGTAATTGGAAAACCTATGGCCAACAGCCCGTGTATGACATTTAATGGGATAAGCAAAGATATCACTCACTGATATTCTCTACCTTGGCCTTTCCTCTTCATTTATTTCCACAGTTTATTTTCCCAGCACTACATCTTTTTTTAAAATGTAATTTTATTGATATATATTCACACACCATACAATTCATCCAAATTATACAATCAGTGGTTCACAGTGTCAACACGTAGTTGTGCATTCATCACCATGGTCATTTTTAGAGCATTTTCATTACTTCAGAACAGAAATGAAAATTAAAAATAAAACCCCAAACATCTCATACCCCTTAGGCACGCCCCCTCTCATTGACCACCAGTGCTGCAGTCTATCCAATTTTAAGACTTACAATAGAGATAAGTTAACTAAGGCAGTGTAGTATTGTCTGAGATCAGTGGATCAGAACAAAACATTCAGAAGTAGATCCATACAAACATGGCCTGCACTAGATCTCAATTGTCAAGGATTTGACACAGAATCTCTGAGGTTAATGATTTATGTGACTTCATCTCTCAGGATGAGTTATCAAGGCAAGAGTAATGCAGTAGACCAATGAGAGTCCTCCTTGGGTTCATTTTGATAGGATTTTCAGACAGGCCTCAGTTGGAGCTGGTTCTCTTTGGAGTAATCTTGTTCCTTTCCCTCATGACCCTTCTAGGTAACACTACTCTCATCGTAATGTCCATCTTGGACTCCAAATTCCACAGTCCATGTAATTTTTCCTCTCCCATCTCTCATTCCTGGACCTCTGCTTCATCAGCATGAGATTGTAGCCAGCCTGTGGGGTTTAGATAAATCTATCAATTACGTTGTCTGTGTGATTCAACTCTGTCTCCCTTGCACTGGACTCTACTGACTGTGTCTTGACTGTGATGTCCTGTGGTCACTATGTTGCTGTTTGTGATCCTCCACATTATGTTTTTGTCATGCATCCTTGACTCTGCCATATCTTGGCCTCTATGGCATGGCTCAGTGGTGTGGCCACCACACTGATTCAGTCCACTCTCACTCCATGTGGACCATTTCTACTGTGAGGTCCTTGTGCTCATCAAGTTGGCTTGTGTGGATGCCACATTCAATCTGGCTGAGTTCTTCATAGCTAGTGTTTTATTCCTGGTGGTGCCTTTGTCACTTATCCTAACTTCCTATGAACACATTGCTTAAGCAATTCTGCAGATCAGGTCAGTCACTGGAAGACATAAAGCCTTTGGGACCTGTTCTTCCCAGCTTGTGGTGGTCACCATCTTCTGTGAGACCATGATCTTCATGTAGCCAATAGTAGATCCAAGGGCCGGGAAAATTTGATTCCCTCTTCTGCACCATGGTGACCCTCATGCTTAACTCTCTTATCTATACCCTGAGGAAAAAGGAAGTAAAGGTGGCACTGAGAAAATTTCTGGGTAAAACTTTATGATTGAGTGGGACATGATTGACTATAAATGTTTAGGAGAGACTTTCTAATGATGGATTAATTAATACATGATGGCTCAGTAAATAATTTGTGTTCATGATCCTATAAACAGATTTCAATAGAAGATATTAAACTGGGGCTTTTATTTCAGAGTCAGAAAGATCTGAATTTGAGTGCTCATTTCATCACATAAGAGCTGTGGACTTTGGCTAATTTGCACAAATATTACATTATCTCTAAAACAAGCTGTGTACCAGGATCTGATGTGGAACAAATCCAATTAAAACCAGACCACTGTTCTAAGGATTTTATCATTTTTCTATAAGCACATTTTTGTAAAATTTACTCTATTTAGCAGTCATAGCCATATATTAGAATGTCTATAGGAAATTATTATAGAATTATTATAAAATTATTACAATCTTTCTTTTGCAAGGCCAAAGTATTTTGGCCAGCTGCCAAGGACAGAAAAAGCAAACCCTAAAATTTCAGTCACATTGTTCTTTCAAATATAACTATGTGATTCCTGAACATGTCACTTCCCCTTTGTAAGCTCTGTTACACTCTGGGTTCACCTCTACTGCTGCTTAAACACACCCTATTCCTGCATAGTAAGTTTATGTTTTTTTTTTTTTTTTTCGTATTTCTCCTCTCACTAGTTTTTTTTTTTTTTTTTTTTTTTTTTTTGCAATTTTATTGACATGTATTCACAACCAGATAGTCATCCAAATTGTTCTATCAGTGGTTCACAGTATCATCATATAGTGGTGCATTCATCATCACAATGAAGTTTTGAACATTTTCATTATTCCCAAAAAAACATAAAAGTAAGAATAAAAATAAAAATTTAAAAGAACACCAAAAACATCCCGTAACTATTTAATTACATTTGTCGTTATTTTCTTAGTCCTCTGTCCATATTATGTATAAAGGGATTATTAGTCACAAGGTTTTCACAATTACACACTCACACCATAAAAGCTATATAGTTTTATAATCATCTTAAAGAATTAAGTTTACTGGATTACAGTTCAACTGTTTCAGGTATTTCCTTCTAGCTATTCTAATAAACAGAAAACTAAAAAGGGATATCAATATAATGCATAAGAATAACCTCCAGAATGACCTCTCAACTCTTTTTGAAATCTCCAAGCCACAGAAACTTTACTTTGTTTCATTTCTCTTCCTCCTTTTTTGTCCCAGAAGGCTTTCTCAATCCCATAATGCAAGGGCAAGGCTCATCCCTGGAAGTCATGTCTGACATTGTCAGGGAGATTTGCACCCCTGGAAGTCATGTCCCACATTGCTAGGGAGATGTACTCCCCTGGGAGTCATGTCCCATGTAGGGGGGATCTTAGTGATTTTACCTGCAGAGTTGTCTTAGAAAGGCCACATCTGAGCAACAAAAGCCATTCCCTGTGGGTGACACTTAGGCTTAGCTTCTCTTTGCAGGAATAAATTTCATAAGGACTAGCCCCAAGATTGAGGGCTTGGCCTATTAAATTGGTAGCCCCCAATGTTTGCAAGAGTATCAGTAATTTCTCATGTGGGGAAGTTTAATATTTCCACATTCTCCCCAGTCCTGCAGGGGGCTTTGCAAATACTATTTTATTCTCTGCCCAGATAACTCTGGGTGTATGGGGTCATCACACTAACCTGTACAAACCTAAGATCTCAGTCCCTATTCAAGGTTCCATGTAATTATGGTGTCTGAATATACAGGTAATACAAGTTAAAATAGATAGTGTGCTATACAAAATATAAATTTTGCACAAAATAACATCTCTTCCTTTCATCTCACACAGAAGTTGAGGGTTTTAAAACACAGTCCATATTGTCCTTTACACTTCAGTCTGATTTGCCTTAGTTATAACCAGATCAGCTTCATTCATATCTCTAATTGAAGTCTGATCTCTTTCAGCTTTCATTAACAGTTGCTGTATGGGCTAATGCTGACTTTCACAGCTGCAGAACTTTAGCTCTGAGTCTCAGGTGTGATACAGTCACCTGATGTTTCAAAGAATGACCACTTTATACACCAAGAGCTCAGCACCTCAGAATTTAGAGATAACCATTACAACTAAGGAATAGATGTGACTGCTATAAGAGCTTGCAATTTAGGAACCTTCACAATAAGCCCTCCCTGGTAACCTATGCTCTCAGATTCAATTCTCAGAGTTTGCACATTATAGTTACTGCATATTAGTGAGGCATTATAAAGTTTGTCTTTTTGATTCTGGCTTGCTTCAGTCAACATACTGTTCTCAAGTCCATTCACCTAGTTGCATGCATCAATTCATTCCTTCTTGCAGCCACTCAATATTACACAGTATGTTCATACCAGAGTTCATCTTTCTGTTCATCAGTCAATGTACACTTAGGCCACCTCCACTCATTGCAAATCAAGAATACTGCTGCCATAATCATCAGTGTGCAAATGTCCACTTGCCCCTGCTGTCAGTTCCTCCAAGTATATACCCAATAACAGGGTTGTAGAACCATACGGCAACCCTACTTTTAACCTCCTTTGGGACCACCACGCTGCCCTCCAGATGGGCTACATATTTCTACTTCCCCACCAATAGGGAATAGGTCCATCCCTCTCTCCACCTTTTCTCCAGAACCCGTATCTCTCTGTTCAGTTTTTAAACTATTTTATTTACACACCATACAATACATCCTACATAAACAATCAGTGGTTCCTGGTATAATCACATAGTTATGCGTACATCACCAAAAACTAATGAGGATATTTCCTTTACTTCCACAAAGAAAGAAGGAGAGGAAAAAATGGACAATGAAAAATAAAAAGAACAGGAAATAAAAAGGGGAAACCACAAAAATAACACAAAGAGAAAAAGGAATGATATTGGAAGTCTCACAATACCTGACTATAAAGCATATCTAATGCTAGAGTGATCAAAAGAACATGATATTGGCATGCAGATAGTTACAGTGACCAATGGAATCAAACTGAGTATTCAGAAATAGATCCTCTCATCTATGGACAACTGATCTTTGATAAGGCAGTCAATCAACTCAACTGGGAGAGAGAAGCTTCTTCAAAAAAATGGTACTTGGAGAACTGGCTGTATATATCCCAAGGAATGAAAAAGACCTTATCTCAAACCTCCTTTGTAAGCCCCTCTTATTGACATTAAGCTCTTGTATATTGCCTTTGTTACATTTCACAGAAGCATATTACAATGTTACTGTTAACTATAAACTCTAATTTGCATTGATTGTATTTTTCCATATAGCATCTCCTTTTCAACACCTGGCAATGCTGTCATTCATTTGTTCTTCATGTAAAACCATTCTTATATTTGTACATTTAATCACCACCATTGTTGACTCCAGGTTTCACTAATTTATACAGTCCCTGTCCTTATCTTCTATCTTTCCTTCAGGTGCAATACATACCCCTAGCTTTCTTCTTTCAACAATATTCACACTCAGACTTGTTCAGTGTACTTACAATGTTGTGCTGACACTGGGTAATATTGTGCTATCCAGTTCTAGATCTTGTTCAACATCAAATGCCCAATCTCTACCCTCATTCTAGCTCCTGAAAACTTGTGTTCTCAACATTAACTCTTAAAGTTCACTCGTTAATGTTAGTTCATACTGGTGAGACAAAAGAGTATTTATCCTTTTATTTCTGGCTAATTTTACACAATGTAATTGTCCTCAAGTTTCATCCACATTGTTATAGGCTTCATGACTATATTCTGTCTTATAGTTGCACAATATTCCATCATATGTATATACCACAGTTTGTTCATGCACTCTTCTGTTGATGGACATTTGGTCTGTTTCCATCTTGTGGAAAGTGTAAATAATGCTGTGATAAACATCAGTGTGTAAATGTCCTTTTATGATCCTGCCTTCAGTTCCTCTGAATATAAACCTAGTAATGGGATTGTGGGTCATATGGCAATTCTATACTTAGATTCCTGAGAAAGTGCCACACTGCCTTCTGGAGTGGTTGCCCCATTCTACGTTCCCACCAACAGTGAATAAATGTGCCTCTTTTTCCACATCCTCTCCAGCACTTGTAATTTCTTGTTTTCTTCTTTATAATGGCCATTCTTGTATGTGTGATATTATATCTCATTGTGGTTTTGATTTGCATTTCCTGAATAGCCAGTGAAGTTGAGCATATTTTCATGTTTTTGAGCTATTTGTACTTCCTCTTTGGAAAATTTTCTGTCCCTGTCTTTTGACCATTTTAATTTTTTTTTCTTTTTTGTTCAGTTGTAGGATCTCTTTATATAATCTGGATATTAAACACTTATCTGATATGTGGTTCCAAATATTGTCTCCCATTGGGTAGGCTGCCTTTTTACTTTTCTAATGAAGTCCTTTGATGCACAAAAGTGTTTTATTTTGAAGAGATCCCAATTATCAATGTCTTCTTTCATTTCTTGGGCTTTGTGTGTAAGATCTAAGAAACCATCTCCTATCTCCATGTATTTAAGATACTTCCTTATATTTTCTTCTAAAATCTTATGATCTTAACTCTAATATTTAGGTCTTTATCCATTTTGAATTAATTTTTGTTCAAGGTTTGAGATAAGGTCTTTTTCATTCCTTGGGATATAGACAGCCAGTTCTCCAAGTACCATTTTTTGAAGAAGCTACTCTCTCCCAGTTGAGTTGATTGACTGCCTTATCAAATATCAGTTGTCCATAGATGAGAGGGTCTATTTCTTTTTTTTTCTTTTTTTTTTTTTTTGGTATAAATCTTTACTGTTTATTCAATGAAGTTTTACATAGTAGAAGACATGTTTACATATGCAACTCCGTGTCTTTCTTTTTTTTTTTTTAATCATTTTATTGAGATATATTCACAAACCACGCAGTCATACAAAACAAATCGTACTTTCGATTGTTTACAGTACCATTACATAGTTGTACATTCATCACCTAAATCAATCCCTGACACCTTCATTAGCACCCACACAAAAATAACAAGAATAATAATTAGAGTGAAAAAGAGCAATTGAAGTAAGAGAGGGTCTATTTCTGAATACTCTGTTTGATTCCATTGGTCAGTGTAACTATCTGCATGCCAATATCATGTTCTTTTGATCACTCTAGCATTAGATATGCTTTATAGTCAGGTATTGTGAGACTTCCAACTTCATTCCTTTTTCTCAAGATACTTTTAGCTATCCAGGACACCCTGCCCTTCCAAATAAATTTGGTTATTGGTTTATGTATTTCTGCAAAGTAAATTATAAGCATTTTAATTTGCATTGAATTGAATCTGTAAATCAATTTTGATAGAATGGACCTCTTAACTACATTTACTCTTCCAGTCCATGAACACAGTATGTCCTTCCATTTATTCAGTTCTTCTTTGATATCTTTTAGCAATTTCTTGTAATATTCTGTGGCCTTGGTTGAATTTATTCCTAAATATTTCATTATTTTCCTTGCTATTGTAGTTGGGATTTTCTTTCTTGTTTTCCTTCTCAGATTTCTCACTATACCTGTATAGAAATACTACTGATTTTTGCATGTTGATCTTGTACGCTGCAAGTTTGCTGTCCTCAATTAGCTCTAGTAGCTTTGCTGTAGATTTTTTTTTTTTGGATTTTTGACACATAGTATCATGTCATCTGCAAACAGTGAAGGTTTAAATTCTTCCTTCCAATTTGGATGCCTTTTATTTCTTTTTTACCTAATTGCTGTCGCTAGAACTTCCAGCACAATGTTGAATAACAGTGGTGACAGTGGGCATCCTTGTCCTGTTCCTGATCTTAGAGGGAAAGAGTTCAGCCTCTCCCCATTGAGTATGATGTCAGCTGTTGATTTCTCATATAGTCCCTTTATCATGTTTGGGAATTTCCCTTACATTCCTGTTCATTTAAGTGTTTTTATCAAGAAACATTGTTGAATTTTGTCAAATGGCTTTTCTGCATCAATTGAGATGATCATGTGGTTTTCCCCTTTGATTTATTGATGTGGTGTATTACAAATTGATTTTCTTGTGCTGGACCAGCCTCACATACCTGGAATAAATCTCACTTGGTCATGTTTTATAGTTATTTTAATGTGCTGCTGGATTCTATTGGCAACTATTTTGTTGAGGATTTTTCCATCTATGCTCATTAAAGTGATTGGTCTGTAATTTTCTTTTCTTTAGTAACTTTGTGTGGCTTTGATATTACAGAAATTTTGGCTTCATAGAATGAGTTAAGTAGCTTTCCCTCCTTTTCAATGTTTTTGAAGATTTTGAGCCAATTTATGCTAATTATTTCTTGAATGGTAGAATTCACATGTAAATCCATCTGGTCCTGGAGTTCTCTTTTTTGGGAGATTTTTGATGACTGATTCAATCTTCTTATTGAGATTGGTTTGTTGAAGTCATCTATTTCTTCTCAAGTTAATATTGGTTGTTCATGCTTTTCTAGGAAATTGTCCACTTCCGATATGTTGTCTAGTTTATTAGCATATAGTTGCTCATAGTATCCTCTCATTATCTCCTTTATTTTCCTGGGATCAGTAGTTATGTTCCCTCTCCCGTTTCTTATTTTTTTTATTTGCATCCTCTTTTTTACATTCAATTTTATTGAGATTGTTCACATACCATCCAATCATCCGATCAATTGACCATGTTACCACCTTACAACCATGCACCATCACCATAATTAGTTTTTTCAATTTTTAGAACACTTTCATTACTCCAGAAAAGACATAAAGACAAAAAAAAAAGAAAACTCAAATTCTCCCATACCCCTACCACCACTCCATTATTAAGTCATAGTATTGGTATAGTACATTTGTTACTGTTGATGAAAGAATGTTAAAATACTACTAATTGTAGTACATAGTTTGCAATAGGTATATTTTCTCTATATACTCCTCTATCATTAACTTCTAGTTATAGTGTCATACACTTGTTCTAGTTCATGGAAGAGAATTGTAATATGTGTACAGTTAATCATGGACATTGTCCACCACAAGATTCACTGTTTTATTCATTTCATATTTTAACTTCCAACTTTCCTTCTGGTAACTTATGTGACCCTAAGCTTCCCCTTTCCACCACATTCACACAACATTCAGCACTGCTAGTTATTCTCACAATAACATGCTACCATCACCCCTGTCCATTTCCACATGCTTAAGTTGAACCTAATTAAACATTCTGCTCAAATTAAGAAAGCACTCTGCATTCTTTAACCTTACTCTCTTCCCTGGTAACTTATATTTCAGGACTATGAGTTTATATATTATGATTAGTTCATATCAGTGAGACCATACAATATTTGCCCTTTTGTGTCTGACTTATTTCACTCAATGTAGCACCCTCAAGTTTTTTTCACCACCCCCTTTTTTAAAGGTGTTTTTTTCATACACCATACATTCCATCCTAAGTAAACAATTGATTGTTCCCTGTATTATTGTGTATTTATACATTCACCACCATCACTGCTATCTATACAAGGACATCTCTGTTTCTTCCACAAGGAAGAAGGAAGAGTCAAAGAAGGTAGAGAGACAAAAGAAAAAGGAAAAGGAATAAAATAAATGACAGTTAAAAGGAAAAAAGGAAAGATAGAATTAAAATAAAGTACAAGAAAAGAGTCAGACAACATCACCAATGCAAAGAGTCCCATACCCCACCCTTATGTCACCCTCTTATAGGCATTTAGTTTGGTATATTGCATTTGTTACATTAAAGGAAGCATAATATAATGCTTCTGTTAATTATAGTCTCTAGTTTGTACTGATTGCATTTTCCCCAATACCACCCCATTTTTAACACCTTGCAGTGTTGACATTTATTTCTTCTCCCTCATGTAAAAACATATTTGTACATTTTATCACAATTGTTGAGCACTCAAGGTTTCACTGAGTTATACAGTTCCAGTCTTTATCTTTCCTTTTTTCCTTCTGGTGTCCCACATGCTGCTAACCTTCCTCTTTCAACCATACTTACAGTCATCTTTTGTCAGTACTTACATTGTTGTGCTGCCATCACCCCAAATTGTGTTTCAAACCTCTCCCTCCTACTTTTCCTATGTCTGTAGTGCTCCCTTTAGTATTTCCTGTAGAGCAGGAATCTTGTCCACATAGTCTCTCATTGTCTGTTTCTCAGAGAATATTTTAAACTCTCCCTCATATTTGAAGGACAGTTTTGCCAGATATAGGATTCTTGGTTGGCAGTTTTCTCCTTCAGTATCTTAAATATATCATACCACATCCTTCTTGCCTCAATGATTTCTACTGATAAATCCACACATAGTCTTATGAAACTTCCTTTGTATGTATTGATTGCTTTTCTCTTGCTACTTTGAGGATTCTCTCTCTGTCTTTGGAATTTGATAATCAGATTATAAAGTGTCTTGGAGTAGGTCTACTCAGATATATTCTGTTTGGGTTATGCTGTGCTTCTTGGATCTGTAATTTTATGACTTTCATAAGAGATGGGAAATTTTCATTATTTCCTCTATTATTGCTTCTGCCCTGTTTTGGTTTGCTAATGCTGTGGTTTTGCAAACCACCAGAAATGGATTAAAATCAGGGTTTATTTGGTTACAAAGTTAAAGCCTTAAGGATGGCCATATAGTTCCCAAGGTAAGTCATCAACAATAGGGTATGTTCACTAAAGGATGGCCATTGGCATCTGGAAAACCTGTTAACTTGGAAGGCATGTGGCTGGCATCTGGTTGTGTTTCAGAATGGTGTTCTCCAAAAGGTTGCTCTTGGAGCATTTTGTCCTCTCTTAGCTGCAGCTCCTCTTCAAAATGTCACTCTCAATAGCTTTGCAAAATGTCACTGTTAGCTTCTCTGAGTTCCTTCTGTTTGTCAACTTTTTATATGGCTCCAGTGATTTAATTCAGACCCACCTTAAATAAGTGGGGTAAAACCTCCATGGAAATTATCCAATCAGAGTTCTTGCCCATAGTTGATTGAGTCACATCTCCATGGAAATAATCAATATGTTCCAACCTAATCAACACCAACACATCTGCCCCCACAAGATTGCATCAAAGAACATAGCCTTTTCTGGGGGACACAACATATATATATACAAACTGGCACATTCCACCCCCTGGACCCCATAAATGACATGATCTTTCCATATACAAAATACATTCATCTCATCACAATATCACACAAACTTAAATCATTTCAATAACAGTAGATAAGTACAAGGTACCATCAAAACAAGTTAATGGCAAGTTATCTGTTTCCAATATACAAAGGAGAGACATTCATAGGATAAACATTTCCACTGCAATAAGGAAAGCAAGGTTTAAGGCACCAAGGAATTCCTAAAATCTGCAGGGCAAACTTCATTAGATTTCAAAGTCTTAAAGTCATTTATACAATGACGTTTTATCTTCGGGGCTTGAAAGAGTGGGAGTCCAATCATTTCTAATGGCCTTTGTGGCAGCCCTTTTCTCTCCAAACACTGGGGTGAGTGCTCAAACATATCCACATATTGTGGAGACCAACTTCTTCTTGGCCCCATCCTCCTCAAACATTGGGGTGCCACCTGGACTCTGCCTCTCCAGGGCAAAGGCTCTCCCCTCTTTGAAGAGTGGGGTGATGGCCAGGCTCTCCCCAATCCCCAGGGAATGTGCTCCACATCTCAGGGGCCTGGGGTGGCAGCACTCTTCCTGAGTATTGAGGCAGAAGGCCCACCCTCAACCTCCAGGGCAAACTCACCCTTTCACATGTGTGGTCTACTCAGCTATCCCTGCCCGAGACCTCTTGACTCCAGACCTCAATCTCCATGACTCTTGTCTTTGAAGACATTTTTTCCTTCAGTTTGTTCCTCTGTCCCCTCAAGTCTAGACCAGCCATGATTCCAGCTATGCAGTTCTCTCAAAAATCTTGTTGGGTTTGCATGAAGCACCGAGGGGTCAAAACTGTCAGATAACAGGACTTTCCACCAATCTCTTCTGGATAACTCCATCTCCAATCTTGTCTTTTACTGAAATGGTGGTCAGGTTCCATGTTTGGTTAAATCCTCACATGAGGCGGTAGCCTCTGGGATCTCACCTTTTGGAAGCCCAGAATTTTCCAAATTTTCAGTTTCTGATTTTTTTGTACCCAAGAGTTCAATTCTAAATTTCTCTCTCTCCACTCACATTTTACTATAAGCTACTTAGTGTCAAAATCTCCTCAGCTAATTGTCTCAGCTCATCGTTTTCAGCTTCTTTACATCCAACATCAGGACTCAGTTTTGAAAAATTTCTGCCACTTTAAAAGAAGGATCACTTTTCTTCCAATTTGCAACAACATATTCAACATTTTTGTTAAAGGCCTAATCATAAGTACCTTTAGAGTTCATATTTCCACAAAGTCTCTTCAAAGCAATTTAGGCCTTTTCTATCAGGCTCCTCACAATACTTACAGAATCTTCCCCACATCCATTTAAGGAGCTGTTCCAACATGTTTGGTATTTGTAAATGCAGCAGCAACCCCACTTCTCTGGTACCAAAATATGTTCCAGTTTGCTAATGCTGCCATCTTGCCAAACACCAGAAATGGATAGGATTTTATAAAGGCCATTTATTTGATTATAAAGTTACAGTCTTAAGGCCATATAGTTCCCAAGGTAAGGCATCAACAATAGGGTACCTTCACTTAAGGATGGTCATTGGTGTCCAAAAAACCTCTGTTAGCTTGGAAGGCATGAGGCTAGCATCACCTGTTCCCAGGTTGTGTTTCAAAATGGCGTTCTCCAAAATGTTGCTCTTGGGGCATTTTGCCCTCTCTTAGCTGTAGCTCCACTTCAAAATGTCACTTTCAGTTGCTCTGCAAAATGTCACTCTCAGCTGCACTGAGTTCCTTCTGTTTGTCAACTTTTTATATGGCTCCAGTGATTTAATTCAGACCCACCCTGAATAAGTGGTGAAACACCTCCATGGAAATTATCCAAACAGAGGTCTTGCCCCTAGTTGATTGAGTCACATCTCCATGGAAACACTCAATCAATATGTTCCAACCTAATCAACACTAATACATCTGCCCTACAAGATTGCATCAAAGAACATGACCTTTTCTGGGGAACACAATATATATACAAGCCAGCACGTGCACCTTTTCCCTTCTCTTCTCCTTTGGGACACCCATGACATGTACATTAATGCACTTCATGTCATCATTCAATTTACTGAGATGTTTTTCATATTTGGTATTCTTTTCCCAATCTGTTCTTTTGTGTGTAGGATTTCAGGTGTCTTGCTCTCCAGTTCCTGAGTGTTTCCTTTTGTGTCTTGAAATCTGCTGTTTTATGTCTCCATTGTGTTTTCCATCTCTTGCATTGTGCCTTTCACATAATATATTCTGCCAGTTGTTTTTTCAATCTTTCAATTTCTACCTCATGTTTCCCCAGTGCTTTCTTTATACCCTTCATCTGTTTTTCCCTATCTTCCCTAAACTTGTTGGATTGATTTAGCATCAGTTGCTTCAATTCCTGTATCTCAGTTGAAGTGTAAGTTTGTTCCTTTGACTGGGCCATATCTTTGTTTTTCCTAGTGTAATTTGTAGTTTTCTGTTGTCTAGGCATCTGGTTCCTTGGTTACCCCAACCAGATTTTCCCAGACCAGTACAGGCTCAGGTCTCAGAATGGGGCTATGATGGTGTGTCTTAGAATATTGACAGACTTTCCTGTGAGGCCTCTGGCTGCTGTCCCTTTTGTAACCTGCCCGGCTGGTGGCACCTGTCAGCCTGTTGCTCCCAACTGGTGTAAAGAGGTGTGGTCCCTTTATGTCTCAGCTTAGGTTGTTTCTGTTTTGGATATTTTTTCCCAAGGCTCTGGTGTCTGAGTTCTGAAGGGAAGGCCAGCACTATAGCTGAACCCCACCTCCTTCCTCTTAGGGAAGATTCATCCCCTAGGGAGTTATCTTCTGCATTTGGATTACTCCTTTGTCTCTCTGACTCTGTTAACTCCACCCCTGTATGGGTCAGAGTGCCACAAACTGAAATGGCTTAGGCTCTCTCCACTGAGAAAGAAAGCCCCTTTTCAGAGCCTGATCATGGCCCCCAGTTTCAACCATCAGTGAGAGAGAGCACCTGGTCTTCTGTGCTCCTTTACTCAGGGCACAGGAATTTTCTGGCTAAGGTCAGTCATCTTTAGAAGCCTCTGAATTTTTCCCTCTTTTTTAAATTAATTTTTTTTCTTTCTGTCAGCCCCACCTCCTCTTCACTGGGAGCAACCCCAGGTTACTTTGCTGCTCGGTGGGGATTTGTCTATTTGTAGCTTGTATTCAGCAGTCCACATTTGTTAATTAAAACCCCAGTTGGAGCTAGGTTTTACTATATTTGCTTACTCTGGGAATGCTGCTTTGTCCCACAGTGAGGTCCTGCAGTTCAGCCTGCCATGGAGGGAGGGAGATCCTGGCATGGTTCTGCAGTTTTTACTCACAGATTTTATGCTGCAAACTCAGCCATTCCACCCAATCTAGGTTGGTGTATGATGTGTGGACAGTCACTGTTGTCCACCACCAGTTGTTCCAGACCATTTACTAGTTGTTCCTGGTTGTTTTTATTGGTTGCTCCAGGGGACTACCCAAACTCCACACCTGTCTATGCTGCCATCTTACCCCTCCTCTTCATCCTCTTTTTATGTCTGTCTAGCTAAAGGTCTATCAAATTTGTTGATTTTCGTGAAGAATCAACTTCTGGTTTTGTTGATTTTTTCTATAATTTTCATGTTCTCAATTTCAATTATTTCCACTCTATTCTTTGTTATTTATTTAATTCTGATTGCTTTGGGGTTTTGTTCTTATCGCTCTAGTTCCTCCAGGCAGTCTGTCAATCCTCAATTTTAACTCTTTCTTCTTTTTTCATATAGGCATTTAGGACAATCAATTTCCCTCTCAGCACCACATTTTCTGCAACCCATAGGAGCTTTTTATTGTGTTTCATTCTCATTTGCCTTGAGATATTTATTTACTTCTCTTCTCATTTTTCCCTTGTCTAACTAGTTGTTTAAGAGTGTGTTGTTTATCCTCCATATATTTGTGAATTTTCCAGCATTCCACCTTTTATTGATTTGCAGCTTTATTCCAATATGATCTGAGAAAGTCTTTTTTGTATAATTTCAATCTTTTTAAATATATTGAGGCTTGCTTTGCTACCCAGCATGTGGTATATCCTGGATAATGATCCATGAGCACTTGGGAAAAATGTGTATCCTGCTGTTGTGAGGTGTAATGTTCTGTAAATGTCTAAGTTCAGTTCATTTTTCATACAATTCAACATCTCTATTTTCTTTATGTTCCTCTGTCTAGATGGTCTATCCATTGATGAAAGCAGTGTATTGAAGTCTGCAACTGCTATTGTAGAGGTGTCTACCTCTCCTTTCAGTGTTATCAATGTTTGCCTTATGTATTTTGGGGTACTCTGGCTCAGTGCATAATTTATGATTGTTATGTCTTCCGGATGAATTGTCCCTTTTCTTAATATATAGTGTCTTTCTTTGTCTCTTTTCATTGTTTTATATTTGAAGTCTATTTTTTCTGATATTAGTATAGCTACCCCATCTCTTTTCTAGTTGTATCTATAAAATACCTT
The DNA here is from genome assembly GCF_015220235.1 of Choloepus didactylus. Taxonomy (NCBI): domain Eukaryota; kingdom Metazoa; phylum Chordata; class Mammalia; order Pilosa; family Megalonychidae; genus Choloepus; species Choloepus didactylus. The sequence continues at coordinate 3,596,910 of NW_023637579.1, forward strand.
TTCCAGCATTTCACTTTCAACCTATTTTTGTCTTTGAGTCTATGGTGTGTCTCTTGTGGACATGTGTTTGGGTTCTGTTTTTTTTTTATACATTCTGCCGGTCAATGTCATATGATTGAGGAGTTTAATTTATTAACATTTAATGTTTTTTAATTTAAGGCAGTAATTTTGTCTACCATTTGGTCTTTTAGATTTTAAATGACATATCCTATATTTTTCTCTCTCCTTTTACCCTTACTGATATTCTTCATTTCTACACCCCTCTCTAAATCTTTTCCTATCTGCCTATAGTTCTTCTTTTAGTATTTCTTATAGAACTGGTCTCTTGTTTGCAAACTCTCTCAATGTCTGTTTGTCTGAAAATATTTTAAACTCTCCCTCCTTTTTGAAGGACAGTTTTGCTGGATATAGAATTCTTGGTTGAAAGTTTTTCTCTTTCAGTATCTTAAATATATCATACCACTGCCTTCTTGCCTCCATGGTTTCTACTGAGAAATCCACACATAGACTTATAGAGTTTCCTTATATGTGATGGATTGCTTTTCTATTGTTGCTTTCAGAATTCTCTCTTTGTCTTTCACATTTACCAATCAGGTTAGCAAGGGTTTGGAGAAAGTCTTTTTGGATCAATTCTGTTTGGGGTTCACTGCACTTCTTTGATCTGTAATTTTATGTCTTTCAAAAGAGATAGGAAATTTTCAGTGATTATTTCCTCCATTATTCTTTCTGCCCCATTTCCTTTCTCTTTTCCTTCTGGGACACCATGACACATTTATTCATGCACTTCATGTTGTCATCCAATTCCCTGAGAACTGCTCTTATTTTTCAATTCTTTTACCTACCTATCCATTCTTTTGTGTGTAGGATTTCAGCTGTCCTGTAATTTTGTGCACTAATCCTTTCTTCTATCTCTTCAAATCTTCTGTCATAAATCTCCATTGCATTTTTCATCTCTTCTATTGTGCCTTTCATTCCCATAAGTTCTGCCATTTTTTTCTTTCAAACTTTCTAGTTCTTCCTTATATTTGTCCAATGCCTTCTTTATATCTTTCATCTCTTTTGCCATATCTTCCCTCAATTCATGGATTTGATTTTTTAATTGATTTAGTCTGTTTGTTTGAACATCATTAATTAGTTGCTTCAACTTCTGTATCTTGTTTTAATTCTCAGTTTGTTCCTTTGATTGGGCCATATCTTTGTTTCTCCTAGTGTGACTCATAATTTTTGTTGGTGTCTAGGTATCTGGTTATTTTGATTAGTTTATTCTAGTGTTTGTTTTCACTCTTTTACCTACAGTTTCATTGTTGGTTAGCTTTGTTCTCTATCTGTTCTTTGGCATTCAGTTCAACTTATTCTAGACCTCTAGCATAGTTTTGTTTAACTGATCAGAAATTTTCACCTTTTTTTTTGTTTTCTTGCCATGCTCATATAGAACATTTTTGGGGAGCTGTCAACCCAGATTTGGTTGACCCTAATCAGATTTTCCCAGGCCAGACAGGCCCAGGTCTCAGGAGGAGGATGTAATCAGTATCAACTTTCCTTGATGAGGAGATCCAATAGGTTGTCAGACTTTCCTGTGATGTGTCTATACTCTGTGCTTTTCCTATCCTACTCAGCAAGTGGTGCTTGTTAACCCACAGCTCCCCACCCTTGTAAAGAGGTGGAGGACTTTTAATTCTCAGCAGCCCCTACCTTGCCAAGGGCATGGTGTTATAGCAGCTCCAGGTAGAAAGTAAGCATCAGCTGTTTCTGTTTTTTCCAGTCCCTGGTGTCTGAATTTTGTAAAGGATGGCTGCCACTTGATCTTGTTCATTCTCCCTTTTCTTGGGGGAAGATATGCCTTTCAGGGACTAATCTCCTTCATTTGACTCCTTACTTTGTCTCACAGACCTATGCCTCTGTCATGGCTGACAATTGAAAATGCCTGAGGCTTTCTTTAATAACCTACTCAGAATAGTTTAAAAAGAGAAAGAAGAAAGGAATACTTTTTTCAGAGACAGTACCCAACATCCAAGGTTTGCCAGTCAAGAGCCAGAGTTGGTACATGGCTCTATGTGTCCCTTTTCTTGGGGCACAGCTCTTTCCCAGTATTTTGAGCTCAGCCAACTCCAAAAGCATTTATTTATTTATTTATTTGTTTGTTTGTTTGTTTATTTATTTATTTATTTATTTTTCCATCATCCCTGCTCCTCTCTCTTGGGAGAGACCTCAGGGTCCTTTTCTGCTTGCTCCATGTTTATCTTTGCTCATAGATTGTACTCAGTAGTACAAATTTTTTAATTAAGATCACATCTGGAGCTTGGGTGAGCTACCTTCCTTTGCTCCTAGTAGAGACTGCTTCATTTTCCCACAGGGCAGTGTTCCAACTCAGCCTGCCATGCCAGCAGTGGAGGGGTGCCAGCTTCTGCCATTTAAGGGTCTTCACTTATGGTTCTGTGCTGTGATCTCAGCCCTTCCACCCATTCCAGATTGGTTTATGATGTGTGTCCAGTTGCAGATGTCCCCAAAACAGTTTTTCCAGACAGTTACTAGCTATTTACTAGTTTCTCTAGAGAAGTAACCAAGTTCCACACCTCCCTGTGCCACCATCTTGCCTTGTCTCCTGTCATTAGGTCTTTGAGGGCAGAAACTACGTTATGATTTAATCATAGTTTAAAATAAAATCTTTACATATGAGTATACAATGCCTCCCAATTTTCTTTTTAAGCCCAGACCTTTTCTCTCCATACCCTCATGTTAAATTGTATTTTCATCCTTACCTAGGCATATTAAAACAATCTCAAAATTAATACATGAAAACTAAAATCACAAGCTCCCTATTTTTTTTTGCTTCTCACTGTCCCTGATATTAGAAGAGGGAGCACACACCATCCCATCACCTGTGACAGCATCTTTAACCACTTCCTCCTTCTCATTTGCTGTATGTAACTTATCTACAATACTATAAATTTCACCTTTTATTTATGCCTCTAGTATACCCACTTCTTTCTAATTTAGGTTTGAACTACCTTTTCATGTGGACTGCTGAAATGGCCTTCCTACTAGATGGGGATATTTAATTAATTAAGTAATCAAGTATACCCTCTATCCTCTCACACACTACCAGGTGCACACAATTTTTAATGCATCAGGGGATTTGTGCTTGTCTTATCACCTTCTTTAAAAAAATGGGACCATTTGTTATTGAGGAACCGAGGACATTATGTGAACAAAATGGTACCCGTGCTTTTATGGAGTTACATGCTGTGCCGGTTTGAATGTATTGTGTCCCCCAAATGCCATTATCTTTGTGGTCTTGTGGGACAGACGTTTTGGTGTTGGTTAGATTTGCTTGGAATGTGCCCCACCCAGCTGTGGGTGGTGACTTTGGTGGGATACTCCTATGGAGGTGTGACCCCACCCATTCAGGGTGGGACTTGATCAGTGGAGCCATATAAATGTGCTGACTCAGAGATGGAACTCAGTGCCGCTGTGAGTGATGTTTTGAAGAGGAGCAAGCTTGCTAGAGAGGAACGTCCTGGGAGAAAGCCATTTTGAAACCAGAACTTTGGAGCAGATGCCAGCCACGTGCCTTCTCAGCTAACAGAGGTTTTCCGGACACCATTGGCCATCCTCCAGTGAAGGTACCTGATCACTGATGTGTTACCTTGGACACTTTATGGCCTTAAGAGTGTAACTGTATAGCCAAATAAACCCCCTTTTTATAAAAGCCAATCCATCTCTGGTGTTTTGCATTCTGCAGCATTAGCAAACTAGAACACATGCTAATGGTGCAACTAATTTTCTTGGTAGATTTTCACTACATGATCATATCTATTCAAAAAAATAGAATTCAACAATAAGGGAAAATTCTCTCATTTCAACAAATTATTAGATATATACCTCAATCTATGATATTGTGTTAAAAATTTATTTGGGGGGATTCTGGGAAGATGGCAGCATAGAAAGAGGTGGAAGACCTAGTCTCCCCCAGAACAATTCATAAATGAACAAAAAAACAGTAATAACCTGGAATGGTAGCGGGGAGACAAATGAGACAGTAAACTCAACATCTACTGACATGAATTGGGAGGAATGCCTGAGATCACAGCATAAAATCTGTAAGTAAAATTGCGGACCCGCGCTGAGAGCCGAGAACCTAGAGCCGGGACCCCTCCCTCATGGAAGCTGTGCCGTGCAATTTCTCAGCCCAGCTCCTAGAGCCGAGAGCCCCTCCCTCATGGAAGCTGTGCCGTGCACTCTCTCAGCCCAGCCCCAAGTGAGGTTTTAGTGACAACAGCTCAATACAGACAGCGAATCCTCAACAAGCAGACAGAGGCTTTTGGTGACAACTGACCTTGGGAGAATTGGGGGAAATATTCTGTCTCTCGCTCTCTCTCTGTGGAGAAAACCTCAGCTGCTCTCAGCCCACAAGGAGTTGCAGTGGAGATGGCCTCACACAATCTGCATTCTGAGGCGAGCTGAGAGCCCCGCAGCACAGCCAAGCGGCCCAGGGCTTCCCTAGAGGGACAGCGCACACTGATGACGTAGAATGGCATTTTTCTCTCGGCTGAAGGAGGATCGTGGCTGGGAGTGGGAACCCAGAGGCACTACACCAAGTCTGGTGGTTTATGGGACACTGAGAGAGAGCTGCCCCTCCTCCCTGGCCACCCGTGCGCGCGCCCCACATTCAGGGCGGGCGACTCCAGCAGCACGCCCAGGCTGAGTTCTCCAACTGAACATACAAGAATCATTTCCCCACACTACTGACTGGAGGGATATAGGTGGCTCACAGACGCCGTCTGTTGGTTACCTACAGAAAGTGCATGTCACCAAGCTGTGTCTCTGAAAAATTAGATTGATATACTTTAAGAACCCTATCAAGCAAAACAAATGCCAAGAGGCCAAAAACAACAGAAAATCTTAATGCATATGATAAAACCAGATGATATGGAGAATCCAGCTCCAAACACACAAATCAAGATTTCAAAAGAAACGTTATTCCTCACAAAATTAATTAAAGAGGTACAATCAAAGAACAAAAACATGGCAAAGGATTTAAAGGACATCAAGAGGACCATGGCCCAGGATATAAGCACCATAAAAAAGACCCTAGAAGAGCATAAAGAAGACATTGCAAGAGTAAATAAAAAAAATAGAAGATCTTATGGAAATAAAAGAAACTGTTGGCCAAATCAAAAAGACTCTGGATACTCACAATTCAAGACAAGAGGAAGCTGAACAACATCTCAGTGTCCTAGAAATCCACAGAACAGAAAATGAAAGAATAAAAGAAAGAATGGAGAAAAAATTGAAAAAATCTCAATGGATCTCAGGGATATGATAGATAAAATAAAACATCCAAACTTAAGACTCATTGGTGTCTCAGAAGGGGAAGAGAAGGGTAAAGGTCTAGAAAGAGTATTCAAAGAAATTGTTGGGGAAAACTTCCCCAACCTTCTACACACTATAAACACACAAAGCATAACTGCCCAGCGAACTCCAAATAGAATAAATCCAAATAAACCCACCCCGAGACATATTCTGATCAGACTCTCAAATACTGAAGAGAAGGAGCATGTTCTGAAAGCAGCAAGAGAAAAGCAATTCACCACATACAAAGGAAACAATATAAGACTAAGTAGTGACTACTCAGTGGCCACTATGGAGGCAAGAAGGCAGTGGCATGACACATTTAAAATTCTGAGAGAGAAAAATTTCCAGCCAAGAATACTTTATCCAGCAAAACTCTCCTTCAAATTTGAGGGAGAGCTTAAATTTTTCACAGACAAACAAATGCTGAGAGACTTTGCCAATAAAAGACCTGCCCTACTTCAGATTCTAAAGGAAGCCCTACCAACAGAGAGACAAAGAAAGGAAAGATATAGAGAATTTTAACAGACATATATAGTACCTTACATCCCAAATCACCAGGACACTCATTTTTCTCTACTGACCACAGATCTTTCCCCAGAAGGGACCATAAGCTGAGACATAAAACAAGCCTCAAGAAATTTGAAAAAAAAAATTTGAATATACTCAAAGAACATTCTCCAAACACAATGGAATACAAATAGAAGTCAATAATTTTTGAACTATAACCACTGTTTACTTCCTACATGATAAAAAATACACAAACTCTAAGGACAAATCAATGGTTTTTGAACTCAATGTAAAATATGTAATTTTAGACAACTATATAAAGGTGGGGGAATGAAGGAGTATAAGAACATAGTTTATGTGCGCTATTGAAGTGAAGGTGGTATCAAAGAAAAACAAGATTGATAGGGATTTAAGAGGTTAATTTTAAGCCCCACAGTAAACACAAAGAAATTATCAGAGAATATAACCATAGAGATGAAAAGTAGAGTCTGGATTAAGAGAAATGGGGGAAGGGGCAATGGGAGTTAAGAAATTAGTGTAGGGTTGCTGTTTGAGGTGAAGAGAAATTTCTAGTAATGGATGGTGGGAAAGAGCATAACATCATTCTAAATGTGATTAATCCCACTAATGGAAGGCTAGGAAAGGGGCGGAATGGGAAGATTTAGGCTGTATATATGTTTCCACGATTGAAATAAGAAAAAAAAAAAACAGACAGTCTAACTAGAAGACAATTGAAAGCTAAGGATGAACTTGGATGGGATTGGAGGGTGGAGGACAGGTGGCTTGAAGGGACACAGTTTAGACATAAGGAAAAGGAAATATAGAATGTAAGCATTGTATCATTGTTGAATCTCTTATACTTCTTAGCTGGGGTTAATGGAATTACATAAAAGAATGTTCTTGTTCATGGGGAGTACATACGTGAATTATAGTGGATGTTCAAGGATGTGTGCAGCTAACTCTCATATATTCAGAAGACAGAGAAATATATGATGAATGATAGATAGGGAGGGAGGGAGGGAGGGAAAGAAATAGTGATGTGACAGCATGTTAAAGTTGGTGGATTAAGCTATTGGAGGAGGGGGGTCAGGGTATGATGGAATTCTGTGTATGGGGCTAGTATTGTTTTTGCAACTATTCATGTAACTTTGAATTTATTTCAAAATAAAATAAAATACAAAAAAATTTATTTGGATTTTTGGTATTGAATTGATATTTTTGCAAAATAACATTATATAAACAGTGATGAATTATCTTGAAGAAGAAAAGGTTTTGTATTACTATTTGCCAAATGAAAAATATATTAATGTATGTATAAGAAAGGAAATAATGCATGCATGGGTAAATTTTAAAGAAGCTGACAGGTTTTATAGGAGCCAAATTCTCTTAAAGAGTAAATTTCATTGAATGTTATTAGAAGAGTCAAAGGATAGATTCACACAATACAGCATGGAATGGTTGGAAAGAAAATGCTATCCCTTGTACTAAGAAGGGCCAAAAGTCTCTGAACTCCAAGTAAAATGAGAAATGGGAAAACAAGAAAGACTTTTCCTTATGGTGTAGATTTTGGAAATTGTTGATAAGTACAATTTGATAATTAGGTAACTATGTGAGAGTGGAGACTCTCATATTTTGAATAACTATAAAACGACAATTGATTTTTACAATTGAGCTACTTTAATATTAGAAAAGAGGAATAAGAATAGAATTATTAATTTAAAGACTGCTCAAAAATGTAAAAGGGATATTTTTCAATAGAGAGAACATTGCACAGTACAAGAATGTCTGACATTTGTTGTTCACTTAAAATTCAGTCAGTAGCCAACTTTATATGGCGGGCCAGTAACACCAGAGGTTTATGCATGAGGCTATTTCTTTATAAACTGCTGAATGATATTGTTTTCCTGCTGCCTCATGCAGGCATTATAATGGGGGTAATCAGAATCAATTTAATTCACAAATGTCTGGGAATGTGCCAAGTGAGTTACTGGACATCTTACTGCATGGATACTTAAGTGATAGGTGGAAATAAAGACTGCCTAAAAATTAAAAAATGAGTTGCTTTTTTCCCATGGCTATGTCTCAGGATGCTCTATAATGGACATATTAATTAACCACATATTTCCCATAGTGGAAAGGTAACAATTCTCTTACCCCCCTGGGGATGTGATGATGCCACATCAACAAACCCTTTTTTTAACTTTTTTTTCTTCCCAGCACAAGTCCCATCCCTCTCAAGGAAGAAGTCACTGGGGTTTCTCATGATTGAGTTTTTTTTCTTAGGCATAAGGGTGCTGGGCTCACTTTCCCCACACACATACCCAGCAAACCCAACATCTAGTTTGGAAGTCATTAGATTCTTTCTACTGTTTGGAATAGGCATATCCATACTGTACTGCAGACTGCATACACCAAGCACAGTCTCTTGGAGCTGTTACAGAGAGACTCAGCCTCCAGAGAGACAGCTTCCAGTCAGTTCACACTGTGATACTTTCTCATAACTGAGGGTCACACTTCACCTATGTACCAAACTCCCACAAGGTGATTTTTTATCATATTTCTGCACTCTTACAGAGAAGGGAGAAAGGTGAATTGTCATCTTTCAAGATGAACTGACTTCCAGTTTGTGCAGGAAATTAAGGACAGGATTCTACAACAACCTGAATGCTTCTTTTTTCAGGACTTTACATTTGTTGCCCAGTTTGTCCTTTCTCCAGTAACTCCTGTGTCAGTGGGGCCTTGACCTGGGGATGTATTCATCTTCCCTCAGAACACAGGCAGCTGGAGACAGTAGGAACACAGAAGTAACCCCAAAGGCCAGAATAGACTCTCCTGGTTGGAAATAGGTATGGAGAAAAGAGTGATCATTTGCCCAATCATGATGGTTATGTTGAAGGTTTTATTACACATAGAGCAACTATGGAGTTAATGCTACTAAAGAGAATCGAGAGGGTGGATTTCAAATTGGTCCTTTCGTGTTGTCTCGGAGTATTTCAGAACATTTTCTCTTATAAAATAGAAATCCTGGGTTTGTTTTTGTTTTTATTTTTTGATGTCCAATATCACCTCTGTAAAAGATCATCAAAGTATGTGTTTAAATTTATCATACTTGAATTTTTATTTTATTCAAAATTGAAAAAATATCTTTTGACCCTAAGCTTTCTCTATGGAATCCACACTCATGAAACATCTTTCCAAAGTCTAGAGACACTCTTGTTAATAAAAAAAGTAATGAAACCAAGATAAATATTATCTGCTCAATCAATGTTATCTATTGACCATGAATAAATTCACAGGAATTCAGCTCCAAAAGGAGATGAATGTATGGCACACATCTCAACCTGCCACATTCTCTGCCCCTTTTTAAATTGCAGCTTCAGTTTCTTGACTAACTGCAAGCTGTAATCACTCCTACAGATAATTAAAATGGTCATCGTTCTTCTTCTACATCATTATCTGTTTTGTCTCAAATTACATCCCATAATCTCCCCATCCTATTGAGAAAGATATCTGGGCTCAATTTTAAAAATTGTTTTCATTGTCACTTCTGTTGTTTTTAAAAGACATAATTAATTAAGTGACAAGATGCATGGGTTCCTGGCCTACAGTTATCTCTATTCTGTTTGGCTAAAAAGTGGTGTTAAGGATTTAAAAAATAACAACATTTATTTTATGTTTTGCTGTTGGGTTTTGGTAAGGAAAAATGAATAGGCTACGAGGATGGATGATTCATAACAAAATTTGTATACTAAAAAGTATTTTAAGGAGAGTAATAATTGACAAGTTCAGTACTAAGCAGTACTTGCAGCCCACGACCAACACATGATGGGGAAAATGATGATCTACTACTTTCAAAGTGAAAAATTGTCAGTGTTACAGGACAACACATGTGCCAGTTTGAATGTATTGTGTCCCCCAAATGCCATTATCTTTGTGGTCTTGTGTGGGGCAGAGGTTTTTGGTGCTGGTTAGATTTGCTTGGAATGTGCCCCATCCAGCTGTGGGCAATGATTCTGATGAGATGTTCTGATGGAGGCGTGGCCCCGCCCATTCAGGGTGGGCCCTTATCGGTGGAGCTATATAAATGAGCCTACTCAAAGAGGAAAGAGAGTGCAGCTGGGAGTGATGTTTTGAAGAGGAGCAAGCTTGCTAGAGAGGAACGTCCTGGGAGAAAGCCGTTTTGAGGCCGGAGCTTTGGAGCAGATGCCAGCTGCCTTCCTAGCTAACAGAGGTTTTCCGGAGGCCATTGGCCATCCTCCGGTGAGGGTACCCAATTGCTGATGTGTTACCTTGGATGCCTTGTGGCCTTAAGACTGTAATTGTGTAGTGAAATAAACCCCCATTTTATAAAAGCCTATCCATCTCTGGTGTTTTGCATTCTGCAGCATTAGCAAATTAGAACAGGTTTTGGTGGGGTGCTTTTGCTGCTGAGTTTGCAGATACCAAACATGTTGGAACGGCTTTTTAAATGGATAAGAGGGAGTTTCTGGAAGAGTTGTGAGGAGCTTGATAGAAAAGGCCAAAACTGCTTTAAAGAGACTGTTTGTGGAAATATGGACTCTAAAGATACTTCTGATGAGGACTTGAGCAGAAATGATGAATGTGTTGTTGCAAACTGGAAGAAAGGTGATCCTTGTTTTAAAGTGGCACAGAATTTGGCAAAATTGAGTCCTGATGTCAGATGGAAGGAAGAATCTGGAAGCAACAACCTGGAATACTTAGCTGAGGAGATCTCCAGACTACATGTGAAGGACGTATCCTGGCTTCTCCTTGCAACTTACAGTAAAATGCAAGCAGAGAGAGATAAACTTAGAACTGAACTCTTGGGTTCAAAGAGACCAGAAGCTGATCGCTTGGAAAATTATGAGCTTCCAGGGGGTGGAATCCCTGAAGCTACAGCCCAACATGAGGATGTAACCAAACATGGAACCCAGCCGCCATTTCAGTACAAGCCAAGATTGGAGATGGAATTATCCAGAAAGGATTTGTGGAAAGTCCTATTGTCTGATGGCTTTGACCCCTGCATGCTTCATGCAAAGCCAACAGAATTTTTGCGAGATCTTTATAGACGGAGCCATTGCCGGTCTGGACTGGAGGAGACAGACAAGGAAAAAATTAAAGGAAAAATTTCTTCAAAGACAGAGCCATGGAGGTTGAGGTCTGGAGTCAAGAGGTTTAGGGCTGGGAGAGCGGAGCAGCCCACATGCATGGAAAGGGTGAGTTTGCCCTGGAGGTCGAGGGCGGGCTTTCCGCCTCGATGCTCTGCAAGAGTTTTGCCACCCAAGGTCCCAAAGAGGGTGGAGCACATTCCCAGGGAATTGGGGAGAGCCTGGCTGCCACCACATTGTTCTGAAGGGGTTGAGCATGTGCCCCGGAGATGGAAGGGAATCCGGGAGCTGCCCCAAGGTTTGAGGAGGGTGGGGCCGAGAAGGTGGTCTCCCCAATGTGTGGGTATGTTGGAGCACTCACCTAAGCATTTGGAAAGGAAAGGGCTGCCGAAAAGGCCCTTAAGAAGGGTTAGGCTCCCGCTCTCTCAAGCCCCACAGATGGAACATCGTTCTGTTAATGACTCTCAGACTTTGAAATCTAATGGAGTTTGTCCTGTGGGTTTTAGGAACTGTTTTGCTCCTGTTAACCCTGTTTTCCTTACTGTTTCTCCTTATGGCAATGGAAATGTTTATCCTATGAATGTCTCTCCTTTGTATATTGGAAGCACATAACTTGTTCTAGGTTCACAGATCCACAGCTAGAAGGGAATTATGCCTTAGGACTAACCAAGCCTAAATTGATTTTGATGGGATTTTGTACTTAACTTTTGTTGCTGAAATGATTTAAGTTTTTGTGATATTGTGATGAAATGAATGTATTTTGTATTTGGAAAGATAATGTCATTTTGGGTTCCAGGGGGTGGAATGTGCCAGTTTGAATGTATTGTGTCCCCCAAATGCCATTATCTTTGTGGTCTTGTGTGGGGCAGACGTTTTTGGTGCTGGTTAGATTTGCTTGGAATGTGCCCCACTCAGCTGTGGGAGATGATTCTGATGAGATGTTCCCATGGAGGCGTGGCCCCACCCATTCAGGGTGGGCCTTGATCGGTGGAGCTATATAAATGAGCTGACTCAAAGAGGAAAGAGAGTGCAGCTGGGAGTGATGTTTTGAAGAGGAGCAAGCTTGCTAGAGAGGAACGTCCTGGGAGAAAGCCATTTTGAGGCCGGAGCTTTGGAGCAGATGCCAGCTGCCTTCCTAGCTAACAGAGGTTTTTCGGAGGCCATTGGCCATCCTCCGGTGAGGGTACCTGATTGCTGATGTGTTACCTTGGATGCTTTGTGGCCTTAAGACTGTAATTGTGTAGTGAAATAAACCCCCATTTTATAAAAGCCTATCCATCTCTGGTGTTTTGCATTCTGCAGCATTAGCAAACTAGAACAACACACAATATAGGAGTTTGCATCATTTGCTGATCCATGTGGCATTTCTGATGGAGACAGTCAGGAGAAAAATAAACTGGGGAAGTGGGTCTAGAAACAGACTCTCATGGAGGAGCACACGCTGCATAATTTCACCTGAGAGAAGAGAACCATGTGGGTGTGAGGAGTTCTGAGGCAGGTCAAGCACAAGCAAGAATTAGGCTTGTATCAGTGCTCATGATACACTCAGAACACTGACATGAAAGCAACTATAAGTTTGCAAATACTTTGAGGCAGATATTTCAGGACAAGATACACACAGCACTAACTTTATTTTGAGCAGCTCCTTCGCTGAATGTGGAATGAATAATCAGTATTCCTTAAATGGGATGTGTGACTGTGGGGACAGAAAGCAGCATTTCCAAGAGCTTAGAAACCCTAGCCTGTAGGATGCTCCAGGGTCACTGTGAACTGGTTCGAGGAAAAGGTACAAAAATGTCCACATTAGGAAGACTTCTCAGCTGCCTAGTCCAAAAGTTTGGTTTATGCCATGGTTTAAGACACATGCCTTAGTATGTATGGGATACGAAATAAAAATAGTTGCACTAAAAGAAGATAAAAGACACTACACAGTGAATGGGAAGACCTGGGTGGAGGAACCCTTCAAAAAGTCTTCTTAGGTATCCTTGATGGAAGGGGCAGTTACTGGCATGATTTGTCAGGTCTTAATTAGACAAACTGATTATTTCCAAGACACATTTGAAAAATTAGGGAATCAATTAATCTACAAAACATTTTCTATTTTAATTTAAAATTTTAATGATGATGTTTTGCAGTACAGATATTTTACAGTACTTTGACAAAAATGCAAATTTTTTACAATACAATGTTTTAATTATTTGTCTTATATGGAAATCTCTTTATGAAGTAAACTCCAATAAAATAAATAAAATATTACCTAAATATTTCCCAATAAACCCTATTTGTTAATTTTGGATTATTATCTTTATTTTTACTTTTTTTTCAGGGACCACCATTTATTATAAATAATAAAGATTATTATCTTTAATGTAAGATTGGATTCTTTTTTTTGCTGTCTCCTTAGACAGGGATTTTTCTTCAATAGACACAATTGCCTTTGTTTATTTTTAACTAAAGTTAAAATTAATTTTAATTTTGCTTCTTGTAAGTTTTATTTTGTAGTACTTTTCTAACTTCTTTAGCTTATTTCCTTATTTTATGTTGTTTAATAACAAGTAAAGAACTGTGAATATTCTTACATTTTGATATTCATGTTTCTTTCAAATGATATATTCTAACAACCTCTCACTGAAATTTTTATATCTAGTAACATTTTGTTATGATTTCAGTTTTATCAGTGATGAGTTAGAAAATATAGAGATCAGAAATTCTGCTCTGCATGTAATCAATATTTTCATTGAGACTTAAAACCTGGTCAATGGCATAAAGTTTATATCATCTGCATTCTTGTTTTAAATTGTTTGTTGTAGTTTATGCATGAAAATTTGTCAATGATGTCTTCAGTGTGAATTGTGTAACAAATGGTTATAAATTAACTGGAAGAATTAATGCTTTAGCTTTGAAATTAGTTTTCATGGTTTTAAAAGTGACCTCTTGATGTCAAGAATAATTTCACTGAGATATTTAAGATATGTTGTGTTTTTGTTGCTTGACTTTTTATTATACATCTTTCTTAATATTTTTTTCTTTATTTCTTTCCATTGAAGTCTGTGTAAGTTACTCAAGCTTATCCTTATGTAAGCTCTAAGTTTTGCCTTCTTAAATATGGTTTACTTCTCCCTAATCATTAATAGCTCCTTAATTAATTTACACAGCTCAGCCAATCCCTCCTTAAAATCTTCTTTTGTTTCAAGTCATTTGTTTCAACAACTACAGGTTCTTTTAGCATTTTTCATAGTTTGGAGGAAAATTTCACCTTTTCAATATTTATACGTCTTGGAGCAATTCTCCTTCAAATGAAGATTCTTCACCCATGTTTTGTCTCTTAGGGGCCTTTTCTTTTGTTTTTCTTTGTGTTTTGCCTTGTTTTTGCAAGGTAGATTTTGTAGGGCATGAAACCTAGGTCTTGTGTCTTATATCTTTTGCACATTCATCATCTTCAGGAGGGGTCATTGTGCAGGGTTTGATCTGTGGTGGCAAAGAGAGGACTAGTAATAGTTAATGTTGCATAAAATTTATCAGAAGAAAATAAATTTTCAAAGGAAACACTTGTTTTGCAATAGAAATGAAGTGTTGGAAGCTTCTTACTGGGAGACATCATTGGAGAAGAATGATGGGGATGTAGCAGGGTGTTTCCATTTCTGGAATTACAATATTGGGATAGAGTTGATGAAAAGTCACCACATTTGTAAGTGACCCTAATCACATTAATACTATTAATACACATAGAATTACATGTGATTGTGGCATTTTCAATTCATGGGGTGATTAGAAATTTGAGAGAGTTCTATGCAGAGGGGGAAGATGAGATCATAAGTAGATGGATTTGGGTTATAAATACAGGAAATTAACCAAGTCATCTCAAGAGCATTTACCAAGATTGAGCAGAAAATTTTATGTCCCACAGATCTATCCCAGGAATTGCTCAGTCATTGTCTAGTTCCACTCAAGACATCACTATGGACCCTTGATGAGTACATGGCAGTGTGCCTTTCCTGATGACTTCTAAGAGTAAGTACTGGGTCCTAGCAATTACTGCCGATGTTTCCTTGTTTAGTGTCCCTGCATCATTTCTGATATTCTTAAGGCCATTTCCACCAAGAAGCAGTGGGGCAGATACAGTGGGGAGTTAACAAAGTTAACATTCATGTAAGACTAAGAACTCAGGTCATATGTCTCAGGGTTGAAAAGAACTGGCTGTCCTTACTTCATTACTATATTATTTAAGGGAATTTAACTAATAAAATGGAGGTATTATGGGGACCCACAAAGGTCAGAGGAAAGAATATAGGATTTAGCAAGGAAATGCTATATCTGACACTGTAGTTATCACAGAAGATATATTTACATAAAAAGAGCCTCTGATATTATATATACTTTTGTTCAATGCTATATACAAAATAATTAAGATATTATTTCAAAAATTTATTGAAGATATTCTGCTGAAATCCCCTAAAGTATGTTTTGAAATTTCATTCCAACATGAACAAAATGGTTTAAATATTCTTCAGTGGAAATAAGTAAATATTAATTAGCATGACCAGAAATTATGTTTAGGAGAGACAGAAAGTTTTTTTCCTACTATATTTTAGGCGTCTCTTCATTCATTCATTTGACAATGATTTCAACTCTGTGCTAGTTGTCTTGAGCTGTTTTAGACTCTCTTTGGAAAATCAAAAGGGTATAAAATGATGGATTTAATTTATGCACACTGCTAAATGAATTTTGAGATACTACCTTGTGCTGAGCACTCTATGTCTATGAAATCAACAGCTATTGTAAAGAAACACACATACAACTTAGTCAAACCAACATTTGAAAACAAAGGATATGGGAATGTGTAGTATTAAAGGACTATTTTTTTTCTGAGGGATTGGAGGAAGGCTCATTGATAACAGTAGTTTTGAAGAAACAGCAGTCCTTTCTGTAGTACAGCCATAATTAGTAGCTTACTGAGCAGTGTCACTTCATAAATCAGATACGGTTTCTGCATTTGGAAGTAAAGATCCTGTTGCTTGCTTCCTTTACCAGGAAGCACATTTTGTATTCACACCTTGAATGATGGTTGGAAGGAAAATAATTCCAGGAAAAGAAATTCAAATGCATACAGGTACGTAAATAACAGATAATATTTAATCTCCTAAGGACCAGGTGAATCCTTGGTCCCTGATAAAGCAAGCAAAAAACAAAACAAAAAAAAAAAAACAAAAAAAAAATCAGTAAGCAAACACTGAGAGAAGGAAGAAGAAAGGTAGATAATTTGTAGAATCAACTGGGCCATAGAGTCAGAAGAAATGGATCCAAGTGTTGCCTCTCTAAGTAAACAGATACCTTTGAACATTCATATAAATTCTCAGGATTCAGTTTTTAGTTAATGCTAACCACATATAATTTATTTTAACCATGTGACCTTAGAAATAATTTCCACAATTCTTGATGATGAGAAATTATTTTCCATAATAGAAAACTTCTTAAAAATTCTGTTTTCTGTCTTTAGTTGGAATTATCTGAGTTCCATGCTTTTTGTAACTAGAAAGATATGTATGAATATAAAGGCATAAATTTGATGGAATTGGAAAGAAGTGATGGCCTGAAGTGTTTCTTATAACAATAATGGTGTTTGGTAAAATGTCCACTGTCCTCTACTTTGGAGAAAATTGGAAGACAACTAACATGTGAAATGGGTAGAATGCACACATTAGGAAAATGGATAGATGTAAGTTACTTGATCTAAGGACCTAAACTTATACTCATTTAACATAAGAAACTTCTATGAGAGGTGACATTGCCACTCACTTAACCTTGTGTAATATGCCACCTTTCTCAGCTATGCCTCAGTATTCTGGAAACTACTCTGCAAATGTGGATGATGAGGAATGCAAATGAGAGCAGCCTGACAGGTTTTGTCCTGTTGGGGTTTTCCAATCATCCTCGGTTACAGAAGGCTCTATTTGTTGTCATCTTAATCTTGTATTTACTAACCATTTTGGGTAACACCACCATCATACTGGTATCTCATCTGGAACCCAAACTTCACATGCCAATGTATTTCTCCCTTTCTCATCTCTCCTTCCTCGACCTGTGCTTCACCAGCAGTGTGATCCCCCAGCTCCTGGTAAACTTGTGGGAGCCCATGAAGACCATTACATATGGTGGCTGTGCTGTTCAACTCTATGTCTCTCATGCCCTGGGTTCCACGGAGTGTGTTTTGCCCACAGTGATGTCCTATGACCGCTATGTTGCTGTCTGCCGTCCTCTTCATTACACTGTCCTTATGCATCCCCATCTCTGCATGATCCTGGCCTCTATGGCATGGCTCAGTGGGGTTGCCACCACCCTGGTACAGTCCACCCTCCCCCTTCAGCTGCCCTTCTGTGGTCATCACCAAGTGGATCATTTCATCTGTGAGGTCCCTGTGCTCATCAAGTTGTCTTGCATAGACACCACTTTCAATGAGGCTGAGCTTTTTGTGGCTAGTATCCTCTTCCTCGTAGTGCCTGTCTCATTCATCCTGGTGTCCTATGGCTACATTGCCCAGGCTGTTTGGCAGATCAAGTCAACTAGTGGGAGACAGAAAGCATTTGGGACCTGCTTTTCTCACCTGATGGTGGTCATCATCTTCTATGGAACCATCATTTTCATGTATCTGCAGCCAGCCAAGAGTAGATCCAAGGACCAGGGAAAGTTTGTTTCTCTGTTCTACACTGTGGTGACCCCTATGCTGAACCCTCTTCTTTACACTCTGAGGAATAAAGAGTTTAAAGGGGTTCTTAAGAAAGTTCTAGGGAATTTTCTGGGTGTAAATTTTACATGATTATCAAAAAATTCCTTAAAGTGATACTCTCATGTAAACCTTTCAGTTTTCTTTTAGTTAGTTCCTTACTCAATTTTTAACATTCAATAACATATTATGGAATATATTCATCTAGTCCTGACTTACTATGATTCAGCAGTAGCAAGTGAAATGTTTAGTCAATCTATGCTTCAGTGTCTTTCCTTTGAATGTATTATTCAAGTAGCAAAAATGAGATTCCTTTTAAAGGAAAAACCCTTTACAAGATTAAGGTGAACATGCAAACATTAAAGGCATATGTAAGGCCATTTATCCTGTCCTTCTTTCATTTAGCAATTCTGGAATCCCTCATTCTTGCAGCCTTCCCTTAGCTCTAGATGCAAACATGTAGCTTAACTCTTCCCAGGGATTCAGAGCTGGATGTAAATAGGATGGGTGCACCTTTAGCAAACTTTTACATGAAGCAAGAGGTATTTATTTCACCCTATATTCCATCCAATAAAACTTGAAAGAGATGCATGGAGGTGCAAAAACACCATGAGAACAAAAGCCACACATTAAAAATGGTGGACAAAGCAGCTGGAGGGAGCCTGGTTCTCTAATAGTAGAGTTGCATGCATGGTTGGATCAATGAACCAGTTATAACTGCCTAACAATGTATTCTGTTCCCCAACACAAAGCAAAACTCTAGAATTTTTTGTGTCTTGTAAATACATGCAATTAGTAACATTTATTATTGTTATTATAAACTATATTTTTATACATAAAACATTTTCTCATCATTTTGAATTTTATTTTCCAGATAAAAACTTGACAGCTTTCATTATTTACTATAAAACCCAAATAATTATTTTTCATAATTTCACTGTAGTCATTTCCTTTAGCATTCCATTTCTGAAGATGAAATTTGGCATACTGATTTTGGGAAATGTGTGAATTACATTCCACGTTCCTGTATTATAACAAGTACTGTGTTGTTTAGTCTATACAAAAATGCCAGGCTAGAACTCATCAAAATAAAGAAACAGTTCAGTGAGATGAGAAAGAATATTGTTGGAAGGTCTTGTAGGTCCAAGTGTGTTAATCATTTCACAAAAAGAGTAAAGATGTCAGGAATGACCTATCACTTAGGACTTATCAGAAACAGAGAAAAACGTTGTCCCAGACAGGCCTGAAGGATGTGAGTCTAATCCAGCTGAAGAAGATTTTCTAAGAGTGATATATATAGAGAAATTTGCCTGTTTTCATGAAAGAAATAAATTTAAAAGTGTGAAAATACTGAAGGAACAAAATAAAATGTAGCGTGTCTGGAACAAAGAATTAGAGGAGGGATGAGAAATAGGAAACTGAATTGGTCAAATAATGCAGGGCTGTGTAAGTCAGATAAGGAGTTGGAACAGTACAAAATGGGAAGTGGATGTTCTGGGGGTAGTTAGGTAGAATCATGTTGTAGAAATATGACCTTGGTTAATGTCTTCATTCATCAAGCCTGCCCCTCCTGTCACTGACTGGGCAGGGGTCAGCAGCTGAGTAACATCCTTCCCTTAGCATCAATGAATTAACCACATCTGGTGTCAGGCCAAACTTTGGGAAATTATTTGGACATCAGAGTTGTTGATAACTGATTTCCCCAGTTCTCTTGGATGGATGCTGTGATTAAAGCAGAAGTAATAATCAGAGGAATCAATTAAATTATATTGGTTATAATCAATGAATTATAACATTTCCCATGCCAAACTAATTGAAGGATTTCTTTTTAAAAATTGTTCTATGATGTTTTTTATTCCCAAACAATTATACTATGAACCACTCTGGTGTATCTCATATAAGGCAATATAAAAACCAAAAGCAGGCTATGTCTTTGGGTGGAGAGAGTTAAAGTGAGGCTAAATGATTAAAGGGATAATGTAAGGGCCTGGATATGGAAGGAGGGATAGAATTTAAACACATAAAATGTATGAATTATTTCAGTATGTTAACGTTGAGGTAGTGAAAAGAGCATCTGACTCAGAAGAGCAGTCTTGGTTTCTGTCCTAACATTTCTTCTAACTAGTACAAATTCCCATACATATTTTGGACACATGTAACCCTTTATTTAATGAGATAATTGCATTAGAACATAAGATACCTTCTTTCAGCTTAAAACTTGCAACTACCATTGGAGATTGGGGAGCTAAGTAGATGTGAACAGGTTTGAAAGATATTTAGGTATTATCTGTAATTTGGGGGGCTAGATATGAGGGATAAAAAGATAAACTTATTGACAGTTACATCAAAGATGGGCCTAAGTTTCTAATTTGAACAAAGAGCATTTGCAGTGCATCTCCAAGTGGAGAAATTCAGTTCACATTTGGATATGAGGCTCTGGTCCTCACAAGAGGAATCTAATTAATATAGTGATTAGCAGACAGGTTCACTTAAGGAGAAATTAAATAGTGATGAAAGGAGGATGCTGTCAGTAATCCAACATTGAAAGGTTTGGGAGAGAAGGATAAGATCACAAAAGGGAAAGTAAATTTAGACATTTTTACTGATGATTTTACTGTTCATTTCTTAATGCTGAATCAAAGATGTTGCTGGTTACGGAGAGTTATATGCTGCAGATAATCTAAAGTACAAATGGACAGGTTAGCTTTAAAGGGGATGAGAGAGATTTTCTTTATTGTAACTGGAAGGAAGGAGGAAGGAGCCAACACAGATAAGCTGTTTGCTTACTTTTTATGTTGAGACTTCTGATGGCTTCCTTTATGAAGTAGGAGGTCCAAGAATGATACTGTACCAAGAAAGAACTGCATCACCTTAGGAAATATGTATATCCATTCTCCATGGATGATCCCCTAATTTTGTCACTTCTTCTACTAATTTCCTGCTGAGGACACAGGTTACCCCAGAAGACCTAGTAAATGTGAATAAGCCATGGCTTTTTCATGAGCTTGTCATAAAAGGATCTTGTTCACTTCAGGATCTCCCTCTATCCCAAATCTCATTACCACTAAAACAGTTTCTTCAGGCTCTGTTCCCATGAGAAATGAGTCTTCAACAGACATTGTTCTGAGGCTAAGTGGTCTAGTGGGTGGGGACCAGGTTTGACACGGAAACACAAAGCTAAGAAAATGCTAGATAATGTTCTTCCTGAAGATGTGGAAATACCAGCACATTTAAATAGCCCTGGTAGTAAGCAAGATGTCAGTCTGATTTAGCATTTTACTTGAGTGCATGTGGATCTTGAAGAGATTTATAAAAGTTATTGAGGTAGTAACCTCATAGTTGTCTGTCACTGCTAGGTTGCTTTCTCATTAATGTAACATGAAATATTGGGCAAGAAAGCCAACATATTTGGACTTCAGGTTTTGTCTCTCAATTATGAGGATGTGGCAATTTCTTACTATTCATAAGTGCAAGGCAGTGTCTTGCAATTAATTAGTATAGTTGATTGACATTTTGAACTTAAGTCTTCTCTTACAGGAACAACATAAAGATAGATAGATAGATAGATAGATAGATAGATAGATAGATAGATAGATAGATAGATATAGAAACCTAGATACACAGAGGACAGATGATAGATATATAGATACATAGATGCATAAATAGATATATGCAACATCCAGAGCACTCAGTTCAAGGTGGTATCAACCATCCCTGTAGTTCAGGAAAGTGATTAAACTAGAGGAAGAAGGAGCAACAGAAAAGATGGAATTTAACAAAGGATTGTGAATGCTGAATCTTGGCATAATTTTCTTTTTCTAAGTTGCTAGGTATTAGAAGGAAAGAATTGAAGTGGTGGAGCTGTAACTCACAGCATCCTTTGAAATTTGTTCTATAACTACTTGTTAATTTGCAATTTGAAAGTTATGACCTCTTTGTATATATATTTTTTAATCAACTTTAACAAAATATAAATGTATATGTTATATTTCACAATAAGGAAATAACTGAAACTCTGGTGCTGTAACTGATAGTCACTTTGGAAATTTCCTATATAGCTACTTGTTAAATCATACTTTGAAAGATATTACCTTCTTTGTATCTAAGTTGTATTTCACAATAAGGAAATAACTGACACTGTGGAACTGTAACTCATAACATTCTTTGAAATTTGCTTTCTACCGACTTGTTGAGCTGCACTTGGAAAGCTATCACTTCTATATATACATGTTATATTCCACAATAAAAATATGGTTAAAAAATCTACTTAGAGGAATTACAATAAAGTCATATAACTCAAACTGTATGTCATTGCAAATTTTTGAACTCTGAACTCTCTGCCATCTCAAATGGAGGAATAATGTAAGTACAATGTCACTAAAATGCATTATTAGGTTAGAATGTACAAGAATGAAATATTTTCCAATGGGTCATTCTTTATTGATTTTGTTAATGTTGTGGTCTCATTTTTGAGTTTCCTCAGAGATATGTAATTGCATTTTAACAATGCTTAGAGGGGTCAACAAGTTGAAGATTGGCATAAATTTAGAAACTGAACTGCAGAGGATGCTCACCCTTCACTGCTCAGGTGGGTAACTCCCAACCAGGCTTTAAAACACCTGAGCAGATACTGAGAAATCTAAAACCATCAGTCTTGTACTTTCACCAAAGGGAAGGGTAGACACAGGGAACAGCACATCTGGAAAATGGACCAGACCAGAAGAAGCATCAGTCTCATACTGAATGTCTTCAAATTGAGATAGGGCATGATTATGAATTTTCAGCCTGTTACAAGGCTTTCTACAGCAGCTGATATGAGTAATAAGCAAGTGTTGAGCATCACAGAAGCAAAGATAACATAATTTTACACCCAATATCTTGTATTCAGAAAGATCCATGAAAATGTCTGGCTGTGGGAAATAGGGCAATTAAAATGAATTAGTTTACTCAGCAAATATTTATCATTTATTATGCCTTAGACTTCATACAAATTACATGTAATAAAATTGGTAAAACTTGATGCTTCACTTTAAGATGAAGCTTTTGGCATAGTAGAAATACACAAAGGTAAAAATTTAGGTGAGTGGCATCCAACAGTTTCTGTGATGAAAGTAGGTTTAGAATAAAGAATGGATATGAGACAAGAATTGGTAAATCACACCTGGGTGGGGAATGGGGTGTGTGACTGCTAATCAGAGTCATGGAGGGACTGGTACATAAAAATGGACTGTAATGAGTCTTGAAAAAGAAGGAAATGCTTTTCATGTGATGGGCATTGGAGGAGAATATTCATTTCATGGGGAGAAGCCTAAGAAAAGGTCTGACTGTTGACTAAATGAACGGGTGAGTAGGGGAAGTGCAGGTCTCACAGAATGGTGGAATAAGATAGGTGTGCATGGGATGGCAGTGGATATGGGAGGACACAAACCTAACTGCTTTCTGGTAGGTTTCATCCTTCTGGACTTCTCAGAGTACTCTCAGCTGGAGGCTGTGCTCTTGGTATTTGTCCTTTTCTTCTATCCCCTGACCCTTGTGGGAAGCTTGATCATCCTCATCATCTCGTGTGTCTGTGTCCTCCTCTCCACACCTCCATGTACATTTTCCTTGGGAACCTCTCCTTCCTGGATCTCTGCTTCACCACTAGCCTTGCTCCTCAGACCCCGGTTAACCTGTGAGGACCAGAGGAGACCATCACTTTTGGACAATGTGTGATCCAACTCTGTATTTCTTTAGCTGTGGGATCTACAGAGTGTATCCTGTTGGCTGTGTTGGCCTTGGATCACTATGCTGCTGTCTGCAAACCTCACACTGTGTAGTCATCATGAACCCACAACTCTGTCAGCAGCTAGGATCATCTCCTGGCTGAGCGGTTTGGCCAATTCCTTCATCCATGCTACCTTCACGTTGCAGTTGCCTCTCTGTGGTGACCACAGGCTGGATCACTATTTGTGAAGTGCCAGCTCTGCTCAAATCAGCTTGAGTGGACATCAACATCAATGAATTTGTGCTTTTTGTCCTTGGTGTCCTGTTGCTTCTAATTCCCCAGCACTCACTCTTATCTCCTATGGCTTCATAACTCAAGCTGTGCAGAGGATCAAGTCAGTGGAGACCAGGCATAAAGTGTGCAGCACCTGCTTCCCATCATGGTGATCATTTCTTATGGCACCATCATCTACGTGTGTCTCCAGCCAAGTGACCGTTATACCCAGGACCAGGGCAAGTTTATCTCCCTTTGCCACAGTATGGTGACTCCCTCCTTAAATCCTATCATCTACACTTTAAGGAACAATGATGTGAAGGAGGCACTGAAAAAACTGATCTCAGGAAAACTGTGCTCCCTCGAGATGTGATTCATAAGTGTCACAAGACATGCAGTTATATTCAGATTATTTAGGCAAACCCATAGTTCTAAATTTCACACCAATTGAATTAATGCTCTCTTATTTTATATCATAAGGGCTTGTCCCCTTTCTTATAGGTAATTAAGAAAAATGCATATATGCTTATTTAAATGAAGTCTTGAGACATAAAAGAGCTCTGTGTGGTTATAAACCAATTTTTACCACCAACTTTTTTTATTTCTACCATCTATTTTCCAAGGGCTCAAAAAATCATCAAATAGTTGACAACTGTTTACCTAGGTAATGGGATTTCTCCCTTCAATTTCATTGAATTCCTCAAGGTTTTTTTTTCAGTTTTCTGCCAACCATCTTATATCTACTTACAAAATCTCACTTTAAAGCTTTGTATTGCAGAAGAAGAAATTTCTATGTGTTACCTTTACCAAAGTGGAAAAATGACTGTTCATAGTTCAGATATATTGTCCAGTAGGAAATGATATTAACTATTATTTTCCTTAATCCTTTTACCATTAAAAAGTCCTTTTAAGAAGAAATAAGAGAAAAATATATACTAAACACATTATTTTTCATAACTTAATGAATGTATCTGATATATGGTTTGTAAGTCACTGCCAGACACAAGCATTTTAAGAGAGAAAATGATTAAATAATTTTATATAAACCATTTGATACATTAGATGTGTAAAAGTAATTGCAGTTTAAACATGTAACTCTGTTCTTAATAATTATTATTGCTTATGAATAATAAAGAAATTTTGTTTGTCTTACCAAATATTATCCAAAATCATCTCCTCAAATCAAGAACATACTATAGATGAGAACAGGCTTCTGATTTTTTACTTTTTGTCCTGTAAACACACAGACCACACTTCATAGACAAAATGCCAATCTGTGTAGGCTGCAACCAAGAATTCTACAGGGGTGTGTGTGTGTGTGCCTGTGTGTGTGTGCATGGAATAGTAGCTGGAAAAGAACAGGGTGAACACAGAAGTATAAAATAAATAGTTAAAGACAAATTTTATTAGACTGAGAATTAATTTACTCTTTGTTCCTGGTATGTTCTCTCTTATAAAAGAGTGTGATATGTTATTGAAACTATTTTTATTGTGTAATTTGCAACAAAGCAGTGATTTTTCTAGTAAATTAATTAAGGCTTTTCTTTTTTCAAAATAGGCATGAAATAATGTGCATAATTTGTTTTAGGTTGAAAGACATTGACTTTATTGTTAAATTGGAAGAATAAAATATTACTATAATAAAAAATGACTACTTCATCATGGTATTAAAATAAAACCCATAAAATGAGCTTTGAAAGAAATAAATTCAAGCACCTGGTAACCTGCTTTACCAAAAGACAGGTTTGAACTTTTCACAATATCAGTAACTTACAAGATGGAATAGCAGTAATTAACTGGGTGCTGTAAGATCATTCATGTTTACATTATTCAAAAGCAAAAAAAAAAGTCAGCACCAGGCTTATCTATGGCATGTGAGGGAGACATGTTCAATTAAATTGGACTTTCCTCCAATGGAAAAGTCAAGTTACAAATAATTTTATTTTTATTTATTTTGGATGTTAAAGATGGTGTTGTATGTTGAACATAGCAAAGATAAGGAAAGTTCTCTTACTCAGAAGAAAGTATTACAAGTCACACAAGTTTTGTGTGTTGCAAGGAAGTGAGATTTGATATAAATTTAAAGGATTTGGACCTTAATGTCTGCCCTTGTTCCTATTAATGAACAGAGAATTTGGGCTTTCAACAACTATAATTCACTAATCTGTTCCAGAATTATTGAAAATAGTGAAACTGGTGGATTTAATTAAATCAGAGTCATAAAATATTTATTTTAAAAGATGCAGGATGAATATATAAGCAATGTATTCAAGGTATTGCTTTTCAACACTGAGGTTTCTTTCCATCCATGTCTATGACTTCAGGCTTTTTTTACTCAATGATATCTCATTAAATATTTAATTTAATATAGGACAGACATTACTGCCCCAGGGTTGAAAATTTACAAGGTTTAAAGTGAAGATATAGGTTTTTATTGAAAAGATAAAATTGTGATGTAAGTACTATGTTCACTGTGGCTTAAATAACATCTATATAGTTGAAAATATATTTCACTAATTGGGTTAAAATTGTGAGATATTATTTGGCCATTCTATAAAAAGCATCTAAACAGATGTACTTTGTGAAGAATACATGAGTGACCACAAACAAATTTGTTTGCCAGAATCACATGGTAGAATATTTCAAACTTCGTGCATATGGAGGGTGATAGCATCAACATGATGATGGAAATATCCACTGGAAACTTCTCCCCAGGTATTCAGCAGAAAGGGGGGATCACCTGCCTTGTTTAGGACTCAGGAGGAGGATAGGGATGAGAGAAAGCCCTACAAATGTCAAATTGAAGACAAAGAAAAATATCAGGTAGGAGAACTCTGTTCTGGACTAGCTAGTCCTCTCCTTCACCCTGACTGGGTTTTATGCAGCAAGAAAGGAACACAGAACCAGCAGATGGGATTCCTCTCACTCCCACTGGGAACACAGAGTGTAAAATCTCTCACAGCAGTGAGACAGATCCCTACTCTTTGGAGACCTGGGGGTTAGAGTTGGTCATTTCAAGGTCCCTATCAGTGAGAGACACAGAGTATGAGAAAACATGGGCAAAGACTGTTTCCAGACCTGGGTTGGGAAGCCCTTCCTCACCCTTGAGGGAAACAGTAGCCAGTGGCCCAAAGCTTGCCTGGGGGATGGCTGAAAACTGTGACAGCTGGGGGAGAACTCTGCCACAAGTGGAGTGGGAGATACAACCCCACATTGAGTCAGATTTTCCTTGAAAAATTGAGGGCACAAGAACTCACAGCTTCAGCCCTGCCCAGTCAGATGGGGGCTCCAGGATGCCACTCAGCCCCACCTGGTCAGACACAGCCTCGGATCTGAAGATAAGATTTTCTAAGAAATGATTAAATCACTGAACAGCACCATTTTTTGGGAAGACTGGAAGGTGCAAGGGATTTGCAGAACTCAGATCTCATCCCAGGCCCAGTGGAGCTGGGTACACTCCCTGCATAGGAACACAGCCCTGTGTAAGCTGAGAAATAGAGGCAAACCAATGGTTAGAGCCGTGCTCTAAAGCAAACCAAGGGCTTGCTTTTTGGCAAAAAGTAGATCACCACTGGGAGTAAAAAAAACTTGTTTTACCCATACAATGGAATATTGAGCAACTATGAGAAAGACTGAAGCTGTGAGATGCAGAAAGGTGAATGGATCCTGTAGTCAGCATTTTGAGTGAAGTATGCCAGAAACAAAGGCAAACACTATAATGACTCACCAATATGGGTTACCTACAATGTGTGAACTCAGAATTGAATCTTAGAGCACAGCTTGTTGGGGGAATGATTATTGTAATTGTCCCCAGATTGTAAGCTTTTACAGCAGTCACATCTATTCCTTAATCGTAATGGCCATCTCCAAAATCTGAGGTGCTGATTCCTTTGTGCATAACCTGATCAGTTTCTGCAATATTGGGTATCGGTGTGACACCTGAAACTCAGAGCTAGAGTTCAGCAGATATGAATGTCTGTATTAGCACATATAGCAACTAATTTAAAAAAGCTGAAGAAGAGCCCAGACTTCAATTAGAGATATGAATGAAGCAGGTCTGGTTAGGACTAGAGCAAATCAGGCCAAAGAGTAAAGGTCGATACTGCGTTTTAAAACTTCAACTTCCATGTGAGACCAAGAAAGAGATATTTATTTGGCACAGAATCTATATTTTGTAAACAATTTAACTTGTACAATTTGTTCAAGCACCATAATTGTATGGAACTTTGAATAGGGAGTGAGATCTGGTAGGTTTGTATAGGCTAATGTGAAATAGTAACACATCCCAAAATAATTTGGGCAGAGAGTTAAAATATACATGGAGGGCCCCCCTGAGGAGCTGAGGGAAAATGCAGAAGTGTTGGACTTCCTCACTTGGATTGTTGCTGATGTTCTCACAGACATTGAAGACTGGCAGTTTGGTATGTCAAGCCATCTATTGTGGGGCTTGCCCCTGTGAAGCTCATTACTGCAAAGGAGAGGCTAAACCTGCTTATAATTGTGCATAAAATTCTCCCCTTGAGTGCCTCTTTGTCACTCAAGTGTGGCCCACTCTCTCTAGATAAGCCAACTCAAAAGGTGAACTCACTGCCCTCCCCCCTGTGTGGGATCTGACTTCCAGGGGTGTAAATCTCCCTGGCCATGCAGGGATGAATCTGGAACTGGCATCATGGGAATGAGAACAAATTGATCCAAAGGGGAACGTGAAATGAAATGAAATAAAGCTTCAGTGGCTGAGAGATTTCAAATGGAGTTGACAGGTCACTCTGGAGGGCATTCTTATGCACTATATAGAGATCCCTTTTAATGTTTGAATGTATTGGAGTAGCTAGAGGTAAACACCTGAAACTAGCAAACTCCAACCCAGTAGCCTTGACTAGTGAAGATAATTGTATAACAATGTTGCTTACTAGGGGTGACAGTGTGGTTGTGAAAACCTTGTGGCTCACACTCCCTTTACCCAGTGTATGGATGGAAAAAAAAGGGGGAGAAAAAGTAAATGAAAAATAGGGTGTGATGTGGGGGATGATTTCTGTGTTCTTTTTTACTTTTATTTTTTATTCTTATTCTTATTCTTTCTGGTGTAAGGAAAATGTTCAAAAATAGATTGGGGTGATGAATGCATAACTATATGTTGGAAGTGTGAACAGTTAATTGTACAACATGGATGATTGTATGGTATATGAATATATGTCAATAAAACTGAATTTAATTAAAAACATAAAAACCAAAACAACAACAGCAATTAAAAACCAAATGAGAGGTATGTTTTAGTTACTCCTCCAGGAAAGTAGGTAGAAAGCCAGGAACTGCATGGGCTGGACACTACAGAGCAATCTGACTTTGGGCATACTTCATACAACACTCATGAACATGTCAAACTGCTGAGATCAGCGAAATCTGTAAGTTTTTGTGGCCAGGGGACCTGCACCCCTCCCTGCCAGGCTCAGTCCTGTGGGAGGAGGGTCCATCAGCACTGGGAAGGAGAAGGGAGAACTGCAGTGGCAGCTCTTATCAGAAACTCATTCTACTGATCCAAACTCCAACCATAGATAGACTGAGACCAGACACCAGAGAATCTGAGAGCAGCCAGCCCAGCAGAGAGGAGACAGGCATAGCAGAAAACAGCAAGAAAAACTCCAGAATAAAAGCGGAGAATTTTTGGAGTTCTGGTGAACATAGAAAGGGGAAGGGCAGAGCTCAGGCCCTGAGGCTCATATGCAAATCCAGAAGAAAAACTGATCTCTCTGCCCCCTGGATCTTTGCTTAATGGCCTTAATTGCTTTGTCTCTCAGCGTTTCAATAACCCATTAGATCTGCGAGGAGGGCTTTTTTTAAATCTTTTTTTTTTTTCTGTTTCTAAAACAATTACTCTAAGAAGCCCAATACAGAAAGCCTCAAAGACTTGCAATTTGGGCAGGTCAAGACAAGAGCAGAACTAAGAGAGCTCTGAGACAGAAGGCAATAACCCAGTGGTTGAGAAAACTCACTAAACACCACAACTTCCCAAGAAAACGGGGGTGTCCGCTCACAGCCATCACCTTGGTGGACAGGAAACACTCCTGCCCATCACCAGCCCCATAGCCCAGAGCTGCCCCAGACAACCCAGTGTGACGGAGGTGCTTCAAATAACACACACACACCACAAAACTGGATGTGGACATTAGCCTTCCCTGCACCCTCAGCTGGTTGTCCCAGAGTTGGGAAGGTGGAGCAGTGTGAATTAACAAAGCCCCATTCAGCCATCATTTGAGCAGACTGGGAGCCTCCCTACACAGCCCAGCAGCCCAGAACCACCCTGGGGGGATGGCACTCACCTGTGACATAGCACAGTCATCCCTCAACAGAGAACCAGGGTGCACAGCCTGGAAGAGGGACCCACTCACAAGTCTCAGGAGCCATATGCCAATACCAAAGACTTGTGGGTCAGTGGCAGAGACAAACTGTGGCAGGACTGAACTGAAGGATTAGACTATTGCAGCAGCTTTAAAAGTCCAGGAACACCAAGGAGATTTGATTGTTAGAGACACCCCCTCTCCCTGACCGCCCACACATGCCCCATATACAGGGCGGACAACACCAACTACACACGCAAGCTTGGTACACCAACTGGACCCCATAAGACTCACTCCCCCACTCACCACAAAGGCAAAGCAGGGGAGAACTGGTTTGTGGAGAAAAGGTGGCTCATGAACGCCACCTGCTGGCTAGTTAAAGTGTACTCCATGAAGCTGTAAATCTGATAAATTAGAGATAAGGACTTCAATTGGTCTACAAATCCTAAAAGAACCCTATCAAGTTAAGCAAATGCCAAGAGGCCAAAAACAGCAGAAAATTATAAAGCATATCAAAAAACCAGATGATATGGATAACCCAAGCCCAAGCACACAAATCAAAAGATCAGAAGACACACAGTCCCTAGAGCAACTAATCAAAGAACTAAAGTTGGACAATGAGACCATAGTACAGGATACAAAGGATATCAAGAAGACCCTAGAAGAGCATAAAGAAGACATTGCAAGACTAAATTAAAAAAAAAAAACGGATGATCTTTTGGAAATTAAAGAAATTGTTGACCAAATTAAAAAGATTCTGCATACTCATAGTACAAGACTAGAGGAAAGTTGAACAATGAATCAGTGACCTGGAAGATGACAGAATAGAAAATGAAAGCACAAAAGAAAGAATGGGGGAAAAAACTGAAAAAATCAAAACGGACCTCAGAGATATGGTACATAATATAAAACGTCCAAAAATAACACTCATTGGTGTTCCAGAAGGGGAAGAAAAGAGTAAAAGTCTAGGAGGAGTATTCAAAGAAAATTGTTGGGGAAAACTTCCCAAATCTACTAAACACCATAAATACACAAATCATAAATGCCCAGTGAACTCCAAATAGAATAAATCCAAATAAACCCACTCTGAGACATATTCTGATCACCCTGTCAAACACAGAAGAGAAGGAGCAAGTTCTGAAAGCAGAAAGAGAAAAGCAATTCACCACATACAAAGGAAACAGCATAAGACTAAGTAGTGACTACTCAGCAGCCACCATGGAGGCGAGAAGGCACTGGCATGACATATTTAAAATTCCGAGTGAGAAAAGTTTCCAGCCAAGAATACTTTATCCAGCAAAGCTCTCCTTCAAATTTGAGGGAGAGCTTAAATTTTACACAGACAAACAAATGCTGAGAGAATTTGCTAACAAGAGACCTGCCCTACTGGAGATACTAAAGGGAGCCCTACAGACAGAGAAACAAAGACAGGACAGAGAGACTTGGAGAAAGGTTCAGTACTAAAGAGATCTGGTATGGGTACATTAAAGGATATTAATAGAGAGAGGGGAAAAATATATATGACAAACATAAACCAAAGGATAAGATGGCTGATTCCAGAAATGCCTTCATGGTTATAATGTTGAATGTAAATTGATTAAACTCCCCAATTAAAAGATATAGATTCACAGAATGGATTAAAAAAAATGAACCATCAATATGTTGCATACAAGAGACTCATCTTAGACACAGGGACACAAAGAAACTGAAAGTGAAAGGATGGAAAAAAATATTTCATGCAAGCTACAGCCAAAAGAAAGCAGGTGTAGCAATATTAATCTCAGATAAAATAGACTTTAAATGCAGGGATGTTTTGAAAGACAAAGAAGGCCACTACATACTAATAAAAGGGACAATTCAACAAGAAGAAATAACAATCACAAATGTCTATGCACTCAATCAAGGTGCCACAAAATACATGAGAGAAACACTGGCAAAACTAAAGGAAGCAATGGATGTTTCCACAATAATTGTGGGGGACTTCAACACATCACTCTCTCCTGTAGATAGATCAACAAGACAGAAGACCAATAAGGAAATTGAAAACCTAAATAATCTGATAAATGAATTAGATTTAACAGACATATATAGAACATTACATCCCAAATCACCAGGATACACATACTTCTCTAGTGCTCCCAGAACTTTCTCCAGAATAGATCATATGCTGGGACATAAAACAAGGCTCAATAAATTTAAACAGATTGAAACTATTCAAAGCACATTCTCTGACCACAATGGAATACAATTAGAAGTCAATAACCATCAGAGACTTAGAAAATTCACAAATACCTGGAGGTTAAACAACACTCTCCTAAACAATCAGTGGGTTAAAGAAGAAATAGCAAGAGAAATGGCTAAATATATAGAGATGAATGAAAATGAGAACACAACATACCAAAACCTATGGGATGCAGCAAAAGCAGTACTGAGGGGGAAATTTATAGCACTAAATGCATATATTAAAAAGGAAGAAAGAGCCAAAATCAAAGAACTAATGGATCAGCTGAAGAAGCTAGAAAATGAACAGAAAACCAATACTAAACCAAGTAGAAGAAAAGAAATAACAAGGATTAATGCAGAAATAAATGACGTAGAGAACAAAAAAAACAAGAGAGGATAAATATTACCAAAAGTTGGTTCTTTGAGAAGTTCAACAACATTGACAAGTCCCTAGCTAGACTGACAAAATCAAAAAGAGAGAAGACCCATATAAACAAAATAATGAATGAAAAAGGTGACATAACTGCAGATCCCAAAGAAATTAAAAAAAATTATAAGAGGATACTGTGAACAACTGTATGGCAACAAACTGGATAATGTAGAGGAAATGGACAATATCCTGGAAACATATGAACAACCTAGACTGACCAAACAAGAAATAGAAGACCTCAACCAACCCATCACAAGCAAAGAGATCCAGTCATCAAAAAACTTCCCACAAATAAATGTCCAGGGCCAGATGGCTTCACAGGGGAATTCTACCAAACTTTCCAGAAAGAACTGACACCAATCTTACTCAAATTGTTTCAAAACATTGAAGGAAATGGAACCTACCTGACTCATTTTATGAAGCTAACATCAATCTAATACTAAAACCAGGCAAAGATGCTACAAAAAAGGAAAACTACTGGCCAATCTCCCTAATGAATAGAGATGCAAAAATCCTCCACAAAATACTTGCAAATCGAATCCAAAGACACATTAAAAAAAATCATACACCATGACCAAGTGGGGTTCATTCCAGGCATGCAAGGATGGTTCAACATAAGAAAATCAATGTATTACAACACATTAACAATTAGAAAGGGAAAAATCATATGATCATCTCAATAGATGCTGAAAAAGCATTTGACAAAATCCAACATCCCTTTTTGATAAAAACACTTCAAAAGGTAGGAATTGAAGGAAACTTCTTCAAAATTATAAAGAGCATATATGAAAAACCGACAGCCAGCATAGTACTCAATGGTGAGAGACTGAAAGCCTTCCCTCTAAGATCAGGAACAAGACAAGGATGCCTGCTGTCACCACTGGTATTCAACACTGTGCTGGAAGTGCTAGCCAGGGCAATCCAGCAACACAAAGAAATAAAAGGCATCCAAATTGGAAAAGAAGAAGTAAAACTGTCATTGTTTGCAGATGATATGATTTTATATCTGGAAAACCCTGAGAAATCAACAATACAGCTACTAGAGCTAATAAACAAATTTAGCAAAGTAGCGGGATACAAGATTAATGCACATAAGTCAGTAATGTTTCTATATGCCACAAATGACCAAACTGAAGAGACACTCAAGAAAAAGATACCATTTTCAATAGCAACTAAAAAAATCAAGTACCTAGGAATAAACTTAACTAAGATGTAAAAGACCTATACAAAGAAAACTACATAACTCTACTAAAAGAAATAGAAGGGGACCTTAAAAGATGGAAAAATATTCCATGTTCATGGATAGGAAGACTAAATGTCATTAAGATGTCAATTCTACCCAAACTCATCTACAGATTCAATGCAATCCCAATCAAAATTCCAACAACCTACTTTGCAGACTTGGAAAAGCTAGTTATCAAATTTATTTGGAAAGAGAAGATGCCTCGAATTGCTAAAGACACTCTAAAAAAGAAAAATGAAGTGGGAGGACTTACACTCCCTGACTTCGAAGCTTATTATAAAGCCACAGTTGTCAAAACAGCATGGTACTGGCACAAAGATAGACATATAGATCAATGGAATCAAATTGAGAATTCGGAGATAAACCCCCAGATCTATGGCCGACTGATCTTTGATAAGGCCCCCAAAGTCACTGAACTGGGTCATAATGGTCTTTTCAACAAATGGGGCTGGGAGAGTTGGATATCCATATCCAAAAGAATGAAAGAGGACCCCTACCTCACACCCTACACAAAAATTAACTCAAAATGGACCAAAGATCTCAGTATAAAAGAAAGCACCATAAAACTCATAGAAGATAATGTACCAAAACATCTTCAAGACCTTGTATTAGGCGGCCACTTCCTAGACTTTACACCAAAAGCACAAGCAACAAAAGAAAACATAGATACATGGGAACTCCTCAAGCTTAGAAGTTTCTGTACCCCAAAGGAATTTCTCAAAAAGGTAAAGAGGTAGCCAACTCAATGGCAAAAATTTTTGGAAGCCATGTATCTGAGAAAAGACTGATATCTTGCATATATAAAGAAATCCTACAACTCAATGGCAATAGTACAGACAGCCCAATTATAAAATGGGCAAAAGATATGAAAAGACAGTTCTCTGAAGAGGAAATACAAATGGCCAAGAAACACATGAAAAAATGTTCAGCTTCACTAGCTATTAGAGAGATGCAAATTAAGACCACAATGAGATACCATCTCACATGGATTAGAATGGCTGCCATTAAACAGACAGGAAACTACAAATGCTGGAGGGAATTTGGAGAAATTGGAACTCTTATTCATTGTTGGTGGGACTGTAAAATGGTTCAGCCACTCTGGAAGTCAGTCTGGCAGTTCCTTAGAAAACTAGATATATAGTTACTGTTCAATCCAGCGATTTCACTTCTCGGTATATACCCAGAAGATCGGAGAGCAGTGACACGAACAGATATCTGCACACCAATGTTCATAGCAGCAGTATTCACAATTGCCAAGAGATGGAAACAACCCAAATGTCTTTCAACAGATGAGTGGATAAATAAAATGTGGTATACACACATGATGGAATACTGCACGGCAGTAAAAGGAACAATCTCATGAAACATATGACAACATGGATGAACCTTGAAGACATAATGCTGAGTGAAATAAGCCAGGCACAAACAGAGAAATATTATATGCTCCCACTAATGTGAACTTTGAGAAATATAAAACAAATGGTTTATAATGTAGAATGTAGGGGAACTAGCAACAGAGAGCAATTAAGGAACGGGGAACATTAATCCAAGAAGAACAGATAAGCTATCATGGGTAAATTTAACATTCTGGGAATGCCCAGGAATGACTATGGTCTGTTAATTTCTGATGGGTATAGTAGGAACAAGTTCACAGAAATGTTGCTATATTAGGTAACTTTCTTGGGGTAAAGTAGGAACATGTTGGAAGTAAAGTAGTTATCTTAGGTTAGTTGTCTTTTTATTACTCCCTTGTTATGGTCTCTTTGAAATGTTCTTTTATTGTATGTTTTTTTTTCTTAATTATTTTCTTTTTCTTTTTTTTATTTTTCATACAGTTGATTTAAAAAAAAAGTTAAAAAAAAACAAGGAAAAAATATGTAGAGCCCCCTTGAGGAGCCTGTGGAGAATGCAGGGGTATTGGCCTACCCCACCTCGATGGTTGCTAACATGACCACAGACATAGGGGACTGGTGGTTTGATGGGTTGAGCCCTCTACCACAGGATTTACCCTTGGGAACACTGTTGCTGCAAAGGAGAGGCTAGGCCTCTCTATAACTGTGTCTAAGAGCCTCCTCCCGAATGCCTCTTTGTTGCTCAGATGTGGCCCTCTCTCTCTACCTAAGCCAACTTGAAAGGTGAAATCACTGCCCTCCCCCCTAAATGGGATCAGACACCCAGGGGAGTGAATCTCCCTGGCAACATGGAATATGACTCCCAGGGAGGAATGTAGACCCAGCATCATGGGATGCAGAACATCTTCTTGACCAAAAGGGGGATGTGAAAGGAAACGAAATAAGCTTCAGTGACAGAGAGATTCCAAAAGGAGCTGAGAGATCACTCTGGTGGACACTCTTATGCACAATATAGACAACCCTTTTTATGTTCTAAAGAATTCAGGTAGCTGGTGGTAGATACCTGAAACTATCAAACCACAACCCAGAACCCATGAATCTCAAAGACAATTGCATAAAAATGTAGCTTATGAGGGGTGACAATGGGATTGGGAAAGCCATAAGGACCACACTCCCCTTTGTCTAGTTTATGGATGGATGAGTAGAAAAATAGGAGAAGAAAACAAACAAACAGACAGACAAAGGTACCCAGTGTTCTTTTTTACTTTAATTGCTCTTTTTCACTTTAATTATTATTCTTGTTATTTTTGTGTGTGTGCTAATGAAGGTGTCAGGGAATGATTTAAGTGATGAATGTACAACTATGTAATGGTACCGTGAACAATCAAATGTACAATTTGTTTTGTATAACTGCATGGTATGTGAATATATCTCAATAAAATGAAGATTTAAAAAAAAAAAGAAAATGAAGGAAGGATTAAGACATTCCCAGATAAACAAAAGCTGAGAACTTTGTCACTACTAGATCAGCTGCAAAAGAGATGCTAAGGAGAGTTCTGCAGTTTGAAAGGAAAGGACAGCAGACAAGAGATAGAAGCCACATGAAGAAATAAGGATATCCAGTAAAGATAATGACATGGGTAAACATAAACACTGACACTGTTGTATTTTTGGTTTGTAACTCCAGTTTTACTTCCTACAGGATGTGAAAACAAATGCATGAAATGTACTGATAAATCAGATAAATCAGTGGTTTTGGACTCATGATGTATAAGCATGTAGTTTGTGACAAGAACTACATAAAGGTGGTGGGATGGTGGGGTATAGGTATATAGTTTGTATATAGTGTTGAAGTTAAGTTGGTATAAAAGCAAATTAATTTGTTACAGATTTGGGATGTTAAGTTTAATTCCATGATAACTACAAGGAAAATATTGGAGAATATGGAAGCTCATAGAGACAGAAAGTAGAGCATATGTTGTTAGGAGCAGAGGCAGGGGCAATGGAGAGATAATGCACAATGGGTGTAGGTTTCTGTTTTGGAAAATGGGAAAGTTTTAGTAATGGAAGGTGGTGAGGGCTCCACAATATTGTGAATGTGATTAATCCCACTGAATGAGAGGCTTAGGTGGGTTTGGGATGGGACAATAGATGGTGTATATGTGTCACCACAATATATGTTAAAAAATAAAGAGCACCTAAAGAGACAATGACAAAAAGAACAGTGAAGAAACCTCTAGAATAAACTAGTCAAGGAAACCAGATGCCTAGACAACAAAAATTATAGAATCACACTAGAAAAAGTGAAGATAGGGCCCAAAGGAACAAAGTAACACTTCAAGTGATACACAGGAGCTTAAAAAACTAGTTAAAGATGTTCAAACAAACTTGCTAAATCAGTTCAAAAATCAAGTCAATGAACTGAGGAAAGATAAGGCAAAAGAAGTGAAGGATATAAAGAAAATATTGGATGAACA
Source organism: Choloepus didactylus (assembly GCF_015220235.1). Lineage (NCBI taxonomy): Eukaryota > Metazoa > Chordata > Mammalia > Pilosa > Megalonychidae > Choloepus > Choloepus didactylus. The sequence goes on from NW_023637579.1 coordinate 3,634,638, forward strand.
TAAGGAAGAATTTGAAAGTTTGATAAAACAAGTGACAATTTATGGGAATGAATGGAACAATAGGAGAGATGAAAGACACAGTGGAGACTTACAACAGCAGATTTGAGGAGGCAGAAGAAAGGATTAGTGAACTAGAGGACAGAATGTCTGAAATTCTAAATACAAAAAAGTAGATAGGGAAAAGAATGGAAACATGAGCAGAGTCACACAGAAGTGAATGACAGCAAGAAGTGCATAAATGTTAAGACAAAAGAGAGAGACACACACAAACACACACAGACACACACAGACACACACACACCCACAGAGAGAGAGAGAGAGAGAGAGAGAGAGATATGACATATAAAACCCAAAAGACAAAATGGTAGATGAAAGTACTGCCCTTACAGTAATAATATTAAATGTTAATGGATTACACTCCACAATCAAAAGACAGAATTGCAGAGAGGATTAAAAAACAGGACCCTTCTATATGATGTCTAAAAGAAACCCACGCTAGACACAAGGACAAAAATAGGTTGAAAGTGAGAAGTTGGAAAAAGATATTTCATGGAAAGAAAAACCAGAAAAGAGAGGGGGTAGCTATACTAATATCAGATGAATTAGACTTCAAATGTAGAACATTTAAAAGAGACAAAGACACTGTGTATTAATAAAAGGGAAAATTCAGCAAGAAGACACAAAATCATAAATATTTATGCACTGTACCACTAGCTAGGCTGACAAAAAGTAGAGAGGGGATGAAAATTAATAAAATCAGAAATGGGAGAGGGGACATAACTACCGACACAATAGAAATAAAGGAGTTAACAAGAGGATATTGTGAGCAAATATATGCTAATAAACTGGACAACATGGATGAAATGGACAACTTCCTAGAAATGCATGAACAACCACCATTGACTTGAGAAGAAACAGATGACCTCAACAAACCAATCACAAGTAAAGAGATTGAATCAGTCATCAAAAACTCCCAAAAAATAAAAGTCCAAGACCAGTTGCCTTCACAAGTGAATTCTACCAAGCATTCAAGAAAGAATTAGTACCAATCCCACTCAAACTCTTCAAAGAAAGTTGATGTTGAAGAAAAGCTACCTAACTTATTCCATGAAGCCAGCATCACCCTAAGACCAAACCTGGACAAAGAAACTACAAGAAAAGAAAATTACAGACCCATCTCTTTAATGAATATAGATGTAAAAATCTTCAAGAAAATAATTTAAAATCAAATCCCATAGTATATTGAAAGAATTATACAGCATGATGTGCAGGTTTGGATGTATTATGTCCCCCAAAATGCCATGATATTTAATGCAATCTTTTGGGGGCAGATGTATTAGTATTAAATAGGTTGGAATATTTGGATTAAGTTGTTTCCATGGAGATGTCACCCAACCATCTGTAGGCGATAATTCTGAATTATTTCCATGGAGGTGTGGCCCCATTCATCCAGCATGGGTCATGATTTAATCACTGGAGTCCTTTAAAATTGCTATCACAGACCCAGATGCTAGCTGGCTTATCTCAGACCTTCCTGGAGTTGTGGACACTTGACATTGGCTGCAACTTAGAGAGACATTTTGAAGACAGAAATTGAAAGCCGATGCTGACATTTTGGAGAATGCCACTTTGAAATGCAACCTGGGAAAAAGCAGACAGCAGCCATGTGCCTTCTGAGCTAATAATAAAGGCCAGATGCCAATGGCCTTTCTCCAGTGGAGGCAAAGTTATATTTATGCCTTGGTTTTGACACTTTTATGGCTGTAGAACTCTAAATTAGTAAACTAATAAATCTCCTTTATAAAAGCCAATCCATTTCTGGTGTTTTGAATTCCAGCAGTTTTAGCAAACTAGAACACATGATCAAGTGGAATTTATTCCAGGTATGCAAGGCTGTTTCAACCCAAGAAAATCAATTATTGTAATATGCCACATGAATAAATCAAAGGGGAAAACCACATGATCATTGCAACTGATGCAGAAAAGGCATTTGTCAAAATTCAACATCCTTTCTTGATGAAAACAGTTCAAAGATAAGAATGGAAGGAAAATTTTACACATGGCAAAGGAAATCTATGAAAAACCAACAGCTGACATCATCCTCAGTGGGGAAGACTGAAAGCTTTCCCTCTAAGATCAGGATCAAAACAAGGATGTCCACTCACCATTGTTACTCAAACTTGTGCTGGAAGTTCTAGCTAGAGCAAAAAGGCAAGGAAAAGAAATATAAGGCATCCAAATTGGAAAGGAAGAAGCAAAACTTTCAGTGCTTGCAGATGACATGATACTATTTGTAGAAAATCCCAAAATAGATTCAGCAAAGCTTCTAGAGCTAATAAATGAGTACAGAAAATTGGTAGGGTACAAGATCAACATGTAAAATTCAGTAATGTTTCAATACACTAGTAACAAGCAATCTGAGGGGGAAATCAATTTTAAAGGTCCATTTACAATAGCAATTAAAGAATAAAATTTTTAGGAATAAATTTATCCAAGGCCACAAAAGAAATACACACAGAAAACTACAAAGATTGCTAAAAGAAATCAAAGAAGACCTAAATAAATAGAAGCACATATCTTGTTCATGGATTGGAAGACAGAATATAGTTAAGATATCAATTCTACCCAAATCAATTTATAGATTCAATTCATTGCCAATTAAAATCCCAACAAAATACTTTGTAGAAATAGAACAACCAAGAATCAAATTTATCTGGAAGGGCAGTATGCCAGGAATAGCTAAAAATATCTTGAGAAAGAGGAGTGAAGTGGGAGGTCTCACCCTATGTGACTTTAAAGAAGATTGCAAAACTGCAGTGGTCAAAACAGCCTGGTACTGGCATAAAATAGATATACTGATCATTTGAATGTAACTGAATGTTTAGAAATAGAACCACTCATCTATGGACAATTGATGTCTGACAAGGTGGTCAAGTCAACACAACTGGGAAAGAACAACCACGAGATTTTCACAATCACACTATGCAAGTTACATAGTTATAAAATCATCTTCAAGAATCAAGACTACTTGGTTGCAGTTCAACAGTTTCAGGTATTTCCTTCTAGATATTTCAATACACTAAAAACTAAAAAGGGATATCTATATAACACATGAGAATACCCCCCAGAATTACCTCTTGACTCCACTTGAAATCTCTCATCCACTGAAACTTTGTTTCATTTCTCTTCCAACTTTTGGTCAAGAAGACTTTCTCAATCCCACAATGCCAGGTCCAGGATTATCCCCAGGAGTCATGTCCTGCATTGCCAGAGAGATTTACACCCCTGAGAGTCATGTCCCATGTAAGGGGGAGGGCAGTAAGTTTACCTGCCTAGTGGGCTTGGAGAGAGAGAAGCTACATCTGAGCAAAAAAAGAGGTTCTTTGGGAGATTCTATATGGCACGGTTATAACTAGGCTTAGTTTCTCCTTTGCAGTAACAAGCTTCTAAGGGGCAAGCTCCAAGATAGAAGGCTCTGCCATCTTAATTGGTAGCTCCCAATGGTTGTAAGAATATCAGTAATTCCCCAGGTGAAGAAGTTTAATATTTCTACATTTTTCCTGAGGAGTGCTTTGCAAATTCATTTTTATTCTCTGTCCAAAATACTTTGGGATGCATTGGGGTTTCACACTGACCTGTACAAACCTACCAGATCTCACTCCCTATTCAAAGTTCCATGTATTTATAGTGTTTGAATAAACTGACCATGCAGGTTAAATTACTTAATGTGCTACAGAAAATGTAAATTTTGCACCAAGCATGCATCTCTTCCTTTGATCTCACACAGAAGTTGAAGTTATAAAACACAGTCAATATCATCCTTTACCCTTTAGCCTGATTTGCCATAATCATAATCAGATCCACTTCATTACTATCTCTAATTGAAAGCTGAACTCTTTTTCAGCTTTTAAACTGTTGCTGTAGTGGGTAGTGCTGAGATTCATAGCTACAGAACTCTAGTTCTGAATCTCAGGTTTCACACAGATACTTGAAGTTCCAGGGACCAAACAGGTTATGCAAAAAAAGCTCAGCATCTCAGAATTTAGAGATAACCATTAAAACTCAGGAATCGATGTGACTGCTGTAATACCTTACAATCTAGGGACCTTTACAATAAGTGTTCTCCTGATATCCTGTCTCTAAGATTCAATTCTCAGAGCTTACACAATATATTTAGTCCATATTCATGAAGCATTATGTTTGTCTTTTTGTTTCTGGCTTATCTCACTCAAAATGCCCTCTTCAAAATCCATTCACTTAGTTGCATGTCTTACAACTTCATTCCTTCTTACTGATGCTCAATATTCTGTTGTATGCATACACCACCATTCACCATTTTGTTCATCCACTAGGCCACCTCCATCCATTGCAAATTGTGAATACTGCCACCATAAACACCATTGTGTAAATTTCTATTCATATCCCTGCTCTCAGTACTTCCAAGTATATGCCCAATAATGAGGTTGCAGGACCTTATGCAACCACGTACTTAGCTACTTTTAGAATGAACACACTGCCCTCCAGAGAGGCTGCACCCTTCTACTTCCACCAATGTTGAATAGGTATATCTATCTCTCCACATTTTCTCCAGCACTTGTACCCCTCTGTTTATTTTTTCTTCTGCAATTTTATAGAGATATATTCACATACCATACAGACATCCATGGTTTGCAATCAATTGTTCACCATATCATCATACAATTGTGCATTGATCATCACAGTCAGCAATTGAACTCATTAGTTACTCCAACAAAAAAATTAAAGAATAATAAATAATATAAAAGAAAAAATATAACTAAAATTAAATAAAATACAATAATAAAATCAAACAATAATACTAACACCAAGAAACCCATACCCCTCCCTTATATCCCCCTCTTACACATTTAGCATTGATATATTGTCTTTGTTACAATTAAGCAGAGCATATTACAATGTTACTGTTAACTATAGACTAATAGAGGAATGACTATTTCTCTATTAGTCTTTTGACTCCCTTCCCTTTCCCAACTCTTCCCCTTCTGGGACACCCAGAAAAGGTATATTCATGCGATTCATGTTTTTGTTCACTTCCCTGATACCTTGTTCATATTTTTACATTCCTGTCCCTGTCTTTTCCTTTGGGTATAGGATTTCAGATGTGCTGTCCTCTAGTTCACTAATCCTTTCTTATGCCTCTTCAAATCTGCTGTTTTAAGTCTCCATTGTGTTTTTCATCTCTACTGTTGGGGCTTTCATTCCCATAAGTTCTATCATTTGTTTTTTTCAAGATTTTGAGTTCTTCTGTGTCTTCTTCATCTTTCATCTCTTTTGCCTTGCTTTTCTTCAACTTGCTGATTTGATTTAGAAGATTTGTTTGTACATCTTTAATTAGTTGTTTCAACTCCTGTATCTCAGTTGAAGTGTTAGTTTGTTCCTTTCTTTGGCCCATATCTATATGCTTCCTAGAATGACTTGTGAATTTTACTGTCTAGGCATCTGATTTTCCTGATTAGTTTATTCTGGAAGTCATTTTCTCTCTTTTGCCTGGGGGTTTCTTGTTGGTTGGCATGATCTCTGTTTTCTTTCTCTGTTGTTGGCTAGTTGTTAGATTAGCTCTGTCACCCAGTCTTCCCCCCAAACCAGACACCTTCAGCAACCTCTCTTAGTAGTAGGCACTGGGCATCACACCAAGGTCTCTGTGTGTGGATAAAACAATCTGCTGGTTTCCAGTTTTTCTCCATTTTCCACTGGCAAGCAAGCTCTGAGGTTGTTTTAGAACACTGCTTTAACTCTTGTGTTGTCTGTAGTTCTCAGCATAAACAGGACTGGGTTTCCCTGCAGGGCATGTAGCCCAATCAAGTGGATCTCGTATAAGCTCTGGAGAGGTTCTGAGAAGTCCGTCAGTTTCCTTGCACTTTCCACTTTACCCAGAAGGTGGCACTATTTGTTCATTTAATCATCTTCAGAAGGTGTTTGCTTTCTGGAACTGAGGTTGTATCTGACCAGGCTGAGCTGAATTACCTGCTGGAGTCTGGTATCTGTCAGATGAGGTGGCACTGAATTACCTCCTGGGGCTGAGAGGCTGCATGTGATTGGGCATGGCTGAATTACTTCTTGGAGCCTTTGCTGAGTCTGGCTGGGAAGGGCTGAATTACATCTTGGTGCCCCTACTGTGTCTGATCACTTGGGGCTGAATAACCTCCTGGAACTGAGTAGCTATGTCTGACCAGGCAAGGTTGAATTATCTCCCAGAGTCCAGGCTGAGCCTGGCCATATGGGGCTGAATTGCCTCTTTGATACCCTGCTAAGTCTGGCTGGATGGGGTTGAATTATCTCCTGGAGTCTCCATCTGACTGGGTTGGGCTAAATCTGTGGATTTCCTGCACTCTCACTTTGCTGGGCATAATTGACTTATTGTGGGCCTCTGTCTCCCTCTCCACCTGTAGCAGAGGAATCCCCCAGCTCCCACAGTTTTCAGCCACCCCCAGGCAACATTTGGGCCACCAGCTACTGTTTCCTTCAAGTGTAGGGGAAGGGTTTGCAGAACCAGGGCTGGAAACTGTCTCTGCCCACCTTTTCTCAGACTTTTCATCCCTCTCTTATCTGGGCCTTGAGATGACAGTCCTTATTCTCCAGGTCTTCAAATGGTAGGGATATGTCTCAGTGCTCTGAGAGATTTTATAGTCTATGTCCATGGTGGGAGGAGAGAGGAATCCTGACTGTGCTTCTTTGTTCCTTTCACACTGCATGAGACTGAATGAGGGGGAGGGGAGAGGACTAGCTGGTCCAGAACTGAGTTTTCCTACCTGATAATTTTCTTTTTCTTCAATTTGGATTTTGTAGGGTCCTTCTCCTGTCTATACCTTCCTCCAGAGTTTTGTACAAGTCAGGGTTATCCCACTTTTTAGCTGAATATCTGGGGAGAAGTTTTAGGTAGATGTTTACATTGCCAAGTTGATGACATAATTCCCCATGTGTATGTTTTTAACACTCCATTACCTCTAACAAGTTTACTTGGGAGTCCAGCTCTGGGTCAAAGGGCCCTGGAGTTGGATTGACTTTAGACAGGTTTTCCCAGACAAGACAGGCTCAGAACTCATGAATGGGGTGTAATCATTATCAAGGTTCCCTGAAGATGAAACTCAGCGGAGTGTCAGTCTTTCCTGTTAAGCACCTTAATTCTGTGCCTTTCCTGTTCTTTCCAGCAAATGGTGCTTTTCAGCTCACTGGTCCCCACAGGCCTAATGTGGTACTGTGCCTTTAATTCTCAGCAGAACCCATCCCTGCTAGGGCCATGATTGAGACCAAGGCTGAGGCTGAAGGCATGCTTAAACTGTTTCTGTTTTCAAGCTTCTGGGAACAGAATTCTCTAAATAACAGTTATCTTCTGTTCTGGGCCTTGCCCCATCCTTTTTTTTGGGGGGGGAGTAAGATCTACTTCTCAGTTCCTTGTTCCCTTTATGTTGAAACTTTACTGATCTCTCAAGCAGTCCCCCCTTCCCTTTCCTGGGAGCATTATTTGAGACAGGTTGGGTTCCACTTTTTGTAGGTTGAAACTGTTGCTTGAGGCAGACAGGGCTCCTTTTTTGGTAGGTTGACATTGCTGCTGATATGACAGCCCTTAGAGTCTAAATTATCTGAATTAGAGCCACCACCAGAACTTGTTACCCCTCTTTTTCTTGGGAAAGGTACCCATTTAGGGAAGTATCTCATCTACCTGATTAGTTTCTTTTTCTGTCATTCTGTCCTATTCCCACACTTGCCTGAAGCAAGACTGGAAACTAAGAATACCTGATGCTTTCTTTAATGGCTGCTTACAAAAATCTGTTTCTCAAAGCCTGTCCCCAGTGCCCAGAACTCCTGCTTTATTTCTTCTTTGTGTTGTAGATTTAACTGTGCTCAGTGCTGGTATTCAGCAGTCCAAACGTGTTAATAAAATCCACAATGGTAGGGAAGGTGAGGCAAGATGGTAGCATAGGGAGGTGTGGAATTTAGTTAGTCCTCTGGAACAACTAGCATGTAGCCAGAAACAACTAGTAAATTGTCTGGAGCAAATGATGAGTGGACATCTATGACTGGACACATTGTACACCAGCCCAGAACGGGTGGAGCACCATAGAACTGTAAGTAAATGTTACAGAGGTTGCAGCATAGAACTGTAAGTAAAGCTCCCCAAACTGTGGAGCTGGAGTCCCTCCCCCACCAGCTTGGCAGGCTGAGCTGAAACACTTCCCTCTGGGAAAAAGAATTACTCTACTAGGAAGAAGGGAAGGTAGCTCAACCAAGCTCCAACTGCGGTTTCAGTTAACAAATCTGGACTACTGAATACAAGTCAAGAGCACAGATAAACCCAGAGCAAGCATGAAAGGAAACTGGGAGGCTTCTCCTGGCAAAGAGGAGGCAGGGCTGATAGAAAAAAGTACATAAATAAAAACAGAGGCTTTTGGAGATGGCTGAGCTCAGAGCACTGAAAAAGGGCTGTGTTCCAAGAAAAGGGGCACACAGAATTGAGCTCTGTTCCTTGACTGGTAATTGGGGGACTAGAGACTGGCTCTGAAAAGGGGATTTCTTTCTTTTCTCCTTTTTTGTTCTCATTCTAAATAGCTCATTTGAGACAGTCTGAGGCATTTTCAATTGTCAGTGCAGATGCAGGCAAGGGTGAAGTTAAGATAGTTAGAGAAACAAAGAAAGAAGTCAAATGTAGGCAATAAATCTCTAAAGGGCTTATCTTCCTTAAGAAAAGTGTAGGCAGGGCCCAGCGAAAGTGGCTGCCCTGCCTCAGAGAACTCAGTCCATCTGGCCTGGGGAAATAAAAAGTAGAAACAGCTTAAGCTTGGCTTCTGACACTCTCAGCCCCTGGCAGGGGCAGAGTCTACTGAGAATTAAAGGCAATACACCTCTTTATGCCAGTGGGAAACTGTGTGCTGACAAGCACCACCTGCTGGGAAGGATAGGGAAAGCAGAGTCTAGATGTCTCACAGAAAACTCTGATAATTTGCTGGGTCTCATCCACAGGGAAACTTGGTACTGACTACACCCTCTTCTTGAGACCTTGGCCTGTCTGGTCCGGGAAAATCTGATTGGGGTAATCAAGGAAACAAGATGCTTAAACAGCAAAAAATTATGATACACACTAGAAGAAAATGAAGATATTGCCCCAAAAACTTACACTTAAATGAGATGCAGGGGTTGAAACAACTAATTAAAGATCTTCAAATAAATATTCTAAATCAATTGAAAAATCAAATCAAAGGGTTGAGGGAAGATATGGCAAAAGAGATGAAGGACATAAAGAAGATACTGGGTGAACATAATGAAGAACTTGAAAGTATGAAAAAGACTTTGGCAGAACTAAAGGGAATGCAAGGCACAACTGAAGAGATGAAAAACACAATGGAGACTTAGAATAGCAGATTTGAAGAGACAGAAGAAAGGATTCAGGAACTAAAGGACAGGACATCCGAAGTCTTACACAAATGGACAGATAGGGAAAAGAATGGAAAAAATATGAGCAGGATTCAGGGAATTGAATGACAAAATGGTACAGATGAATATATGTGTCATGGGTGTCCCAGAAGGAGAAGAGAAGAAAAAAGGGGCAGAAACAATGTCAGAGGAAATAATCACTGAAAATTTCCCATCTCTTAGGAAAGACATAAAATTTCAGATCCAAGAAGCACAGCACACCCCAAACAGAATAGATCCAAATAGAACCACTTGAAGGCACTTAACAATCAGATTATCAAATATCAAACACAAAGAGACAATTCTGAAAGCAGAAAGAGAAAAGCAATCCATCACATACAAAGGAAGCTCAATAATATGTGCAGAATTCTAAGTAGAAACAAGGGAGGCAAGAAGGCAGTGACATGATATATTTAAGATACTGAAGGAGAAAAACTGCCAACAAGAATTCCGTATACAGCAAAACAGTCCTCTAAAAATGAGGAAGAGTTTAAAATATTTTCAGACAAGCAGACACAGAGTTAGTGAATAAGAGACCTGCTCTACAGGAAACAGTAAAGGAAGATCTATAAGTAGATAGGAAAAGACAGGAGAGAGAGGTTTGGAGAAGAGAGAACAACTGAAGACTATCAGTGAGAGTGAAGAGAGAGAGAGGGAAAATATAATAAAATATGACATATAAATTCCCAAATTCAAAATGGTAGGAGACATTAAATTAAGTGAAATTAGACTGAAAAAGTGGATGGTTACTCTATGGACTCACCAATATGAACTAACTCTGGTGAGTGAAATTTGAGAGAACACATATCATCAAGAGATAGAAAGAGTTTAGAAAATTGGCATTTGATGCTGAAGGAATACATAAGGGTAAACAGGATTGATTGTATAGATCCAGAAATGGATAGCATAATACTGTGTGATGATAACACAATACTGTATGTACTCTGAACAAAGATGAGTGTGAGTATGGTTGAAAGAGAAAGGCTATGGGCATGTATGGACACCAGAAGGAAAGATAGAATATAAAGACTGGTATTTTATAAATTAATGCAACCTACAGTGGTCAGAGATGATGATTAAATATACAAATATAAGAATGTTTTTAAAAGAGGGAGAACAAATGACTGTCAACATTGCAAGGCATTGAAAATAGGAGAGTACAAGGAAAAAAATACAATCAATGCACACTGGAGTCTAGTTAATGGTAACATTGTAGGAAGCTTCCACTAATTGTAATGAAGACAATGTCTATAATAGGTTGTTATAAGGGAGTGATACGGCATTCTTGATGGTGGTGTTGTCTGATCATTTCATTGTATTTTACTTTTTATTTTTCTTCTATCTTTTGTGTTTTTATTCCTATTTTTCCCCTTTTCCTCTTTCTTTGCAGAAGAAATGGAAATGTCCTCATTTAGGTCATGGAGGTGAATGCATAACTATGTGACTTTACTGGTAATCATTGATTATTTACTTAGACTGAATGTGTGGTGTATGAATAAAACTGTTTAAAAATAAACAGAGGGATGCAGTGCTGGAGAAAATATGGAGAGAAGGATGTACCTACTCACAGTTGTTAGAGAAGTAGAATGGTGCAGCCCATCTGGAGTGCAGTGTGGTGGTTCTATAGGAAGCTAAATATGAGGTTGCCACATGGTCCTGAAATCCCATTATTGGATATATACTTGGAAAAATTGAGAGCAGGAACATGAGTGAACATTGCACACTGGTGTTTATGGCAGCAGCAGTATTTACAGTTTTCAATGAATGGAGATGATCTAAGCATGCATCACCTGATAAACAGAATGGTTAACTGTGGTGTATACATTCAATGGAATATTTAGAAGTGGCAAGAAGAAATGAAGTTGTGAGTAATGCAACTAGGTGAATTGTCCTTGAGGACAGTATGTTGAGTGAGAAAAGCCAGAATTGAAAAGATAAATATTATAATACCTCACTAATATGGAGCAATCCACACAAAAAATCTAAATGGCTTCTCAATATATGTGGGGTGAGGAATGGCATTAAATGAGACAGTGTGCTAAATATGAGTCAGAATATTCAGGCCTATAGGCAATGTTAACAAGTTGTACCTTTAATATCAAAGAAATCCACTGAAGGGTCTTGTGCTGGATCGAATCTCTTATGTACCACAAAAAGTCCATGTTCTTTTAATCCGATCTTTTTGGGGACAACCTATTGTGGGTGGTAACTTTGATTAGATTGTTTCCATGGGGATTGACCCCATCCATTCAAAGTGGGTCTTATCCCTTGCTGGAGTCCTTTAAGAGAGTTCACAAAGAGAGCACACAGAAGCTGAGGGAGACATTCTGGAGAGAAACTAAGATATGTAATTCAGAGTATGCCCCTGAGAGAAGCTGAGAGATAAGCTGGGACAGAATCTCAGAGACATTTTTGAGAAAGCCATGGAAACCAGAAGCTAATCCCTAGACAGGATCAGCTGATGTTGCCATGTGCTTTCCTGTGTGACAGAGGAGCCCCAGATGCCAGGGTCCTTTCATCAGAGAAGGTATCTTACTCTGGATGCCTTGATTTTCACATTTTCATAGACTTGGAACTCCAAATTTGAAACCTAATAACTCCTATTTTAAAAGCCAATCTATGGTATTTTGCATTTTGGCAGATTTAGTAAACCAAAACAGATATTAAAAGCAAGAGTTACATGTTAAGCTTTCATTTGAAAAATGTACTCAATATGTACTAAATAGAATTGGGACATGAAGTGTGTTGAGTAGGGTAAGAATATGCCCATTAGGGGAGAATATTAAGAAGAAAATATTAAAAGTGGAAATTTAGTCCAGGGATCTCTGGTTGGCTTAATGCTTGTTGTCTGATTATAATTATTTCTCATTTATCTTTCACTCTCAGTGCAAGTGATCTACTTAGGCCAACCTCTGGGTGTGTGGAAGATTATACTAGTCAGTTAATTTTGTTTCTATTATCCTACATCAAACAAAAAAGAAACTTTCTACCTGCCATCATCCACTGGGATTCATTAAAGCTCTGTTTTGTTTGCTGTCCTCAAAGGACATAGTTTAAAACAGCAGGAATTTTTTCTCCAGAGGGCTCAGAAACATGAAAATTTCTCTCACTAGATCTTAATTAGCCATAATTTTGTAGCAAAGACTGTGAATCACCCCTAAGTGGAAACCAGACGTGGAGTACTTAATGGTGAGAGACTGAAAGAATTCACTCTAAGATCAGGAATGAGACAAGGATGCCTGCTGTCATGACTGTTGTTCAACATTGTGCTAGAAGTGCTAGCCAGGGCAATCCAGCAAGACAAAGAAATAAAAGCCATCCAAACTGGAAAGGAAGAAGTAAAACTATCATTATTTGTGGATGCTATGATCTTATATTTGGAAAACTCTGATAAACCAATGACACAGCTACTTGAATAATATATAAATTTAGCAAAGTAGTGGGATACAAGATTCATGCACATAAATCATAATGTTCCTATACACCAGAAATGACCTAACTGAAGAAACACTCAAGAAAAATATTCCATCCTCAATAGCAACTAAAAAATCAACTACTAAGGAATAAACTTAACCAAGGATGTAAAAGACTTATACATAGAAAATTACATAAGTTTACTTGAAGAAAAAGGGGACCAAAAAAGAATGAAAAATATTCTATGTTCATGGATAGGAAGGTTAAATGTTTTTAAGATGTGAATTCTACCCAAACTAACCTACAGATTCAATGCAATTCCAATGAAACTTTGAACAACTTATTTTGCAGATTTGGAAAAGCTAAGAATAAAATTTATCTGGAAGGGGAAGATGCCCTTAATTGCTAAAAACTTTCTAAAAAAGCAAAACAAACTGGGTGGAATTACACTTCCTGACTTTGAAGCTTATAATAAAACCATAGTAGACAAAACAGCATGGTATTGGCACCAAGACAGACATATCAATCAAAGGAATCAAATGGAGAACTTTGAAATAGACCCCCAGATCTATGCTCAACTGATCTTGGTAAGACCCCCAAACCTACTAAACTGGGATATAACAGTCTCTTCAAAAAATCGGGATGGCAGAACTGGATATCCATATCCAAAGAATGACGAAGACCCCTACCTCACACCCTATACAAAAATTAACTCAAAGTAGATCAAATACCTCAATATAAGAGACAGTACCATAAAACTCATAGAAGATAATGTAGGGAAACATCTTCAAGACCTTGTATTATGAGGTTTCTTCTTAGACCTAACACCCAAAGCACAACCAATGAAAGAAAAAAATAGACAAATAGGAACTCCGCAGAATTAAAAGCTTCTGTACCTCAAAGAAATTTGTCAAAAAATGTGAAGAGGCAGTCAACTCAATGGGAAAAATTATTTGGAAACCATTTATCTGATAAAATACTGATATCTTGCATATATAAGGAAATTTCACAACTCAATGACAATAGTACAAACAACCCAATTATAAAATGGGGAAACTGTATGAAAAGACATTTCTCTGAAGAAGAAATACAAATGGCTAAAAAACACATGAAAAAAAATGTTCATCTTCACTAGCTATTAAGGAGATGCAAATTAAGACCACAATGAGATATCATCTCACACTAATTAGATTGGCTGCCATTAAACAACAGGAAACTACAAGTGCTGGAGAGGAGGTGGAGAAATTGGAAAACTTATTCATTGTTGATGGGACTGTATAATGGTACAGCCACTCTGGAAGACATTCTGATGGTTCCTTAGAAAACTAGATATCAAGTTACCCTTTGATCCAGCAATTTCATTTCTCAGTGTATACCCAGAAGGTTTGAAAGCAGTGACATGAACAGATACTTTCACACAGATGTTCATAGCAGCATTATTTACAATTGCCAGCGATGGAAACAATTCAATAACCTTCAACAGATGAGTAGATAAACAAAATGTGGCATATACACACAATGAACTACTACATGACAGTAAGAAATAAAGAGGTCATGAAACATATGACAACATGGATGAACCTTGAAGACATAATGCTGTGTGAAATAAGCCAGGCACAAAAAGGGAGATAGTGTATGTTACCACTAATGTGAACTCTGTAAAAAAATGTAATATAAATGCTTTATATTGCAGAAAGTAGGGTACCTAGTGATAGACAGCAACTAGTGAAGGGGGAATGATAATCTAATAAGAACAGATAAGCTATGGAGGGTAATCTTAATGTTATGGGAATGCTCAGGAATGACTATGGTTTGTTGATTTTGGAGGGTATGGTAGGAACATGTTGGAAGCAATGTAGTTATTTTAGGTTGTTTTTGTTATTTCTTTGATTATGGTTTGTTAATTTTCATGGGGTATGATAGGAACATGTTGGAAACAATATAGTTATTTTAGGTTATTTGTTTTTCTTATTCCTTTATTTAGTTTTGGTTTGTTAATTTTCTTGGTATATGGTAGGAACATGGAAGCAATGTAGTTATTTTAGTTTACCTGTTTTTCTTATTTCTTTGTTTTGGTTTTGTTTGAAATTTTTTATTGTTCGTTTTTTCTTAATTTTTTGATAAATAAAATTTAAAAAATAAAAGATTACATAAGTTGTTTGTGATTGTGAATATTTGGGGCACCTCATTTGTCCCTCAGGTTAGATAGTTAAATGAATTCTTTTTCTTGTGGTTTATTTTATCTGGATGTCCTTGGGGTTTTGAGCAATGTTCTTTATTGTGGCTTTGCATACTTTAGCACTTTGTGAAACCTGGCTGTGACCTGCAAAAGAGTCACCTCCAGAATGACCCCCAACTCCATTTTAAATCATGTGCTAGTTTGAGACTGTTATAGACCTCAGGGAAGCCATACTCTTTTAATCCAATCTTGTGGGTGCAGACTTATTGTGGGTGGGATCTTTTGCTTAGGTTGTTTCCATGGATATGTGACCCCACCCATTCAGGGTGGGACTTTTGATTAGTTTACTGGAGTCCTGTAAGGCAGCTCCAGGAGAGAAGGAGATTGGAGAAGCTTAGAGACAGTTTTGAGAGAAGCAAAGATGTGGCATCCAGAATTTCCCCTGGGAAATACTAAGAGAGACGATAAGAGACAGGTTTAGAGAAAATACCCAGAGACATTTTGGAAACAGCCATTGAAGCCAGACATTTGAAGTTGCTAAGAAATTGTTCTAGCTTGCCAATGCTGCCAGAATGCAAAACACCAGAAATGGATTGGCTTTTATAAAGGGGGTTTATTTGGTTACACAGTTACAGTCTTAGGGCCATAAAATGTCCAAGGTAACACATCAACAATTGGGTACCTTCACTGAAGGATGGCTGATGGTGTCCAGAAAACCTCTGTTAGCTGGGAAGGCAAATGGCCAGCATCTGCTCCAAGTTCTGATTTCAAAATGGCTTTCTCCCAGGATGTTCTTCTGTAGGTGTCTGTTCCTCAAAAATGTCACTCTTAGTTGCTCTTGAGGCATTTGTCCTCTCTCAGCTTCTCTGGAGCAAAAGTCTGCTTTTAAAAGCCATCTCCAAAATGTCTCTGTAAGCTGAAGCTCCTCTCTCAGCTCCTGTGCAATCTTCAAAGTGTCCCTCTTGGCTGTAGCTCCTCTTCAAAATGTCACTCTCAGCTGCACTGAGTTCCTTATGCTTGTCAGCATGTTTATATGGCTCCAATGATTTAATTTAGACCCTTAAATTTAATTTAGACCCACTGTGAATGGGTGGGGTAACCCCTCCATGGAAATTATCCAATTAGAGTCATCACCCACAGTTGGGTGGGGCACATTTCCATGCAAACAACCTAATCCAAACATTCCAACTTAATCCTCACTAATATGTCTGCCCCAAAAGATTGCATCAAAGAATATGGCTTTTTCAGGGGACATAATACATTCACACTGGCACAGAGATGAATCCCAGAATTTGCCCCAAACAAGCTAAGGGAGAATCCAGATACTTAAAGAGGAAGCCACTAGAATCAGAAGCTGAAAGCAGTGCAATCTGGGAGCAAAGGACCAGTGGACACCAGCTACATGCCTTCCCAGCTGACAGAGGTGTTCTGGACACCACTGGCCCTTCTTCAGTGAAGGTGTCCTCTTGTTGGTGCCTTAGTTTGGACACTTTTATGGTCTTAGGACTGTGAATTCATAACCTAATAAATACCCTTTATAAAAGCCAAAAAAAAAAAAGAAAAACTACTTCACAGTAGCAGATATTATTGATTTTATTCTTTAAGGAATCAATGATAACAATACCTACAAATTCAGAGTTCCATGCTTGTTGTTAGCTAAAGAACCTATCACAAGGCTTAAAAACAAGTACTTTTTGCCCTGTCATCATCACAAAAACAAATCTCATTTTTCCTTGGTCAGAACTCCCACTTCACTCCAGGTCCTCCAATCCAACGGAGAATGTTTTCCATTAGACTAGGACCTGAAAATGACCCTCTAACCTGTGACCCTATGGTGAGGTTTAATTGTCACAGACTTTTGGAGGGGAAAGAGAATAAAACAGACTTCACCATGTGCCAGGTACTCTTGTGAATGCAGTAATAACTCCTTTAAATATCAAAGCAATGACATGAGGCAGATGGAATGACTATTTGTGTATTTACACTATAGGAAAGTTGAGCGTTTGCCCCATTTTGCCATGGTGAGTGGAGGATTTGGACACTAACTCAGAATCCATCATCTTAACCACTACAATATCTTGAAAGAATGAGAACTGGGAGGTTTGGGGGGCAGGGAAGGAGAATGCAGACCAGAGGAGAGGTGAACAGCATCCCTGTGGGACCCAACGTGATAATCTATAGCCTCAGGGAGAGTGAGAGCTGCTGCTGAAGCACAGGGGTGATGCAGGGGAGAAGGAAAAGCAGAGTGGTCACCCATCCTCAGAGCTCCCAGCCATGGGCTGCATGACACAGTTATGCCTGCTGAGAAACAGGCCAATGCCTGAGCTGAGGGGCTTGGATTAAATCTCCAGAGCTCAAAGGTCTCCAAACAGTAAATCCAACACTGACAAAAGCACCACTTTAGGCAGAAGTTCACAGCTGTCCCTGGGCTCAACCTCTCCAAATCCAGAGGCCTCCAGGGTGTTGGTTTCTTCAATCCTGATGTCTTAGCTCCCACTGAGTACAGAAGGGGAGGAAATCCCTAATCCATGCTTTCTGCAGAGGTCCTAGTGGATCTGATTTCCCAAATGCCCCACCCAGGTTTGGGCTGCTTACCCTCACTCCAGTTAGGGGGGTCAGTGGGATTTGGGGAGGAAGAGGCTCTGGGAATACTGACTGCAGCTGCCATCTTCTACAATCCCACAGGCCCTTCAACCCTAAGACTTTGAAGACATCATTGTCTGCCCTACATATATTATGATTTTGATTTGAGAATGAGAAAGCAATACTCCTTTTTTTAAAAAAAGTGGTACAAACAACCTAATTATTGAGATTTTATACCTTTCCCAGTAAATGATTATTTTCTTCATTGTTAAAAAAATCAAGGAGAGAATATTGGTCACTTATCATAAACCTAAGCTGCACAAATTTTCCATGGGGGTCAAATTTTCCATGAGGGTCATAGGAACCTGAAAGTGTCCCACCTGTGGGAGGAATTTGAACCAAAAAAGTGATTCTAAAGGGCAATGTGGCTACTCCACCCAAGGAAGGAAGCAGGAGAAAGATGCTTATTACTGCTGGGGTGCAGATCTGTGAAGCTGGGATTCTGCTGCAGCAAGAAAGAGACTCAGGCCTGGCAGGGCCCAGGCCAGTTTCAGTGCAGGCACTGGCTGTGTGGGATCAAAGCTCCCCAAGTCTCCAGTATAATAACTGGGGGAACAGGTGTCATTTGGCAGATCTGACTTTTTCCAAACTCCTACCATCCCCCAACCACTTGCTCTAACTGCAGTTAGTGTCAATTCCATTTCCAGTTTCCCTGTCAGTAGGGCCAATTTGTAGACCTTCTATTCTGCTTAGCTGATCTATTTGATTATCTTGGCACCAACATCATCAGGTCTTTATTGCTGTCATTTTATAATTAGTCTTAATATCTGATAGGAAAGTCATGCTGTGGTTTTGCTCCTCTAAAAAGTGTCCCATTTTCTTCTACATTCCATATCACATTTAACATATGGTATTGATTTTCTCTTTTAAATTTTCTTTAGTGTTTTTTTCCTTCTTATAGAATGTGTATTCCATGAAGATGGAGATATTTTTCTGTTTTGTCTCCTGTTTTTACAGCAGTGCCTGGCACATACAAATACTTTTCACATGACTGAATGAATTCAAAAATTCAGAACCTGGCTAGCAATTTTGGAGTGGGGTCTTTCTTTTCAATTGAGGTAAAATACACACAGCATAAATTTTAACACTAGTGACACTGCATATCTTCTCAATGTTGTGACACCATCCCCACAGTCTAGTTCCATAGCATATTAACCACCCCAAAAGGAAACCTCATACCCTTTAGCAGTTATTCCCTATTATGCAACCTTTTCAAGCCACCATAAACCACTAATCTACTTACTGCCTCTGTGGATTTTCCTGTTGTGGACATTTCACATAAATGGAGTCATGCAATATGTGGCCTGTGGTGTCTGCTTCTCTCAATTATCATGATGTCTTCAAGGTTCCTCCATTGCATTCCACGTATGTTATTCCTTTTAACAGCTGAATAATATGCCATTGTATGGATAGGCCATATCTTATTTATCCTCCATCTCTTGATGGACAGTTGGGTTGCTTCCACCTTTTGGCTAATAGGACTAACACTGCTCTGATGCAGAATGATTTCCAGATTGCCCAGGCACACATTCCTGACAAGGGTAGTGTCACCTGACTTCAAATCCTGTTTGCCTCTTATTAGCTGAGTGGCCCCAGGGAAATGGCTTGAGCCTAGGGACCTCAGCTTCTTCAAAATGACAGCTTTATAGGGCAGGGGAGTAGGTGAATGAGTGATGGGTGTGAAATCTCCCCCTGGTATCTGGTGACACACAGTGGGGGCTTAGGGATCCCCCCCCACCCCCAGACAAGAGACCAATTGCCACTTTTCCAGGGTGGAACACTGGTGGTATGGAAACCGCATCCAGCCAGGGAAGCATTTTATTAGAGAGTTGCCAACATTGTAAAACCTGGAAGTTTCACATAAAATCTAGATTTCTGGTTTCTCTGCAAAACACAGGCAACAGGCCTGTATTTCCGCCAGAGTACCCACTGGTGTGACAGAGTGATGGTCAAACCTCTCCCTCCTTTTTTATTCATTCAGTCAAGTTTATTGAATTTATTGTTTACTTGCTATTTCTTACAATTTTTATTTTTTTAATTTTTTTCTATTGAAGAGGTTGTTGGTTGTTGGTTTACAGAACAATCATGCATAAAATACAGAATAGCCATAAAGCACCCAATATTAACTTGCCTTGGTGTGGTGCATTTGTTACAATTGGTGATAACACATTTTTATAATTGTCCTATTAACTATGGTCCATAGTTCAACTTAGGGCTCACCGGTTGTGTTGTGCAGTTCCATGGATTTTGTTTGTTTTCTTTTTTATTTTAGTAAAGATATACAACCTAAAATTTCCCCTTTTAGCCACATTCAAATAGATAATTCAGTGCTGTTAATTGCACCACACACTGTTGTATACCCTATTGATTGTGCCTCGGTTCACCTCTATTTCACATTTGTGAAACATGGCTGTTAGTGGCTAGTATCCACTTCATCAGGTGTTTCTGAATGAGATAAGTTGTGTAAAATGGTTTGCTTTGTACTTGCTGAATAGTATCTAATACAATTAGGAAAGAAAAATGAACATGAAGCCCAATAAAATAAAAAAAAAAGGGAAGGAAAACAAAAAAGTAATTTGTGACCACATTCAATTACTCTGCCTGCAGGATGGGAGATTTATAATCTTTATTTTAAGAAACCACTAACAAATATGTACTCTTGAACCTCAATTATAAACAAATGAGAGAGAACGTGATTGAGAGAGCTCACATTAACCAGTATTATGCAGCAAATAAGAGACTGGGGATGTGTCCACTGCTCCCACTGAGCCAGTGTTTCTCAAAGAGGGTCAGCTGATCCCCTTCCTCAGAGTCATGCAAAGAACCTTTTAAAAATGCTGCCTTTTGGCTGCCAAAACAGAACAAAAAAATCTTAAAAAAATAATTAAAAATGTAATGCAGTAACCATAAGACAGGATAGCAGTGTCACAAATAGCATAATGGCAGCTAAGAAAAGACCAAATCCAAAGCATCTGAATGTAACAAATGATGACAATAGTTATGGAGACGAGAGTAGTAATCAATGATAGTCATTCCATTAATAACTTACTACTTAGAATGCAATTTTAAGAAAGGGGTTGACACAGGATGCAGTGAGTGAAAGAAAGCTAAAGCAACACATATTGACCAGGTGAGGAAGTAAATTATGGTTTAAGAAAATATTTAAGGTTTGAGTTTATTGGTAGGTGAGTGAGGAAGTACAGAAAACACTCTAAAAAATAACTAAGGGAAACTGGAAGGAATGGGGTGGTGATAAATGAACAGTGTTTAGTCTATTGGAGAAGAAAGCAAGTTAGAAAAAGTTTATATTTGACAAGGTAAGTGTGTACTACAGGGATGCAGCAGGAAGGATGCTGGAAGAAGACAGTGTGAAGAATATAGTGAAAGATAAAGAGTGTAAGCAAATATATAGAGATAGGAGGTGGATTACATCTTACAGGGAGTGGGGGTGGGGTGGGGAGTTAATGCTTCGTGGGCCCAGAGTTTCTGTTCATAATGATGAAAAAGTTTTGGTAATGAATGGTTGAGTTGGTAGCACAATATTTGGAAGGTACTTAATATCACTGAACTGTATGCATAACTGTGATTCAAATAGGAAATTGTGTTGTATGTATGTATAACCACAATAAAAATTTTTTTAACAAAATGCTGCCTCCTGGCTCAGTGCCCAAGCAATAGACCCAAAGACACCAAGTGTGAAGAATGGAAATCTGTTCTGTCAACAGTCTCCCTGGAGGGTTCCCCAGCATCCTAAACACTGAGAGTTGCTGTGCAGTGCAGGGAGGCTTCTGTTCCCAATTTCCCTCTCTCTCTCTCAATCACTCTTTCTCTCTCTCTCTTCTCTCTCTGTCTCTCTCTTCCTCTTTAAACTGGTTTTTATTTACAAACACTCAATATCCACCAAGCAAAACCCTTCCCTTCATCCTCCTCCTCACATTTCCTGGTAACATCTAATCTAGTTTCAGCCTCTGTGAATTTGTTATTTCTAGATAACTCATGTGATGTCATCTAATATTTGTCCCTATGTGTCTTTCTCATTTCACTCAGCATAATGTTTTCAATTATCATCCATGGTGTAACACATCTCAAAACTTCATTCCTTCAGAGAGCCAAATAATATTTCATTGTGTGTAGTACCACATTTTGCTTATCCAATCATTTTTCGATGGATTCTTGTGTCATTTCCACCTCTTGGCTATTCAGAATAATGCTGTTATCAACATTGGAGTACAAATATATGTTTGAAAGCCTATTTTCACTTTCTTTGGGTATATACCCAGGAGTGGAATTGCCAAGTCATATGGTAATTATATGGCCATATTTCTTTCCACAGTAACAGCTGTTTTATATTCCTGCCAAAGATACACTAGACTTTCAATGTCTCCAAATATTCACCAACACTTCTTATTTTCCTTTTCTTTTTTACAAATGCCCATCTTTGGGGGTGAAGTGGTATCTCATTGTGGTTTTGATTTGCATTTCTCTAGTCGCTAATGATATTGAGCATCTTTTCTTATGCTTATTAGCCATTTGTGTATCTTGTTTGGAAAAACGTCTAAATCCTTTGCCTATTTTTTAATTAGGCTTTATGTCCTTTTCATTGCTGTGTTGTAAAATTCACAAATTGTTGTGTTTTCTTATAAATTCTGGAAAATAAGCCCTTGTGAGAAACATGGCTAGCAACTATTCTCTCCCATTCTGATGGTTTTCTTTACAATTTCTTGATTTTGTCCTTTGATATACAAAAGTTTTTAATTGTGATGAAGTTTAATTTATCTCTTGTTTCTTTTGTTACTCATGCTTTTGGTGTCATATCTAAGAATCAACTGCCAAATCTCACATCATGAAAATTTACCCTTATCTTATCCTCTAAGAGTTTTATGGTTTTAACTCTTATATTTAGATCTCTGATCGATTTTGAGTACATTTGTGTTTGTGGTGTGAAGTAGGGGTCTAAATTCAGTCTTTTACATATGGATATCCACTTATCCCAACATCATTTTTTGAAGAGACTATTCTTTCCCTATTGCATGTAATTGACACCTTGTTGAAGATCAATTGGCTGTAGGTTTGTGGGTCTATTTCTGGACTTTCCATTCTATCCATTGCTCTACATTTCTCTCCTTATGCCATTACCATGCTGTTTTGATTATTGTATCTTGCTTTTACATTTTGAAATCAAGAAGTGTGAGTTCTTCCACTTTGTTCTTCTTTTTCAAAATTGTTTTGGTTATTCAGGTTTCCTTATATTTCCCTATGAATTTGAGGATCAGCTTTTCCATTTCTTCAGAAAAAGCTGTTGAATTTTATAGGCTTCTTTGAGAGGAATTGACTGGCTCAGGGTCCCACAGGGGAGGCTGAAAGATAGGTCAGGTAGATCAGAGGAAAGTTAAGGGAAGACATCACAATGGACAGAGAAGAAACATATCTCAAGAAAGTAAAACAGACCAAAGAAAATTCAGAGAATAAAAAGTACAGGAACTTTGTAGAGAATAGTAACACCAATGTTAATAAAGTGTCGAATTCATAATGTATAATGGTTGAACATTGAAGCAAGTCAAAGCAAGAACTAAAAGAAAATCTTGGTTAATGCATTTTTGATCATTGAATGAATCTCCAAGTTTATAGTTGTGTCATCCTCTTCCATATCTATACTTGGCACCAGCCAGCCATTCCATAGATGAATATCATTATTCACCAAGTCATGGAAAGGCATTGGCTTAAAGCATTCATTCTACTTTGGGAAAATATCACAGTTCATAGTTTGCCACATCATATCAATTAAAAATGGGTAAAAATCTAAGTAACAAAAGTCACCTATAGAGAAGATAAAATCTTGGGGAAAATACAGGTAGTGAGATAATAACAGTCTGATATGTTTTACCATGTACTTTTCATTCCCTGTGATTCCTGACACTCCTAAAACTCTCCCCACTAAGGTCAAACCACCCATTGCTTCAGAGACATAAAGAAGCCACTCTTAAGCTTGAGAATTAATTTTAACCATCTAGAATAGAGAATACAGCCATGAATGTTTGTGGGTCAGGGATTTAGGTAGGACTCAGCTGGGCAATTCTTCAATTCCATGTGATGTCTGCATGAGTCTCTTGCTCCATTCAGCCAGCACCTGGAATGGGCCAAGCTGGATACTCCGTGTGTCCCCCAGTCCCCTCAATATGATAGAGGAGACAACTTCTCAGCATCACAACTAGGTTCCAAGGAGAATATTCTGAGAGAGGAAGAGAAGCTGAAATTCCCTGAAAGACTACATGTTACTTTTACTACATTCAAAAGTTAATGCATGTTAGGCACCAGCCCAGATTCAAGAGGGATAGCAGTACAAACAACCAATCCATGGTGGGAGTTGAGAAAAATTCTACTTCTGTCTTTGATATACTACAGGGAAAAACCTTGGGACAGAGGAAAAGAAACCAGGACAGGTGATATAATGAGAACAGTCTGCTTCCTTCCCCATTTCCCTAGGTCTGGAAATACAAGAGAAGATGGGATGAGTAGTCCCTTCACAGCTGGAACTTATGAGGGAAACCTCACCAAGTAGTCTGTGCCAACTCTGAGAGGTTGTAACAGAAAAGAAATGTCAGTATGTGCAAGAGCAGTGTTCAATTATAGGAAAATAATGAAAATTACATTTCTGTTGATATGGATTACATCATGGAAATTGTAATATGTAATATATATATTTAAGAAGTAGGATAAAATAGTAAGGACAAAGAAAGGGATAGAAAAAATGGGTTGGAAAATATTCAAGAATGATGCCGATAAATCTCAGCATCAGAGTTCCTATAATTATTATGAAAAGGAACCTTTATGGATATATTCCTAAATTTTCAGAATAATGTCCTAAGTGGGTCAGTAATTCAATTATTGAAGAACTATACATTACAAACCTACTCTGATATGTGCAAAGCAGCAAGAAGATACATTAGTGAAGAAAAAGGAAAATTCTGTACCCTCTCAAGCATTCCTTTGGCAATAAAAAAGTAAATATCTTAAAAATCAAAGGCAGATTATTAGAAGTGCTAAGAAGGAAGGAAATAAGGTAATGTCAGCTAATGTGGTCAGAGAAGGTCTCTCTGAAGAGGTTACATTTGAGCTAAACTATAAAGAAAAGGAAGATCCAGGCTTATGAGGAACAGGAAGAGAGTTTCACAATTAAAGAACAAGAAGGGCTAAGTGATGTCAACAACAAGGCAACATAAGACATTCCCAGATAAAACCTCCCAAGAGGTGAGGCAAGAAGGTGGAGTGGTGAGGTCTAGGTTGTAGTTGCTCCTCCAGGGCAGTTAGTAGAAAGCCAGAAGCTGCATAGACCACACAATGCAGAGGAATTTGAGATTGGACAAACTTCATACAATACTCATGAACATGTGGATCAGCTGAGATCAGCAAAATCTGTATGTTCTTGTGGCCAGGGACAATCTTGAGGGAGGAGGGGCTGTCAGTGCTGGGAACAAGGAGGGAGAATGAAAGCTGCAACCATAGATAAACTGAGAGCAGACACCAGAAAATCTGGGAGCAGTCAGCCCAGTGGATAGGAGATAGGGCTACCAAAACAGCAAAAAAATAGAAAACAAAATAAAAACAGAGACTTTTTGGAGTCAGGTGAACATAATATGGAGAAGGGCAGGGCTTAAACAGAATAAGACACATATGCAAATCCAGGGAGGGAGAGTCCTGGTCTGAAAAGCTGGCTTCTCTGCTTTCTTGATTGTTCCTTAATCACCCTAAACTCCTGGTCTTTTAGCATTTCAATAACCCACTAGATCTGCAAAGACTGTAAATAGTCCATACTAGGCCCTTCCTTTTCTTCTTCTTATTTTCTCCTCTTTTCTAAGACAATTACTCTAAAAAACCAATTACAGAAAGCCTCAAAGACTTGTAATTTGGGCCCAGGCAAGAGCAGAGCTAAGATAGCTCTGAGAGACAAAGCAATAAGTCTAGTGATGGAGAAAATTTGCTAAACAACATAACTTCCCAGCCCTTTTGGGAACTCAGATCCCAGGGGTTGGAATACATTAACTAGCTTCAGTCAGCCATGTCCCTGACAGGGTCAAGGTCACCTGGAGAACTAAAGGTTCCCTGCCTCCTTACAAGGGTGGGGCAACTATGGGCTGGCAAGCCCCACCTGATGGACAGCACAGGAGAAGCACAGAGTCTAAAGGCCTCACAGGAGAGTCTCATTTTCAAGGAAATGTCATACCCTTCTCCCAAGACATGGGTCTCTCTGGACTAGGAAATCCTAACTTGGGCTGACCATATCTGAAGAGATCACCTCACAAAAAGGCTACAGAGAGGCAGATAAGAAACAGAAAAACAAGAGGTGAAAATTTCTGATCAATTAAACAGAATCTAAGTTAAGGTCTAGAATAAGCTGAACTAAACACTAAAGGTTAGAGAACTAAGACAACCAACAAGAAAATCCTAAGTAAAAGAGTGAAAACAAGCTCCAGAATAAACTAATCAAGAAAGTCAGATGCCTATACAGCTTAAGATGATGAGCCATACTAGGAAACATGAAAATATGGACCAGCCAAAGGAACAAACTAATAGTTCAACTGAGATACAAGAGTTGAAGCAATTACTGCTAAATCAATTCAATGAGCTGAAGGAAGAAGTAATTGGAGATGTTCAAACAAATCTAAATCAATTCAAATATCAAGTCAGTGAACTGAGGGAAGACATAGCAAAAGAGATGAAGGATATAGGAAGACCACTGGATGACCATAAGGAAGAATTGATAAACTTGAAAAAACAAATGACAGAACTTATGGGAATGAAAGGCATAATGGAGGAGATGAAAAAGACAATGGAGGGATACAACAGTAGATTTGAACAGGCAGAAGAAAGGATCAGTGAATCGGAAGATCACACATCTGAATTCACACACATGAAAGAACAGATGGTGAAAAGAATGGAAAAATATGAGCAGGGCCTTAGGGAACTGAGTGACAATGTAAAATGCACAAAATACATATCATGTGTGCCCCAGAGGGAGAACAGAGGGAGAAAGGGGCAGGAAGAACAATAGAAGAAATAATCACTGAAAATTTCCCAACTCATGAAAGACAGAAAATTAGAGATTCAGGAAGTACAGCACACCCAAAAGAAAATAGACCACAATAGATATACTCCAAGACACTTACTGATCAGATTGTGCAATGTCATAGACAAAGAGAGAATTCCAAAAGCAGCAAGAGAAAAGCAATCCATCACATACAAGGGAAGCTCGATAAGATTATGCACAGATTTCTCTGGAGAAACCAGGGAGGCAAGAAGACAGTGGATATGATATATTTATCATACTGAATGAGAAGAACTGCCAACCAAGAATTCTATACCCAGTAAAACTGTCTTTAAAAAATGGGGGAGAGATTAAAATATTTTTCAGACAAACAAACACTGAGAAAGTTCATGAATATGAGACCGGGGCTACAGGAAATACTAAAGGGAGTGCTACAGGCTCATAGGAAAAGACAAAAGAAAGAGGTATGGAGAAGAGTGTAGAAATGAAGATTGTCAGGAAGGGTAAAAAGAGAGAGAGGAAAAAATAAGACATGATATATAAAATCCAAAAGACAAAATGATAGAAGAAAGTACTGCCCTTACAGTAATAACACTAAATGTTAATGGACTAAACTCCCCATTAAAAAGACACAGACTGGCCAGGGTGACAGGCAAGCTGGGCTGCCTGTCCATGGCCAGCCCCGAGGACCTCATGAAGATGGTGCGCCTGCCCTACTCGTACTCGGCGCTCATCGCCGTGGCCATCCAGAGCACGCTGGAGTGCAAGCTCACCCTCAGCACATCTACCAGTTCGTGGTGGACAGCTTCCCCTTCTATCAGCACAGCAAGGCCGGCTGGCAGAACTCCATCCACCACAACCTGTTGCTCAATGACTGCTTCAAGAAGGTGCTCTGCGATGAGCACAACCCAGGGAAAGGCAATTACTGGACCCTGGATCCAAACTGCGAGAAAATGTTTGACAATGGGAACTTCCGCCGGAAGAGAAAGCGCCACTCGGAGGCCAGCGACAGCTCCACAGGGGTGGCCACAGGGACATCTAAGTCAGAAGAAGGGCTCTCCTTGGGATTGGGGCCAGGATGAGCATGCAACCAGAAGGAGACAGCCCTTCCCAGTCCCCAGAGCCTCCCGCGGGCCTTCCCAGTCCCCAGCACCTCCCGTGGGCACCAAGAGTCCTGCCCTGTCACCAGGAGGAGCCATGCTCACCTCCACCCCGTGCCTGCACTCCTTTGGCAGCCTCAGCACCCTGAGTGTCAGCAGCAGCGGGAGCCCCCCACTAGCCCTCCCAGGCAGCCACCACCTGGGGGTGCAGGGGCTCCAGCTGCCCCCCAGCAGCACATTCCCACCCAGTTCTGGCTCAGAGGCCTCTGCAGACACATTGCAGCTGAGTGACAGCAGCAGTGGTAGTGACAGCCAGAGGTCTTCCTGTTACAGCCCTTACCCAGACAGCCCCTTCTACAACTTCAGCATGGTCAACAGCCTCACCTACCCCTGGGAGGGCTCTGAAGTCTAAGGCCCCGCTTCTCAGACTTTTCCTGTGCACAGCTGGAGAGCTCCTTAAAAAGCAGGTTCCGGATCAGCAGGTCCAGGGTAGGGCTTGGGTAGGGCTGAGGGTTTTCTGTGGAGCCCCCATGACCACACTTGGAGGAGCAAGGGTGTGGATAACTCCTTTCTGCAGCCCAGCAAGGTTTTACACGTGTCTCTGGGTGAAGGGCCTCCTTAGACAGTCATCTCATTCTATTCTGGGACAGCAGCCATAGCTCTATAAGGAGGAGAGGACCACGTTTCTTTCTTTCAACTCTGCATATGGAGTTGCAAGCACACATGTGCACAGCTCATCAAGTTTGGGTAGGAAAAATATCAACAATTCCAATGGCAAGTGGAGCAGTCGGAAGTGGTTGGGCCCGAGCAGCTGATTTCTGCTGTGGGCAGCTGGTTATCTCCACGGCAGCATTCTGATTTTTCTAGAAAAGCCAGATATCTGGATTTGTATACAAAACCTCTGACTTTTTGTTCTTTGCCTCTATTTAAAGTTTTAAAAACATGGTACTAGAAACACCGCCAATCCTTGGGCAATATCCAGCTCATGAACCACCTCTGCTTATACCCAAAAGCGTCTGGTACATAATAGCAGACATTTAATAGCAATGAAATTGTCAATGCCAGCCACCCCAGACACCTCACATGTATTCTCATTTAATCCTCACGACAGCCTTAGCAGACTGATGTTATGATGACCCCTCATTCTCCATAGGAGGAAAGAGAACCGCCGAGATGTTCGCTAGCTTGCCCAAGGCCACACAGGTAGTAAATAAATTGTGAAACCAGATCAAATCCAGGAGGCCTGAATCCAGAGCAGGTGCTCATAACCTCTACATTCTAGTTCCTAAAAATCAAAAAATCCAGCCTCCACAGCCAAAATTAATGTGCAGGGGCTGGAATACAGCTAGATCTCATTTAACCAAAGAATGAAGTGAATTTGAGACATTTCTCTAAGCAGTAAGACATCTCTGCCTTATTTCTGCTGCTTATTCCAAGCTCTAGCGTGACCATTGTTCTGGTTTGTGACAGCCTGATGTCCTGTCTCTTTTAGTATGGGTCCTGGAATTTTCATTTTTTAGCAAAGTATTATTAGAATTTTATTAAAAATCATTTTTGAAGGGGATTTTTATAGTTTTTAATAAAATAAAACCATTTGCAGCCAAAATTTAAAATATGTATAATTTATTTTTAGCACTCAACACTCAGAAGTATCTCCATCTTGGTGATTTTTGTGATCACCCTCCCAATACCCAGCGGAGTTCCCAGTACATTGCAAACATGCAGCCACTATTGGTTGACTGAAAGAATTTATTCACGAAGTGTCCATTAAAATGTGGACAGTTGTTGAATTTTTTGGAACAACATTCCATTAAGATGAAGATAATGTTTTTCAATTGCCTTTGTGTCATACTTTTGAGTCTTTGATGTGAGTGTTACTGGTTTTTAATTTTTTTTAGAAAAAGGAGCACAGACTAAAAAATGTAAACTTTTCTGTGTGTCATTTTCTGAAACAGCATTACTTTAAAAATTCTTTTATTCTGAAATATACATACAGAAAAGATCTATTATAAAACAGCTTTAATGAGGTATAAATTACATCAGCATTACTTTAAAAAAAAAAATCATACAGAAAGAAAACCAAAGAGACTACCTAACCTCCACACTGTATACAAAAAAACTGTTTCTGTGGATATTTTTGTATGTGATCAATCATATAGAATTCTATAAATATTGTTTCTAACACAATGCTATATTTGTAAATTAATTTATAATGTGAACTGGGGCAAAGTTCTTTTTCTATTTCCCAAAAAAATTACACTGCATGCTGCGAATCATGTGAAATAAACTTTGTAAGTGGTGCGACTTCTTGCCACTTTCAGTCAAAAAAAAAAAAAGAGTACACATCTATATGCTGTCTACAAGAAACTCACCTCAGACACAAGGGCAAAAATAGGCTGAAAATGAAAGGTTGGAAAAAGATATTTCATGCAAACAGCAACCAGAAAAAACAGGAGTAGCTATATTAATATCAGACAAAGGTAGACTTCAAAAGTAAAACAATTAAAAGAGAAAAAGAAGGACACTATATATTTAAAAAAGGGTCAATTCATCAAGAAAACATAACAATGATAAACATTTATGCATGAAGCCAGAGAGCCCCAAAATTGATGAGGCAGACACTGAGAACATTGAAAGGAGAAGTAGATAACTCCACATAATAGTTGGAGACTTCAATACTTTGCTCTTATCAATGGATAGAACATATAGACAGAGGATCAACAAGGAAATGGAGATGTTGAACTGTATGATAAATGAACTAGACTTGACAGACACTTATAGAACACTACACCCCACAACAGCAGGGTACACATTCTTCTTGAGTGTTCATGGAACATTGTCTAGGATAGACAACATGCTAGGTCACAAAGCAAACCTCAGAAAATTTAAAAATATTGATATTATAAAAAACAACATCTCAGATCATAATAGAATAAAGTTGGAAATAAATAACAGGCAGAAGATTGAAAAATTCACAAATATACAGAGAGTAAACAACACACTCTTAGAAAACCATTGGTTAAAGGAAGAAATTGCAAGAGAAATTAGTAAATACCTCTAGGCAAATGAAAATGTAAACACAACATATCAAAACTTATGGGATGCAGCAAAGGCAGTTCTGAGAGGGAAATGTATTGCCTTAAATGCCTATATTAAAAGAGAAGAGAGCTCTCCTTCAGATCAGGATCTCCCCGGATCTTTTCTTCCAAAGCAGAAGAGAGAGTCCAGGTTGGCTCATTAAACCCTGCCCGGGGAATGCAGGGCCTGAAGGACAAAGCGGCTGCCTCACGGTTCTGCAGAGGCCCAGCCCTGGGCTAAGGAACTTCCCTCTAAGGGCAGGTTTTGGTACAATGGGACTTGACAGTTGAATGTCCAAGTTGGAAGAGAATCCAAACCTTAATTTTGTAGAAGAAGCTGAGGTCCGGGGAGGTGAAGGATCATGCTCAAGAGCTGCCTGGGGACTTCACGATCAACAATGGAAAACATTTTAAATAGTGACGCAGACAATGACCTTGTGCGGTAACTGTGTGCAGGTGGCAAGGCCACATTCCCAAATGCCAGAGCTTTCGTCAGTGCTTGGCTGGCAGCACATCTGAATCCTCTAGGGCCCTGTTTTCAAAACCAAAGGACTGTATTCTTAACATGAATCTGCATTTTAAATGAGCAATTCTGACATGAGACAGGTTTGAGAACTACCTTTCTATGGTATCAGGACTATTCAGATCGAGAAGCATAGAGTATTTTCAATGCTGTAAAGGACCCTAGAATTCTCTTATCTTTTCCCTTTTTAGTTGCACAATGTTGTACATAACTAACCACAGTATACAGTATACTGTATTCTATATATACAGTATACTGTGTACTGCATTCTTAATAAAATACAGAAACCAAAAAAGGATAGACTAAATAAGAAATCAGAGAGAAAATAAGCTTACTAACGTTGCTTTCAAATAATATCCCCCTTGGCCCCTTCATTTCACAAAGGAGAAAATTAGACCTACAGAATTTAATGCTATTTCTCAAAATCACACAGGTAGTTTGTGACAGAGCTGGACCTTGAATCCAGGCTTCTGTACCACTCCACCAAACACACAGGACTGTATAAGTTTAGGAGAACGTCTGGTGGAAAAGGTACCAAACCTTCCTAACGGTTAGTTACCTCTAGAGGCTGATATTACTGACACAGGAGGAGCAGACTTTCATCTTATACATGGTTATATTGTTTGAATGTGTTCCAGTTAAATGCAACATGAAAGACAAGATTTCCTGAAAATCCTTCTATGTCAAACACTTTCCAGTGTTGTGCTGTATACTGTAACCATCCTTTTCAACGCACAGCTGAGCTTGCAGAAAAGAGGGGGGAAAGCTCAGGGGGGAAGAATGAAAGGGGTTCTGAAAACCAGAGTGGTTTCAGTAAATACTGTCCTACAGTTAGGAGAAGAAGCTTCCAGGCCCCCACGGGGCACAGGGTGAGATCCCTCACAGAAGGCCTGAGCCCAAGCAGGACCATGACATGAAAGTTCTGTTTATGCCAAGGCTCTTATAGCAAAAAGACTCCTTTGAGAACTTGTTACTTGTAATTTATTCCAGTAGACGTTGCAGTTTATTCAGTAAAATTAGAAATTAGCAGCAAAGGTATAACCTTAAAAAAAAATCCCCTGTGTTTGGGAATTAAATAACATATTACTGAGTAAGTCTTGGTTTTAAGAGGAAATAAAGAAAATTAATAAATGTTTATAATTAAATGATAATGAAAACAGTACCTGTCAAAATGTGTGGAACAGCTAAAGAAGTATTTTTCAGTAAAATTACAACTTTAAATATATTTAACAGGAAATAGAAAAGGTTAAAAAAAATACAAGCTAACTCAAGACTTTGGAAAAAGAAGAAGGGAACAAACACAAAGAAACAAGATAGAAGGAAACGAAACTACGGATAGATTAGTGAAATACGGGAGGAAAATTACCAACAGAGATTAACATCTGGTTTGTGTAAAAGATTAATAAGAGAGATATGGGGGTTCGGGTGCAAATATACAAAATACATAATGTAAAGGGAAAATAAGTACGGACACAAAGCTGTTTAAACATTTTTAAAGATTATTATGAATGACTTTGAAAACTTACATGAATTAGATAAATTCCTAGAAAATGTAAAATGGCACAAAGAGAAATTTAGAAGTTAAATAGTCTACTAAGTAAGCAAGATTTTTAAGCAAGATTCAAAACAACAACAACACACACACACACACACACACACACTGCAGTAAGCAACTGCTAAAATAACTCTCAATGATTTATTGCTTCTAACAAATAGAATATAGCCAAAGTGTTCATATATTTCTTCCAAGATGAGGTTACCAAAGGACTGGTTCTTCCCATCTTGATCTCTCTCACCGTCCTTTTTTGTCTCTAAGAGTCCTCGTTCTGGGGGACACAAGATGCCATACTGCATGTGGATCTATAGAGATGCCCTGGGGGGAGGACCTGAGCTGTACTCACAGTGTGGGACTGGAAGCAAATTCTCAGTAGGGCCTTGACATCACGGGAGCCTTGACAGCTGCCATGTTGGAGACCCTGAGTCAGAGGCACCCAGCTAAAGCCAAGCCCAGATTCCGAACCCACAAAGACTGTGAGACAATAAATGTTGTTTTAAGCTGGGAAGTTCTGGGTAGTTTGTTACCTGGCAAGAGATAACTGATACATGCACACACACAAAAAGACACTCCAGTGATTTTACTTGTGCATCAATCAATTTTCAATGAATATTTATTTCCTATCTTATAAAATTTGATCCAAGAAATAGACAAAGAGCAAAAGCTGCCCAGCTGATTTTGTGAGATTAGTATCATTTTCATTACGATGAACCTGATGATAAAAGTTAATACAAGAAAACTAGATATAGAGCTACCATTCGATCCAGCGATTGCACTTCTCGGTATATACCCGGAAGATCGGAAAGCAGTGACACAAACAGATATCTGCACGCCAATGTTCATAGCAGCATTATTCACAATTGCCAAGAGATGGAAACAACCCAAATGTCCTTCAACAGATGAGTGGATAAATAAAATGTGGTATATACACATGATGGAATACTACGCGGCAGTAAGAAGGAACGATCTGGTGAAACATATGACAACATGGATGAACCTTGAAGACATAATGCTGAGCGAAATAAGCCAGGCACAAAAAGAGAAATATTATATGCTACCACTAATGTGAACTCTGAAAAATGTAAAACAAATGGTTTATAATGTAGAATGTAGGGGAACTAGCAGTAGAGAGCAATTAAGGAAGGGGGAACAATAATCCAAGAAGAACAGATAAGCTATTTAACGTTCTGGGGATGCCCAGAAATGACTATGGTCTGTTAATTTCTGATGGATGTAGTAGGAACAAGTTCACTGAAATGTTGCTATATTATGTAACTTTCTTGGGGTAAAGTAGGAACATGTTGGAAGTTAAGCAGTTATCTTAGGTTAGTTGTCTTTTTCTTACTCCCTTGTTATGGTCTCTTTGAAATGTTCTTTTATTGTATGTTTGTTTTCTTTTTAACTTTTTTTCATACAGTTGATTTAAAAAAGAAGGGAAAGTTAAAAAAAAAACAAGAAAAAGAAAAAAGACAAACAAGGAAAAAAAAAAAAAAAGATGTAGTGCCCCCTTGAGGAGCCTGTGGAGAATGCAGGGGTATTCGCCTACCCCACCTCCATGGTTGCTAACATGACCACAGACATAGGGGACTGGTGGTTTGATGGGTTGAGCCCTCTACCATAAGTTTTACCCTTGGGAAGACGGTTGCTGCAAAGGAGAGGCTAGGCCTCCCTGTATTTGTGCCTAAGAGTCTCCTCCTGAATCCCTCTTTGTTGCTCAGATGTGGCCCTCTCTCTCTGGCTAAGCCAACTTGAAAGGTGAAATCACTGACCTCCCCCCTACGTGGGATCAGACACCCAAGGAAGTGAATCTCCCTGGCAACGTGGAATATGACTCCCGGGGAGGAATGTAGACCCGGCATCATGGGATGGAGAACATCTTCTTGACCAAAAGGGGGATGTGAAAGGAAATGAAATAAGCTTCAGTGGCAGAGAGATTCCAAAACGAGCCGAGAGATCACTCTGGTGGGCACTCTTACGCACACTTTAGACAACCTTTTTTAGGTTCTAAAGAATTGGGGTAGCAGGTGGTGGATACCTGAAACTATTAAACTACAACCCAGAACCCATGAATCTCGAAGACAGTTGTATAAAAATGTAGCTTATGAGGGGTGACAGTGGGATTGGGAATGCCATAAGGACCAAACTCCACTTTGTCTAGTTTATGGATGGATGTGTAGAAAAGTAGGGGAAGGAAACAAACAGACAAAGGTACCCAGTGTTCGTTTTTACTTCAATTGCTCTTTTTCACTCTAATTATTATTCTTGTTATTTTTGTGTGTGTGCTAATGAAGGTGTCAGGGATTGATTTAGGTGATGAATGTACAACTATGTAATGGTACTGTAAACAATCGAAAGTACAATTTGTTTTGTATGACTGCGTGGTATGTGAATATATCTCAATAAAATGATGATAAAAAAAAAAAAAAAAAGAGAAGAGAGAGCAAAGTTGAGGAATTAACTGTCCACCTGGAGGAACTAGAAAAAGAACAGCAAATGAACCCCAAAGCAAACAGAAGGAAAGAAATAACAAAGATCAGAGCAGAAATAAATGAAACTGAGAACAGGAAAACAATAGAGAGAATCAACAAAATTAGAAGGTGGTTCTTTGAGAAAATCAACAAAATTGATGGACCCCTAGCTAGGCTAACAAAAAAGAGAGGGGGTGGGAGAGAGAGAGAGAAAGAGAGAGAGAGAGAGAGAGAGAGAGAGAGAGAGAGAGAGAGAGAGAGAGAGAAGATACAAATAAATGCAATCAGAAATGGTAAAGGAAACATAACTACTGACACTGCAGAAATAAAGGAGATAATGAGAAGATATGAGCAACTATACGCTAATAAATGGGAGAACTTACATGAAATGGACAACTTCCTAGGAAAGCATAAACAACAAACATTGACTCAAGAAGAAATAGAGGACCTCAACAAACCATCACAAGCAAAGAGATTGAGTCAGTCATCAAAAAGCTCCCCCCCCCCCCCAAAAAAAAGCCCAGGACCAGATGGCTTCACATGTGAATTCTACCAAGCGTTCAAGAAAGAATTGATACCAATCCTGCTCAAACTCTTCAAAAAAATTGAAGAGGATGAAAACTTCCCAACTCATTCTATGAAGTCAATATCACTCTAATACCAAAATCAGACAAAGATACCACAAAAAAAGAAAATTATAGACCAATCTTTTTAATGAATATAGATGCAAAAATCCTCAAGAAAATACTTGCAAATCAAATCCAGCAGCACATTAAAAGAATTATACACCATGACCAAGTGGAGTTTATTCCAGGTATGCATGGCTGGTTCAACATAAGAAAATCAATTAATATAATACACCACATCAACAAATCAAAGCAAAAGAAACACATGATCATCTCAATCAATGAAAAAAAAGGCATTTGACAAAATTCAACATCCTTTCTTGAAAACACTTCAAAGGATAGGAATAGAAGGGAATTTTCTCAAGATGATAAAGGCAATGTATGAAAAACCCACAGCTAGCATCATACTCAATTGGGAGAGACTGAAAGATTTCCCTCTAAGAGCTGGAACAAGACAGGGATGCCCACTGTCACCATTGTTATTCAACATTGTGCTGGAAGTTCTAACTAGAGCAATCAGGCAAGAAAAAGAAATAAAAGCCATCCAAATTGGAGAAGAAGAAGTAAAACTTTCACAGTTTGCAGATGACATGATTCTATATGTAGAAAATCCAGAAAAATCTACAGCAAAGCTATTAGCACTAATCAATAAATACAGCAAAGTGGCAAGCTACAAGATCAACATGCAAAAATCTGTATTCTTATACACAAGTAATGTGCAACAAGAGGAAGAAATTTTAAAAAATCCATTTACAATAGCAACCAAAAGAATCAAGTATTTAGGAATAAACTTAATGAAGACCACAAAAGAACTGTACAAAGAAAATTATAACAAACTGCTAAAAGAAATCAAACAGGACTTTAAAAAATGGAAGAACATACCATGTTCATGGATTGGAAGACTAAATGTAATTAAGATGTCAACTCTACCTAAACTGTTTTATAGATTCAATGCAATACCAATTAAAATCCCAAGAACTTACTTTGCAGAAATAGAAAAACCAATAACCAAATTTATTTGGAAGGGCAAGGTGCCCTGAATAGTCAAAAATATCTTGAGAAAGAGGAACAAAGTGGGAGGTCTCACACTACCTGACTTTGAAGCATATTACAAAGCTACAGTTCTCAGAACAGCATGATACTTTCATAAGGACAGGGTTACCAATTAACAGAATCAAATGAGTGTTCAGAAATAGACTTTCCCCTCTATGGGCAATTGATCTTTGATAAGGCAGTCAAGCCAATCAACTGGGACAGAACAGCTTCTTCAATAAATGATGTTTGGAGAACTGGATATTCATTTCCAAAAGAATGAAAGAGGACTCTTACCTCACACATTATACAAAAATTAATTCTAATTGGATCAAAGACCTAAACATAAGCACAAAGATCATAAGACTCTTAGAAGAAAACATAGGGCACTACCTTAAAGATCTTGTGATAGGAGGTGTTTTCCTAGGTCTTACACACAAAGTGCAAGCAACTGAAGAACAAATAGACAAATAGAATCTCCTCAAAGTCAAACACTTTTGTACATCAAAGGACTTTGCATAAAAGTAAAAAGGCAGCCTACACAATTGGAGACAATATTTGGAAACCACATATCAGATAAGGCTTTAACATCCTGATTATATAAAGCAATCCTACAACTCAACAACAGAAAGACAACCCAATTAAAAAATGGGCAAAAGATATGGACAGACACTTTTCTGAAGAGGAAATACAAATGGCTCAAAAATATATGAAAAAATGCTTAACTTCACTGGCTATTAAGGAAATGGAAATCAAAACCACAATGAGATACCATCTCACACCATTATCCAAACAACAGAAAATTACAAGTGCTGGAGAGGATGTGGAGAAAGAGGCACACTTATTCATTGCTGGTGGGAAGATCAAATGGTGCAACCACTCTGGAAAACAGTGTGGAGGTTCCTCAGGAAGCTAAGTATAGATTTGCCATATGACCCAGCTATTCCATTCCTAGGTATATATTCAAAGGAACAGAAAGCTAAGACACAAATGGACATTTGTAAACCAATGCTTATTGCAGCATTATTCATGATTGCCAAGAGATGGAAGCAGCCCAAGTGTCCATCAATGGACGAGTGGATAAACAAACTGTGGTATATACACATGATGGAATATTATGCAGCTGTAAGACAGAACAAAAACATGGAACATATAATAATGTGGATGAACCTTGAGGACATTATGTTGAGTGAAGTTAACCAGAAACAAAAGGACAAATACTGTGCAGTCTCACTAATATGAAACAAAACTAATGATCTCACTTTGATACTTAAAAGCTGATAACACAGTCCACCAGGAGATAGAAAGATGGTAAAGGTCAGGCATTTGATTCTGAAGAACTACAGAAATGTTCAGCACGATTGATTGTATAGATCCAGAAATAGATAGCATAATGCTATGTAATGGTAACACAATATTTTAAGTACATGGAACAAAGATGTCTGTGAGTAAAGATGAAAGAGGTGGGATAGGGGAATGTATGACACCAGAGGTAAATATAGATGATGAAGACTGGGACTGTATAACTTGGGAAACACCAGCGTGGCCAAAGACTGTTGCTAAATGTACAAATATAAAAATGTTCTTGCGGGACACTGATTACGTGCTTCAACTTGGCGGGCCTGGGCTGGGGGACCAGATCCACCCCTGGGGAGGGTAGTGGGCACGGGCGACAGCGCCCTCTACAGCCCCCCAGGCCTGGGAAAGTGAGGCCGGAGGCAGGCCCCATTTCCTCACCGAAAATACCACTGTTAGGGGAGGCTTGCCGGAGGGAACCGCCTTTTCCCCACCCCCTTATCTTGCCCGGACACTCCCCATTGCCAGTGCAACTCCCATCACCACCGGTGCGCATACATTGTTGCCAGACACCGTTACGGGAGCAACTCTCGCCCCTTTTCAATCAACCTCCGCGCCCTCTCAGAACCAATCCAAGCCTTTAACCTCTACAGCTACCCCGCCCTCTAAACCGCCCGATATAAGCTTGTACTCTCCCCTAATAAACTCTCTTGGTTTTCTTCATCCTAAAAGAAACGTGTCCCGCCTGTTCCTTTCTCGCCGCCCTCCATACTTTGCACACCTCCCGCCGGGGACCTGGCCAAGTCCCCCGCCTCGCCCTCACCTCTGGGAAAGAGCCCCCACCGCCGGTACCCTCGGAGCAATCCTGGGAGCCTAGGATTTAGCAACCGGCCGCCACCCTCCCCCAGACGAGTCAACTGCGACCGCAGTTCTCATGTGTGGGAGAACAAATGAATGTCAACCATGCAGAGTGCTGAAAAAGGGACAGTATTTGTGAAAAAACATAAAGCAAACTGGACTCTATGGTCAACAATAACATTCCAATATGCTTCCATTAAATGTAACAAAGTCAATATACCAAAGTTAAATGTGTAAGAGAGGGAGATATAAAGAGATATGGGATTCTTGGTAGTGGTATTGTTTTCTGTCCTAACTATTATATTGTATAATATGACATTTTTATTTTTATTTTTATTATCTTTTTTATTATTCACTAAAAAACACAATTTTTCATAATAATCAATATGTTCAAGTGCTAACTGTGGGGCTAAATGTACAACTATGTGATGATGCCATGAACAACTGATTGTACAATGTAGATGGTTGTATGTTATCTGAATATATCCCTATAAGATTGTAGGAAAAATGTAAATAGAGGTCAAAGTGCTGGAGAAAACATGGAGAGAGGGATGCACCTATTTACTGTTGATGAGGAGGCAGAATGGTGCAGCCTTTCTGGAGGTCACTGTGGTGGCTCCACAAGAAGCTAAGAATATATTTTGAAGATCTGAGAGCAGAGACATGAATGGACATTTGCACACTGGGTGTGCACAATTTGCAATGGGTGCAGGTGGCCTGAGTGTACACCAACTGAAGAACAGAATGGTGAACTGTGGCGTATGCATACAATGGTATATTGAGCAACTATGAGAAAGAGTGAAGTTGTGAGACACTCAATGAGGTGAATGGATCCTGTAGACAGCATGTTGAGTGAAGTACACCAGAAACCAAGGCAAACATTATAATGCCTCACCAATATGGACTAACTACAATGTGTAAACTCAGAATTGAATCTTAAAGCACAGCCTAATACAAAAATGATTATTGTACTGGTCCTTATATTGTAAGCTCTTATAGCAGTCAAATCTATTCCTGAATTGTAATGGCTATCTCCAAACTCTGAGATGTTGATCCATTAAAGCATAACTTGACTGGTCTCTGGAACACTGGGTATCTGTGTTACACCTGAAACTCAGAGCTACAGCTCAGCAGATATGAATATCAGTATTAACAAATACAGCAACTGTTACCAAAAAAAAAGCTGAAATAGAGCCCAGAGTTCAATTAGAGATATGAATAAAGCAGATCTGGTTAGGACTAGAACAAATCAGGCCAAAGGGTAAAAGTTGAAACTCACTGTGTTGAAACTTCAACTTCCATGTGAGACCAAGAGAAAAGATTTTTATTTGGTGTAGAATCTATATTTCCTAAACAACTTAACTTCTACAGTCAGTTTGTTCAAACACTACAATTACATGGAACTTTGAATAGGAAGTGAGCTATGGTAGGTCTGTATAGATTAGAATGAAATAGCAACACATCCTAAAGTAATTTGGGCAGAGAATAAAAATATATATATTCAGGGCCCCCCCTGAAGAGCTGGGGAGGATGCAGAGGTGTTGGACTTCCTCACCTGGATTGTTGCTGATGTTCTCACAAACACTGGGAACAGACAGCTTGATGTGCTGGCCCCTATGAACCTTGGTGCTGAAAGGAGAGGCTAAACCTGCTTATAAATGTGCCTTAGTGTCTCCCCCGAGTGCCTCTTTGTTGCTCAGATGTGGCCCTCTTTCTCTAACTAATTCACCTTGGTGGGTGATCTTGCTGCCCTCCCCCCTACATGGGACCTGACTCCCAGGGGTAAATCTCCCTGGCAATGCAGGATATGACTCCTGGGGATGAATCTGGACCCAGCATCATGGGAGTGAGAACATCTTCTTGACCAAAAGGAGGATATGAAATGAAACAAAATAAAGCTTCAGTGGCTGAGAGACTGCAAATGGAATCGAGAGGTCACTTTGGTAGACATTCTTATGCACTACATAGACAAGAATTTTAGGATTTAATATATTGGAATAGCTAGAAGTAAATACCTGAAACTACCAAACTCCAACCCAGTAGCCTTGACTCTTGAAAATGATTGTATAACAATGTAGCTTACAAGGGGTGACAGTGTGATTGTGAAAACCTTGTGAATTGCGCTCTCTTTACCCAGTGTTTGGATGGATGAGTAAAAAAATGGGGACAAAACCTAAATGAAAAATATGGTGGGATGGGGGTGATTTGGGTGTTCCTTTTTATTTTTTATTTTATGTTCAAAAATAGATTGGGGTGATGAATACACAAGTATAAGAAGGTACTGTGAACAGTTGATTGCACTCCATGGATGAATTTATGGTATGTGAATATATCTCAACAAAACTGAATTTTAAATAAAAACTTCCCAGAGTTTCAGTGCATGAAAGGACAAATTCTACTTTCTTAATCAAAACAATGAGCTGAAAGAAATGTGACAAAAGAGATGGAGGATATAAAGGAGACACTGTGTGATCATAAGGAAGAATTTCTAAGTCTGAAAAAACAAATGGCAGAACTTGTGGGAATGAAAGGCACAATAGAAGAGATGAAAAACACAATGGAGACATGCAAGAGCAGACTCAGAGAGGCAAAAGAAAGGATTAATAGAACTGGAGGACAAGATAGCTGAAATCCTACACACACAAGAACAGATAAGGAAACAATGGAAAATATGAGCAAGGGCTCAGTGAACTGAAGGAGAGCATGAAGCACATGATTATACATGTAATAGGTGTCCCAGAAGGAGAAGAGAAGGGAAGAGACAGAAAGAATAATACAGGAAGTAATCAATGAAAATTTCCCATCTCTCATGAAAGACATAAAATTACAGATCCAAAAGCACAGCCTACCTCAAACAGAGTTGATCCAAATAGACCTACTCCTAGACACTTACTAATCAGATTGTGAAATGTCAAAGACAAAGAGAGAATTCTAAAAGCAGTAAGACAAAAGCAATCCATTGCATAAAAGGGAAGCTCAATAAGACTGACTGTGGATTTCCCAGTAGAAACCATGGAGATGAAAAGACAGTGGTATGATATATTTAAGATACTGAAAGAGAAAAACTACCAGCCAAGAATCCTATGTCTGGCAAAACTGTCCTTCAAAAATGAGGGAGAGAATAAAATATTTAAAGATAAACAGACACTGGGAGAGTTTGTGAACAGAAGACCTCCTCTACAAGAAATACTAAAGTGAGTGCTACAGACAGATAGGGAAAGACAGGAGAGAGAGGTTAGAAGAAGAGTGTAGAAATGAAGATATTGAGAGATAGGAAGAGGGCAAAGATCAGGCATTTGATGCTGAAGGAGTACAGAATGTTCAACAGGATTGATTGTATAGATCCAGAAATGGATAGCATAATACTGTGTGATAGTAGCACAATACTGTAAATACACTAAACAAAATGACTGTGAATATGGTTGAAAGAGGAAGGTTAGGGGCATGTAGGACAATAGAAGGAAAGATAGAAGGTAAATACTGTGATGGTATAAGTTAGTGAATCCTAGAGTGGTCAATGATTGTGATTAAATACAAAAATATAAGAATATTTTTACATGAGGGAGACAAATGAATGCCAGCTTTGTGATGTGTTGAAAATGGGATGGTATTGGGAAAGAATACAATCAATGCAAAGTAGAATCTATAAGCAGAGACATGAATGGACATTTGCAAACTGGTGTTCATGGAGGCAGTAATCATGATTTGCAATGGGTGGAGGTGACCTAAGGGAACATTGACTGAAGAATGGAATGGTGTACTATGGTGTATGCATACAGTGGAACATTGAGCAACTACGAGAAGGAGTGAAGCTGTGAGACACACAACGAGGTAAATGGATCCTGTACACAGCATTTGAGTGAAGTACACCAGAAATAAAGGCAAACAATTTAATGCCTCACCAATATGGACTAACTACAATGTATAAACTCAGAATTGAATCTTAGAATATAGTCTAATGTGGACATGGTTATTGTAATAGTTCCTAGATTGTAAGCTCTAACAGCAGTCAACTCTATTCCTGAATTGTAAGGCCTGTCTCTAAACTTTGAGATGCTGATCCCCTAGTGTATAACCTGATTGGTCTCTGGAACAATGCATATCTCTGAGACACCTGAAACTCAGAGCTAGAGCTCGGCAGATATGAATGTCAATATTAGTGCATACAGCCACTGCTAAAAAAAAAAAAAAAAAAAAAAAAAAAAGCTGAAAAAGAGCCCAGACTTCAATTAGTGATATGAATGAAGCAGGTCTGGTTAAGACTAGGGCAAACTGGGCCAAAGGGTAAAGGTTGAAACTGACTGTGTTTTAAAACTTCAACTTCCATATGAGACCAAGGGAAGAGATGCCTATTTAGTACAGGATCTATATTTTCTAAACAGTACAACTCTACAGTTGGTTTGTTCAAACACCACAATTACATGGAACTCTGAATAGGAAGTGAGATACGGTAGGTTAGTATAGGTTACAGTGAAATAATGACACATCCCAAAGTAATTTGGGCATATAATAAAAAATATATTTACAGCCTCCCCCCCCCCAGCCCCAAGGAGCTGGGGGAAGGTGCAGAAGTGTTGGACATGCTCACCTGGACTGCTGTTGATGTTGTCACAAACATTGGGACTGGTGGTTGGATGTGCCAAGCCCTCAATCATGGAGGCCCTTATGAAGCTCATTACTGCAAAGGAGAGGCTAAACTTGCATATAATTGTGACTAAGAGTCTCACCCTGAGTACTCTTTGTTGCTCAGATGTGGCTGTCTCTGTCTCTAACTGAGCCACCTCAGCAGATGAACTCACTCTCACTGCACTCCCCTTTACGTGGGACCTGACTCCCAGGGGTGTAAATCTCCCTGGAAATGCAGGATATGACTCTTGGGGATGAATCCGGTCCCGGCATCTTGGGACTGAGAATATCTTCTTGACCAGAAGGGGGATGCAAAATGAGATGAAATAGTTTCAGTGGCTGAGAGATTTCAAATGGAGTTGAGAGGCTACTCGGGTGGACATTCTTATGCACTATATAGATAACACCTCTTAGGTTTTAAGGTATTGGAATAGCTAGAAGTAAATGCCTGAAACTACCAAACTCCAACCCAACAGTCGGGACTCCTGAAGATGATTATATAATAATATAGATTACAAGGAGTGACAGTATGATTGTGAAAACCTTGTTGATCACATCCCCGTTATCTAGTGTATGGATGGATGAGTAGAAAAATGGGGATAAAAACTAAATGACAAACAGGGTGGGATGGGGGGATGGTTTGGGGGTTCTTTTTTCACTTTTATTTTTTATTCTTACTCTGATTCTTTCTGATGTAAGGAAAATGTTCAGAAATAGATTGTGGTGATGAATCCTTAACTATATGATCGTACTGTGAACAGTTGATTGTGTACCATGGATGATTGTATGGTATGTGAAT
This sequence comes from Choloepus didactylus, assembly GCF_015220235.1. NCBI lineage: Eukaryota > Metazoa > Chordata > Mammalia > Pilosa > Megalonychidae > Choloepus > Choloepus didactylus. The sequence continues at coordinate 3,679,324 of NW_023637579.1, forward strand.
ATATTTCAATAAAACTGAATTTAAAAGAAATTTACAAAAGTAGAATCTATAGGTAACAATAATATTATAATATGCTTCCATTGATTGTAACAAAGGCAATATGTCAAAGCTAAATGTCTATAAAAGGGGGATATAAGGGTGGGGTATGGGATTCTTGGTTTTACTATTGTTGCATTGCTATTTTATTGATTTTGTTTTAATTTTTTCTTTTATTGCTTTTAGTTGTCATTTTTTCTTTCTTTTTTCATTTTTTTCTCTTTTTTTTGCCTCTTCCTCTTTCTTTGTGGGAGAAATGGAATTGTCCTCAGAGAGAGAGTGATGGTGAATGCATAACCATGTGACCATACAGGGAATCATTGATTGTTCACTTAGGAGGGAATGTATGGTATGAATAAAACTGTTTAAAGATAAACAGAAGGATACAAGTACTGGAAAAAATGTGGAGAAAGGGATGTACCTAATCACTGTTGGTGGGGAAGTAGAATGGTGCAGCCCATCTGGAAAGCAGTGTGGTGGTTCCACAGGAAACTAAATTTGGGGTTGCCATATGGTCCTGCAGCCCTGCTATTGGGTATATACCTGGAAGAGCTGAAAAGGGGGAGGTGATTGGACGTTTACACAGTGGGGTTTATGGTGGCGGTATTCATGATTTGCAGTGGATGCAGTGGGCTAAGGGTACATTGACTGATGAATGGAATAGTAAACTGTGGTGTATGCATATGATGAAATATTGAGTTGCTACAAGAAAGAATGAAGCTGTGAAGTATGCAACTATGTGAATGGACATTAAGGACATTATGTTGACTGAAATAAACCAGAAATGAAAAGACAAATATAGTGCCTCACTAATATGGACTAACTATAATATGCAAGCTCTGAGAATTAAATCCAAGAGCATAGGTTATCAGCAGAAGGCTTATGGTAAAGGTTCTTAGACTGTAAGCTCTTACAGAAGTTACATCTGTTTGTGAGTTGTAATGGCTATTTCTAAATTCTGAGATACTGGGCTCTTTGTGGGTAATCTGGTTGGTCCCTGGGAGTTTGGGTATCTTTGTGACACCTGAGACTCAGAGCCAGGGTCCAGGAGCTATGAATGTCATCATTACCCCATACATCAAATGCTTAAGAGCCTAAAAAACAGATCAGACTTCAAGGAATGATGTGAATGAAATAGACTTGGTTAGGACTAAGGTAAATCAGACTAAAGGGTAAAGGACAATAGTGACAATGTTTTAAAACTTCAAATTCTGTCTGAGACCAAAGGAAGAGATGTTTAATATGTGTAAAATCTATATTTCTTGTAACATTCTATGTAATTTAACCTGTAAGGTCAGTTTATTCAAACACTTAAATTTCATGGAACTATGAGTAGGGAATGAAATGTGCTTGGTTTGTGCAGCTTAGTGTGAAGCCCCAATACATACCAGAGTAATTTGGACAGAAGCACTTGGGGGGAAATGTGGAAATATTAAACTTCCCTACCTGGGGAATTACTGATAGTCTTACAAGCATTGAGGACTACCAATTTAGAAAGCCATGCCCTCAATCTTGGGGCTTGCCCTTATGAAGTTTGTTACTGCAAACAAGAGTCTAAGCCTACTTAAAATTGTGCCTGAGTCACCCCTGGAGAATCTCTTTTGTTGCTCAGAAGTGATCTCTCTCTCTCTCTCTCTACCCACTTGAAAGTTGAACTCACTACCCTCCCACTATGTAAGACATGACTCCCAGGGGTGTAAACCACCCTGGCAATATAGGACATGACTCATGGGAATGAGCTTGGCCCTGGCATCAAAGGATTGAGAAAGCCTTCTTGGACCAAAAGGGGGAAGAGAAATAAAACAAAATAAAATGTCAGTGGCTAAGGGACTTCAAATGGAGTCAAGAGGATATTCTGGAGTTTATTCTTATGCCTTATGTGGATATCCATTTTTAGTTTTTAGTGTATTGGAATAGCTAGAAGGAAATACCCAAAACTGTCAAAGCACAATCCAGTAGCCTTGGTTCTTAAAGATGATTATATAACTATATAGCTTACACTGTGTGACCCTGTGATTGTGAAAACGTTATGGCTCCCACACCCTTTATCCAGTATAGAAAAATGAGTATAAAAATGAGGACAAAGAGTAAATAAATTATATGCAGTGCTGGGGGGTATGGCATGTTTTGGGTATTCTTTTTTACTTTAATTTTTACTCTTATTTTTTGTGGTAATGAAAATGTTCAATAATTGATTGTGGTGGTGAATGCACAACTGTATAATTGTACTGTGAACAACTGACTATATCTCTTGGATGATTGTATGGTTTGTGAATATAACATAATAAAATTAAATTATTAAAAAAAGAATTATACATCATGATAAAGTGGGTTGTATCCTAGGTATGCAAGGATGGTTCAACATAAGAAAGTCAATCAATGTAATACACCACATTAACAAAATGATCATATCCATTGACACAGAAAAGGCATGTGACAAAATCCTGCATCCTATCTTGATAAAAATACTTTGAAAGATAGGAATAGAAGGAAACTTCCTCAACATGATTAAGGGCATCCATGAAAAGCCCATACCTAACATCATACTCAGTGATGAAAGACCAAAACTTTCTCTCTAAGATCTAGAATAGCAAATGGATGTTCTGTGTCACCACTGTTATAAAACATTGTGCAAGAAGTTCTAGCTAGAGCAGTTAGGCAAGAAAAAAAATAAACTGCAACCAAATTGGAAAATAAGAAGTAAAACTTTCTCTATTTGCAGATGACATGATGCTATATTTACAAAGTTCCAAAAAAAATCTATGAAGAAAGCTACTAAAGTTGATAAATGAGTTCAGTAAATTGGCAGGATACAAGATCAACACACAAAAATCAGTACTGTTCTTGTATAATAGTAAGGAGCTATCTGAGGAGGAAATCAAGATAAAATTTCCATTTACCATAGCAAGTAAAAAAATAAAATATCTAAGAATAAATTTGATAAAAATGTGGCTTATGAGGGGTGACAATGGGATTCAGAAAGCCATAAGGACCACACTCCCCTTTGTTTAGTTTATGGATGGATGAATAGAAAAATAGGGGAAAGAAACAAACAAACAGACAGACAAAGGCACCCTGTGTTCTTTTTTACTTTAATTTCTCTTTTCACTTTATTATTCTTGTTATTTTTGTGTGTGTGGTAATGAAGGTGTCAGGGATTGATTTTGGTGATGAATGTACAACTATGTAATGGTGCTGTGAACAATCAAATGTACGATTTGTTTTGTATGACTGCATGGTATGTGAATATAGCTCAATAAAATGAATATAAAAAAAGAATAAATTTGGAGTAAGGCTAGATGGCAGCATAGGGAGGTGTGGAATTTATTTATTCCCCTAGAGCAACTAGAAAATAGCCAGGAACAACTGGAAAATTGTCTGGAACAACTGATGGGGAGACATCTGTGACAGGACAACATTGTACACCAGTCAAGAATGGGTGGAATGGTTGACATTGCAGCATAGAACTGCAAGTAAAGCTAAACAAATTGTGGAGCTGGCACCTCTCCCACCACAGCCTGGAAGGCTGAGTTGCAAAACTTTGCTATAGGAAAAAGAAGCAGTATCTACCAGGGAATATAGCTCAACCAAGCTCCAACTGCAGTTTTAATTAACAAATTTGGACTACTGAATACATGCTATGGGCACGGATAAACCCAAAGAAAACAGGAAAGGAATCCCAAGGTTTTTCTGGAAGAGAGGAGGCAGGGCTGATGTAAAACAAAAAATGCATAAATAAAGAGACTTTTGGAGTCCTCTGAGCTCAGAATACTGGAAAATGGCTGTGTCCCAAGAAAAGGGGCACACAGAACTGGGTACCAACTGTGGTTCTTGCCTGGTGAACTGGAGGGCTGGGGACTGGCTCTGAAAAGGGGAATTCTTGCTTTTTTCCATTTTTTTCTCTCTCATTCTAAGTAGCTCATTAGTGAAAGCCTCAAGCAGTCTCAATTGTCAGCAATGACCCAAACAATGGTGGAGTTAAGATAGAGAGTCAAAGAAAAAACTCAAGTGTAGAAGGGACTTCCATAAAGGGCTTATCTTCCTTAAGAAAAGGGAGGAAGACACTAACTCAAGTGGTGACCCTCTCTCAGAGAAACACTTCCCAGGGCCTGGGGTGGGGGGAACAGAAACAACTTAAGCTTAGCTTCTGACACCTTCAGACTCTGGCCAGGACAGGGTCCACTGAGAATTAAATACACCACACCTCTTTATGCTGGTGGGGAGCAGTGGGCTGACAATTGACACCTGCTGGGCAGGATAGGAAAAGCACAGAATCTAGAGGCCTCACAGAAGAGACTGACAGCCTTCTGGGTCTCACCCTCAAGGAAATTTCATACTGAATACAGCCTCCTTCTGAGACCTGGGCCTGTCTGCTCTGGAAAAATCTGATTGGAGTAATCAAGGAAAACAGATGCCTTGACAACAGAAAATTACAGCTCACACTAGGAAGAGCAAAGATATAGCCCAGTCAAAGGAACAAATTTACACTTCTACTGAGATACAGGAACAGAAGCAGCTGATTATTAATCAAACAAATCTCCTAAAACAATTCAAAAATCAAATCAAGTTAAGGGAAGATACGGCAAAAGAGATGAAGGATATAAAGGAGACATTGGGCAACCATAAGAAAGAACTCAGAAGTTTGAAAAAACAATTGGCAGAACTTATGGAAATAAAAGGCACAAGAACTTATGGGAATGAAAGGCACAATAGAAGAGATGAAAAACACAATGGAGACATACAACAGCAAATTTGAAGAGAGAGAAGAAAGCATTCATGAACTGGAGGACAGAACAGCTGAAATCCTACACATGAAAGAACAGATAGGGAAAAGAATGGAAAAATACAAGCTGTGTCTTAGGGAACTGAATGACAAAATGAACTACATGAATATAATTTTGTCATAGGTGTCCCAGAAGGAGAAGAGAAGGGAAAAGGGGTCAAAAAAATAATTGAGGAAATAATCACTGAAAACTTCCCATGTGTTATGAAAGACATAAAATTACAGATCCAAAAAGTGCAGTGTACCCCAAACAGAATAGATCCAAGTAGACTGATTCCAAGACACTTAGTAATCATTTTATCAAATGTCAAAGACAAACAGAGAATTCTGAAAGAAGCAAGAGAAAAGCAATCCATCACATACAAAGGAAGCTCAATAAGACTATGTGCAGATTTGTCAGTAGAAACCATGGAGCAAGCAAGAAGGCAATGGTTTGATATATTTAAGATGCTGAAAGAGAAAAACTGTCAACCAAGAATTCTATATCTGGCAAAACTGTCCTTCAAAAATGAGGGAGAGTGTAAAATATTTTCTGACAAACAGACTTTGAGAGAGTTTGTAAACAGCATACCTGCTCTACAAAAAAATACTAAAATGAGCACTACAGACAGATAGGAAAAGACAGGAGAAAGAGGTTTGAAGAAGAGTGTTAGAAATGAAGACTATCAATAAGGGCAAAAAGAGAGAGAGAGGAAAAATAAAAATAAAATAAGATACAACATATAAAATCCAAAAGACAAAATGGTAGACAGTAGACATTATGTTGAGTGAGATTAGCCAGAAATAGAAGGACAGATAGTGTATGGTCTCACTAATATAGACTAACAACTAGCGAAATTTCAGAGTTGGGAACATGGGTCATCAGGAGATAGAAAGAGGTTAGTGATCAGGCATTTGAAACTGAAGGAGTACAGAAGTTTCAACAGGATTGATTTTATAGATCCAGTAATGGAATGAGTAGCATAATGGTGTGTGATAATAACATGACACTGTAAGAATTCTAATCAGAAAGGAGAGTGAATATGGTTGATTGAGGAAGGCTAAGGGCACATATCATGCAAGAAGGAAAGATAGAAACTAAACACTGGGATTGTATAACTTAGTGAAACCCAGAGTAGCAAATGATGGTGATGAAATGTGCAAATATTAGAATGTTTTTAATGAGAGAGGACAAATGAATGTCAACATCACAAGTGTTGAAAATTGGATGGTATAGGGGAAAAATACAATCAATGCAAACTGGAGTCTATAGTTAATTGCCATTGAAAGATGGTTAATTACCACTGAAAGATGTTTCCATTAATTTTAACAAAGGCAATATACCAAAGCTAAATATTTTTAAGAGGGGAATATAAGGGAGTGATAATGGATTCTTGGTGGTGGTGATGTTGTCTGAACTTTTAATTGTATTTTAATTTTATTTTTCTTCTATGTTTTGTGTGTATATATATATATATACATATCTCCTTCATTTTTTTCTTCTTTTCCTCTTTCTTTGGGGAAGGGATGGAAATATCATCATATAGATTCTTATTGTGAATGCATAATTATATGATTATACATGGGAATAATTGTTTGCTTAGGGTGGATTCTATGGTGTGTGAATAAAACTGCTAAAAAATAAACAGAGGGATACAAGTGCTGGAGAAAATGTGAAGAGGGGGGTGTACCTATTCCTTGTTAGTAGGGGAGTAGAATGGGGCAGCCCAGCTGGAAGGCAGTATGGTGGTTCCACAGGATGCTAACTTTGGAGTTGCCATATGGTCCTGCAATGCCATTATTGGGTATACACTTGCAAGAACTGAGAGCAAGGACATGAGTGGACATTGCACACTGGCGTTTATGGCAGCCATATTCATGATTCACAAAGGATGGAAGTGTCTTGAGGGTACATCAACTGATAAACAGTGATGAATGGTGAACTGTGAACTGTGGTGTATATGTACAATGATCCTGAGTGGTGGCAAGAAGAAATGAAGTTGTGAGGTATACACCTAAGTGAATGGACCTTGAATACAGTACATTGAGTGAAATAAGCCAGAATCAAAGACAGACATTATAACACCTCACTAATATGGACTAAATATATTATGCAAACACTGAGAATTGAATCTGAGAGCGTAGGTTATCGGGGAAGGCTTATGGTAATGGTCCCTAAACTGTAAGCTCTTCAGCAGTCGCATCTATTCATTAGTTGTAATGGTTATCTCTAACTTCTGAGATGCTGAGCTGTTTGTTTATAACCTGGTCAGTTTCTGGACCTTTGGGCATCTGTGTGACAACTGAGACTCAGAGCCAGAGTCCAGCAGGTATGAATGTCAGCACTACCCTATACGGCAAATGTTAAAAAAGCTGAAAAAGAAATCAGACTTCAATTAGAGATATGAATTAAATGAACTTGATTAGAACTAAGGTAAACCAGACTCAAGGGAAAAGTATGATACTGACTGTGTTTTAAAATGTCAACTTCAGTGTGAGGTCATAGGAAGAGATGTTTATTTGGTGCACAATCTATATTTTCTGTAGCACACTATTTAACTTAACTTGTACAGTCAGTTTATTTGAACATCATAATTACATGGAACCTTGAATAGGGGGTGAGATCTGGTTGGTTTGTACAGATTAGCATGAAACCCTGATGCAACTCAGAGTAATTTGGGCAGAGAGTAAGGAGTATTTACAGGGGCCCCTTGAAGGCCTGGGGAGAAGTGTAGAAACATTAAACTTCCCCACCTGGGGAATTCTTGATATTCTCACAAGCATTGGGGACTATCAGCTTATTAGGTCAAGACCTCAAACTTAGGGCTTGTCCTTATGAAGCTTGTTACTGAAAAGGAGAGGCTAAGCCTATGTATAATGCTAACTAAGAGTCACCCCCAGAGAACCTCTTTTGTTGCTCACATGCAACCTGTCTCTCTCTAAGCCCACTCAACAGGTAAACTCACTGCCTGCCCCCCACCTGGGATATGACTCCCAGGGCTGTAAATCTCCCCAGCATGACATGACTCCTGGGAATGAGCCTGGACCCAGCATTGTGGGATTTAGAAAGCCTTCCTGACAATAAAGGGGAAGAGGAATTAAACAAAAAAGTTTCAGTGGCTGAGAGATCTCAAATGGTGTTTAGAGGTCATTCTGGAGGTTATTCTTATGCACTATGTAGCTATCCCTTTTTAGTTTTTAGTGTACTAGAATAACTAGAAGGAAATACCTGAAGCTGTTGAACTACAGTACAGTATTCTTGATTCTTGGAGATGGTCATATAACTATACAACTTGTGTGGTGTGACTGTGTGATTGTGAAAACCTTGTGGCTCACACTCCCTTTATCCAGTGTATGGATAAATTAGTAGAAAAAAAGGGAGATTAAAAGTAAATGAATAATAGGGAGGGAAAAGAAGTATGATATGTTTGGAGTGTTCTTTTTTTACTTTTATTTTTATTTTTATTCTTATTCTTATTTTTTAGAGTAATGAAAATGTTCAAAAAATTGATTGTGCTGATGAATGCACAGCTATGTGATGAGTCTGTAAACAATTGATTGTACATTTTGGGTGATTGTATGTATGTGGATATATCTCAATGAAATTGCATCAATAAAACAGTGTTGTACTGGTGTAAGGATAGACAAAAGATCAATGAAACCAAATTAAGAGTTTAGAAATAGACTTGTATATATATGGTCAATCGATTTTCAACAAAGCAGCCAAGTCCATTTAAGTGGGAAAAAACAGTCTCTTCAACAAGTGGTGTTGGGAAAACTGGATATCCATATCCAAAGCAATGAAAAAGACCCCTAAATCACACTTCATTCAAAAATTAACTCAAAATTGATCAAAGACTTAGCTAAAGAGACAGGATCCTAAAACTCTTAGAAGAAAATGTCAAGAAGCATCTTCAAGATCTTATGGTAGGCAGAGGTTTCTTAGACTTGACACCCAAAGCACAAGCAACAAAAGAAAGAAAAGGCAAATGAGACCTCCTCAAAACTGAATACTTTTTGTGCATCAAAAGACTTCATCAAAAAGGTGAAAAGGCAGCCTACTCAATGGGAGAAAGTATTTGGAAACCACATATCCAATAAGGGTATAATATCCAGAATATATAAAGAAATCCTACAATTCAACAATAAAAAGACAACCAAATTTTTGAAATGGGAAAAAAAAAAGCATTGAATAGATATTTTTCTCAAAGAGGAAATACAAATGGCTAAAAAGCATATGAAAAGATGCTCTGCATCACTAGCTATTAGGGAAATGCAAATCAAAACCACAATGAGATATCATTTCATACCTACTAGAATGGGAACTATTAAATAAATAGAAAAGTATGAGTGTTGGAGAGGTTGTAGAGAAATAGGCACACTTATCCACTGTTATTGGGAATGTAAAATAGTACAGCCATTTGGAACACAGTTTGGCTGTTTCTCAGGAAGCTAAGCATAGAACTGCCACATGACCTGCCTTTTCTGCTACTAGGTTTATACTCATAAAAACTGAAAGCAGGGTTGCCAACAGACATTTTCACATCAATGTTAATACCAGCATTATTCACAACTGCCAAAAGATGAAATAACCCAAGTGTCCATCACCCAGTGAATAGATAAACAAAATGTGTACTTTACATACAATGGAATATTATTCAGCAGTAAAAAGACTGAAGTCCTAAAGCATGCGAAAGCATGGGTGAACCTTGAGGACACTATGTTGAGTGAAATGTCAGACACAAAAGGATGAATATTTATGAACTCACTAATATGAACTAAATATAATAAGTAAACTCATAGAGTTAAGATCTAGAATATAGATTACCAGGAGTTAGAGTGAGGCTTGAGAATGGAGTGGGTACTCAATGTGTGCAGAATTTTTAACTAGTTGAATTTAAATGTTTGGAAAGGGATAGAGGTGACAGCAGCACATTATGGTGACTGTAATAACATCACTCAATTATGTGTGTGGTTGTGGTTGAAAGGGGAAGTTTTGGGTCATGGATATCATTAAAAGGGAAGCAGTAGGTTAGAACATGGGAATGTATAACACAGTGAACCTTGTGGTGGACAATGACTGTGATTAATAGTACAAATATAAGAATGTTCTTTCATGAAGTAGAACAAATATATGACACTATTACAAGGAGTTAATAATAGAGGAGTATATGGAGAAAATGTACCTATTGCAAACCATGTACTGTAGCTAATAGTAATATTTTAATATTCTTTCATCATCAGTAATGTGTACCACACCAATGCTAGGGTTATGAGATGTTTTCTTTTGTTTTGCTTTTTGTTTGAATAATGAAATGTTCAAAAATCAATTGTAGTAAGGAATGCTCAACTATGTAATGATACTGTGAGCCATTGATTGTATACTTTGGATGGATTCTATGGTGTGTAAATATATCTCAATAAAATTACTTAAAAATGGAAAGACTTGAATAGACATCTCTCCAAAGAAGATATACAAATGGCCAAAAATCAGATGAAAAGATGCTCAACCTCAGTAGCCATCAGGGCACTGCAAATCAAAACCATAGTGGTATACCATTTCACACCCATTAAAATGGTTATTTTTAAAAGCATAAAATAAGTGTTGGGGAGGATGCAGAGGGAAAGAAACACTCATTCATTTCTGATGGGAATGCAAAATGGTGCAGCAGTTGTGGAAGACAGTTTGGTGGTTCCTCAGAAAGCTAAATATAGGAATACCATATGACCCAGTACCTTACTACTTGGTATATACCCAAAAATTTTGAAAGCAGATGTTCAGATACTTGCACACTGATGTTAATAGCAGCATTATTCACAATTGTCAAAAGATGGAAGCAACCCAAGTGTCCATCAACTGATGAATGGATAAATAAAATGTGGTATATGCATATAAAGGAATATTATTCAGACATAAAAATGAATGAAGTTCTGACACATTCAACAATAATGATGAACCTTGAACACACTGTGTTGAGTGAAATAAGCCAGACACAAAAGGACGAATATTGTATGATGTCACTGATTTGAAACAATTAGAGTAAGCAAACCCAAAGAATCAGACTCTAGAATATAGGTTCCCGGTGGACAGAGTGGTGATTGGGAATGCGATGTTAAATCTTAAAATGTGCAAGTTTCCTATTTGGAATGATGAAAATGTTTTGTTAATGGATGGTGGTGATGGTAGCTCAACATTGTTAACATAATTAACAGCACTGAGTGAGATTAAAAGGGGAAATGTCAGTTTGTATATATAGTAACAGAAAAAATATTTTCTAAAAAACCCTTGGAACTACACTACACAGTGAACCCTAAGGTAAACCATGGACTTTATTTAATAATACAGTTATAAAAATGTGCTATGATCAATTGTAACAAATGTTCCACACCAACGCAAGGTGTTGGTGTTGGGGTTGTGTTTGGGAATCCTGTATCTTATATTTGTACTGTTCTGTAAACCTATAGTTTCTCTAATAAAAAAATACATTCACAAAATAAATAATAAACAGACAAGTAAAAAGACAACCTACACAATGGGAGAAAATATTTGGAAACCACATATCTAATAAGAGTTTAATATTCAGAATAAATAAGATAAACAAGCCAATTAAAATACATGTGAATAGATATTTCCCCCAAAAATATACAAATGGTGAAAAAAGCACATGAAAAGATGCTCAACATCATTAACCATTCAGGATATACCTATTCACAAATACTAGAATGGCTACTGTTAGAAAAAATGGAAAATAACTGTTGGAGGGGATGCAAAGAAACAAGGACACCTGTTCTTCATTGGCAGGAATGTACAATGGTACAGCCACTATGGAAGACAGTTTTGTGGAACCTCAGAAACTTAAATATGGAATAATCATATGACGCAGCTATCTCACTTCTAGGTATATACCCAAAAGATCTGAAAGCAGCAACTCCAACAGATATTTGCAACATTATTCATAATTTCCTAAAGACGGAAGCAACCCAAGTGTCCATCAATGATGGATAAACAAAATGTAGTATATGAATATTATTCAGCAGTAAAAAGGAATAAATTTCTAATACGTGCAACAACATAGATGAACCTTGAAGACATCATGTTGAGTGAAATAACCAAGACACAGAAGGACAAATATTGTATGTTCTCATTGATATGAAATAATTAAAATAAGCAATTTCATAAAGTCAGAAGCTGGAGTAGAGGATACCAGGGGCTGGATTGGGGATGATTGGGGAGTTAATGCTCAAATTTTACAGGGTTTATATTTTGATTGATGGGACATACAATTTCTAAAGAAGAAGAAGGAGAAGAGGAAGAAGGAGGAGGAGGAGGAGAAGGATGCACAGTAGCTTGTAGTGCAAGTCACCTATACCTCACTATAATACTAAAAATCATGCCTATTGTCATATTAAGGCCATTTTCTTACATACATTCTGTGACTAAGCATGTAGTCAATCTACACATGTTCAATAATTAGATCACCTCTAATTATGTTATCTAGAGCCATTGTGCTTGTTATCCTAAAACCTGTCCATCTTTTGATGCTATAAAACTATTCAGAATTACTCTTCAGGGAGACATATTTTTGGGCTGATAGCCATCTGCTCTCCTGTTTTGCACCAAGCAATAAGCTCTTTCTCTCTTTGAAACTCTGGTATCTCAGGAATCGGTGTTCTCAGACAATGGGTGGAGAATGCACTGCCTGTGTCTGGTAACACTTGGGTCTGGAATATTATGTCTCATAAGTCTTACTAACTCTTTTTAATTCTTAGCGTGAATAGTCCCTTGAAATATGGTTAGGGAATCAATGGATAAACACTGCATTACACACAACTGAGCTGAATGGGATGCCCCTCATGTGGACCCATGGACCCTAAGCCACAATTAAATGAAAGCATTGGTTTGGACTCATTGGCTACAGAAATTGCTTCCAGTTTTATGAGACTTTGGCATTAAAATAATCCTGAAAGGATATTTAAAGATTTGGAAGAAACTGCCCTGGAAGATTGATTGTCCATGAAATGATTATTTATATTCCTCAAACTGTATTCTTAACCAGGAGCTGCCATGTGTCTGTGGCAGAATCTGTGAGCCAGGTGAATTATTATCCCATAGAGGCAGACTCAGGATCTCTGACTGTGTGTGATATGCCATGAGAGATTATAGAAAATAAGATAAACATGAAAGCCACTCAAAGTTAAGACTACAGAAGCAGGAAACAAACCCAGCAGAAAATGTTCATTTTCCATTAATTCACCTCCAGTGTAGCAAGTACTCTAATAGAAAAAGTAGTCATACCCTCCTCCCAGTTTCATCACCACTTACAAGGATGTTGCTTTTGTCCTTTTTTCCTTCTCTTCTAAGTTCCTCCAAACATAGCCTCCAGTCGAGTGACTCCAGCTCAGGAAAGAGAAGGCATTGTAACTGATTACCTTAGTGGTTATGTTCTAGGACTTTAGTTGCCATCTGGTCAAGACAAGACATCTTCCTTGATCTGACTCTGCACTTTGACAATTTTATGCAAAGGAGGAGCTCAGTGTTTGGTGTTTTTTTTCCTACAGCCAAATGATTGAGGTGTAGTAGAGTAGGAAACAGATGATAAAGTCAAAAATGCCAGTGATGTCTGAGCCTCAATGGAGAGGCAGAAACCCCCGCTATACACAAGTTGCCAAAAAATGCATTTATTGTCCTGATGTATTTTCATCTTCATCATCAATCAGCTCTGGTATTAATATTGTTATTATTACTAGAACACTTGATTGTGTAGCTATAATAAAATAAAATAAAATGAATAGCAAAGGACAGATGCAGACTGCTCCAAGGCCAATATGTTAAAGAAGAAACTGTGCATCCCAAAGTTGCAGTGACTTTCTCAAGCTTCCATAATTAATTGGCAGCTGACCTGAGATGAGAACTCAGGAAATGTTTCTGTGCTTTTTTATTACACAATGTTGCCTCTGTAGCATATTTCCTTCTCTTTTTCTCTTTGCTTTGGTAAGTGGGAGAAGAAAGAGAAAGCCTTCATCTCTTGGTGATTTATGGCTTTGTTCCCAGCCTATGACTTTCACTCCATCTTTAGAAATACTGACTTTATTTTGCATGTGTTGTTATAACACACATATTTGTAAAGTCATAGCAATGTCTACTGCAGGAATTCAGATGGAAGGAGGATTTGGGTATTTGAGTCTCCTATTTCTACAATTCAGTACATATACATTTTCTTCTATAAGCATGCAGCAAATTTAGAATGAATAAAATATAAAAAATAATTTCCCCTGAGTCTCAAAGTATGTTCTGAATTTCTTTGCATTTTCTCCATCAAACACCAGACCAGAGGAAAGCATAAGAATAAGAGCCAGGCTGAGAAGTAGTTTCCTAAGCTACAAAGGATTCTGTTGAGCCCTCTACTTTCTGAAATAATTTATGAATATGAAAGTCTAATTTAAGCAACCCAGAAAGACAGAAGGGAATCTTTACGCTGAACTCACAGTGATTACCTCCAAAAGCTCAGAGCAGGCATGGTTAAAGCCCATGGAGATGGAGAACACACTACAGAAGACATTCAGACTCAATTGTCATCTGGAAAGTGGTCCCAATGGCCTCATTAGTATCAGCAAGTATATCCTTCATGGAATAGGTAGGGAATGTCTAGGGCACTAGCTGCTGTCATCTCTTCACATCCCTGTGACCCAGTATACTCATAAAAGCAGATTGCCAGTCCCAGCCCCACTTTTCCACTGTCATCGTGTCCTGAAGGTAAGTCATCTTCTCAGACTGTAACCAAACCTGGGCTGAGATAATAGAAAATGCATTTGGAAATAGGAACCTCAGTTATGCCTTTGGGAATGGCAATGATTTGGGAGATGATGGGGAGAAGTGGTATATCCCAAAAAGAGAGAATAATATGAGCAAAATCACAGTGGCAAAAAAAAAATAGAAATGATTCATGCAGTTTGAGGGAGTAAATTAAACATGATGTCTAGAACTATTGAGGGCAGGGTAGTTAGTCAAGGGATAGAAGCAAGGTCTCTTATCCAGAAAGGTTGATTACTTGGACCTGATAGCAAGTAGCTGAATAGAAGCCAGTGAGAATGATGCTCTTTGTTATAGGCAATTAATTCTGTTATTTATTCGCTATCTTTGCCAAATTTCTAAAATCCAACATCTTCTGTAACATTTTTGGAAATTTATGTTACTAATTAGCTGCAGATCTTAAGGAAAGACTGTTGTCCTAACATAGAGAGCTTACGCAATTACAGCAGTATTACTTCTGAGCTATTGCTTTGTATTCACTTCACATTAAATAATTTTTCAAAGAACATGGTAGAGATGTTAATTCACCAAGAATGTAGCCCAGTGCCTCCCAAAATAATGGGTTTTAAGATTGGCTGATGTTTTTCATGTCACCATGTTCAAAAAACCTTCCCAAAACTATAGCCACCACTGGTCAAGCAGAATGTGTGGTCCAGGAGAGTGAATTTCCCAAATCTCAAAATGGTTAGAGGAGAGTTCTCAGAGGATGTCAGAGATGAGATAAAGAGGATTTCCAACTGTTAGAGTGTGACAGGTAAGAAGAAAAGGCACTGAAGTCAGTATGCCTCTGTCAGTTCCTAGGATCTGTAATTTCCCCACCCCACCCTCTATCTCCCTGTGCCCAATCCCAGGATAGATTTTAGCACCAGATCTGTCATTATGTAAAGGCAAACTCTATGTGGCAAGCATGTATACATATGCTCACTCAAGAGAACTTTGGGCAAAACATGGATGTTGGTTTTTTGCTGGCAAAAAAAAGTCTCCCTATTGCTGACAGGGTGGCGAAGGAATGAAACACAGACACAAAATAAGAAGTTCTGGGAGCAGGGGACTCAGAGCCTTGTAAGCAAAGAGCACCTCTGCTTGCTCCACAGCATATTTATTACCTTCACTTTCTCACAGAAAATAGGGGAGTTACTAACAGGCTAGAGAAAGCAAGAGAGGGAAGTTAGCAAAACAGGGAAGTCAATGACAGACCATCCAAGACTTGCATGCTTCTTGTATCAACAATGTGGGTGCTAGGGAAGTCAAGGATGCATTCCCAGCTCAGGCTATTTTCCCACATATCCCCCTTTTTATTTTTGTATGAAGAACAAAACTTTGCATTGCCAATGTTTACATCTTGTCGCATATCAGAAGGAGCAATCTAGGTACAGGACAGCAGCAAACATTGTCATCATGTTCCAAGACACATATCTTTATGAGACATGCCTGCACAGCATTCCATGCAGGCATGTGGCTTAGCATTCCAAGCCACCACCCCAGATATGGCTTAAGCCACATGGAAGACTCGGTTTCCCACATGTCCCCCTTTTGGCCTCTTCAATGCTGACAAGATGGACCAAGCAGCTTCTTTCTGCTTTAGGTCTGAGAGGGTTTTTCTTGTGCATCTGAGGACTAAGCAAAGACATGCTAGAATTAGTAAAATTACAAATAGACGTCCCAAGAACCAACCACCTAAAGATTTAACCCATATAATAGGATTCAATCATTCAAGGCCATCAGCAATGCCTTGCATAGTTTCTGATTCTGAAAGGATATTGAAATTTGCATTTTGTATATCATCCAGAGTTTCTTGTAATTTTAAAATGTCTAGTGTAATATTATTATAATGTCCAAGTAAATGTTTAACTTTATCCCAATTAAAAGGTGTGTGATTATATTCATGAGGAGTGACACAAAATGATGTATTCCAATCACATTTTACTTTAGATTGATATTGAAAATTTTCCACCTCTTCTCCCAGAAGGAGAACAGCATTTTATAAATCAACAAGGCAAGCATTATTCACTTTATCAATTTGTAGCTGCTCACCCCAAGCTTTGCTTGCATTCTTATGCCACTCTTGGACAAATTCTGTAGTTTGAATTGATTGGTGTAGGGCTGTCCCAGTGACAGCAATTGATTGTTGCTATAGCTATTAAGCCTACAAGAAAAGCAATTAACAATCCAAGAAATCTTTTTGTTCTTTTATATACTTTCTCTAATATTTGTAATAACATATGCATATCAGGTGATGACTCCCAAGGTCTGCATTGTGAAACAAGGAGCCATAGACCTTCTCATCATCTGAGAATAACAACAGTGGCATTAGTAGAGTCTATAGTATTATTTAAGCAAGTATATAATGAACAACTTCTATTTTTCATACAACTAACTTCTTTAGTAATAGTATTAATGGTTATGATTCCTATCCAAAACACATAAGGATCTTTAACACAGGCTTGTATTCCAAAAGTATCTATCTTTGTAAAATTTAGAGTATCATTAGTCTTATCCGTATAATTCCCATCCCATCAGGAGATGCTATGTAAACTAATGGGGAGCCTCCAAAGTGTATCTTGAATGTAGGAATTATTTAAAGTAGGTTTGGGTGGGAACCAGCCAATGCCATGCCAAATAATAGGATATTTAGCCTGGGTTTGAATACTAACAGAATGGTTATAGTTACGGACCTTCCACCTCAACTTCTTGTGATCAGAGCAATTTGCATTGGTACAATTCTGAACTGCATACCCCTTAGGGGACCAGTCAGTTACAATTCCATAGGAACCATTCTGCACCAACACTCCACTAGTTGCTCTACAATCATCCCAATATGCCCTTTGCATCTCTGGCAACAAATAGGCCGTTGGGGAGCATGATCAGTAATAGTAATATATTCATTATAGGCAAAACTATATCCGGATGTTAAAAATAAGGATGATTTTGAAATATTATTTTGTTTGGATATGACTGACAACCATGCTCGCCAGGCTAAGGTTGAACACCATTCACCGTGACCTACACACAAGGGTAAATGTGTGAAGGCCAATGATTGAGAATAATTTTTTCCTTCATCCTCAGGAAACTGGGGAAGTCTCTCATCAATTGAAGGAGGCAGCCAAGTACCATTGCCAAAGTATACCATGGGGGAGGGATGATCCCACTCTACAGGTTGCAGCAATGGGGGGTTAGGAATGTAAGCCCCATAGGTATAATTTCCAGAATGAGCACATGCCAGAGATATACTCACAGCAATAGCAATAAGAGCCAACATTGCTGCCATCAGGTTAGAACCTGTCATAGGCAGCTTGTCCCGTTGGACTTGTTTTTCAGCATCCTGACATAATTTCTTTATCTCCCCCCAGGTGGGATGCCAAGCTTCTCTAGTTCAGGGTGTTGGCCCGATCACTGTTGTCTTCAGAGTCAGCCCCTGCATCTGCATCACTGGCAGCTTGACGTCCCACAGCCATTTTCTTTTCCTCCCCGGAGTCATGATATGGCTTGAGTCGTGGAGCCGGAACCCAAATTGGTGCCCGTCCATCACCTGGGGAAACACAAGCATAACCTCATCCCCATGTTAACAATGTACCCATTGTCCACTCATTAGTCAATACATCTTTCCACCATATAGTGTGTGCCTTGTGAAAGTAATGTTTTAACATTGTTTTTTCTGCTGGGAAATGTCGCTCTGCTGTGGTGCCTCCCAGCTTCTCATAAAAATTTAACAAGTTTAAAGTAAACAGGGCTCCTGACAAGCGCTCATGAGGAGTCCTGTCATCTCCCCCTTTTTGTCTTGTAAGCATAGTTTTTAAGGTATAATGTGCATGTTCAACAATTGCTTGTCCCTGTGGATTATAAGGGATACCTGTGGTGTGATGAATACCCCAGGCAGTAGTAAAAGTAGCAAACTTTGCAGAAACATAGGACCATTGTCAGTTTTTAGGGTCTGAGGCAAGCCCATAAAAGCAAAACAAGCAAAGAGGTGGGCGTGAACATGGTGGAATGTTTCACCAGATTGTGCTGTAGCCCAAAGAAAACCAGAATAGGTATCAATACCAACATGAACTGCAGCTAAACGGCCAAAAGATGGGATATGAGTAACGTCCATTTGCCAGAGATCATTAAGAGCAAGACCTTGCTGTATGCCAGAGAGGCGAGCAGGCTTAACCCGCGGAGTGCCGCCAGGCATGGGAAGAGATGGTGGGGGAGGTGGGGGCCATTCTTCCCAGGAAGGGGCTGTGGGGGGTTTAGAGCAAGAATAAAAGACTTTAGTACTCTTAATCTGGTCTTTATCATCATCGGAAAGGGGATCAGGATCAACATCATCTTCAAGCTCATCCCCCTCCTCCTCATCATCAGTTTTTAAGGGCTCAAGAACAGATTTAATTAAAGTCCAGGTGGACCAAATAGTAATGGGCAGGCTAACTCCCTGCAAATGTTTTTGCTTTAACTCTTTACCTACCCATTCCCAGTCATGCAATTCAAGAGAGCCAAGGGTAGGAAACCAGGAACAATATTTTTCAAAAACCTGCAATAATTCCAAAATCTGTGATTTCCCCACCTTAACACCACCGGCCCACAGCAGCTGTCACAGAAGGGAAATATATGGCACATATTTATCATCCTTCAACATTACCCATTACCCTGCTATTATGCTCGGGGTTGTTCTACAAGGAACACATAAAAACATGGCCATTACCTCCACCCAAGTTCCAGCACCACTATACCTCAGTCATTCAAGTGATTCTTCTATCAGGAACCAGGTCTGGTTCTTAAGGCCCCAACATGGGGCACCAGTTATTGCTGACAGGGTGGTGAAGGAATGAAACATGGACACAAAATATAAAGTTCTGGGAGCAGGGGACTCAGAGCCTTGTAGACAAAGACCACCTCTGCTTGCTCCACAGCATATTTATTAGCTTCACTTTCTCACAGAAAATAGGGGAGTTACTAACAGGCCGGAGAAAGCAAGATAGGGAAGTTAGCAAAACAGGGAAGTCAATGACAGACCATCCAAGACTTGCATGCTTCTTGTATCAACAATGTGGGTGCTAGGGAAGTCAAGGATGCATTCCCAGCTCAGGCTATTTTCCCACATCTCCCAAAATTCTTGTGCCCTCAAGGATTTGTACTAAACCGAGTTGGGTGGATTAATGTGAGTGGCTGGAATTTGGCATAGAAGGGTCACAGCAGCTGTGGAAATAATAACAGAACTTAAGAAGTCTGCCACTGTGAAAGAAACACAATATAATAGATGTGCTGTTGTAGAAAAGATATCAGAGCACAGATACTGAATGAAGTTTCCTAAACTTGGAGTGGAATGACCCAAGTTTACTGAATAAGATAGTCCTGGAACTGAAAAGGAGCCCATTTGTTTAGAAATGTGACAAGTCAGATGATATAGCCCAAATGAAGATGTTTCAAATGAATGAAACATAATGGACAAAATAGAGCCTGTACATGAAACCTTTATGAGGTGGCTGAATTCCTGCTTAAAAGCAGAAGTAGGGCTATGTATTAATCAGGGTTCTCTAGAAAAACAGAACCAACAGGAGGTATCTGTAAATATTTTGAGATTTTTATAAGAATTTGTCTCATGTGACTGTGGGGATGGGCAAATCCAAATTCC
Organism: Choloepus didactylus; assembly: GCF_015220235.1. NCBI lineage: Eukaryota > Metazoa > Chordata > Mammalia > Pilosa > Megalonychidae > Choloepus > Choloepus didactylus. The sequence goes on from NW_023637579.1 coordinate 3,699,547, forward strand.
ATAGGGCAGGCCACAAGCTGGGAACTCCAATGAAGGTTTCCAATGAATTCTCCAGGAGAAGCTGGCTGGCTGAAGTAGAGATGGAAATTCTTCTGCCTGCAAAATCATCACTTCTTCTAAAGCCTTCAAGTAATTGGATGAGACTTCTCTCATTGCTGAAGGCAATCTCCTCAGTTGATTGCAGACATAATCATCCATAAATGAATCAACTTACTGGTGATTGAAGTCCATGAAATGTCCTCACAGTAACAATCAGGCCAGTGCTTGCTTGACCAGACAGCTGGACACCATAAGCTGGCCAAGTGACACACGAACTTTACCATCACAGGCTAGAACTCAAATCTCAGATCAGCTCCCAATATATCCTGTTCTTATGAAACATGCAAGGCATTAATTAGTATAGTTGCAACTGAAAAAAAAAAAAAAACCTAGAACCACAAGGGGATATAGGTAATGTGGGTCGAGAAAAATATTACTAAGGAGTCAAGGAATATGGAAAAGGGAGGTAGAAGCTCACCATAAAGAAAATTAACCTGCTTTGCCACTTCCCTACCAGGGTATGCCCAGAACTATCTCTTCCTTCCCTGGTGTTATAGGGTGCATGCTGTCCTAGTCGTTCCCAGATTCATCTTACAGCTCTAAGTATGGAACTCCTACAAGAGTGGCTCAGAGTGGAAGGGGTGAGAAAATGAACAAAGCATGAACCAGTCCCTGAAGGATAATATTGTTACATGAATGCACCACGTTTGCCTAGGGATACTGGAGAATAACCTGGAAGCCAATTATATCAGCTGAAGAGTAAAGAGGCAGTCACAAATATTGAGTACTAATTTTACCTTCATGAGTTTTATTACTGACCATTATCACTGAGAAGTAAGAGAAGAGGTACTGCTAACATACTGTTTTGCAGGAAGGAAACTGATGGTCAGAGATGGCAATTGTCTGACTGCAGTTGCAAATCAGTAAATATTTAGTGAGTGCTCTCCTGTGCAAGTCACTTTGCGTGATGCTGAAATGAGTAAAGGGATATGCCTGCCCTAAGGAACTGAAAACCTCTTGCAAATGTATTGCACCCTTTTTATTCAAAATGAGCAAGACCTGCGTGTGTACTTTCCCTATTGAGAATTACGGTTCCTTGAGTTTTCAAAAGCCTGAGAAATCAGTATCTGCAGATAACGAGCATAGTAAGATTTTATTGGCTCAGAGTTTTCCATATCAGGATTTTCCATGGAGTATCAATACCTAGAGTAGCCATTTGTAAGAAAATAACACTTAAGAATGAAAACAGGATCAAGTATGGAAAGAAATGAATAAAAGTCTGAAAAGGTAGAGTGCATGTATTTTTAAATTATTTAATATTAATAACAATTAAATAACTATAGCAAGCATGCTTGAGTGATACAAACAGATTGAAAATTTGGGCAATCCAGGTATTTAGGATGTAGTTGGGGAGAGGAATTTCATCATGAGGTACAGCCTAAGATAGTCTTTTCCTAAATTCTGGTAACTGATATAAAGCTTACTTCTGTAAGGCTGTGGAAGTGGCAGGCACCGTGAGAGCATAGCCATCAGAGTGCCTGAAGACTGGAATGAAGCTCTGACATGACTGGGGATTGGAGTTGAAAGAAGAGCCACCATTTGGATGGGGCACTCGCAGGTCAACGTGTTCTGAGCAAAGTCAGCAGATCACATAGCTGGAGGAAGGGGCACGAGTTGGAGAGGAACCAGAGATCATTGGATTTGATGGAGGGTGGGGCAGGACTGAGAGGCCTGGTGGTGATTGTTCAATTAAATATTTTAAATTTACATTTAGGGAAGAGGGTCTATAAAAGGAGTTCCTGAAGGTAAAAAGGGATAACAAAACGAAGCAGATTGTGTGAAATCAGGGGCCCCTGCAGCAATCGACCATGATGGAAAGTGGAGCTGGGCTACCATGTGCATGAGTGAGCAGTGGAAAGGGAGATGCAGAGAGCATGGACAGGAGCAGAAGGGGAAGTCTGGGGATGGACTTAGTGTGTGTGTTCAGCAGGGAGTGAGGAGGAGGATGTTCTAGGCTTCCTCATTTCCCTTATGCCATGACTCCATTCCATAACATGCATAATGTCCAACACAGACACACTTGATGCCCCTGCAAAGTGGGAAATTTGCATGAAGCCTATTTACATGATACTTTGCCTTTACTTCCATTTACACACCTTTGTTGTGCTCTTCTCTTTCTTAAATGGGTCCTGACTGACCAAGACTGTTCTTGGATTCACTAGTCTTCTCTACCATCTGCAACCACTACTTCCTGCAGTTGAGGCTTTCTCTAGAGTTTTCCATGATCTGTCAAGGCTGGATTGGTCAGAATTATGGGGCATGAATGACAAGAGTAGGGACCAACTTCCTGAGAAACCACAAAGCCAGTGCTTCAGTGTCTTGGCTGAGTAGAGGTCCAGAGCTGACCCCCTTGGCCAAACCACTGCTGGTTACAGAGGAGAGATTTGTAATGAACAGAATGGTGTATTACTAGCCTTTCCTAGACCAGCTCACACAAACATGTCCTTCAGGAATGACCAATCACCAGTAGTAACATTCATACATGGTGTCACAGTCCATCAGAGGAAGTGCCAAAGCTAGCAGGAAACCATGTGCAGTTTGAAAATATCACTGAGGTAATTTTGATTTCCAACTACATTCAAGGTTTGAGGTACACATACATACATTATTAAGAAAACCACAGGCAACTCCATAGAGCTGAGGACAAAATGGGACAAGCATATTTAGTAAACTAAAATTTTCTAAATGGGAGATCAACTGGCTCAACCTTTTTTAAATAGGGGAGGAGAGCAACTAAGTATCTGCTTGCTGACAATTACAAATAGAATACCACCTAATGGTATGGTGTCATGAAGTATGGCATCAATTCATGAAATCATGGTGGCTCAATGGAAATATACCTAAGTGACCCAACATTAAATGAACAATTCTGCTCATTGGGAAAGAAATGGACATGCCTCAGGTTGAGTACAGAATTGGTCCTGTTTTTATGGAGCTAGAAAATGCAAATTTTAACCCAAAATCACTTAAGCAGAAGCAAAAGGTAGCCTTGATTTTAAAGGAAAGGGGTAGAAGTCTCAAGTAATGTTGCAAAAGGATTGCAAGGGATCATTTTGTACATTCACCTACCACATCCTTACCTTCCAGCAGTTTGCTAGACTACTCCAAGTCTGAAGAAATTAGCAACTGAAAAGTGTTCAAGAAGGGATATGAAAAGAATGCCAGGGAAAATATTAAGACACAGCAGGCATTTTCACTAAAAATCAGAAACTACTTCCCTCAGCCTATCCGTGATTTGTTGCTCTTCCCAATTCCAGAGAGGTACTGGATGGATATGGCTAATGACTCCACCCCAGAAGGCTTCATCCTCCTGGGCTTCTCAGATAACCCCAGGCTGGAAAGGACCCTCTTTGTGGCCGTGTCCATCTTTTACACACTCACCCTCGTGGGTAACGTCACCATCATACTCCTGTCTCGTGTAGACTCTCACCTACACACCCCCATGTACTTCTTCCTCACCCAGCTCTCCTTCCTGGATCTCTGCTTTACCACCAGTTGCATTCCCCAGATGCTGGTTAATCTTTGGGGCCCAGACAAGACCATCAGCTACCTGGGATGTGCGGCTCAGCTCTACATCTTCCTGGGACTGGGCGCTGCGGAGTGCGTCCTGCTGCTTGTCATGGCCTTGGACCGCTACATGGCTGTGTGTCAACCTCTGCATTACACCATCACGATGCACCCACAGCTGTGCCAGAAGTTAGCATCCCTGGTCTGGGCGAGCGGGTTCTTTGGCACCTTGATGCAGTCCCCCACCACCATGAGGCTGCCCTTCTGCCGTCACCACCGGGTGGACGACTTCGTGTGCGAAGTCCCTGCGCTGATCCGCCTCTCCTGTGGAGACACGCGCGCCAACGAACTCCAGATCTCAGTGATCGGGATCGTTTTCCTCCTGCTGCCACTTCTGCTCATCCTGGTTTCCTACGGCCGCATTGCCCAAGCAGTGCTGGCCATCCAGTCCGAGGAGGGCAGGCGCAAGGCCTTCCAGACCTGCTCCTCCCACCTGGGCGTCGTGTTCCTCTTCTACTGCAGCATCACCACCGTCTACATGCAGCCCCGGAGCCAGTTCTCCCAGAAGGGAGGGAAGTTCCTGACTCTTCTCTATACCGTGGTGACCCCCTCTCTCAACCCCCTCATCTACACCTTGAGGAACAAGGATGTGAAGGATGCTCTCAAGAGGGTATTTGGGAAGGGCAGAAAGGCCAGTGAGGAACGACGGGGTCAGACTCAAGGGTGAAGTCAGCTTTTGTCGCAGCATTAAACTTGTGAGACTTGGCGAACGGGGGACTCCTGCAAGCGACACTAGTAAAAGGTCAATAGTGGGATTTATCCACACGCATTTTCTTCTTCATAGGTTTTTTTTTAATTCAGTTTTATTGAAATATATTCATATAACACAATCATCCATGGTGTACAATCAACTGTTCACAGTACGATCATATAGTTATGCATTCATCATCCCAATCAATTTTTGAACTTTCTCTTTACACCAGAAAGAACAAAAAATAAGAATGAAAGATAAAGGTGAAAAAGAACGCCCAAATCAGCCCCCCATCCCATCCTATTTTTCATTTAGTTTTTGTCCCCATTTTTCTACTCATCCATCCATACACTAGATAAAGGGAGTATGATCCACAAGGTTTTCACAATCACACTGTCACCCCTTGTAATCTACATTATTATACAGTCATCTTCAGGAGTCCAGACTACTGGGTTGGAGTTTGGTAGTTTCAGGTATTTACTTCTAGCTATTCCAATACATTAAAACCTAAGAGGTGTTATCTATATAGTGCATAAGAATGTCCACCCGAGTGACCTCTCGACTCCATTTGAAATCTCTCAGCCACTGAAACTCGTCTCATTTTGCATCCCCCTTTTGGTCAAGAAGATAGTCTCAATCCCATGATGCTGGGTCCAGATTCATCCTTGGAAGTCATATCCTGTGTTGCCAGGGAGATTTACACCCCTGGGAGTCGGGTCCCACATAGCGGGGAGGGCAGTGAGTTCACCTGCCAAGGTGGCTTAGCTAGAGAGAGAGAGAGAGAGAGAGAGAGAGAGAGAGGGCCACATCTGAGCAAGAAAGAGGTACTCAGGGGGAGACTCTTAGGCACAATTATATGCAAGTTTAGCCTCTCCTTTGCAGTAACGAGCCCCACAAGGGCAAGTCCCATGCTCGAGGGCTCAGCACATGAAACCACCAGTCCCAATGTTTGTGACAACATCAACACCAGTCCAGGTGAGGAAGTCCAACACTTCTGCACCTTCCCCCAGCTCCTCAGGGTGGGGTGGGGGGGGGTGCTGAAAATATATTTTTTATTCTTTGCCCAAATTACTTTGGGATGTGTCACTATTTCACTCTAACCTATACTAACCTACCGTATGTCACTTCCTATTCAAAGTTCCATGTAACTGTGGTGTTTGAACAAACCAACTGTAGAGTTATACTGTTTAGAAAATATAGATCCTGCACCAAATAGATGTCTTTTCACTTGGTCTCACATGGAAGTTGAAATTTTAAAACACAGTCAGTTTCAACCTTTACCCTTTGGCCCAGTTTGCATGATAGGGATTCTTAAAACTATGGCTCAACGGACTGGCTCAAGGAGCAGAAATTCGTACCTCCTACTTCTGAGTTGGGAGTATCTGCTGACTGCTGATGTCATTGTGGGGTCGTGAAGTGCTGGTTCTGCATGACACTACCCATTGCAGAATCTTGACTCATCACGATTCAATTGCTGTTACTGAATCAACTGCCGCTGCTGGGGTGAAGGAGCATTCCTAGGGTCATATAAACAAAAACAGGAAGCAAACAGGGAAAAGCAGGTATCCATCCCTGTGCCCCCACTGGACGGCAGTCACCTGCCTCCATCACCCCTCCATGGGTGAAGCTTAATGAGGAGCCAGCAAGCAAAGGAGAATTGTAGTGTGCACACTCCCAGTCCCAGCCTCACAGAGGATCTCATCCAGGGGTGGATTTGGAGCCAAGAGACACTGGCTCAATTACTGGGACATGTGTGACACACCACACAGCTCTACACACAAGAAAAGCAACCCACAGTACAGAGTCCTAATTAGGAAGACCATAGCAATAGGGTCAGTTTATTCAGTCTGCTCCATATTCTTTCAAAACTCTTACATTCTTATGATTAAATTTAAATTAAATTTTTAATTAAGTTTTCATTTTGAGATAATAATGGATGCATATGCAATTATAAGAAATAATACAGAGACCCCATTTTCCCACTTTTATCCAGTTTTCCCATTTGTCCAGTTTCCCACAGTGGCAACACCTTGAAAAATGGTAGTATAATGCCACAATCAGAATACTGGCATTGCTACACACAAGATCATTTTCAAGACCCAAAGGATCCCTTATGTTGCGCTTTTTAGCCATAGCCATAACCAGTTCCTTCACAACTGCCCCCTCTTTAACCTCTGGCAACATACAGTCTGTTCTCTGTCTCTATATGTGTTACCTCAAAAATGTTATACAAATGGAATTCTGCAGGATGTAACTGATTTTTTTTCATGCAGCATATTTCCGTGGGGATTCACCCCAATTTTTTGCTTGCATATCAACAGTTTTTCCCTTTTATTATCAAAGAGAATTCCATGGCTAGGATATACCACAATTTGTTTGACTATTCACCGACTGATGGACAGCTGGGTTGTTTCCAGTTTTTAGCTATTACTAATAAAGCAGTTATGAACATTGGTGGACAACTTTTGTAATGATCATACATTTGCATCTCCCTGGGATAAATTCCCAATAGAACAATTGCTGTGTCATGTGCTAAACACGTTTGATTTTGTAAGGAACTGCCATGCTCATTTCCTCAATGCCTATTCATTTTATATTCCGACTAGCACCGTATGAGTGATCAGTTTCTCCACATCCTTAACAGCATTCTTGTCATTATTTTTCATTTTCACAATTATAAATGGTGTGCAGTGACACCTCATGGTGGCTTTAATTTGCATTTCCTAATAGCTATTGATAATGACTAACTTTTCATCCTTCATCAGTGTTTCTCCTTCAGGTCTTTTGCCCATTTTCTAATTGGACGTTTTGGCCTTTATTTGAATTTGTGATTTCTTTATATATTATAAATTTATGACTTTTGTCACATATGTGGTTTGAAATATTTTCGCACAGTCTGTGGCTTGTCTTTTCATCCTCTTAATAGGTTTTTCACACAGCAAAAGTTCATTATTTGGACAAAGTCCAGTTTTTCAATTTTTCGTTTTATGGATCACGCTTTAGGTATTATATCTAAAAAGTCTTCTTGAAATTTTCTTCTATGTTCTTTTTTTCTAAAAGTTTTATGTTATATATGTAAGTATGTAACCCATATTGAGTTAACTTTTGTATAAATTGAGGTTTTTTTGTTTTTTGCACATGGATATCCAATTACCAGCACTGTTGGACAGCTTCTTCAACTCCAAATTTGGGACATATGAGACAAAAAGAAAACCCAGGGAACTCACTATTGTCAGTCCCTAGTCATTCTGCCTTCTTCTCTCTGCTTTTCAGAGAGTTCTTCTGTTAGTTTTATATACAACATACCAGGTTTTTAGTTGCAATTATGGAAGAAATAGGAATAGAATACCTATTCGACATTTCCAGAAACAAAATTCTAGTGGAATTAATTTTTATAAGGTTTTTTTGACTGAAAAAATGTTTATTGACTGAAGCATAATCTACAAATGCAGACCCCTAGACCCCAAGAGTAAAAGAAAACTTTTTCTTATCAGAGTAAAGTGCAGCCTTTACTTTACTTCATATAAAAATGTGTGTCTTCCTGGACCCTAGAAACTTACTGCACAAAGTGTGAGACAGGCAGTATCAGTAAGACCTGGGGCTTATTAGAAATGCAGAATTGCAGCCCCCCAGACCCACTGGACCTTAATCTGCATTTCCACCAGTTACTGGGTGATACACTTACATTAGAATTGGGGAAGTACTGCCCCAGGGTATGCTCACCAAAGGCTGAACTGGCCTGAAACTTTACTTGACAGAAATGAGTATATCCGCAAACATAGAACAACATCCGTTTCCTGGGAGACTTTCCCTTGCTTCAGCCTTGATAAACTGTGAACTTATCTCAAAAGTTTTGATAAGTTATAAATTGCTGAATTAACACAGCCCATAACTTTTTTGATAATCTATAGCCTTCATGGATAAAACTATTTAGTACCCTTCCTTTTGTTTTCTTCATCTCCCTTTTCCTTCTTCTCACTTTATTTTTCTTCTTCCTTAAACAGTTCATCAATTTGTTTTAACTTCTTTGTTTTTACTATTTATTTTATTGCTCTTTGTGGGAAGGGTTAGATAGAATTTAGCTGTCCCAAAAATGTGCTGTCCACAAGGCAGAGATTCTTCCTATTTTTTATTTGTATAATAATTAACAACCTGGTGAAATTTAGGCCTCTTTCCCATTTCAACTTGTTCTGAAATAGAGTTAGAGAAGTAAAGACAGTGAAGTTTGGAGGGCTTGCATCCAGTACATTGTGTAGACACTGACTTTGCCTTCTAAGGAACATGTATAAACAGCATCTGATAGGCTCACTTAGTGGAATGATGGAGCAAGCACAAATAAAGCAGACTTATGAAACAGTGGGATTCTCCACTAAGAGAAGCCAACATTCCCTGAGAAGTGACTGATTCTAAGACTAGCACAGGAGAAGTCCAAGAAGAGCCTGGAATATCTTGTGCCAAAAAAAAAAAAAGGAAGTAGAGTGACATAAAGGAAAATGGCACAGTAAGAAACTATGAAGATTTGCCCCATCTTTAAAATCATGAAAAAAACCTGGAAAACATGTCAGAATCAACTTTTCGGAACTCTGAAAATTTACCAAAGTGTTACAGCAACCCAGGGAGCATTTGTTAAAGAAAAGCAGCAGAACCTTGGGAATAAATGACATTTTAACTTGTACTAGTATCTTCCCCTGCTTTCTGCCTCGAGGACACTGTTGAAACATAACAGTCTGCCATCACAGAACTGAAAGGAACAGAACAGAAGTGGAGCTCTTTCAATGCCTCATTTCCAAAGAATTGTCATTATTTGGCTTGTCTGTGTTTCCTGGAAAACTCCCCTTAAAAAGAAAAATTACAGAAATTGTTTAACATCTTACCATCTGAAATGGTGGATAATAGTTAAGGGCAAACAATAGATTAACCAAGAAGCTTAAAAGGGGAGGAATGAGGTGCCCATGGGACTTTGAAAAGCTGAACCTTGTTCCTGAACAGAGCTATGTGCCTGCCCGGGAAACACTTGAAAATCCCTAAGACGTCACCTGTGTCTGACCTTGGGGTTCTGCACAAGCAGGATGGGGAGGCTATCGCAGAGTTCTCAACTGCCTGGCTCAGTATGGAAGGCATTCCCAACAATGCACAGAAAGTCTCTTAGCAAAGACTGAGACTTATCGGATCCAGGTGTTTAAGGAAATCTCTGTCCAATCATTAGCTAATGACTAAACTTACCAAGTAGAGATTTCAGCGGTCACACATGGCGAAGCGGTCAGACTTTACAAAATTAGTTCAGAAATGTTGCCAAACAAACAAAAACACAAACCACAAGCAGCAGCGACAACAAATGCAGGAGAAGAGGGAGGAGCTGATTTCCAGAGTTGCCACATTATATTAAAGTGTTCAGTTTTCAAAAAAATTATGAGACATGCAAAGAAATAAGAAAGTATGGTCCATATAGAAAAAAAAAGCAATCAGTAGAAACTGTACATGATGAAACTAGGCATTGGACTTACTAGACAAAGACTTTAAATCAAGTGTCCTAAATAAGTTCAAAGAGCTAAAGAAAATCATGGATAAAGGAAACCAGGAGAATGTTGTTTCACAAACTAGAGATTATCAATAGAGATGTAAATTATAAAAAAGAATCAAAAAGAAATTCTAGGAAAATATTGGCTCATCCTTAGCAAAAAGAGAGGAGAAAGGGTCTGTTTATAGATCTATATGCAGGTGGTTGAGGCTTGGTTTTCCTGAGACAATGGTCAGTTTTTCTTAGTAAAAGGAAAAGGGGCAAAGGTCTATTTACAGGCATATGAGCAAGCAGAGGACCCAGAGTTGTTCTCTTAGTCATCAACTCTAAGAACAAGAGGCTTTGCAGATGGACAGATCTGATTTCATGCAAACTCCTAATCCCCACCACACCCAGCTGCTTCTCCTATGGTTTTATTCTTTTATGAGTCTCAGTAAACAACAGCTCCTTCCTGCCAATTTTTCAAGCATTAGTCCTGGAGTTGCTTTGACTGCTTTTTATTTTTCTCACGCCATATCCATCCATTGGCATAGTCTGTTGTCTCTAACTTCAAATGACATCCATAATTTGACTACACTCATCATCTCCACTGCTACCAAGGCACCATCATCTCTGGCTATATTTCTGAACTTCCCTTGAATTGGCCTCCCTACATATATTTCCATCCCCTACAACAGCCACAACTATCTTGCTAAAACATAAGTCAGATTCCAACACTCTTCTGCTCAAAATTTTCCATTGGCTCCCTAGCACGTGCAGAGCAAAACTCAAATGCATAGAGTGACCTACCAGAGTTTCCCACAGTGACCCCATCTGACAGTACTCCAGTTACAAGGGCTTCATGGCATTTCCTCAAACCAGGAATCCCATCCACAGTTCAGATATTTGGGCCAGCTGTTCCCTTAACATGGAACACACTTCTCTGCCATATATGCAAGCCTCACTCCCCCTCTTCCTTTAGGGTCTGCTAAACATCACTTTCTCAGAGAAACCCAAATCAAAATTATATACCTCTCCTCCAATACTCACTGCTCTCCCTGTTTGTGTGTATGTATGTGTGTACCTGTGAAATATGAAACAGAAAAAATTCATAAAGCAATAATATGTTTTACATGTAAAAGCCACAAAACTTTTAGAAGACATAGAAGTTATTTTCAGAGCCTAAGGATTAGTAAATAATTATTAGATATAATACCAAAAGCACAATTCCTGAAAGAAAAAAATTGATAAATTGAACTTCATCAAATGGCAAACTTTTTCTCTGTGGAGGACCTTATTAAGAAAATGAGGAGACAAGCTACTGGATGGAAGAAAATATTTTCAAACCACATGTCTGACAAAGGACTCAAATCTAGAATATATAAAGAACTCTTAAACTCAACAATAAAAAAATAAGAAAAAATAGAACTCAATTAGAAAAAAGAAAAAAGATTTGAACAGATATTTCACCAAAGAGGAAATGCAGGTGGCAAATAAGTACCTGAAAAAATGTTCAATATCATTAGCCAGTAGGCAAATGCAAATTAAAACTACAATGAGATACCGCTGCACATCTATCACTATGGCAAAAAAAAAAAAAAAAAAAAGGTGACAAGGCCAAATGTTGGCAAGTGTGCAGAAAAGCTCAATTACTCATGCATTGCTGGTAGGATTAACAGTCAAGCCACTTTTGAAAACACTTTAGCAGTTTCCTAAAAAGCTGCACAACAGCTACCAGTCAACCCAGAAATTGCATCTCTGGGCATTTATCCCAGAAAAGTGAAAAGGTATTCACACAGAAACCCTGTGTATGAAAGGATATAGCAGCTTTATGGATAATTGTCAAAAAAAAAAAGAAGACTGGACACCACCAAAATGTCCTTCATTATGTGAGTGGTTAAACAAACTGTATTCTATCCACATCATGGAATACAACTCAGCAATAAAAAAAAAAGTGAACTGTTATATAGAGCCTCTTGGATGAAACTCAAGGACATTATGCTGAGGGAAAAAGGCAATTTCAAAAGGTCACATACTGTATGATACAATTCATATAACATTCTTCAAGTGACAAAATTATAGAGATAGAGACGAGATTAGTGGTTGCCGAAGCTTAGAGATATAAGTGGGTGTGACTGTAAAGGGATAGTAGGTGGGAGATCTTTGAGCTGATGGACTAGCTCTGTGTGTTGACTGCAGTGCTAATCATGTCTACACATGTGATAGGATGATATAGAATATACACACAGTGCAAATGTCAATTTCCTGGCTATGATATTGTACCATATTATGTAAGATCTAACCACAGGCAAAAACTGGGTGAAGAGTTGTGGTGGTTGGAAGCTGGATGTACCCCAGAAAAACATATTGTTAAATCTAATCCATTCCTGTGGATATAAACCCATTTAAGTAGGATCTTTTGATGAGGCTACTTCAGTTAAGGTGTGATTCACCTCAGTCAGAGTGGGTCTTAACCCTATTCCTGGAGTCCTTTATGAACAGAATGAAGACACACACACACACATATATATACATATCTTTATTCTGATGAGGGAGGGAGAGAGAGAGAAAGAAAGAGAGAGAGAGAGAGGAAGCCATTGAAACAAGAAGCTGAAAGCAACAAAACCCACAAGAGAAGGGAGAGACCAGCAGACACCACCATGTGCCTTGCCATGTGGCAGAGGAGCCAAGGATCATTGGCAGCCAGTCTTCAGGAAGAAAGCATCATCTTGATGATGACTTGATTTGGACATTTTTTTCAGTCTCAAACAGAAAGCTCATAAATTCTCATTATTCAAGCCCACCCATTTCATGGTATTTGCAGCCTAGGAAATCAAAACACAGGTATATAGGACCTCTCTGTATTATTTTTGCAACTTCCTGTGAATCTATAATTATTTGAAAATAGTTTAAAACACACTAATATAGAGTCTAGAAATGCAACTAAAATCTGTGTAATCTCCCCTCAGGTTAAGAAAAACCCAGCACAGAAATCTCCCATAGGCCCATTTCCAAACACAGACTCTGACGTCTCCCAGAAGAAACTGGGCAGTCTTTTAAATGAAGAGACACACAGAACTTGCCCTCAGTGCTTTTGACCCAGGAGGCTGCATTCTAAAGAAGAGATTTCAGGGGTTCTGAGGAGGGGACCCAAGGGCCTGCTTTGAGAGTCTGGATCAGTGGCAGCTGTGGGCACATGCTCACTCAGTCTCTTGTTTGCTCTATAATCTTCTTGATTAACATAACTCTTCTAAATTGCAATCTTCTTTACCTTTGTAGAACTAGATTGAAAAATACATATTTCATACTGAAGTTTTAAATAAAAATTGTAAAAAGCCTATTGAGTCAGAGATACAGAAGCTCCTCACCAGAACCACGATGCAACACCTTGAGGCTTCCTGCAAGGAAAGTGACTTGTTCAAGATCCCCGAGTTTCACCAGAAGGTGCAGGGTGAGGCCCATCTCTTCCCCAGACCAGGAAGGTCCAGTGAGGGTCACTGTTGTGTGGGAACCACTGCTGAGCAGTCAGTGTATAAAATATACCAGACACTGATTCTGCCTGCCAAAAAAGTAAGTCATAGACTGTGTGCTAGTTTGGATATATCATGCCCCCCCAAAAAACATATTCTTTAATCCAATCATGTGGGATATTTGGATTAGGTTGTTTCCATGGAGATGTGACTCACGCAACTGCAGGTGATAACTTGGATTAGATTATTACCATGGAGATTTGACCCTATCCATTCAGGGTGGGTCTTGATTAGTTGTCTGGAGTCTTTTAAAAAGAGCCACACAGGCCCAGATGCTGACTGATACTTGCTGACACTTAGAGATGTTTGGAGATACAGACAGAAGGAGGTTTGGAGATGCTAAGCTAAGAGATGAAGCCCAGAGTTTGCTCCAGAGAAGCTGAAAGAGACAAGCCCAGAGACATTTTGGAGAAAGCCATTTTGAGAAACCTCCTGGCAGCAAAGGATCAGCAGACACCAGCCAGCTAACAGAGGTTTTCCGGATGCCATTGGCCTTCCACTGGTGAAGGTGTACTTGTGTCAATGCCTTCATTTGGACATTTTCATGGACTTCATACTGTAACTTTGTAATCAAATAATCATCCTTTATAAAAGCCAATCCATTTCTGGTGTTTTGCATAATGGCAGCATTAGCAAACCGAAACAGACTGTATATGTTTGTTCCTCTTGTCTGCTTTGGATTTTTGCTTTAGTTCCCTCTATGCTAGTGTTTTTTTTGGAAACAAAATTAGAAGCTCTTTGATGCCAGCAAGGGGCTTTCTTCTCCATGGCACCTACAGTGCCAGCCCACAGATTCCAATCTCAAAGGTTCTGTGTGTCTGGACTCCTGCAGGCCACCTCCTAGACACACACCATGTGGCTCTACTGCTTCAGATTAAACTCCCTGCAGCCTCTGCCCTCAGAAGCCACTGTAGGGCAAGTGGCTGGGGTCTCCATTTGGATGTAATTACTCAGGGCTGGGACAGAGATGTGGAGCCTCCTTTCTTAAAGTCTGGATTTACCCAAAGGCCCCATAGCCCTGGGAAAGGACTGCAGCTCATGGCTAATGGTTGGCCCTTTTACACATCTGAGTCTGTCAGGGTTGAATTCTCCCCAGTCACCTACCCATGTGCCACAACTTTGGGCAAAATACTTAATGTCAGTAAGCTTCTATTTCCACTTACAAAAAAAAAAAAAAAAGAGAGAGAGAGTGAGCATGAGAGAGAAATGCAGCTTTTGTGAAGATTAAGTAATGCAACCCTTGTAAAGAGCTTAGCAGGGACAGGTAACTGCAAGATAAAGATGGCCTTCATCCTCTCACAAATGCTTTACCAGATGGGACAAAGAATTGGAAATGTAAAAAGAGAAGGTCAGTGGATAAAAAGGAAAGATGGGAGAAAAGAGAAAGGAAGTGCTACTACACACCTTGCAAAGGATAGAAGACACTCAAGGAACAGTGCAATCAGCCCAGACTCCCTCATCTCATCGGTGAGCTGAATCTCTTATTTCTTGTTGTCCCCATATGAAAAGTGTCTTTCACCTTCCTCTGCTTTAACCCACCCTCCCTGTCCTCAGCACTTCCCATGAATGGCATGCCTCCCTTACTTAGCTGCTCTTGTCCAATCTATTTCAATAAAATTTCAACCTACTAAATTTTCTCTCTTTCAAGAACTTGTCCAGGTTTGTTACTCTCTCTTCCTGTAATTAACACTGTGCAAAAGAAGGGACCGAACTGTGTCAAAGAACAATAGCTAACTGTCAGTTCCCAAAATGAGTGTTTCAAACTACACAAATAGTATATTTGGACTCCCTGACCCCTCTGTGTTCCAAAAAAAATGTTTGTGTGCTTTTGGCTAAGTGACCTTGATGAAGCAAACAATGTCCAATGTGGATCAGAAGGAGGTCGCTCCACTTTAATCATCCCCAAATGCCATCTTCTCAAATGTTCTGGAAGGAAAAAGAGAGAGACAAGAGAGAGATGACCTGGAATTCTGTGCAGAGCTCACAGTTGTAGGGCTCTTTTGTGCCTGGGGTTCCCTACCAATGGGTGAGACCCCTCAGATGGGGTCTCCAAGCTAGTGCTCCAGGCTTCTGAGCTCACAGCCAGGACCTCTCCTTGTGTCCAGAAGTATGAAGTTTGGGGAGACAGCCATTCAAGATGCTAACAAAGCCTGTTGGAAGAATGCCCATTTCCTCAAAATAGAAACAGAGCAAAAAAATGCTACAAATAGAAAAATGAAGTACAAATGAATAGTTTCAGGGGGTGGGAATTAATGATAAGCTTCCTGGTGAAGAGCAGTAGGACTTTATTCACAAATGTCCCCTCATTTTCCAAACTTTTGCATAAAACTTTACATTGCTGCCTGCTCTCTGAAAGAAGAGGAGAAGATACCTTTACAGGATGATATTGGGGTCAAATGTGACAAATCAAGATTTTCTCAATTTTACTGGAAAATACAAGCTGTAATCTTTACCACTGAGCACTGTTGATGGAAACATACTGAGGCCTTCCACATCCACTGTGCAGAGTATAAAAGAAAGAAGGTGGAGAGGACAGATCAGAATGAAAGGCACTGAGCCCAGAACTCATTGGGGGGTCAAGCATTACTGGCGCAGAGACCACTGGGCAGCAGAGAAACCTCATGAGCATGGCACGCTTGGAAGCCTCCATTGCACAGTTAAAATTATCCGAGAATGGAGAAGCCTAGATGCTCTTGAGAGGAGGAGTGATGCTGGTGATTTAGGAGGGGGGCAATGCAATCAGTTAGGGAGCTGAGACCCCAGCAGGGTAAAAAGACAAGAGAACTACAAGGAAAGGTATTTAACTGGAATATGTTCTGTGATTAGTGCAAGCTCACAACAAATGGCCAGGGTTGCCCTCTGCTTGGGAAATGTTCTGGCTGCAGGTAACGTCTCATGCCCCAAGTCCAGAATCATCACATCCTACGTGGCATTTTTCCATGTTCACTGATGGTGCAACTGTGCAGCATCTGAGATGCACAGATGGATATGCATAACATAGTCTATTATCCTCACATCTGACCTTGTCCTCAATGTCTGCGAGAAATGGCCCTTGAGATCACCACCCTTCTTTGGTTA
This sequence comes from Choloepus didactylus, assembly GCF_015220235.1. Classification (NCBI taxonomy): domain Eukaryota; kingdom Metazoa; phylum Chordata; class Mammalia; order Pilosa; family Megalonychidae; genus Choloepus; species Choloepus didactylus. Next base: position 3,716,009 of record NW_023637579.1, read on the forward strand.
AAGGGCAAGGAACATCTTACTGTCAACTGTATGGAGTACCCAGGTCAGCCTCCAGAGGGAGCCCACGGTCCCTCTGACAACCTCCAAGAACCGCCCAGCCACAGAGCAGCACAGCCAGATGCTAGGCTGTCACAAACAGCAGCAGGGCCTTAGCTGAGCGCCAACAAAGTGATGTGCAGTGTGCTGTGTGCTGTGATTTTAATCCTAACAAGGCCACTGCTATGAGTTATTACTCTCATTTCACGAATTGGGAAACAGAGACGCTGTACAATGTCCCCATAGCACAGTGCCTCTCCAGCAAAATCTAATCACAGTCTGCCCATCAGACAAATGCAATTATTATTAATGGGCCTATCACTTTCCCAGAGGAATAAAAGGCAGGCCCAATTTTCCACCATATAGGGTTCTGGTTAACTCTTTAAAATTACTGCCACACCGAGTGATCTTTCCGATCAGAAGGAACTGCATATTCAGAGTCTTTCATTCTTGATGGAAAGAGGAAATCTTGTTAAGTAGGTGAGGGCTTAGGGAAAGAATCTATCTAGGAAGGAAAAAGTGTCAGTGTTTGTTCCTAAAGCACTTGCTCAAGATGTAAGGAAAAGCACAGAAAGCTAAAAACTGGACATATTATTAAAGAAGTTAGGGAGTAATTTACAGTGATAAACCATTTATGATTCAGTCGTTGACAAAAGAAAGTGAATCCACTCCCAGGGTGGTCTGAGGTCTCAAGGCCCTTCTCTGGCTTGGGCAGATGTCTTTCCTTGATTTCCTTATTTTCAGAAGAGATGTGGTGAGACTCAACCAAAACACCATTCTTGAATAGTCATCTTTCAGGAATCCCTGACTACCCCTAGTTGCAGTTGAGCCAGCTGGAGATGAACCTCTTTGACTGTAACTTCAACACTTTCACATGTACTGGGCAACATCCCATGGAACAATGAAGCACACAGAGGTCTCACCTTCACACTTGACTATTTCTTCTTTAGCCCGTGCTGCCTGTATCTGCTTCACTACCAGCTCTAGCTGTAGTTACTGTTTGCCTCTGAGGTGCAGCTTAGCACACCAGCTCCAAGGCTATGTGCCCAGCTCTTCATCTTCTTGAGAATGTGCTAAGCTAAGTATATTTCATGAGTGGTCATGGCTTTTGATTAATTCTGCTGTTTTCTAACTTCTCCATTATGCGTACTTCCTTCCCCCCTATATCAGACAGTCTAGCCCCATGTCACTGAGCAGTGACTACAACTCCGTCTCCCTTCACCATGAATCTTTCTGTATTTTGTATGTAAGGTACCAGAATTGATGAGGATGGCCTGGGAAAAAATAATTGTCAAGAAGATACAGATAACTCTGAATACCTAGGTGTTCCTGATCATACCTCTTACTTTCATCTTTTGTGGTTAACTTCTACGAGTTGGCCTTGGGAGGGAAGACCTTGAGGGTAAGAAAGGTTTTCAGGCCTGCTTAGATGATCTAGTGTCAGCTTTCTCTTCTAGGTCTGGAGTAGTACAATCTACATCTGGCTCAAGAGTCATTTTTGCCCAAAGACAAGGCAAAATAATCCCCTCTGCCCTGCACTGGAGGACCCTCTGCAAGGTAGAGAATAAGGAAGTGAGGGGCCTGCAGAATTCCACAGAGGGTTGAGGGCTCACTGACAAGTTTGAGTTTCAGGTGTTACATTTGCAGTCAGGCCTCAATTATCCACGTTAATGGGCCTGTGCAAAACCATGGTGTCAAAGAAAAGAATGCACCGGGCAATATTAAACAGGAGCTGCTTTGGAAGGGACAGAGGGTGGAACTAAACTCCACTGCAACAAAGGATAGCAAGCTTTTGGGGGGCTGAGGACAGTCAGGTTTTGATATCCTGAGGTTGCAGTTTAGGACCACTTGGTTCTGAATATTTTTCTTTGCAGTAATCAGACACTTGGACTCAGTAAAAGCCAGGAAGGAGGAAGTGAGAGATAAGAAATTACCCAGTTAGGAGCCATTCAAATGCCTGGGTAGCCAGGGTGAGAGAGACAGGGGTGTGGGAGTCGAGGCAGAGATTATTTCAAATCGTTAGGGTCTGAAATTGCTTTTTTTCCTGCCATGTGAGTAGTTTTTCTCTGTAGTCCCACACCTATAATATTAGCTTCAAATAGTCAGAATGGGAGAGCATGCGTGGAGGAACACACAGGACAAAGGCTGTTAGCTTGGTAAAGAGAAAGAAAAGCAATCTTGGTCAGTGGATTATCTAAGTGAGTGGACTGCCTGAAAGTCATGAATGCTGGGTCATATGATAAACTCACTACTTCATTTTGGATTTAGGTGTGTCTTGTTTTAGAATCTCACCATGAATCAACACCATAGAATGAGACCAGATTGTGAGCATTTTCCAGCTTCTAAATTCTGTTCAGAAGTCCTCTGTGCTTCTTACTCCTGAAAATGGAGACCATTGACCAGCCTGGTACCCACAAGAGACTTGGGTCACAGAAAGTTCATGTCCAACAGGTGCCTGAAGATCACAAATCCATTGAAATGGACATCACTGAAGATGTACCAATAGGGCCTCATTTGCAAACCCTGATCCACTGCCTCTCACATGACATTGTGAAGGCTATTTAACATAAATGTGTTCCTCCTCTGTAATACAAGTGAGGCTCGAGTTTATAGGGTTATTATCAAGATTAAATGTGAGAATCAAATGTAATAATCACACATTGATCATAACAGTGCCTGGCCTTGCTAAGTGCTCTATAAATTTAACCGTCATGTATATATATGTAAATGCCCTGTTACCTCTTCCAAAATAAGAAAGCAATCAGTTTACGGAACTGATTTAAGGTTTGAGGAATCAGTTTAAGGAAATGAACATGACAAAGGGGTGCTTGCCTAAACACAATAAGCAGGAGAAGTCTATGTTTGCCTTCCTGTGGAGGACAGGTGATCACATGAGTATTTTCCTTCATACTGTCCATGTGGTATGTTACATTAGTTGATTTTCTTAGACTGAAACACTCTTGCATGCCTGGCATAAATCCCAATTGATCCTGGTGTATAATTCTTTTAATATACTGTTGGAATTGGTTTGCTAGTATTTTGTCAAGGATTTTTGCATCTATATTCATAAGGAATATTGGTGTGCAACTTTCTTTTCTTGCAGTATCTTTATCTGGCTTTGATATGAGGATGATGTTGGCCTCATAGAATGAATTAGGGAGTGTTCCCTCCTCTCCAATATTTTGAAGAGTTTGCAAAGAATTTAGGATTAATTCTTGGAGTACTTGTTAAGATTCCTTTGTGAAGCCATCTGGTAATGGGTTCTTCTTGGTTGGTTTTTGATGACTGGTTCCATCTCTTTATTAGTTATTGGTGTGTTGAGCCCTTCTTTCTTCTTGAATCAGTGTAGGTAGAAATTCTTAGAAATTGTCCATTTCATCTAGGTTATCTAATTTGTTGGCATACAGCTGTTCATAGTATTCTCTTATATTCCTTTTTAATTCTGTAGGTTCAGTAGTAATGTGCCCCCTTTTCATTTCTGATTTTAGTCATATGTGTGCTCTCTCTCTCTCTCTCTCTCTCCATGAGTTAAACATTTGTTAATTGTATTCCTCTTTTCTAAGAACTCAGTTTTGATTTTGTTGACTCTCACTATTGCTTTATTTTTTAATTCTCTATTTCATTTATCTTCACTCTAAGCTTTGATCTTTCTTTCTTTCTGCTCACTTTGTGTTTAGTTTGCTCCTTTTCTACATCCTCCAGTTTTGAGGTTGGGTCTCTGATTTGAGATCTTTCTTTTTCTTAATATTAGCATTTTAGAGCTATAAATTTGTCCCTCAGCACTGACTTTGCAGCATCCCATAAGTTTTGGTATGTTGGGTTTCCATTTTCATTCACTTTATAATACTTCCTGATTTCCCTTATGATTTCTTTTTTAACCAACTGGTTGTTTGAGAGTATGTTGTAAAATTTCCACATTTTGTGAATTTTCCATTTCTCCCTCTGTTATTGATTATTAGTTTCATGCCCTTGTAGTCAGAGAAGATACATTGAATGATTTTAATATCTTTGAATGTATTGAAACATTTTTTGTAACCTAACCTGTGATCTGTCCTGAAGAATTATCCAAATACACTAGAGAAGAATGTATATTCTGCTGCTGTGGGTGAAGTGCTGTATATAGGTCTCTTAGGTCTAGCTGGTTTAGAAAATCATTCAAGTCTTCCATTTCCTACTGATCTTCTGTCTAACCATTCTATCCATTTTTGAAAGTGGTGTGTTGAAATCAACTATTAATTTATGTTTTAGTCTGCTAGGCTGCCAAAATGCAATATAACAGAAATGGGCTGACTTTTAGCAATAAGGATTTATTAGCTTGCAAGCTTACAGTTCTGAGGCTGTGAAAATGTCCAAATCAAGGCATCATCATCAGGCAATGCTTTCTCCCCAAAGACCAGCTGCTGGTGACCTTGGGCTCCTCTAACACATGGCTAGGCAGAGGGTGGCAATATCTGCTGGCTTCTCCTTTTTCTTCTGGGTTTCATAGCTTTCAGCTTCTGGCTCCCAGGGATTTCTCTCTCAGCTTCTGTGGCTTTCTCTCTGCATGTCTCTCCATATTAATCCCATTTATAAAGGACTTCAGTAAGAGGGTTACCCTGGGCCATGCCCCAACTGGAGTAACCTAATCAAAATGTCCTACCTACAATATGTTCATACCCACAGGGATGGATGAACTTTAAGAACATAATTTTCTGGTGTCCATAAAGCCTCCAAACTATCATACCGTACACTCTGGACGCCCCCCCCCCCCCAAAAAAAAACTTGTTCTTTCCATATGCAATGTACATTCATTCTATCACAATATCTTGAAGCCTTAAATAATTTCAGTAAGACCATTAAGTACAAAGTCTCATCAAAATCAGTTACAGGTGTGTTCTGTCCTGAGGCATAGTTCGTCTCTTGCTATGCACCTGTGAAACTCAGAATAAGCTATCTGCTTCCATTAGACAAAAGAGGGATAGCCATAGAGTAAACATTCCCATTGCCATTGGGAGAGATTGGAGGGAAAAATGGGTCATGGGTCTCCAACAGTCCTGAAACCCTGCAGCGCATATCCATTAGATTTCAAGGTCTGAGAGTCATCTATAGGATGACGCTTTGTCCTCAGGGCCTGGTGGAAAGGCAACCCCACCCTTTGCTAGTGCTTGTGCAGCAGCCATGCTGTCAGCTCCACCCTCATCAAGCATGGGGTGGCAGCCAAGCTCTCCACAGTTCCCCAGGAACTGAGAACCCTGGGGTAGCCACACTCTTCCTGAAGACCCACTCTGTAAGCTTCAGGGCAAACTCACCCTTTCCACGTGCATGGGAGGGTCCGTTCTCCTGGCCCAAAATGTCTTTGCTCTAGACCTCAGCCTCCATGGTTCTGCCTTTGAAGTCATTTTTCCTTCAATCTGTCCCTTTTCTGTCCCTTTTAGTCCAGGATTGCAGTGGTTCCATTCATACAGATCTCTCATAAAAACTTAGCTTCACACAGGCATCCTGTGCTGGTTTGTATATATTATGTCCCTCAGAAAAAAGCCATTTTCTTCAATGCAATCTTGTGGGGTCAGACATATTAGTGTGAATTAGGTTGGAACTTATTGGTTCAGTATTTCCACAGAGGTGTGGCCACACCCATTCAGCATGGGCCTTGATTAGTTCACTGGAGCTCTAAAAAAGCCCAGACAGAAGGAGTGAGCTTGCTACCGCCAAGAGGGACACTCTGACTTTGAAGAATGCATAGGAGCTGAGAGAGGAGCTGGGGCTGAGACAGATAGTTTGAAGACAGCTGTTGGAAGCTGATGCAGACATTTTGGGGAGCGCCATTGTGAAATGCAACCTGGGAGCAAGCAGATGCTATCCACATGCCTTCCCAGCTAACAGAGGTTTTCCGGATGCCAATGGCCTTTCTCCAGTGAAGGTACCCTTTGTTGATGGACACTTTATGGCCTTAAGACTGTAACTGTGTAACCAAATAAACCCCCTTTTTAAAGGCCAGTCCATTTCTGGTGTTCTGCATTTCTAATCCTGACTTTCACTGAAATGACTGACTGGTTCCATATTCAGTTAAATACTCACATGGAGCACTATTTTCTAGGGACTCATTTCTCAGAAGCTCAGAATCTTCCAGACCATCAATTTCTGTTTTGCTGTTGTTGTTTGTTTGTTTTGTACCCAAGAGTTCAAGTCTCAGCTTATCTCTTTCCTATCACATTTTACTATAAACTGCAAGGAGAAGCCGGGCTGCACTTTCCACATTTAGTTTGGAGGTCTCTTCAGCTAAATATCCAAACCTACCACTCTCAAATTCTGCCTCCATATGACACCAGGGCTCCATTTTGCCAAATTCTCTGCCACTTTAAAACAAGGATCACCTTTCTTCCAGTTTGGGACAACACATTCATCATTCGTGCTCAGGCCTCATCAGAAGTATCTTTAGAGTCCATGTTTCCACAAACAGTCCCTTCAAAGCCATTTAGGCCTTTTCTATCAAGTTCCTCACAATTCTTTCATTACAAATATTATTTCTCTTGTTTCTAAAATACCTTAAGAATCTACAAATTTATATCCATTATGGAATTATGTCCTTGGATTTGTCCCTCTGAACAAAACTTATAGACTAAACTGCTACATTCTTATTGTATTCCTTTTGTTTCAAACAAGAAGTTTAACTGCTTAACTTGCTTTTCTGCATTAAGACTAAGATGTTTAATTTTTTAGCTTTAGATTCATGAGTGATAAAAAGAAGTTATTAAAAATTGTATTAGGGAAGAGTTCAGCATCAGGGTGGATCAAAAATAGGACTTTCCGCTATCTGAGATTCTATAAAAGATTCACTCACTAAGTTTATCTCTCAGAAACTTAAATCCTCCAGAGTGTTCTTAAGCCAGACAAGTCCTAAAACCCAGAGGCAACAGCCTCTTAAAAAATGACCACCAGATGCAGCCCCCTTCCCCATAATGTCAGCACCCCTATTCAATATGAGCAAGTTAGGTTGGTCACTGCCCAGCTATCCGTAAAGATAGAGAAAGTAATTAAATGAGGGGAAGGGGTAGCAACAGACAGATAATATCTAACAAAGGATTACAAATACTGAATCTTCATATAAAATTTTTTAGGTGCCAGGGTATTAGAATAGCTAGAAGGAAATAACTGAAAAAGGTGGAACTGTAACCCATAACATTCTTTGAAATTTGCTCTATAGCTACTCATTAAATTGTGCTTTGAAAGTTATCATCCTTCTGTATATACCTTATATTTCACAATAAGGAAAGAACTGAAACTGTGGAAGTGTAATCCATACCATTCTTTGAAATCACCTATATAACTACCTGTTAAATTGTACTTTGAAAGTTATCACCTTTCTGTGTATATGTTGTGTTTCACAATAAGAAAGTGACTGAAATTGTGGAAATGTGACCCATAAAATTCTTTGAAATTTGCTCTCTAATGACTTGTTGAATTGTATTTTGGAAGTTAACAGTTATGTATATATGTTAAATTTCACAATTTAAAAATGTATTTAAAAAATAGGACCTTCATATGTTAAAGCTACTAATGTGATGCTAAGTGACCCACAAAATTCCTGCACATTTAACAATCAGATCTCGAGGGCCACTACATGCTGGCTCCAGAACAATTTTGAAGTCTCAAAGTGTACAACCACCATCTAAAGACAAAAATGTAAGTGGACGGACCTATTGGTTATGGATAATTCACTATCCATCACTAAAATCAGATGTCATGCAACAATAGCATACCTGGCTTTTCTTCTTTCCTTGGTAGATCTGGAAGGAAACAAGCAGTAGCATTATTTCCAAGGACTGCATTTTCTTAGAGCCTCAAAAAATCCACACTGAGTGATGATTCATCTTAGGTTGTCCTCAGTTTCAGCACAATCCCAAAGTGGTGAGGTCAACAATATACCCTGCTTCATAGAGTCCTACTTGCTCACCCCTTTATTTGTATTCCCTTCTTATTAATTTCCTCTCCTGGGGCCTTTAGTTCACCAGATATTGGCCATAATTGGGGCCCAGAAAAGTCATCCAGTCTTTCAACTTTGAAGATCAACTTAGATCTTTTTGGACTTGGGGCCTCACGGTATGTATTATTATTGAACACTATGTAGCTGGCTGCTGACCAAAACCCATGCTGTTCAAAAAACACTGCCTGTGTTATCAGTGACCATCTGGGTGACAAGTGCTAGAGTTTCAGGGCTGTGGTACATCCCCCTCCACAAGCAGCTGCCCTTACATAGACGTCATCTGCAAGATGATTAAATTTCTGTTTGTCAGTTTTCTGGCAGGAAACAGATTGCACAATAAGACTGGGTAATCTGTGGAACATTCAACCAAGGGACTATTTGTCCCAGTGGGTGTAGAGGCATATTTCAGTGCCCGTGACAGAGGTAAGTAGAGCTTTCCACTCGTACCCTGCAGTGTCAAGAGAACAGAGCAGTTACTTGGAGATACAGAGTTTGACGAATATGGACAACTCACTCCCCTCCCTCCTTTCTTTCTCCTGTAATGGTTCTCCACCAACTTAAATCAGCCAAAGCCGGAAGTCAAGGAATCCCACAAGTGGGTGAACCCCATGAATGCCAGCTTCTCAGTCACAGAGCAGAGTGAAGAATGTGTAAAGAAAGGGGAACCCACCCAGTACATGTCTGAACTCATCATTCATCAAGACGATCACATCAGCTGCTGATTCCCCAATTCTAAACGGTTCTCCAGCACATTCTCAAAGCCAAAAACCATTGACGCTTCTCTCTGTGGAACGACTAGGTTAAAACATGTAAAGACTCGCTTTTCACAAATGATAATAAAATTAATCTTTTACCACAGTGAGTAATTCTGGTCCAATCAACTGTGTTCTCCAAATCCTTCTCTCTCATTTTCCGGTTTGTATGGTGTCAACTTGGCTCAACTGGAACAATGCTTCCAATAATCCACTCTTTTTTTGAAGGCAGAGGGAAAGAACAGCCTTTGTTTCATGAGTAATTGAGGTGAGATGGATGTAAAGTACCAGCTAGTCCTGTTTTTCCCGTTCTATGCCCAGTTCTGCTTGCCAACTGCTTGCCTCACCAACAGAGCAACCCCAGGCCACCAGCAGTGCGGACAGCAGCCGTCCATAGACTTCCCTCCATCTATCCTCTGTGCTCCCACATCAGCCACTAGACAAGCCTGACTTGTCGGATTCCCCCCGTGCCCCGCCAGCTCAGAGCAGTTCACCTGCTTTACCGTCTACTCAGCTCTTCCAACGCCCCTTTCAGACCTTACTTCCTCAACTTTTCCCTCACATTTTTAACGTTTTATTCCTAGAATAAATTCCATATTTTATAGTGCTCAGAATGATACAGTGTCCTGAGATAAAGTCTCCTGATATACATATGCAATTCACAGTTCTAAAAAACAAGGAGGCAACTGAGAAACACCTTGCCCATCCACCTTTCTCCATTAGGAGACGGGTTCTTGAATTTCAACTATTTGTAATGGGGTGTTTTTCTCACTGATGGCAATTGCTGAGTGCTTAGACTGGATCACCAGCAGAAAGCATGAGACCAAGGCTTCCTTACAGGTAACTTATTTTGGAAAATAATCCTAGGGAAGAGGAGAGAGGGACGAGGGAGGATGATCATGGATGGAGGGAAAGCAAATACAAGGGGATGCTCTTATGCCATCATCTACAGTGAGTTACAGGTGCACAGTCCCAGCAGGGTCTTCTGGAAAACCTAGGAAGGAAAAGGGGACATGCATTGAGATTTCTTCTCCCTTTGTCAAGGGCAGGCTCACAAGGCATCAGCTCTCCTGGATTAGCAGGTACAGGTTGGCTCCCCACTCTGTGTGAGGGACCCAAAGATACAGTAAATGGCTTATGGGAGGAACTGTCAGCTGGTCACCATGGCAGCAGCTGTAGCAAAATGTGGACCAGGTGCTGACGTCTAAGAGGGGTTTCAGCCCATGCATATCTAATATCTCTGAAACAGTATTCAAAAGCTTTCAATATTAATGTAATTTATCCATCTATCCTTCATAGCTTGAGCTTTTTTTGTCCATTTCAAGAAAAAGCATTACTGAAATGATATATTAGATAGTTTGGTATATTTTCTTCTAAAGGTTTGATAACTTTACTTTAAAAAATGTGTCTTTAATACATTTGGAATTTATTTTTATTATGTGAGCTACAGACATAATTTTCCATGTACGTGGTCATTTGTTCCAGCCAGACTTATTGACCAGCCCTTCATTTTCTCACCATTTTCAGTGGCATCCATCACATATCACATTTCCATGTGTACCCGTGTTTCTGCACGTACTCCTTCTTCTGTTTTCTATCCTGCATTTACTACAGGGACTAGATATTATAGCTCCAAAATAAGCCTTGATATTCGGTATTGCAAATCCTCCCATGTCTTTAAAATTTTCCTGGGTATTCTTTGCCCATTTTCCATACACATTTAAAAACTCATCTTGCTCAATTCCATAAAAATTCCTATTAGTATGCTAATTGCAATTGCATTGAATTTTAGATTATTGTTGGGAGGCCGGGGTCATACAATTAAATCTTTTAACCACAAGCATGAGACATCTCTCCATTTACTTAGGTTTCCTTTTGCATGATTTTGCACAATTTTTGATGGATTTATTTCAGATACACCATAATATTTATGGCTATGACTAGTAGAATTTTTATTATATTTTAAATCACAGGTGCTTAGAAATTGTATGGTTTAATTTTTTTTTTTTTTTTTACTTTTTATTTGGGAATATTTTCATATGTAGAGAAATGTTGCAAAATAAGAATAGTCTAAAGAACACTCTTCTGCCTCCACCTCACCAGATTTCCCACTGTCTACATTTGCCCCATTTGCTTTATCAGTTGCATTGTCTCCCCCTCCCCTTCTCCCTCCTCTTCCTTTCCCCCCTCCCTCCCTCTCTCTGTCTGCATATGCACAAGATACACCACAACGTTTTTTCTGAAACAATGGAGGATAAGCTGCATGCATCATAACCCTTCATTCTGAAATGTTTCAGTGACTACGTAAACAATATAACTACTATACAGTTATCAAATTCCATAAATTTAACATTGCTATAATATTTTATCTGGCCTATCATCCATAGTCTAATTTAGTCAATTGACCCCTAATAGCTTTTATATCAATTTTTGCTTCCAATATAGGATTCATTCTAAGGATCCTGCACTGAAAGCTGTCATGTCACATTATCCTGCTTTTACCTGGAATATTTTCACTTCTTTCTTTTTTTTTTGACATTAATATTATTGAAGAATTCAGTCCTCCTCCCCTTTTTAATAGAACTTCCTCATTTGGGGTTTGTCTGATGTTGCCTGGTGTTCTAGTTTGCTAATGCTGCCAAAATGCAAAACACCAGAGTTGGTTTGGCTTTTATAAAGGGGGGGGGGGGAGTTTATTTGGTTACCCAGTTACAGTCTTAAGGTCATAAAGTGTCAAAAGTAATACATCAACAATTGGATACCTTCAAAGGAGGATGGCCAATAGTGTCCAGAAAACCTGTTAGCTGGGAAGGCACGTGGCTGGCGTCTGCTCCAAAGTTCTGGTTTCAAAATGGCTTTCTCCCAGGACATTCCTCTCTAGGCTGCAGTTCCTCAAAACTGTCACTCTTAGTTGCACTTGGGATATTTGTCCTCTCTCAGCTTCTCTGGAGCTAGAGTCTGCTTTCAACAGCCATCTTCAAACTGTCTCTCATTTGCAGCTCCTGTGCTTTCCTCAAAGTGTCCCTCTTGGCTGTAGCAGCTTGCTCCTTCTGTCTGATCTTATACAGTACTCCCGTAATTTAATTCAGTCCCACCCTGAATGGGCAGGCCAACACTTCCATGGAAATTATCCAATCAGAGTCATCACCCACAGTTGGGTGGGGCACATCTCCATGGAAACACTCAAAGAATTACAATCTAATTAACACTGGTAGGTCTGCCCACACAAGATTACATCAAAGATAATGGCATTTGGGGGGACATAATACATTCAAACTGGCACACCTGGTGATTAGATTAGAGATAAACTCAGAATCCTACATATGTGATATTGGTTCCTTCTCAGTGTCTCATCTGAAGGCAAATGTTCATCTGGCTGCATTGATGTCATTTTTTATATACAATCAAGGTGGTATCCAATTTCTGCACTGTATACAGTTACTACTTTTTTATTTTGCAAATGATTGGCCATCTGTGGAGAGTATTTTAAGACTACACAAGTGGAGAACCTAAGATGGCAGCTAGGAGAGACAGGGCAAAAAAAACACCTCTGTGAAAAATACTAGATAAAAGCCAGAAAGTGACCCAGAACACCAGTTCCAGTGATGCAACAGCTGGACAAGGTCTGCTAAATTCACAGGGACCATGCACTTGGTGAAACCAGGAGTCTGCATTCTGAAACGAGTGAGCAAGCTTGCTGAATGTCCAGCAGCCACATTGCGATGTGGGGAAACCATGGGTTGGCATTTGGAGGTGGACTAGTTCTTTTTTAAAAACTCAAAAGTGGCTGCAGATACAGCAGCAAGAACTGCACAGTGACGCACAGCAGGAATGGGCTTTGTGCATACCTCAGTATCTGGTGTGGAAGATAGCCTTTCACTCACCCACTGCTAATTGTCTCAGAACGAGGAAGGCAGAGGTGAACCAAAAGGGGAAGATAACCACGCCCTTTGAAGCCATCTTTCTGGCAGGCGGGGAATGCTCCTGCCCAGCATTGGAGCCACAGCCCAGAGCTGCACCAAAAAACCCAGTGCAACAGGAAGTGTTTCCAGCAACACACACACATGCCACAATATCAGGCATGGACAATACCCTTTTGCGCACCCACAGCTAACTGTCCTGGAGCTGGGAAGGCAGAAGTGTGTGAAAAGGGGGAAACTGATGTGCCCCATACAGCCATCCTTACAGCAGGCTGGGAACACACCTGCATGGCCCAGCGGTCCAGAACTTCCCTTGAGGGGCAGCACGCACTTGTGATGTAGCACAACCTTCCCTCAGCAGAGGCCCTAGAAGGGTACAGCTGGGAATAGGAACCCACTCAGAAATCCCAGGGACCCTACGCCAATACCAAGGATGGTGGTTCAGCGGCAGAGAAAATCTGTGGTGAGACTGAAATGAAGGTTTAGACTCTTGCAACAGCCTTAAATCTCCAAGAACACTTGGAAGGCTTAATTATTAAAGCTGCTCTCCCTCGCTAACTGCTCAGACACATGCCCCAGATTCAGGACAGACAGCACCAACAACACACCCAAACTTGGGTCAAGTAAAGCAAATGCCAACAGGCCAAAAACAACAGAAAATTTTAAAGCATATGAAAAATCCAGACGATATGGATAACCCAAACTCAAACACCTAAATCGAAAGTTCAGAGGAGACACAGTACTTGGAGCAATTAATCAAAGAACTAAAGACAAATAATGAAAGCTTGGCACAGGACATAAAGGACATAAAGAAGACCCTAGACGAGCATAAAGAAGAAATTGCAAGAGTAAATAAAAAATAGACTATCTTATGGAAATAAAAGACACTGTTGACCAAATCAATAAGATTCTGGATACTCAAAGTACATGATTAGAGGAAGCTGCACAATGAATCAGTGATCTCGAGGGCCACAGAATGGAAAAATGAAAGAACAAAAGAAAGAATGGGGAAAAAAATTAAAAAAAATTGAAATGGACCTCAGGGATATGACAGATAAAATAAAACATCCAAATATAAGACTCGTTGGTGTCCCAGAAGGGGAAGAGAAGGGTAAAGGTCTAGAAAGAGTATTCAAAGAAATTGTTGGGGAAAACTTCCCCAACTTTCTACACAATATAAATACACAAAGCATAAATGCCCAGTGAACTCCAAATAGAATAAATCCAAATAAACCCACTCTGAGACATATTCTGATCAGACTGTCAGATACTGAGGGGAAGGAGCAAGTTCTGAAAGCAGCAAGACAAAAGCCATTCACCACTTACAAAGGAAACAACATAAGACTAAGTAATGACTACTCAGCAGCCACCATGGAGGCGAGAAGGCAGTGGCATGACATATTTAAAATTCCGAGAGAGAAAAATTTCCAACCAAGAATACTTTATCCAGCAAAACGCTCCTTCAAATTTGAGGGCGAGCTTAAATTTTTCACAGACAAACAAATGCTGAGAGATTTTGCTAATAAAAGACCTGCCCTACTTCAGATACTAAATGGATCCCTACTGACAGAGAAACAAAGAAAGGAGAGAGAGATATAGAGAAAGGTTCAGTACTAAAGAGATTCAATATTGGTTCATTAAAGGAGAATAAGAGAGAGAGGGAAAAAATATATCTGACAAACATAAATGAAAGGATAGGATGGCTGATTCACGAAATGCCTTCACAGTAATAGTGTTGAATGTAAATGGATTAAACTCCCCAATTAAAAGATATAGATTGGCAGAACAGATAAAAAAATATGAACCATCAATATGTTGCATATAAGAGACTCATCTTAGACACAGGGACACAAAGAAATTCAAAGTGAAAGGATGGGAAAAAATATTTCATGCAAGCTACAGCGAAAAGAAAGCAGGTGTAGCAATATTAATCTCAGATAAAATAGACTTTAAATGCAAGGATGTTATGAGAGACAAAGAAGGCCACTACATACTAATAAAAGGGGCAATTCAACAAGAAGAAATAACAATCATAAATGTCTATGCACCCAATCAAGGTGCCACAAAATACATGAGAGAAACACTGGCAAAACTAAAGGAAGCAATTGATGTTTCCACAATAATTGTGGGAGACTTCAACACATCACTGTCTCTTATAGATAGATCAACCAGACAGAAGACCAATAAGGAAATTGAAAACCTAAACAATCTGATAAATGAATTAGATTTAACAGACATATACAGGACATTACATCCCAAATCACCAGGATACACATTCTTCTCTAGTGCTCACAGAATTTTCTCCAGAATAGACCATGTGCTGGGACATAAAACAAGCCTAAATAAATTTTAAAAAATTGAAATTTTTGAAAGCACATTCTGTGACCGCAATGGAATACAATTAGAAGTCAATAACCATCAGAGAGTTAGATAATTCACAAACACCTGGAGGTTAAACAACACACTCCTAAAATGAATGGTTTATAATGTAGAATGTAGGGGAACTAGTGATAGAAAGGAATTGGTGAAGGGGAAACGATATCCCAACAAGAACAGATAAGCTATCTTGAGTAAATTTAATGTTCTGGGAATGCCCAGGAATGACTATGGTTTGTTAATTTCTGGTGGGTGTGGTAGGAAAAAGTTCACAGAAATGTTGTTATATTATTGGGTTATTTTCTTGGGGTAGAGTAGGAACATGTTGGGCTCCCTTGTTATGGTTTGTTTGAAGTGTTTTTTTAATTGTATGGTTTTTTTTTAAGTTTGTTTTTTTTTGATATAGTTGATTTAAAAAAAAGTTAATTGAAAAAAAATGAAAAAAACATGCAGAGCCCCCTTGAGGAGCCTGTGGAGAATGCAGGGGTATTCGCCTACCCCACCTCCATGGTTGCTAACATGACCACAGACATAGGGGACTGGTGGTTTGATGGGTTGAGCCCTCTACCACAGGTTTTACCCTTGGGAAGACGGTTGCTGCAAAGGAGAAGCTAGGCCTCCCTATGGTTGTGCCTAAGAGCCTCCTCCCGAATGCCTCTTTGTTGCTCATATGTGGCCCTGTCTCTCTAGCTAAGCCAACTTGAAAGGTGAAATCACTGCCCTCCCCCCTACGTGGGATCAGACACCCAGGGGAGTGAATCTCCCTGGCAACATGGAAAATAACTCCCAGGGACGAATGTAGACCCAGCATCGTGGGATGGAGAACATCTTCTTGACCAAAAGGGGGATGTGAAAGGAAATGAAATAAGCTTCAGTGGCAGAGAGATTAGAAAAGGAGACTAGAGGTCACCCTGGTGGGCACTCTTACACACAATATATACAACCCTTTTTAGGCTCTAATGAATTGGAATAGCTAGCAGTAAATACCTGAAACTATCCAACTACAACCCAGAACCCATTAATCTTGAAGATGATTGTATAAAAATGTAGCTTGTGAGGGGTGACAATGGGATTGGGAAAGCCATAAGGACCACACTCTCCTTTGTCTTCTTTATGGATGGATGAATACAAAAATGGGGGAAGAAAAAAAAAAAGGAGAAAAAGGCACCCAGTGTTTTTACTTTAATTGTTCTTTTCATTTTAATTTTTATTCTTATTATTTTTGTGTCTGTGGTAATGAAAATGTCAAAAATTAATTTTGGTGATGAATGCACAACTATATAATGGTACTGTAAACAATTGAATGTACACATTGTTTTGTATGACTGCATGGTATGTGAATATATCTCAATAAAATGAATTTAAAAAAAAAAAGACTACACAAGTATCTTGCACCTCATTGAAATTCCTCTCTAGATTTAGCATACAATTGGTGCTTTTTGCCCAAATCTTTATTTTGATGTTTGAAAAGAACTCAACTAAATGCTGTTGATTCTTGTATATTGGTATCTTATCCAGCAACCTTGCTCATTTTTTTAGTTCTAATCATGGGACACCTCATGGATTTTTTCCAAATGAACAGGGATATTGTGCAGCTTTACCTATTCAGATATTACTCAGAGTCACCATGAAATAAACTCTTAAGCTTACAAGGCCAGTTTTGAATTCATAGTACCCAGAGATTTCTGTTTCTGTCTTTCAAGCCCAACTATGTGTTTTTAATTACATTGTATCCAGAGTGTGAAGATGTTTGTAGCAGGAAGGCAGTCTGCAATGGCTCATACCCTGATGAAGAAAACAAACATCTAGATAAGTGCTACTCAAAAGTGCTGGTCCTAGATAAGATAAATTGCTTTCACCAGAATGTACATTACACAGTTTCCTTTAATAAGAAAGTCTTATTATGAAAACAATGTCAGCTTATCTAAAAAGTGTCATGTGGTTAGTAAGGTGATTGATTTACACTTTTGCACAAACTCCTTATCTCAACAGCTCTTACACCAGACTTCCAGCAGCAAACAGAGGTCCAGATGGTCTCATTTTACAGAGGAAGTAATATTTGCATGCTGAGCAATTTCCCATGGTTCAAGAGATGCTCTGTGAATAATGAAACAATTGACCAATATTTATTAATGATTTAATACTATATGTAGTGTGTTAGATAAACTGTTTCTGGGATGGAGATAAATCTAAAATAAGTTCTTACTAATGAAAACCAAAATGCATTTTCTACCTAATACTTCAATTTATGAGTGTGGCTTCAACTACTTTAAAACCTTCCCACGCCAAAAGTGGGGTGCAAAATGAGACAAAATAGTTTCAGTGGCTGAGAGATTTCAAATGGAGTCAAGAGGTCACTCTGGTGGACATTCTTATGCACTATATAGATAACACCTCTTAGGTTTTAATGTATTGGAATAGCTAGAAGTAAATACCTGAAACTACCAAACTCCAACCCAGCAGTCTGGACTCCTGAAGACAATTATATAATAATGTAGATTACAAGGGGTGACAGTGTGATTGTGAAGACCTTGTGGATCACACCCCCTTTATCTAGTGTATGGATGAGTGGAGGAATGGAGATAAAAACTAAAGGACAAATGGGGTGGGATGGGGGGATGATTTGGGTGTTCTTTTTTCACTTTTATTTTTTATTCTTGTTCTGGTTCTTTCTGATGTAAGGAAAATGTTCAGAGATAGATTGTGGTGATGAACACATAACTATGTTATCATACTGTGGACAGTGGATTGTATACCATGGATGACTGTATGGTGTGTGAATGTATTTCAATAAAACTGAATTTAATTAAAAAAAAAAAAAAAAAAAAACCTTCCCACGTATTTTTTTCCATGTTCTTATCCTACCAGAGCTTAAATTCCAACGATCAGAGTTACAGTGAGGTGATTTTTTTTTTTTAAAATCATTGACACCAATTGAATCATTTGGCAAAGAGATTCAAAAAATACATAAAGCAATTTAATTTATCTTTAGTAGTTTAGATAAATAAATAAAAAGAGTTTTAGTCATCCTCTTCTAAAATTAAGAAAAGGATACAATTTAATTCAATAAATACAACGTTTTTATATTTTTTTGAATTTCAAACCAGCCACAACATGAATTATTTTATATTAGAAAATAAAAATTTTACAAAATTAAAAATAAATAAGTAGCTGCCACAAATTTGCAACATAATATTTAGTTAACTCATCCTATATTATGGTCAGTTAAGAGAAAGATGGTAGGAGTGATGATATTAAAAAAAGTAAACAGAATAAAGAAGGGAAAAAAGATAAAAAGTAAAGGAGAGTTAGAGAGTGCAGGGAAAAAGAAAGACAGAAAAAGTACTTTCTCAAATGAGTTAATCACACAAAGTCACAAAGGGAAATATATTTTCTGATTGAGGCACTTGCTTGGAGCAATATTATCTGCATGATTTTATTGCCCTAGCATCTTCAACCCAGGGATAAAGAAGATGCTCAAGCTCCCCAGGTGAAGGCACCGTCAACAAGCTTTTGCTCTCCAACATCAGACCAGAAGAATCCAGAGCTGTGGTCTTGAACCCGGATGGAGGAGTACAGATTTCCCCTTCTGCAAATGTGGATGATGAATGCTATAGAATATTGGCATCTGGCAGCTCCCGCCACTACCAAGAAGGCTCAAAGACAATGGTCAATTCGGGCTTCTCTTCTTTAAGAGTTTCTAATGCACATTTCGTTTCATGATTGAAATACATTTCATGCAACCTGTAAAAGCAAAAAGAAAGTTCTGGGTTGTACTCTTCAAAAGAACTCTCTACAGGGATTTTGGCTTTAAAAATCTCATCTCACTCACCTTAACCCCACATACCCGTTAGCTCTAAAATTCTGTGCTTCAGGCCAAATCTGGCTTTTGTTACAGTTTTAACCTTCAATTTTCAAAAAGTTTAAACATATAGTAAAACTAGAGAGAATAGAATA
Source organism: Choloepus didactylus (assembly GCF_015220235.1). NCBI lineage: Eukaryota > Metazoa > Chordata > Mammalia > Pilosa > Megalonychidae > Choloepus > Choloepus didactylus. Next base: position 3,735,013 of record NW_023637579.1, read on the forward strand.
ATAAATTTCCATATGCCCATTACCCAGCTTCAACAATTAACAATCCATGGCCAGTCAAGTTTCATCTATCCCCCCATCAATTGCTCCTGCCGATGGATTATTTTAAAGACATCACTTATCACTTAATGCATCTTTAAATATTTCACTGAAATACAACTCAGTGAAGAGGGCTTTTTAAAATATAACCACATGTCACTATCACACTTGAAAATGTTAACAATAATTCCTTAATAACATCAGGTATCCATTCAGGATTAAAATTTCCTGAATCATCTTGTCAATTTTTTTTTACATTATGTTCATTTAATCAGGAGCCACATACAATCTGTGTATTGTAACTGGCTGTTATGTCCCTCAAGTCTTCTTTGGCAGAAGTACTTCCTCATTCCCTTTTTTAAAAAAAAAAATCTCCTTGCAACTTAACTATTTAAAAAAAAGGTAATTTGTCATGTATAGCTTCTAACAACTTTACTTTAGTTGGGTGCATCCCAGGGTCCCCAGTCTATCTTGAATCTGTCCCCCAAATCCAGAATGTCCTCTAAGGCTGGGTCAGTGATCCCAGCTACAGCAACATCCCTGGCTGCATCCTGAACAATCTTTCCCTTTCTCCCTTCACGTCATTTAGTTCTGGGAACATTGGATTTTCCTGCGACACATGCTCTGCACTGTGTCCACACAAGGATGCAAGGCTGATTTAAACTTCTGATTATTCAAATGTACATTCCAGGAGGTGCCCAGACACGGACATGAACTAAAGTCCCTGGGTGAATGAAATTTATATTTTTTTGTGGAAGACATAGTTAGTACATAATCAAGAACATTATGTAACATCTGAAATGGTGATAAATTCTATGGAGGAAAATAAGCAGAGAAGGGGGAAATGGAATGCTGCGCTGATATTTTCAGTAGGGTTGTCAGAGACAGCTGCACACAGAAGGTGACTTTTAAGCAGAGACTTTACAGGGGTGAGGGAATAAGACATGGGTACAGGAGGACAATGATCCAGGCCCAGGGAAGAGCAAGCACAGACGTCTAGATCTGACAGTGTTCTTGTGAAACAACAAAGAGTCCAGTGTGAGCGGAATGGAATGAGCAGGGGTTAGGAGAAGATCGTACCACATCTTATAAGCTACCACGGGTTCTTTGGCTGTTGCTTTGAATGGGATAGGAAGTCATTGAAGGATTTTGACTGGAGGGACATGATCTGACTCATGTTTCAGCTGCATCTTCCATCTGCCATGATACAAATAACAGATGCGGGGTGGTCTATCGGGATGCCATAATGACAATCCAAGCAAGAAGTGATGGTGGCTTGAACCAGGGTGGTGTCCACCAAATTTGCAAGAAGTGTAGACGAGTGCACATGCTGTGAAAGTAAAGCCAAGAGGATATGCTGATGGACAGAATGTGCAATAAGAGGAAAAGAGATATCACTGATGGTACCAAGATTTTTTTTTCACCTGAGCAATTCAAAAGAATAAGTTATTATTAACTTAGAACGGGACACTAAGGTTTTAGACAGAAAGGAATAGCACAAGTTTGGATTTGGACAGGTGACATTTGAGAAGCCTACTAGACACCCAAATGAAGTAGGCAGGTAGGCATTTAAGCACAGAATTCATGGAGATATAATTTGGGAAGGGCACAGCATCTATATGCTGTGGATGTGTATATCCATATCCATAAGGGCAGAAGACTGGATGGGATAAACTAGGAAGAAAGCATAGTGAAGAGGTAGACCAGGACAGGACTGAGCCCTTGGGGTTCAGCATTGAAAGGTCAGCATGATGAGGAGAAGCCAGAAAGGACATGGAGCAGGAGCAGACAATGGAACAGGAGAAAATCCAGAGGACAGTGTGGTGACTCCAAAAGTGAAGAAACTGTCACAAGGGGAGACAATGATCTCCTGGGCTGGCAGATGTCATGAGATGAACCAGCAGGCTCTTAATAGAGAAGTAATGAGCTCTTCGCTGGCATCACGGATGACCGAACAGAAGAAACGGCCACTAAACTCACTGAAAATATGAATTTTATGGAATTTCTAATCTTGGTGTGTCTAGAGCACTCTTTTTCCATTTAGAAAACCTCCAAAATAAGACCAACAACACCCCTGTATGCACAGAACTTTACAATTGCAATGAATTATAGACTGATCTGGTTCTACAAAGTATAATCCCTTACAGATACAGATAATCATAGTTGTCTACCTTCCTTAGGACTTGTGAGTCTTTAATGAATATGGACGGAAAGTCTTTTCACATCCAGCTGGTCCTTGAACACTATACATGTCCAAATGGAGTTGAATACATACTAAATGACTCACAGACTCCATTTAAAAAAAAATGCACTAATTGGCCCAGGGTCAACCTAACCCTGACTGTGAATGAAGACACAGATGTCCTGGATTTTGGTAGCTGGTGAACTTTCCCTCAGATCTCTGGACCCCACCATGCACATCTCCTTCTGGGGCTTGCTTACTGCAGGGTTTGGAGGAGGCAGCTCCGCTGCTTCAGGACCTCGCAGAGCAGCATGACACCCAGATCCCCCAGGTCGTTGTTGCCCAGACTCAGCTCCCGCAGGCTCTGGTTGGAGGTCAGGAGTGTGGACAGATTCCAGCAGCAGTGTGAGGTGAGACTGCAGTTGTCCAACCTGCAAGAAAGGGGGAGATTTCTAGAAAATGTCCCCTTAGCTCTTCCCCCAGGCACCCGGAGCTTAGCTTGCAAAGTTTAGAGCACAGAAAAAGCACATAATTAACTTGCTTGGAACAACCTTACATGTCGTTGGACTTTCTCTCCTTTTTAGATGGGGGTACTTTTTTTTTCCAACTCCATTGAGTTGTGTGGATCAAATCAGTAATAGCAGTTTATGAACTGATTTCTCTCAAAGTCTGTGTTCCTTCCCTACCCCCACCCCCAAATTTCCCTGAAACACAAGTACCATAATGTTTCCATTCTTTTGTGGTGGAGAGGATTGTGGTGAAAAAAAACCTCAAATGTCTGCCTCTTCACCATTTAGAAGGACTCCTCTCCATCCTAGTGTCCTTCAATGGGCTAAACCCTTGAAGACAACATCACTCCTCAGAAACAGACTAACTGTCATCCTCCCGAACTCCTCTCCACCCTCAACACCCACATATTAGTGAACCATAAGCCAAGGGACTTACTCCAGTATCTGAAGCTTGCAGCTAGGGTGCATGAGCCCCTCGCAGAGGAGCTTGATGCCCTTGTCTCCAAGCGCGTTGTCCCGGAGGTAAAGGTGTGTGAGCTTCTGGTTCGTGCTGAGCACGGAGGCCAGCTCCAGACAACACGCCGATGTAAGGCCAGAATTCACCATTCTGAGAAGGGACAGGGAGGATCTGAGTTCTCCATATCCAACCTGCCCTGCCAGATCTTAACTTAAAGGTGAGAATTCTTTAGGTCTCTGCATTTTGTAACTTAAAACTCAGAATCCATTCATGTCAGAGTGTTCTGTTCTTTCTGGATGATAGAATATACTCTACTTAGCCCAAGAAAGGTCTCAGATATAATCTCAAATCATAACTGACTGTCCCTTGCTCCCACAGCAGAGACAAATGATGCTTTGCTGTGATCTGCTGGACAGACAGAGGAAAAGCAAACAGATCCACGTTCTCCCACACGTCCCTTCCCCTGCATGCACAGGTTGCCACTGGTAATGAATGCTCCTCACCATTTCTCCCAGAAAGACTCCCCAAGTTATTCATGATGATTAATACTCCCTAACATTGCAGAGACATGCCTTATTGGATTCTTACATCTATCTGGCAAAGTAGGCAACAGAATTATAACTGTTATAAACCTTAAACAGATTAGAAATCTTAGGCTTGTGGAATCATGTGTTTCTCTCAAGATCAAAAAGCTCACATGATGGAGAGGGGACCTGGGTTTAGGCCTTTCCCCACCTGGCCTCATCCCCTCTCCATCGCCCTTTCTGCCCCTCTCACTGTCCCTTATGCACTGCCATGGATTTCTCACAGCAAAGTCCTCACTTTGTGTCAAACCCAATGGGATTGGGGTCTTCCACGCACTATTCTTGGGTCAAGTAGAGTATATTCTACCACCTAGACAGAACAGAAGGCCCTGACATAAATGGCTGTGTCACTCCTACACAGAAGTCCATAGACTGGTATACAGTCACATATAGCAGACATTCAACAGAGCCTTGAATAAGAACATCTCAGATCACATTCCTTCCTGCCCGAGTCCTAGACAAGGACAGGCTTTTAATTCCAATGTGCCTAAGAGGCAGGAAAAATAAACATGTGGAAAGAAGTAGTTGAGACAGCATAGCCCTAACAGATGACAAGAGAAAACAGAAGTACTTAATTTATTGGTCCCCACTTTCCCAGTGAAGGATTCAGAATGGAATTCAGAATGGAAAGGACAGATTAATATGACTAAGAGAGAAATAAGGCCCAAGAGGAATGAACAAAAATAAAGCAAGTTACATAAGTAGCTTCTAGTAAGGTTAAGTCTCCAGGTGAAGAAAAATTTTATCAGAAGGTCCCCAATAAACATGCAGAAGTATCAAACCATGAATGACAGCAAAATGAGGAACCACAGAGACTGAACAACACTCCAGAAAACTGGAGGTCTTCAAAGAGGAAGAGAAGAGATATTTTGAAAGTTATGGAGTGGCAAACTTTACCACTATTTTTGAGAAGAACTAGAATGTATTGTTTTAGATGTTTTGAGAGATTGCACATTGAAATGGCAGCAGTAACAAGCAGACTTGTGCTTTGTTAAAGCAAGTTATATCTGAACTGACCAAATGTTGGTGACCATTGTAGCTGAGTGATCGGTATATGGATTGCATAATAAAATGTTAAACAAATAAAGCAATCAAGTCTTACCAACCAAGTCAGATTAGAGGAAAGTGACCAACACATCTTCATTTCAAACAATCCATTCAACTCAGTTCTACATTTACTGTCCTTGTCATGTGTTGCATCAGGTTGATTTGTTAGTTTATTTACTTATAAATAACCTGCCTGTTACATAAATGAGCCAGAAATGGTCCCTGTGTTTTCACTCTGTGTGTTGTATACTTCTTCACAGCAGCCTGTGACTGTTAGCTCAAAAAAGCCCACTGGCACCAAACTCAAATTCCTGAGCACCCAACTGCTTTAAAAATAGCCCAAATGAGCTATTTTTAGCCACAAAGAGCTGCTGTTTCGCATATCCCACAAAACTGTACCCAACATCAGTCAGCCGTAAATAAAAAACCTCCAGAGATCTAAGACATCAGCCACTTCTACCTCCTGGAGCTCTCTGGCTCAGAGACTCCCTCCTGTGCTACTTGACACATCACCTAGGCATATAAGTCCATCCCTTCCATTCTCCTCTCCCCCAGGAATCTTCCCTGGTCCTGTTTCCTCTTCCCGTGGACCCAGTGCCTCAGCTCATACAGAAGGTCTCATACTTGAGGAGTTTCCCGGGCAACCTGTCAGAGCATCAACCCAAGAATAGTCTGTGCCATCTACTGGTCATTTATATTTTCCTCGCTCAGCCTCAAATCCCTCACATTCATTACACCGCCTCATGTAGCAAAAACATCTCATAATGAAAACCTAAGTAAAGCTATCATGTATTTACCATGTGCTTGGCTGTGTGTGGCTGCCTTTAAGTAGCATTATCTCATTTAATTCCACCAACCCCTCGATGCAGATGTTACTACTGAACACATTTTAAATGATAAAACTAAGTATCAGAGCAATTACGTGAAGAATAATTAGAAGGTTCCTAGGTAGATGGTGAGATGGGGCAGGGCAGACTTGGTTAACCTTCAGGCCAAAGGAAAATGATATGCAAAGGTAAGGAAGGTTTTTGAGCAAAGGCTCAATGTTATCAAATTTGCACTTTAGAGAGATCCCCTCTGGTGCTCTGCAAAAGAAACATGAGGGGCAGAGGGAACTGAAAGTAAAGCGAATAAGGAATTTGGGATGCCCTCTGGTTACTGCTGGGAAGTCTCCTGGAAAGTCCCATTATTCATAAGACATAAGAAGAGAGAGGGCAGGAGCAGATCAGAGGATGGGGTGAGGGAGTAAGTTACAACACTTCAACCAGCGCTGGAAATTGCAGGGTGTGACACTTGTGTTATACTGGGGAGAGGAAAGGAGATGGTTACAATATGCAGCCAAAGAAAAGAAAGGAAAATTTGTCTATATCTAACAAAATATAAAATGCCTAAAAATTTCAAATCATTAATTCCACTTGCAGGTATCCACCCTAAAAAAGCACCATGCATAAAGTATATATAAGTAAGCTCGTTCGAATGCTGTTTTAATTGTGGAAAGGTAGAAACCCATTCAAAAGTTCATATCTGATGAGTGCCTAAATAAATTATGGACATACATACTATGGATTATTATGCTCCATTTAATAATATACATTTATATATACCAACATGGAAATTTACCCATGATAAATGCAAAAAGCACATTGTAAGCATTCATATTATTACTCCATTTTAGACAGACTGTATGCAGGTGGATGGGCAGATGGACAGACAGATAGATGGATGTTCCTGTATAACAAAATGTCTGGAAGTCTGTCATCAAATTGTTGAAAATGGTTATTATCTCAAAGTGGGGTGAGAAGGAACTTTTCCTTTCAACTTCATATATCTGCATTACTCTTTATACTGAGTATGTTTTTATTTCTAATAAAAATCTCAAGAGAAAGAACCAGGCTTGAGGCCTTTTGGAGAGCCATCTATAGATAGGTTGTTGTTGAAGCTGAGGGTATATTAGAGAGCTTGGGGTGTGAAAACATGTTTAGAAAAAAAAGAGAAGCTTTTGCGAAATCCCCGGACCACAGAAAGAGAAGCCAACATAGGATCCAGGGAAGAGGAAGCTACACAGTTAAAAGGAAATAATGAGTGGTGTCGTAGAAACAACGGAGCAAAAGCCTTCAAGGAGGAGGAGATAAACAGAGTTAAACCCAGCAAACATCAACTAAGACAAGGACTGAGAAGGATCTACGCAAGCTGGAATGGATCCCGGAGGAGCCTGGGAAGAGGGTCGGCTGAGAAGACTATGCCCTTGACTTCTTCACTGTCTGCAAGGCTCTCCCCCAGCTCCTTCTGGGCTCAGGCTGCACTTCACTGCTCAAATATCACCTGCACAAGTCACTCTCTGACCACTTGATTAACTACCCTCATGGGCACTCTAGTTTTTAATCACAACACTTATATACAGTGTGCATTTGTCTGCTTGTTTATTGTCTGTCACCCTTACAAAAATGTTCATAAAACAGGGTCCTGATCTGTTTACTCCCTGCTCCCAATGTCACTAACAACAGAACCCCACAGTGCCCAGAAAATAATAGGGCCAATTTGTGTCTGTTGAATAAATCAAGAGTAGCAGAATCCAAATTTCATGGGGAGAATAACATTAGAAGGTGAGGACATGGAGACATTGAATATAAACTTATTCTAGAAACTTGGCTGTGGAAAGAGATTATGGTAATAGCTGGTGTTGCAGATTGAGTTATGTACCCCAGAGAAAAACATGCTTTAATCTTAATCCATTCCTGTCAGTGTGAACCCACTGTAAATGTGACCCTTTGGAGATGTTATTTTTAGTTAAGGTGTGGCCCACTGAGTCAGCATGGGTCTTAATATTGCTGCTAGAGACCTTATGGAGAGAAAGACATGGGAGGACACAGAAGCCGGAAGTCAATGGAACCCGAAAGAGAAAGGAGAACACATCGCCATGAGTTGGGAGAGCCAAGGAATCACCTATGGATGGCTGGTCAACCAGAAGATACTGACCCAGGGAGGAAGCCAGCCATTTAGCCTCTGAAACCATGAGCCCACAAATTCCTGTTGTTAAGCCAAACCATTGTGCGGTATTTGTCACAGCATCTGGGAAACTAAGACATCTAGGGATAGGTTGATGGGACAAGTCCAAGGAAGTATCAGAACTTCTTAAACATATAAAGGTTGTTCATTATGAAGTAATGATTATTCCTCAGGAAACCCCCTTTCTCTGAATTTTGTCCTTAATTCTTATCTGGTTGGTATTTATATCAGTAACATGAATGAAGACACATCTAGTTTGCTTGTTGTGTTCATAGATAAAAACTGACAGTGTCAAGATACAAAAATGCCTAGACAATGGGTTAAAAGACATATAGGATGAAATTTAACAGAGTTAAATGTGAGATCCTACAATTAGATTGGAGAGATCCTGATGGAGAATCCCTAGATACAACTCACTAGCAGCAAGTCATAAGGTGTGGCTGACGGTGCACATAGGGCTGTGTCTGCACTGGGTTCCACCAACTTCCAGTTCAGTGTCCTTGGACAAGTCTTAAGTTCCCTGACACTTATTTTCTTCTCTGCAAACTGGGCACACTGATGACTATTTTGCAGGGTTTTTATGAGGCCAACTGACATAGCCCATGTACAGAATATGGAGCAGCAGTGATACATAGGAAGTACATGATTATTAGTCTGTATTTATTATTATTATTTACTAAAGAAGTCCCACATGAACTGATAATCTAGAGTGACTTCTGAAAAAAAGAAATCATAGACTCTACCAGTTAAAAAGAGAGTGTCCTACCACAGCGGAATTTCCACCATACATCCTCAAGTCTGGACAGTGCATTTTAAAGAGAGGTATCAATAAACAAGTGCTTACCAAGGAGAGCATAACTAAATTAGCAAAGATGCTAAGCCACAGCGCAGTTGAACATGCAAAGATGTTTAAGAGAGATAAGAAGGCGTGGGGTGTGAGTGTTGTCTCTAAGGAACCAAGATTTGAGTCACTCCACGAAGGGCTGGGGAGCAGAACAAGGACCACATGCAGAAATCAGACAAGGGTGCTGATCAGGAAAAGAGCTCTCTTTTCCCCATGCAGAGGCCACGTTGTACAGCAAGGACACGTGTACATGGAAGTGCTCACACCTAAAATGAGTGACTGTCCACATGAATGCCTTAGAAATGAGTGTTTCATTCAATGGGAAATTGGGCAGCACAACCTCTAAGGTTTCTTGCAACTATAAGAATCTTTCATTCAGTGATTCTGACTATCTTACTTGCAGTGGTAACTATTACATGTATACAGTGCTTCTAACCACATCAGACATTTTTTCCTCCAATCTCCACCCTTTACTGCACCAGATCAACCTTTTTCAGAGTAACCTCCACCCATAGTTTCCAAAACCATTCATCTCTGAACAGAAGTGGCCCTTCTCCTAAGATGCCCCAAAAGACTTACCCCAGTTTCTTCAGGTTGCATTGTGACTGCTTCATTTTTTCACATAAAATCCCAACTCCTGAGTCTCCCAGGGCATTTTCCCCCATGTAGAGTCGAGTCAGGGTTTGATTGGTGCTCAGGACCGATGCAAGATCCTGACAACAAGCCGATGTGAGAGAGCAGCTGACCAACCTTCCGTAAAGATGACAGAATGTCATAATCACGACTCTGCCAGAGACTAAGGAGGCACTTGTACCTGTCACTGCTCTAGTCTAGCCCACACATGAGAAAGGGAGGGATCCAAGACTATATTAACTCTTGAATTTTTTTAGTGAAATAGCAAGTAAGCTGCTTCCTACCAAGTTCTTCCAACTTTGCATTGCTCCTCCCAGCTCCCTACCAATTTTAAGAGCCTTCTTCTCTTCTTTGAAATTCAGGTCTCCCAGAAACATTCTGTGAAGGGTTCCATGCACCAGGAAGTGCCAGCATTGCTTTAGCACAAGGTTACCTATTTGGAGCGGGGACTGAGGCTGCATGTGACATGGAGTTCTGAAACTCTTCTAATGTAGTGCATTCCAGTTTTTATTTTCTCCACTAGCTCTAAGTACTTTCAAAGAAGGCATCATTTCTTTCACCATTTATGTACCCTTCTAGGACCCACTATGAGGCTTTTCCCACAACACACTCTAACTGAATTAATGACAAGCACCTGGAGATAAACAGAAACTCCTTTGATCTTCCAAAAACCATCCTCACACCCAAACTCTAGCCCAATGTGCTTCCTTGGAGCCACAGGCTCACTCTTCGTAAGGGAAATCAGCTCAGACTCACCAGAGCTTCTGCAGGCTGCAGAATAAATGCCTCAGCCCCACACACAGAAACCGGACCCCAGAGTCTCCCAGGACATTGTTGCTCAAGTCAAGTTCCACCAGGTTCTGGTTGCTGCTCAGGACCGAGGAGATGTCAAAGCAACAGTGGTGGGTAAGGCCACACCGTCCCAACCTTCACACCAAGGACAGAAGTGCGGAGAATCAGAGTGTGGCCTTCTCTGCAATGGTCTTACATGCCATGCTTGATTTCAGCACCAGGCAGGGGCACCTGTTCTATCCATGTTGCAAGGGAACAATCATAATGAAGTTTCCACGGGTTTAATCTTATCAGTGAGCTCCTTGAACACAGCCCAAGACTCACTGCATCTGGACCTTGAGGAAGTTAGCTCTCGGGCTTGGTAACTCAAAGCCTGGGAACACAGCTGCCGAGCACCAAGCAGTAAATATGCCAGGCTGTCTGACATCAACCCTTGAATCTATAAATGTCATGTTCCTTTCTTGTAAATGAAAAGGCTGTTGAACCTGCGGGTTTCACTCTCAATTCCCAGTCCTCACAGTCCCTCAGCTAGATGCTATTTATTCTCTCTAAGGCTGTTCTCTCTCCACCCTTCCCTTCACCAACCCTGATCCACTGGTCTTGCTGGATAATTTAATCCCAGCTCCAAATATAGGGAAGAGCAAGCAGCTTTGATTCTTGATTTATTTTACAACCTCACACACACACCACCACTGCCACTGCCACCATAACAAGGACAACAATTTGTCTCTCTCGTGGGGTGAAGAACAGCATCCCAGCTCATTTCCAGGCCAATATTTCATGTTCGAGAGCCTGCAGAGCCACTGCCTCGCAGCCCCTAAATTGGCACCAATTGTACGCAAATGGACAACCGGATCTCTCCTAATCTACAAAGCATCTCCTTTGCACCAGTACTTTCCTGTTTGTCTCTCGAGACCCCAGCTAACCCTCTGGAACAGGATGGGGGTGCCCCCAGGCAGCCGTAGCAACAGGTGACAAAGGATGAAGATGGAGAGGTGGGTGATGTGCTGAAATCAGGCAGAGCCTGGAAGGCAAGGGGAGGGTTTGTAGCTGATCCACAGAGCAAAGGGAAGGCAATTAAACACGGGAATGACACCATCAGATTCAAGTTTTTAAAATAATCCTCTGGTGGGCACTCATATGCACAACATAGATAACTCTTTCTAGGTTTTCATGAATTGGAATAGCTAGTCGAAAATACCTGAAACTATCAAATTATAACCCAGTAGCCTTGAAATTTGAAGACGATTGTATAACAATGTAGATTACAAGGGGTGACAGTGTGATTGTGAAAACCCTGTGGATCACATTCCCTTTATCCAGTGTATGGATGGAGGAGCAGAAAAACGGGGGCAAAAAAAACTAAAGGGAAAATAGGGTGGGGGGTGGGGAAAATTTGGGTGTTCTGTTTTTACTCCTAACTTTTTATTCTTACTTTCACTTTTTCTGGTACAAGGAAAATGTTTAAAAAAAAAAATAGATTGGGGTGATGAATGAACAACTACATGATGGTAACGTGATCAACAGATTATATAATTTGGATGAATGTATTGTATGTGAATAAATCTTAATAAAAAAATAAATAAATCAATAAATAATGAAATAATCCTGACTTCTGTGTAGAGACTGGATTGGGAGGGTGCAAAGTGGAGGCAGGGAGACCCATGTTAATTCAATAATATATTTTTGAGCACTAATATGTGCTGGGATCCTTGCCCAGACATGGTAGAGACAACGGCAAAACAAATAAATGCAAATCCTGCCCTCAGGGAGCTGATGGCATAGAAAGCCATTGCAATAGCCCTGGAAAGTGATGGTGGTGGTTTGGCCAGGGTTGGTTGACAATTGGTGAAGATGAGGTAAAGTGGACAACTGGTAACACTTGGAGATGAAGTGGGTGCAACAAAGCAGAGGAACGTGTGAAAACGCTCTGGTGTGGTGAGCTTTATGACCAGGCACACAGCTCATCCAAAATGTGGATTTCGTGCATATGCAGACGGTGACTGAATAGAACTGGAGATTTGGACCAGGCAACTGCATGTACAACAACAAGTCGTGTGTGTGTCTTATTCAGTCTGCCGGTGAGCGAGCATTTTACTTACAAAGCTGCAGGACATTCCCTGTGACATTTAAACCACTATGAAGTGTTTTCATGGGCTCCAGCCCGGGTAACTATTGTTCAATAGTGTGAAAAGTTTCCAATTCTCATCTGTGAGCATCACTGACAAGGAAATGGAAGATACTGAAGACCACAACTTTTTTGTTGTACCACCAAGACACAACTTCTTTTCAGTTCCCCTTCATTCTTCTCTATAAAAATTTCCAAACTGGCCTCCAAATCATTCTGTCTTCCCAATTATCCTTTCCCTAAGTTCTTTCTTCCTTCTGCCTCTCTCTCTCTCTCCTTCTCCTTTCCTCCTCTCCCTTTCTCTCTCTCCTCTCTCCTCTCTCTCTCTCTCCCCCTCTCTCCCCCTCTCTCTCTCTGACCCTCTTTCTCTCTCTCTCTCCCTCCCCCCTTTCCTCCTCCTCTCCCCCACTCCCCCGCACACAATCGCGTGTGCAGGGCTTTACCAGAGTCTCTGAATGTTGCAGCCTGGATGCTGGAGCGTCTCACACAACACCCTCACTCCTGGGTCCCCCAGGATATTATCACTGAGATCCAACTCGGTTAGACTCTGGTTCATGCTCAGAACTGAGAAGAGGCCCCGGCAGTACTGGGCAGTGAGATAGCAGTTCACCAACCTAGAAAACGGGAGGGAAGGAGAGAAAAAAAATCAGTCTCTCCCAGCGTCACACTGAAGCTGAGGGCCAGGAGCAGCTGGCACCAGTTCGGAGAAAAGTCCTCCACGGGATCAAGGAATGGGTCCCAGAACTAGAGAGCATTCTCCTAGGATGGAGATGCTGGAAAGAGAGCAGGCTTGTGACGCTGTCCTGACTGTGTATGCCCTCCGGCCCCTCCACGTCTCTCCTCTCTCCCCCATCAGTCCGAGCTCCGTGCACTGGAGACACGGGACCACGTGTTCCACCGCTTGGCCGCACATCATCATCAAACAGTGCTTTCAAAATCCCAGAGGCCTGGGCCACGGCCATAGGAATACAATCAGAATCCCTGCAGGTGGGACCAGGTACATCCGTATTTTTAAAACTCATCCAGCCAAGCTGGAATCACCAGCAGCTCTGGTTAAAATGCAGATTCTGATCCAGTGGCTCTAGGGTTAGGCCTTTGATTCTGCATTTCTAACAAGCTCCCTGCTGATGCTGATGCTGCTTTTCTGAGCAAGGTTCCAGAACATAGCAAGGCAAGTTCCTGCCCTCAGAAAAATGTAGCGGTCATCCAGCAAAACGAGCAGCGCAACTATGAGCCCGAATCCCTGCGAGCCGTCTTCATTGCGAGTGACCTTCCTCAGGCTTCTGGTCTCTGCCCCTTTTATGGGCCCTCGTGAGCAGGTCAGCTTCCACCCTCTCTCACTCTCCCCTTTTCTCTCTCTCCCTCCCCATCCCTCTCCTGAGTTTTATCTAGCCATTCTGAACTACTCGCCATTTGAAACACACACCCTGCGTTCTCACGTCTGTGGACCCACTATTCCCTGTGCCTGGCTTGCTCTTCCCCATGCCCAACTCTCACCCCACCTGCTTCGGGATTCGGCTGAGGTGTGACTTCGCTCCCCGCCCCAGCACACCCTCCCTATCACAGGGCAGATGCCTTTCCTGTCCACACTTGTTTGCTGACTATCTCCTCAACAAAACCTGGAGCTCCCTGCAGCAGGGCTGGGTCCTTGCTGACCCAATGAGGCATACAAAGTGGTCCTGGTGGCCGTTCCCAGGCAGACGGGGAGCCCATGACCACACGTCGAAGGGCACGTCCTGGGCACCTTATATAGATGTCAAGAGAGGCCTGTTGTGGGCAGTCCTGTTACGAAGGCAGGAGGCTCCAGATGTTAGACCTGGAGGTGACTTCAGAAATCAGGGAGCTCGCCCACTTCAGTGTACAGACTCAACAACTGGCTTCCAACCTCCTAGCAAATCCACACGGAACACCTCCTAGCAAATCCACACGGGGTGCTTTCGAGGGCTGCTTGTGAGAAGAAACATGTGGAAACCTAGAAGGAATGTTCCCCACTTCCCAGCTGGATTTCCCTCCTTTGTTACGTTTTTTCTGATGAAGCCATGCCCTGCCCTACTGTCACCGATGTACACTCTTCCATTCCTGCCTTTGTTCTTGCTGGTTCCCATTCCAATAATCCCCTATGCATTCTTCTCTACTCACCCACATCTACCAAGCCTCCAAGGCAGGTTTACACTCAGCTCCTCTAAGAAACCCACTCCCAGTCTCCAGCTCTAAGTCCCTCTGTCCTCTCTGTTCCCGAGACAAATTATATATGGGGTTGCTTTGCTTATGCATTAAAGCCCCAGTGGCATTACAAACTTGAGTTGAGAAGCATTTTTTGTAAAACTATTTGCCCCACCTAAGACCTAGAGTCATTCCTTGTAGTGAACTGGCATCCACCAAACATTTGTTTACTGTTGCATCGGTGTTTCTGCCCATCTCATTCACTCACCTACCCTACCTCCACTCATGGATCTCCACCACTGAAGGATTGCTGCAGAAACAGGTATGCAATGGTGAGAGTATTAGGTGGTAGTGACAACAGCATTTGGAAAATAGTTGAGAAGAGGGGAGAGTGAGCAAGCACCAGGACAGAGGATGACATGCTTTAATCCGCTGCCCGAAGCTCAAATTCCTTACCGATGAGAACAGGCAGCATGTGGGCATGGAGTGAAACAGTCAACCACATCCAAACATCGGCCTTCCTCCTCCTCCTCTTCTTCCACCTTGGGCATATTATGGAAGAACCCCAGGGAAAGCGATTCTACATGGTGACAGTTCTTGATACAAAACGATGAAACCACGTGGTCCATCCTGGTGGAGAGATTGATCTCAATTTTGGGGAAATGGTCCATGGCCCTTTGCACGAACTCCTCCTCCTGCATCTCGTACAAACAGTAGAACAATTCCAGCTGGCTGGGCTGGATCTGCAGCTTCTTGGCCTTGGCTTTTGCTTCTATCCATTTCAGCAGCTCCAGTCTGATCTGCTGTGAGATTTTGCAACTCAATTTTTTTTCCAAGTAAGAGGTTCGCTCCTGGTTTATGAGGCCAAAAAGGAAACGGACAACAAAAATCAAATACCCTTTCTCAAATTTCCCGTAATTTTCAAGGAGTTCGGTCACATCTCGGTTGGGTAGTTTCGAACATCTCCGGGGCATGCTCTTCTTCCCCACTGCTTCCTCCTCTTCCAGGAGATAGTACATGGCAGCAAAGAACTCCTGGAAAGTCATGTGGATGAAGCTGTAGAATTTCTCACAGTCCACCTCCTTCTGAAACAGGTTCATCCTCAGGAAAGCTGACACATCAGCCTTTTGCAGCCCATGCTTTCTGAGGTCACACTCTTCGAACAGTATTTTCTGATTCCAGATTCCATCTGCAGCTAAAGAGCAGAGCCCCCTGAGGTTGGCAGAGAGTTGGTGATCCTTGCTTCCTCCTCTGGGGTGCAGCAAACTCGAGAGAAAAAAGATGTACACTGCAGTGGTCGTCTTCGATGTCTGCGCGAGGGACTTGCCACTCTCCATCTGCTGCTTCAGCCCGGTGCACACAATCCAGCAAACCAGGGGAATAAAGCACATGGTGAACAGGATCTCATTCTCCTGAATTAACCGGAAGGCTTCCCTGGCTTGGTCCTCATCTGAGAAATACTTAAAGAAATACTCCTTCCTCTTGACCTCTGAGAAGCCCAGGATCTCCACATGACGGGGGTGGTCCAGTAAGTGCTGGAGCTTCTCCAGGGCCACGGGTCTTGTGGTGATGAGCAGGGAGGCCTCGGGAAACAGCTTCTTTCTGATGAGGCTACTCAGGAGAATGTCTCCTCGCTCTACCTTCTGCCAGTTCGTGCAGAACTCCCCTGTGTGCTCGTCGAAGGCACCTTGCAGCTCGTCAAAGCCATCCATGAGGAACAGGATTTTGGATGGCTTGTTCACAATCTTGCTTATGGGTGGGTTTGGGTCTGGGCAGCAGCTAACAATCAGGTCCCCCAGACTCCTCTTTGTCATGAGGCTCACCTCGCGACAGTGGATGTAGAATACATAGTCAAACCTGTCTTTGAAAAGTTTCCCTGACGCCCAGTCCAACATAATCTTCCGGGCCAGTATCGTTTTCCCAATACCCGCCGCTCCCTGGAACACCACCGTGTGCACAGGCTCAGAGTTTCCATCATCAGGATCAAACAGGAGTTCCACATTAATGGCGCTCACGACATTGTCCCTCGTCTTGGCTGAGGTTCTCGCGATGGCCAGGAGCTCGTGCTCCCTCTCCTTCTGGCTTGCGTGCTCCTTGACAAGCAGCAGCCGGGTGAAACGTTTGTTGAGGTTCACACTCTCACCCAGACGGGCATTTCTGTCTTCAATACACTGGAATCTGCTTCGTATGTATTTCGTGTATTTCCTACAATAATCTAAGGCAAAGACAGAAAGTTAGACATTGGAGAAAGCCCCTCATGCACCCGCCTCAGATAAGCTATAAACAGGGGGCTGTGATCAGCAGAAAGTGGCGTCTGAAATTGAGAAAAGAGATGGAGTCAAGAATCCACTGGGTGCATATGGAATGTCCTCTAAAATCTGGTGTCAAATTCTTCATGACGACAATGAAGCAGACAGAAAGTTACTCTATGTGTTGCTGCCAGACAGAAAATCCTTTGTTTAATCATGCTTCTTTGAGTAGTCTGGAGCCCATGACTTTCAAAACCAGAAATATTTTATCACCTCCCTCTGGTTCTGGAACTGCAAAGAGCCAAGCAGACCTGAATCCAGTTTCTTCAAATGACAATGAATTTCCTGAGATAAATGTCTGCAACCCAGCAAGGGTGAGGAATAATGATTAAGGGCTTGTAGGATGGCCAAATTATCCAGCTTTGCAGTACCTCTTGAACTGGGTCTCAAAACTGAATTGGATGCACCAGCACATTAAAAGAATTATACTCCATGATTAAGTGAAATTAATTCCAGGTATGCAAAGGTGTTTCACCATAAGAAAATCAATTAGTGTAATACACCACATTAACAGAATGAAGGGAAAAAACAAAAGATCACCTGAGTTGGCACATAAAAGACAACTGACAAAATCTAGCAGCCCTTCTTGATAAAAACAATTAGAAAACTAGGAAGAGAAGAAAACATCCTCAACATGATAAAGGACACATAGGAGAAACCCACAATGAACATCATACTTCAGGGAGACAGACTTGAAAGGTTTCCCGCTAAGATCAGGAAAAAGACAAACCCACTATCACCTCTGCTATTCAACATTGTGCTGGAAGTTCTAGCCAGAGCAATTAGGCAATAAAAAGAAATAAAAGGCATCCAAATTGGAAAAAAAGAAGTAAAGCTTTCATTATTTTCAGATGACATGCTCCTATATATAAAAGAAAGTCCTAGAAATTGCACAACAAAGCTCCTACAGTTAATAAATGAATTTAGCAAAATGGCAGAGTACAAGAGCAACACTCCTAAATCAGTAGTGTTTCTATACACTAGTAATGAACAATCAGAAGAAATCAAGAAAAAAGACCATTTGTGTAGCAAAAAAAATAAAATATCTAGGAATAAATCTAACTAAGGATGTAAAGGACTTATACACACAAAACTACAAACCATTGCTACAAAAAATCAAAAACCTAAATAAATGGAAGGACATTCTCTGTTCATGGATTGGAAGACTAAATATTATCAAGATGTCAACTCTACCCAAAGTGATTTACAGATTCAATGCAATTCCAATAAAAATTCCAACCACCTTCTTTGAAGAAAGGGAAAAGCCAATCATCAAATTTGTATGGAAAGATAAGGGGCCCCAAACAGCCGATGCCATTGTGAAACAAAGAAAAACAAAGTTGCAAGACTCACAGTTCCTGATCTTAAAACTTACTACAAAACCACAGTAATCAAAACATCATGGTACTGGCACAGGACAGACACAGACCAATGGAACAGAACTGAGAGCTCAGAAATCAGCCCTCACATTTATTATAGACTGATTTTTGACAAAGGTGCAAAGACTACTCAATTGGGAAAAAACAGTCTCTTCAGCAAATGGTGCTGGGAGAACTATTTGCAAAAGAATGAAACTATACCCCAACCTTGCATCTTGTACAAAAATCAGCTCAAAGTGAATCAAGACCTAAATATAAGAGCCAGAACTATATAAAACTCCTAGATGAAAATGTAGCGAAGCAGCATTAGAACCTTGTGCTAGGCAATGGTCTCTTAGACTTTACACCCAAAGCACAAGCAAACAAACAAACAAAAAAAGACAAATGAGACTTAATCAAAATTAAAAACTTTTGTGCATCAAAACACTTCATCATGAAAGTAAAATGACAGCCTACTCAATGGGATAAAATATTTGGAAACCACTTACTCAATAAGGGTCTAATGTCCAGAATACATAAAGAAATCCTACAACTCAACAACAAAAGGACTGGGCAAATGACTTGAATAGACATTTCTTCAAAGATATACAAAGGGCCAAAAAGCACATGAGAAGATGCTCTACATCATTAGCCATTAGAGAAATGAAAATCAAAACCACAATGAGATACCATCTCACACCGCTAGAATGGCTCACATTTTTAAAACCAATAATTACAAGTGTTGGAGGGAATGTAGAGAAATTGGAACCCTCATTCGTTGCCAGGGGGAATCTAAAATGGTAGAGCCACTGAGAAAAACAATTTGGCAGTCCCTTAGAAAGTTAAGTATGTAATTATATGACCCAGTGATCCCACATCTAGGTATATATCAAAAGAATCGAAAGCAGGGACCCAAAGAGATATTTGCACACTGATGTTCATAGTGGCATTTTTCACAACTGCCAAATAATGGAAGCAACCCAAGTGTCCACCAACTGATGAATGGATAAAAAATATGGAGTATATACTATATACACACAGTGGAATATTATTAAGCCCTAAAAAGGAATAAAGTTCTGATACATGCAACAACATGAACTTTGAAAACATCAAGTTGGGTGAAATAATCCATACACAAAAGCACAATATTACTGATATCCCACTGATATGAAATAATAGTTAGAACAGGCAAAATCATAGAGGCAAGATCTAGGATATATGTTACCAGGGGATTGGGTGGGGGTAGAGAATAGGGAGTCAAGGCCTAAAATGTACAGGGTTCCTATTTAGAATGATGGAAAAGTCTTGGTGATGGATGGTGGTGGTGGTAGCACAACATTGTGAATGTAATTAACCACATGAATTATATTTGAATTGCTTAAAAGGGGAAATTTTAGGTTGTGTATATGTTATGAAAGATAAACTTTTTTTCAAGAAATTGATGGAACTGCACGACATGAACAGTGAACCCTAAGTTAAACTATGGACTACAGTCACTGGTACAATTATAAAAATGTGTAAAAATAAAATAAAAACCAATTAGAAACATCATTCCTGTTGCTTACTATTTTTTTTTTTCCTTTTTACAAGAGAGATTCTGGAAAGATATTCCAGTAAATCCATCCACTCCTCTTCAAGGCCAAAACCCAATAGGTACCACTAAACCCATTTGCTTACCTTTCTTTTTTGAACAAATAGGAAGTCTGGCAAGATACCCCAGTAAACCTGGCCATTCATTTTCAAGGCTTCCTTCCTTGCATACAATCATGAGTTTAGAATCATGTGCATTATCTGAATATAGAAGGGGAAAAAAAAAATACAAAGTGAGACAAACTCAGAATCCTAAGTAATGAGGCACTGAATGAGGCATGGCCAAACACCTGGCACAGGTAAAAGGCAACTGCCCTGGACATCTCTGCTAGGGATTGAATTACGACACGTGCATGTTCTGGTGGACTGAATGCATTTGCAAATAGCAGTTTTAAGATGGTGTTAGTTACGATGAGGACAAACTGAGTCCGAGTGGACCTTAAGATCAAATATGACTGGAGTCCTCATTAGCACGGGATATGTGGACAAAATCAGGTGATGAGGGGAGACAGACAGATGAGATGGAGATGGAGATTGAACTATGGATCACCTGCCAGCTATCACCAGAATCCTACATACTCCCAAGACAGCATGATCCTAGCAACACCTTAATTATGGACTTCTAGCCTCCACAACTGTTAAACAAGAAGTTCCTGTTGTTTAAGACTATCTGTTATAGCAGCCCTGGAAACCTAAGAAAACCTCCCAAACTAAAACTGTGGCATCCAAGTTGCACAGGTGTGCAGTCAAACATCTAAAAATGAATAGCTGAGCTCCACCTGCCAAACTTTGCGTCCCGCACCATACCCAGGCTTGGAATCTCTTTCCCAGGCTGGGAAATTGGCAAATATATGGGGCAGGCAAAGTTTCTCTTTATCCTTGTTTGTCTTTGGCACTTCCCCACCCTAGACCTTATATTTTGAGGCCATCCCCAAGCACTCCAATGTCATCAAGATGACCATGGGCCAAGAAAGAACATCCTCCCCCATCTGAGCTGCCATAATCCCTCTGCACCACAGCTTGCACCTTCAAATGTAGATTTCTGGGTCTTCAAAGGTGAGAATTGCAAATTTGGTTTATATATAATTCAGGGGTTCAGAATCCTGGCTGACTTTAGATTCAATTGAGAAGCTTTAAAAATATAGTTTCCAGGACTTCACCCCCAGCAATTCTTTTTCAATCAGTCTGAGATGCAGCCCAAGCCTAATTATTTCTTAAAAGCTCCCAGGTGTGTCTATCATGTTTCCAGGGTTCAGAATCATTGCTATAAACAGTCACTAAATAATACATCCCAAAGATGCTCCTTTGGAGGAGAAATGTGGGTAAGGTAGAGCAAGAAAGAGGTGCTGGAGGAAATACATGGGACAAATCATTTTAGGTGGGTAGGGACCTATGGGCTACAAAAACAATTCCTGAAACTCGCCTACTTATTCCGAATCTAATTGGTATTAGTAACCCAATCACAAAGCATAATGCAAACTTTAATTCAGACCCAAACCCAATTCCTACCTGGAGTCTAATTCTAGACCAGAAAAAAGAACTTCTAATCCTATTGTAATTCTTCTGCCTCAAAACTCAGATATAGAAGCCAATGTGGCATCATAGATGCCAGATGACATGCCTGGCTTTGAATCCTGGCTGTCACTCTGACTAGAGTGGAGCCACGGACAATTAGAGCTGCCTCAAGGCAAACTTCACTCATTTGAAAGTATGGATGAAAACAGCACATAATCCAAGGGTTCTTGGAAGGAATGACAAGAAAATTGATGAAAATTGGTTAGCAAAGTACTTACCTAACTACTACTATTATACTTTAATCTGTTTATATTATATATAAGTACTGGTGAGACTGTAATTAGTATATTTAATTTGCTTAGAATATTATTATTCTCTCCCTGATTACCCTGCTGATTACATGTCACCATCTTCTCCTTATCTACCCATTCATTTTTCTGCCTGTCTTCCCCCGTCATTAACTCAAGGTTATCATCCTGTGATTTTCTAGGTTTCTCTGAGAACTTTGATATACCATGTCCATGCCCACATCAAGCCAGAAGGAAGACTCTAACCTCCAACATGTGCACAGGGATTAAGAGAATTTCTTTTACCATCCAATTTCCAAGGCAGTGACCAAGGGAAAGGCTTTCCACCACAGTTACATGATTCTGGAAAGTCCCCCCAACCCCTGCTCACAAACCATATGAAACAAAGACACAAGCTTTGTGATCAGGTTGAGGAGACACTGGACAAAACCCAAGTTGCCACCAGCTGGGTGTAGACCTGGAGGTGGGTCCAGGTTCAGAAGACAGTGGAATAAAGTAGGATTAATGAGGGTAGGTTCCTAGAAGTAAATAAAATTCTGAGCTGGGTTTTTTTTTTTGCATTTTATTTTGAAATAAATTCAAAGTTATAGGAACAGTTGCCAAAACAATACAAACCCCATACACAGAACTCCAGCATTCCCTGACCCCCACCACCACCGATACCCTGATCCACTAACTTTAACATGCTGTCACATCGCTATTTCTTTCCCTCCCTCCCTCTCTCCCTATCTATCATTCATCATTTATTGCTCTGTCTTCCAAACATATGAGAGCTAGTGGCACACATCCTTCAACAAACACTATAATTCACATATACAATTTGAGCTGGGTTTTTTAAAGAGTTAGAGAGAAGAAAATTATTCTTCTCCATATTCTTACAGCACTACTATGGGAGGAAGAACAAGGATAAAATCTTAAGATAATAAAAGAAAGTAATTAAAGGAGAAGCTTCCACTCACCCCACACAGGCTCCTCTCCCTTAGCTTTCTCATAAAGATCCCGCCTGTTGATGGCACCAAAGATCCACACGGCCATGCCCCATGCCTTCTTTTCCCCATTGAAGTCGATCATTAGGGTTGCGAGATCCAGGTGGTCAGCCTTTTCTGTCTGCCCCCGGGGAATTGGGAGGCAGCCTTTTTCAGGAGGATAGTCTTCTAAGTGCATTTTGAATTTCTTGAAGTCTATGTCCTCCAGATCCTCCAGGTAGTAGGCCAGCTTGCAGCGGACGCTTGCCATCTTCATCTGCAGGTCCAGTCAGAGCCCATGGGCATAGATCCACACTGGGATTAGTGGAAAAAAAACAGGCAAACAAAACAGCATGTGGATAAGGAGAGTCTTTTTTAAAGCACCCCTGCCCAATGAAAATTAAATTATCAAAACCCCAGAAAACGGAACAGAAAAAAAATATCATTTGGCTGTATGTCATCACCTTTAGTTTTTAAAAATGAGCCAAATACTTACCAGAAAGTCTTTCTGTTAGCTTGATCTGAGAGTGTCTAGAGTCATGAAAGAAAGTTTTCCCTATGGAAAGAAAAATATTCAACATGCAAATTTGATCTCATTACCAGTGTGATGTCTTCCCAATCTCCTGACCAGTTCACGACGACACCTCGACATATCATCAAGAGAACTTTGCTTCTGATGGTTACTGAGCTATGACTTTGGACAAACTCTCTACTAGTTCTCCACTTTGGTTCCCTTTTCTATAAAACGAGAGAGCAGAGAAGATTGCTTTTAACTTCCTTCCAATTGAAAGGCTCTATCTCTGTGTCTCTTTTTTTGACCAGAGAAAAGATGTGTGAAAGACAAAAGAAGGAGGACAAGAAATGCATAACTGTGGTGACAACAGAGCAGCATACACCATGGAGAGGAGAGAGAGTATAGAAGGCATATAGAGGAAGGGATGGTATACAACTGCAGGGTGAAGAGAAATTCAAATTAGACAGAATTTGAGACGTGAAAGAGGGTATAATAAGCACATTGCTTTAACGTCTCCTTGAAAAATTCACAATAATTTTTACTGTAACTCATTCATGTAGTCTTCCCATAGGCTCTGCACTGATGTATTTACTCATTTAACATGCACCAAGCCCTGTGAGGCAGGAATATTCTCAGCCCCGTTTTATAGTGGTAGAAACTAAAACTTACATTGGTCAAGTGACTTGCCCAGGATTTTCACAGTCAAGAAGGGGCAGAGCCAGCATTTAAACCAGAGTCTTCGTGCCTCTAACGCTACACTGTCCACAGGCTGAAAATGTACAAAATCATTTCTTCCACAATTTAAATGGGAGTTTCAGTTGGACAGAAGCAAAAATGATAAAGGACAGTAAAAGAAATGATTAAAGGAAAAACACACTTTCCAAGAATTTGTCACACAGGATCTTCCATTAGAGTGCTTGCAGACAGAATGTTCCTAACTAGACTAACAGTTCCACGAAAGCTAGAAATATGCTGTTACATCTTTAAATCTCCAAATCTCCTAGATTTTGAACAGATAGTGGATGAATGACCTGGCTTTGCTTGGAACTGTTCTCTCAATCCCTTTATTTTACTGTGTTTTGGAAAGCACTGCACCAGCTCATAGCTTTAAATTACGTTAAACGGAGGGGCCGTGCAAACTGGGACACTCCAAACTGGAATTTATAGTGACCTCAGTTTGGCGTCCTTATGTTATGGGTTGAAGTGTGTCCCACCAAAAGATGTGCTCAAATCATAAACTGATTGAAATGTGATCTTACTGGAAATAGGGTCTTTGAAGCTATTAAGATGACGATGAACAGGATTAGGACGAGAACTAAACTATGGTGTCTTTATAGGAAGAGGAAATTTAGACACAGGCACTGGGGAGATAGGTACAGGAAGATGGAGAGGCAGAGCGAGGCAACTACAAGCCAAGGATCACCAACAAACGATGGAAGCCAGAAGAGGCAAGGAAGGATGTTTCCTTATGTGCTGCAGATGGAGCCTGGCCCTGCTGACTCCTTGCTTTCAGACTCCCAGCCTCCAGAACTGCAAGTTTTTAAGCTATCCCATTTGTGGAATTTCGTTACAGCAGCCCTAGGAAACTCAGGAGCTCCTTCATCTCTCCCTGTTGCATCTCCACTCCTGGCCTCACACTCCCCCACTGCTCGAGGCAGGTCCATCTGTCCTTCCCACTCTCCACAGGTCCTGTCCCTTTAGTTTCCCTCAACACCACACTGACCATACCAGGATCCCACCACTCCTCCGTGCTCCCCAAACACAGCTCAGGCACACTCCGTCTGATCGTTACCTCTTTGTTTCTAGGAGATCTGTTTCCTCACATGGACTTCCTCCATCAGATCCCCTGGAGCAGGGTGCTTGGCAAATCCACTGAAGTCCTGGGTGTAAGTTATGGAGGCTGCCCCAGCTCTACAGTCCCTGCCCTCTGTTCACACACAGATGTGCGTGTCTACCCAGGAACACATATGCATAGAACCCAGGATAATGGTAAACATGAAAGAGCATTCCAGAAATGCTGTTGAGGGTCTCAGAGTATCTCCCAAGCTCATCAACCAAAGCATGTCCTGGTCCTTGACACACTGTCCCCACCTCTCCCCCTGGCCCTTCTGGACACCCTGCTGCAAGGACCTGGACTCACCCAGACACCCGCCTCGGAACAGCCAGGGAGGAAATGCGATGCATTTATAGTGGTCACAGTCCCAGCAGCAGCAGGAAGGAAGTGGGCTCCACGTGTAGAGAACAAGCTTGCATCACAAGCAAAAGCTGAGAGACAGTTACTCACAGAGTTGGACTTTCCAAAACCAGGTAAGCCGTGCACTCAAAACTAGCCTGTGCGGACACTGGCAATGCCTCACCTCTCTGTGCAAACTCCTAAAGAAGTGATTTGGCTGGGGGTGGGGGTGAACTGGCATGGATGCTTTCTTTCCTTCAGTCAAAGCCCGCCGATGCTCACAGCAGCCCGGAGTGGGTGTTGTAATCGTGAGTGACTGGTGAGGAAGTGGGACAAAGGATAAGGCTAGAGCTAGCAAGGAGGAGTGAAAGCAGAGTCTGGTTTCAAACTCTAAATTCCATCACGTTCTTTTCCCCTCACATGGAGGCAGTTGGCAGGCAGAGAGGGTTATCTCCATTGTCATTATTTTTAAGGCAATAAGACAGGCCTTTATCCTCAAATCTCCTGGATTCATTTAGTCATTTGTTTCGCTAGCATTTATGGAGTGCCTGGTTTGCACCAAGTACCATGAACACAAAGCTGATGGGCACCTTGCCTTCCCCTAGAGGAGCTGATGATAGAGAGAGACAGACAGACAGAACTGCTGTCCCCCCAGGCATGGTGGCTGCAGGGCTGCGGCATGGTAAAGGCAGGATGTTAACAGAGCATGGTAAGAAGACTTCAGCATCTCAGGTGAGTGCAGGGATTCTAGAGCGAGGAGTATGAACTGCAAAGTCCAGCAGACAGATGCCAGCAAATTAGTCTCTGTATGCCTCGGTTTCCCCATCTGCAAAGTGGGGGCAATAATGCTACCTGCTATGCAGGTTTGCAGTGATGATTGAGTGGAGGTAGAGAAGGCCCCTAGGACATAGACTGGTGCACAGAAGGTGCTGTCAGCGATAAATTCCTGTTGTCACTCTTGCTGCTACAGAATGCTCTGAGGGCTGGAGAAAGAGCCCTCTGTGCTGACTGTGAAGTTAGGGCCTGATTTCAGACCCAAGTCTCAGTGCACCAAGAGCTGCACACAATTAAGAGACGGAGGCCAGAGAGCCCACAGGAGCAGTGAGGACTTCAGAAATTGAAGCTAGAAAGACAAGTCAATTGATCACACTAAAGAAAGAAAGGAGCTCATTGGCTGAACCAGGAAATTTTGCTTGGTAGGTTTTAGTCAGGTTAATTGACATATGATTTATATACATTAAAAATTCCTGTTTTTTAGAGTATGTAAGTTCTCACAAACACAAATAGTCATGTAACCACCATGACAGTCAAGATATGGAATGCTTGTCTTACCTCCAAATTTCCCCCCCGGGCCAGTTCATAATTGATTTCTGTTCTCATCCACAGGCCATGGCACCCACTGGTCTGACTACTGTAAAGTTTTGCCTTTTCTAGATAAATGGAATCATCCAGGGTAGAGCCTTTTGTCTGAGTTCTTTCACTTGGTATAAGGCATTTGAGATCCATCCATGGTAGTATTCCATCGTATGGCTGTGCAACATTTGTTTATTCATTCTCCAAGCAAAGGACATTGGATGGTTTCCAGTTTTGGGCAATTGTAAATAAAGCCACTATAAACATACACATATGAATGTTTGTGTATGGATAGGTCTTCCTTTCTCTTGAGTAATACCTAGGAGAGGAATGGCTGTACCCTACGGTAATTGCATGTTTAACTTGGTTTTAAAAAACTGAAAAAAAACTGCTTCCAAAGTGGTTTTACCATTTTGCATTCCCAATTCCCACCAGTGATGCGTGAGAGTTCCAGGCAAGGTTTACAAAGCACAGGCCTGATTTCCAATCTTTACCACCCCGATCCACAGCTCTAAGCACAGGCTTCCAAATGGTCCATCCTTTTACCTGCTTCCCTCACCTAGGCTTTACTGTGAGGCTCAAAATCACGCTTGAAGATGAAATGCAAAGTATAATGTACTGTTTAAAGTATTATGAATTATCACTTAATTGAAATGAAGTATAAAATGTAAACCTACCTTGGTAATAAATGACTGGTATAAGCTGCAGAAACACTGGTTGCCTCTTTTGTGGCTCAGATGTGGCCTCTCTCTCTCTCTCTAAGCCAAACTCTGCAAATAAACTCATTTCCCTCTCCCCTGTGTGGGACATGACTCCCAGGGATGAGCCTGCCCCTGGCATCGTGGGATTGACAATGCCTTCTGGACCAAAAGGGGGAAGAGAAATGGAACAAAATAAAGTTTCAGTGGCGAAGAGATTTCAGATAGAGTCCAGAGGTCATTCTGGAGATTACTTGTATGCAAGCTTTAGCCAGATATTACAAATTGCCACCACATGTCAAGACCCAACCAACAGTATTCCCAAAAACCCTAAAGAAAGCCCATGGTTCTAAGACTCTATAAAAGTTTTACTTATTAAGTTTATTTTTCCAGAAATTTAAAACCTCCAGATTGCTCCTATGACAGAGAAGCCCTGAAATTTAGAGATACCAGTCTCTCCCAGAACATTAACCAGTTTCATTCCCCAACTCCATAATGTCAATGCCCCTTTTCAACATGAAGAAGTTAGAATGGTCACTGACCAAATATCCCTGAAGAGTGAAAGAAAGATCAAATGAGAGGGAGGAGGTGTAACAGTGAAGTTAGGATCTACCAATTGATTATGACTACCAAATCATTATACAGACATTTCTTTTTAGTTTCTAGTATATTAGAACAGCCAGAAGGAAATTATGGGACTGTAACCCATACTATACCTTGAAATTTGCTCTATAACTACCTGTTAAGCTGTAGTTTGAAATGTATCACTTGTCTGTATGTATGTTATACTTCACAATAAAAAATGTTTTAATAAAACAAACAAACAAACAAAAAACATTGGTTTCCAGAAAGGTGAGGGAAAACAAAACAGGACTGGGGAGACATTTTTCCAGGTACGTACAACTGAGGCAAGGCCCGGTCCTATGGGCAGGAGAAGAGTGAGGGAATGCCATGCGGCTCTCTGAACCCCATCCCAGACACGAGACATTTAACATATAGGCATGGAGACTGTAAGGGGTGAATAGCGTCCCCCAAAATCCATGCCCACCCAGAACCTCAGAAAACGACCTTATCTGGAAACAGGGTCTTTGCAGATGTCATTAGAAAAGGTAATGAATTCATCCTGGATTTAGGGTCAGTCCTAAATCCAATGGCTGGTGTTCTTATGGGGAGAGGAAGGGACACAGCAAGGCACACAGAGCGGAAAGCCACGCAATCTCAGCCGCAGATTGGAGAAACTCAGCTGCAAACCAAAGGACGCTAAGACCCAGCGGAGGAGGCAGGCAGGGGTCACCCAGGAGCCTGCAGGGGGGTGGCCGCCAGCACCCAGCTTGCAGAGCCAGGAGAGAGTGCATTTCTCTCGTGGCAAGACACCCGGTTTGCAGTAGTTTATTATGGTGGCCCTAAGCAACTAGTAATGGCGACCGAGGCCCAGAGTGTTCATGGCCAAGATTTACTGGAAAGTCCAAAGTGGAACAATCACAGCCTCCAGGACACCCCGAATCCTGCACGTATCCTTCGACCTGAGGATTTCCAGTGCTCAGATATGCAAATCCCCACCCACTTCCAACTTCCTGTGGCCCCAACCCTGGAACTTGTGGAATAACACGATGTGCCAATGGTCTGCGGAAGAGGCAGTTTCACTTCTCCTAGATGTGGGACAACGAAGCACTTTCTTTTTTTCTGGCAGAAAAATAAAGCACTGTTTTTCCCTTAGGGCTGGAGAGTGTGTCTCTTTACATTTGTGTAACGCTGAGCAGTCCAGTACAGTAACCACGAGCTACATGCGGCTACTGAAATTCAAATCTAACTTAGCTAACAGTAAATACAATTGATAATTCAGTTCCAGCGTCAGGAGTCACATTTCAGGGGCTCAGCGGTCACACTTGAAGAGTGGGTACTGCAGCTGACAGTGCAGAAAAGGACACGCCCATCACTGTGGAGCGCTCCTTTGGAGGTCTGACAGCTCCCGGGCCTGGAAGGGTTTCTTGGAGTTACCAAAAAAAAAAAAAAAAAAAAAAAAAAATCTGGTTTGGAAAGGAGAGACTTTACTTGAAAGAATTATTGTAAAGGGACAAAGGACTATTATAGGAAAGGGAGGGGACTATTACCACAGGGAGAATATTCTAACCATAAAGCCTGTGAGTGTCTCAAGTGTTAGGATAAAGGTTGTTTTTGCATTTTTTGTGTTTCTTTCTTTAGAAAGAGAAGTGAAAAAACAGTTGTGGGAAAGTGGGATAAAAGGGTGGTGCAATCAGATAGTGGATCCAAGAGGGTTTTATGTTAAAACCTCCTGTGTATCTGTGCTGGTTTGAGTCTGTTATGTACCCGAGAAAATCCATATCCTATTAATGCAATCTGGTGGGGGCAGATCTATTGTTGGGCAGGACCTTTTGATTAGGTTGTTTCCATGGAGATGTAACCCAGCCCATTCAAGCAGGTCTTACTCCCCTTGCTGGAGTCCTCTATGAGAGGATAAAAGACAGATGAAACTGAGAGAGCTCAGAGACACTTAGAAAGAAGCTCAGAGACATTTTGGAGAAAGCCATTTTGAAACCAGAACCCAAGAGAAGAAGGACCAGCAGACATCTCCATGTGCCTTCCCACGTGACAGAGGAACCCTGGATGCCATCAGCTTTCCTCAGAGAAGGCATCTACCTCTTGATGTATTAATTTGGACATGTTCATGGCCTTCGAATTATAAATCTGCAACATAATAAATCCCCATGGAAAAAGTCAACCCATTTCTGGTATACTGCATTCCAGCAGCTTTAGCAAACCAAAACAGGAACTACGAATGGAAGACAAAAGGCTCAAAATGACATTTTGGGGACATAAGAAAAAAACCAGATATAGAATGTAAGCTTTATATCAACATTAAATTTCTTGAACTTGATCACTTTAGGTGATTATATAAGTGAATATCCTCAGTCATAGGAAATGTACATGGAAGTTTTAGGTGTTCAAGGAATATGACTATGCAAACTGCTCTCAAATGTTCAGAAAAATAGGAAGAGACACACAAATAATAGAAAATACTAGGATAGTATAGCAAAGGTGGTGAAATGTTAAAATTAATGGATCTGAGTAACTGGGGGAAGGGAGGGATACTGGAATTCTCTGTATGAGGTTTGTATTATTTTTGAAACTGTCCTATAAGTTTGAAATTGTTTCAAAATAAAAAGTTAAAACAAAAAACAAAAAACCTCCTCTGTTCTGAAAGTTCAGAGTCCTGGAAGAAAGAGAGGAGATTAACCCAAGTTTGGTTAACATTTTGTTCTGATTGATAAGTGGAGAACAGCAGTTCAGCTAATGATTCATGAGACAAAGGATGGGAATATGGAGGGTTGGTGTCCAGCCTTAACACAGGAAACGAGGCAGCATCTGTGAGTCTTATCAAAGTCATATAGGGAAGGCTGATTCTTTGTAGTGGGCTATTTTCCAAAATACAAGGATAGGAGAATTTCTTAAACTTCACTGTTCTCCAGTATCACAAGGCTCAAGTAAAACTCATTATTGTCAGAGCCTAATTCTTCAGGCTTAAAAACCTTAAAACATTCCCTGCAGAATACTACTATCATATCAGGCATTAGGCAGGTTGTTGAAAGTAAATGTAGTATCGCCTATTTTAAAAATATGTATATGTCCTTGTTAGCATGTGAAGACAAATCTGGAAGAACTATATCTGGAACTACACATGTGAAGTGGGGGAATACAGAGGACTTGATTTTCTGCATTAATGCAGATGACTTAAATAATACATTATACATTTCAGTACTGCTTTTTTCCCCAACAAGCATACATAACTCTGTTATAAAAAAGAAAAGAATTTTTACCTAGCACAGGTGTCAAGCTGGTGATTTTCATGGCCCTAATACAGGGAGAAACTCTCCATCAGTGTTTCCTGCTTACACCGTTTATCTACATAACAATGCTTCTCTTTTTTTTCTCCTCTCCCAATAGGTTCTAATCCTTCTTCTCCGACCTTCTTATCCAAGCCAAGGCATGATCTGCAAAAGGCTAAAAACGTGGTCTGTCCTACCGTGGAGTGCAGTATTTTAACAGGAGGCAGCAAACCCTGGAGGTGAGCAGACCAACATCCATCAGTCTCCTTCTCCCCTGCTAAAAGGATCCCAATTTTGTGTAATGATCCAACCCTTCACCACAGGACTTTCCTCCAACCCCAGGGTGTAGCCTGGTTTATTCAAACTGACCTCAGGATCTTATTCTACTAAGCATTTTAGGAGTGGGCCAGTGACTCAGCTCTGATTAAGAGACTAGGGCTCCATAGGAGTGAAAAAAAGGATTTGCTTCTAAGAAAAAAATTCCATAAGGTTTGGTCCCTTGCTGCCTCTAGATGTGGGTCAGGTTGGGGTGTGATGCCTTGCACTGCTGCAGCCATCTTGTGACAATGAGGGAGCCCAAAAAATCAAATGGCTGGCTCAGAAATGAAAAGAACACAGGCCCTTGATGGCATCACTGTCTGCTGAACCAACCAACCCAACAACAAAATGCCTTACTGTTTAAACCAGTTTAAATCTGGCTGCTATGTTGCTTTGACCCAAAGGCATCTTACACAGTAAATAGCATTTTTGAGGTATTAGCTGATGATTCTCTGTGAGTTTCCATGTCCCTGGGGTTGGCACTCACCTTATTCACATGCATAGGTTTAGCAATTCCTTCCAACCAGTGTCTGTTCTAACTGGTGGGTGCATGTGCCTGGAGATCATTAAATATTTTGTAAATGACCCCTGCTTTCATCCGTTACCATTTTCTCAACATTTTGCCATTATAGTTTTCTCTGTGGCAAATATAGCCTCAAAATAAGGTGTTGCCATTCAGGTTTGTATCTCAAGTCAGAACAGTGATCTTAAATAAAGGGCTTTCATTATTAATAAAATAATAATTATTATTTTGAGGAAAAGCTTTGTTGAACTCAAAATGGCTGTGTGTGTTCATGAACTCAGAAATCAAATTTTATTCCATGAACCACAGCATAAGAAAAACTGTAAGATGATGTAGTAGCAATTTCAAGCAAAGAAGAAAATAAGATGACAATGTCAACAGTAGGCTAGTTTGGGAAAATAGAGGGTAGACACTTGTGGATCCCTGAAAAGGACGCAGAGCCCAACCTCACACCTCCAGGCCAGTCCCCAGGATGGAGAGTGACAGAAACTACAATAGGTCTAAGGGATCTGAGGAAGGAGGAAAACATGCCTTACTCTCCAGGATGTAGCCCAAGCGTTACATCTAAAGCGACGATGAAGCGATCCCCAAGATACCAGTTGGGCTCCCAAAACTCCACGTGCCCCAGGCTGCCGTGGGATGCCACTGTCACATATACCCAGATCCAAGGAGGGAAAAGAAGTCTTGGGACGACTGGAAATTCCAAGAGACCTGAGACAGGTGAAGAGACACATGCAAGTGTGGAGCCAGATGCAGCTGGGAAGGAGCCTGTACCCAAGCCCCAGTGGGGTGGTCTCAGGGGGCCCAACAAGGACACACACCCTCTCCACTACCAGGGAGGAGAGAAGAAATTGGGGTCCCAAAGAGTCTGAATTTACCTGAGATTGCATTTTAAACTGAAAGTGACTGATGGACATGAAAAATGGCAACTTTATTTCTACCATCAGCGGAAACATGGTGTGAAAGGAGGAGGAAGTAATAAACCAAGATGAATTCAACTTCAGAAAACAAAGTTATAATTTGGCATACCTGAGTGTTCAGGAGCTCTTAGGATGAGAAAACAATGGTGAGAGCTTTGTCTCAGGCACTTTGTAATGCTGCTGCTACTTTTCCTTCTTTCCAACTGTGCTCCATCCATCCCCGGAGCCTGGACTTCTGTGGCACCTCCACTTTCCATAGTTTTCCCAGCTATGATGGATTTTCATGTGCTTATGAGTTAAGGACCCCCACTTCTTGATCCCACTAAGTGGGTCAGAGATTTGGCCTGCCATTGTGCAAACATTTATCAACTCCTAATTTACAGGTGACAAGTCCTTAGTACAACCCTCCTGTGAACCATATTTGAGAGCAGTTTCCTGGTTCCCATTTAGCCTTTTCTTTTCTCTACGATTAGTCTTTATGAAGAGCACAGAGTCAGAGCCCCTTGTTATGGCTCCTTGACTCATCTACTTCAGTGTTTCCCAGAATTTCTGGAAAACATTCCAAATTACACAAGCAAATTGAGGAGCTTTATCACACACTCAAAACCAGCAGGAAAAACAAACAAACATTCTCCATCACAGGAGTAATACACAATGTGATCTCATGAGACTTATATCAGTTAACGAAAATCATTTTATTTTATGGATGAAATATAAAAACATTCATATATGAAGGGAAAAATTCAGTGCCTCAGAATTTTTTTTTGTTAATTTTCTAAATGTTGAATCAATCCATCGGAAAAAAATTGAAAATTATTTATTATCATTTTAGGGGGCACACAAAATGTATTATTTTTCATTTTTACAGTGTATTTTACATTTTGTTTAATTAGTTACCTTTTGTAAAATCAGGGATTTTACATCAAGTAGTCAGGTTTCAAATTTCTGTCTAAAACCGAGAATTCTAGAACCAGTTGAACCAATGTTTCCTCAAGAAAAGAGTAACCAGGGGCTGAGTACTGGCTAGCATAGTTAGCTAAGGCATGTGCTCTTCAGTTTTCTGAAGTCCCATCACACTCTGCTACATCTTTAGATTCAGTCTACACATATTGCCCACTAGTATTATAAGAATTTGAATTTACAGCTCGTGAATCCCAACCCTACTTTAAATCAAAGAAGATAAACATTTCAGGTTAGTTCATCAGAAAGGTCACTTGTGAGCAGGAAAAACAAAAACAGTCATGTTGTACACTTCTATTCCTTTTCTCTCTCATTTAGCCCAGAAGAGAACCGAGAAAGAGCTTCAGTGAAAATGCTGCTCTTCACATTGATAAAGTTACAAGAAAGCAATTGTATTTCACTTTACAAGATATACTAAAATATAAATTGCAGATGGATTGACTAGTTAATATCTATGTGAGCATAGAGAAAAGACCAGAACATAGACACACAGTTTTGTGTCTTAGGTGATCCCTAAAACATGTTGCTGTGTGAGGAAAAGTTGGAGGACATGCAATTTTTGCTTGATTTATTTATGTATCATTTGAGTTTGTTACAAAAAAACTTCAAAATTTTAAGCATATGAAAAGTTAAAAAAACAAAAAAGACTTCATATTAAAGAGGGCAACCAAAAACAACTAAAAAGAGAAACAGAAAGAGAATCTCCATTTTCTGTGAAACTGCAACTTACCAGAAAGCCCCAGGTATTCTGAGTAGGGGACTAGAAGCAGGAACACAAAACATGGATGGAAAAAAGATAATTCAGGGTTTACCAGAGCAAGGAACACACACCAGTGGGAATCAGTAGCCCCAAGACAACCATCGAAGTTCAGAGTCATTGGTGTCAGACGGAAAGCTGGAGGTTAAAACATGGGAATGTACAACACTGTGAATCTTCTGGTGGATGATGACTGGGATTAACTGTACAAATGTGAAAAAGTTCTTTCATGAACTAGAACAAATGTATGTCACTATTACAAAGACTTAATAAAGACAAGTATATAGGAAAAAATGTACCTATTGCAAACTATGGACTATGGTTAACAGTAATATGTTAATATTCTTTCATCGACAGTAACAAATGTACCATACCAATATGAGGGGTCAATAATAGCAGGGGATAAGTAGTATGGGATGTTTTAGGTTTTATCTTTTATTTTTATCGTTATTTTCTGGAGAGATGAAAAAGTTCTAAAATTGATCATAGTGATGAAGCACAACTATGTGATGATACTGTGAACCACTGATTGTATACTTCAGATGGGTTGTATGGTATGTGAATACATCTCAGTAAAAATCATTAAAAAAACAAAGAGCTTCCCCTCTTGAAATTGCAAGGTCTTTATGTATAGGCAAGCGCCCAAAATATCTCTGAACACTGTAGCCACCAAACAACGGCAGGCACGCTGGAGTGAGACACGGTCATTCACTTTCAAGGTTAATTATTACTAAGGTGGGGAAGAAACTGTGGGTCAAAACAAGTCCAACAAATGCTGACGCCATTCAGCTGGAGAGAAGTAAAAACTAAGTCATGCAAAAATCGGTGACTGGTAAGGTTTTGTTGTGAGTCAGAGAGATTTCCTGTTCATCAAGAAAAGAACACACCCAAAATAGAGCGTTGGTGAGCAAGGGGTGAATGCAGGAAGGCTGGAAATAAGTCCCCACTCTATCAGCTCATTCTCAGCTTTGGTTCTCTTTACCCCACCCTATGCCACGGACCCTGGTGAAGTATACAGACCCCTAACCCACTCAGAATTATGTCTTCAAATGCATACCTAAAATACATAGACTACAAAGGGAACCTTTTACTGAAAGGTAGCTATCTAAAATTTTCTTTAAAAGTTTGTGGTATTTACACATTAAATAATGAGATTTAGCCACAGGTCAAATAATGTGCTGGTTTGAATGTATTATGTCCCACAGAAAAAGCCATATTCTTTGAGGCAATCTTGTGGGGCAGACATGTTAGTGGGGATTAAGTTGGAGTGTTTGGATTAGGTTGTTTGCATGGAAATGTGCCCCACCCAACTGTGGGTGATAATTCTGATGAGATATTTCCATGGAGGCATGGCCCCACCCATTCAGGGTGGCCTTGATCAGTGGAGCCATATAAATGAGCTGACAAGCAGAGGGAACTCAGTGCAGCTGTGAGTGACATTTTGAAGTGCAGCTGAGAGGGACACTTTGAAGAATGCAGAGAAGCTGAGAGAGTAGCTGCAAATGACAGACAGTTTGAAGATGGCCATTGAATGCAGACTTTTGCTCCAGAGAACCTAAGAGAGGAAAAACACCCCAAGTGCAACTGAGAGTGACATTTGATGAGGAGCTGTGGCCTAGAGAGGAATGTCCTGTGAGAAAGCCATTTTGAAACCAGAACTTGGAGCAGACACCAGCCATGTGCCTTTCCAGCTAACAGAGCTTTTCCGGACACCATTGGCCATCCTCCAGTGAAGGTATCCGATTTTTCGTGCTTTACCTTGGATGCTTTATGGCCTTAAGACTGTAACTGTGTAACCAAATAAACCCCCTTTTATAAAAGCCAATCCATTTCTGGTGTTTTGCATTCCGGCAGCATTAGCAAACTAGAACAAATAACTTCTGTAATGTGGAAGTAGTGATGACTGTACATATTTCAGCACATCTGTAGCAACTGTAAAATGATAGGAAAACATCTGTAGTTTCTACTGGTGACAGATGTGTAGGATCTACTAATACTACCGTACTGTATTATCTGCATTCAATTGAAAAAATAAAGATTAAAATTTTTCCCATCCAAGTTTGCAGATCCCTGAATTTTACCATAGACTCCTTGGGGATAATTGCTAGTTCCCCAAGTTACCCTTCATAATGAGCTAGTCCAGAAAGAATTCCCTTATTTCAATGATAATATTTTTTAGAGGAGACATCATGGAACTTATGTAAAGATAATGCAATGGGGAAAAACAAACAGGAAAAAAAAAAAGAATATGATGAACAAATGATAATGAAAACACTTCAAAATAGTCATGTACCACAAAGCTGGTGAATATTATTGTGTTACATAAAATAATGCCTCCCAAAGATGACCATGTCCTAATCCACAGAAACTGTGAATAAGTTACTTTATGTGGCAAAAAGAAACCAAGTTTGCAGTTGGAATTAAGGTAGCTAGTCAGGTGACCTTAAAATAGAGAGATTATCCTGAATTATTTAGATGGACCCAATATAATCACAAGGTTCCTTACAAGTGGAAGAGGGAAGCAGAAGGTGTGTTTAGGGTGATAGGGCTGTGAGGACAACTCTATCCACAGTTGCTGGCTTTGGAGATGGAGGAAAGAAGCCATGAGCCAAGAAATGGAGGCAGCCTCCAGAAGCTGGAAAATGCAAGAAACAGATTCTCCCCTAGAGCCTCCAAAAAGGGATGCAGCTCTTCTGAAACCTTGGTTTTGCCCATGTAGTGGTTTGGTGCTGTATGTACCCCAGAAAAACATTCTTAAACTTAATACATTCCTGTGGGTATGAACCCATTGTAAGTAGGACTTTTTGATGAGGTTACTTCAGTTAAGGTGTGGCCCAACCCAATCAGGATGGGTCTTAACCCTATTACTGGAGACCTTTGTAAGCAGAATGAAATTCAGAGAGAGACAGAGAGAAATGCACAAGGAGCAGCCAGAGCTGAAATTCAACAGACCCTGGAAGAGAGTGGAAAGGCCAAGAGAGGCCACCATGTGCATCGCCATGTGACAGAGGAGCTGAGGACCAAGGATCACCAGCAGCCAGCCTCAAGAAGAAAGCATCATCCTGATGATGCCTTGATTTGGACTTTATTTCGGCCTCAAAGGGTGAGCCAATAAATTGCCATTGTTTAGGCCAACACATTGCATGGTATATACTTGAGCAACCAAGGAAACCAAAACAGCCAGTGAGATCTGTTTTGGCCTTGTGAACCACAAAATGTTAAGGTAATAAGTGTGTTATTTTAACACACTAAGTTTGTGATCATTTTTCACAGAAGCCATTAAAAATGACAATTAGGAACAACCAGTTCTCCATGAAATCAAGAAATGTACAGAAAGTATTGTCTATCTCAAATAAAGGTTTAAAAAAGACATGAAGGTGCTGATAATAACAGCAACATGAAAAAAGGGGATGAAATGTGGGTTGAGGGAACTCAGATTGAATGAAAGGGGGAAGCTTTAAAGAAATGAAGAACATGGCAAGAGTAGCAAAAATATAATCTGATGAATCATTCAGGGAAATGGAGAACACGCTTGAATAACTGAGAAAATAAACAGGAAACGAGACCCAATTGACACATAACTGTTGTCCCTGAAGATAAGAGCAAATCTCAGAAAAAAAAATCATAGATACAAAAGAAAATTTTCCTAAAACAAAGGAATATTTGAATCTACCAATTGAAAAGGAATACTGTGTCTCAGGAAAAACTGACTTAGTATTTGCAATGTTTGGGTATATCTTTTCAAAGACTAAGAAATAATCCTATGGGCAAAAACAAACAAATAAAGGCATCTATAAATGATAACCAAATAGCTAGCAGATTTCTACTCAGCATCATTTTACTGAACTATTAAAAGAAAGTTTGCCTTACAAATTAGATATTCATAGGCTAAAAATATGCCTTTAAGCACAAAATCTAGAGAAAAATATTTTTAAACATACAAAAACTTTTAAAACACCATTCCAATGGCCACATTTTGGAAGAAGAAAAAAGAAACCTCCTAGAGGACAAACTTACGCCAATCAAGGAAGAAAAGGGGAGGATATTGTAAAATGACACTGCTGAGCACTGAATTTGTATTCAAACATTGAAATGAACTTTAATCAAAAGTGTATAGGCACATGATTTTAAAGCCCATTTTCTACCATCTCTACCTGGGATGGGTATGTAACCAATTAAACCAGTCATTTCCAAGCCTCTCCTCCAGACATGAGTGCCATCTGTCACAATCTTGGCCAATGAGATATTAGTAGAAGACACTGGGTGGGTCTTTTAAGAAAGTGCTTAAATTCAATTTTTATGATGGCAGAATGGAAGTCTCATGGATCTGCTCCCAAGTGAAACAAATGCAAGTTTTGAAAATTATAAAATAACAGTCACTTAAAGTCTCTGCCAATTTTTCTAAGCAAAGGAAGAAATATTTATTCAATAAAATCCACTAAATCTCAGTAATAATAAGCAAGACTTCAGACACTTGAACCATGACCTATTCTTTCAGCTCCACACCTCCACAGCTCAGCCTGATGGAGCTCCACTCCAGGAAAATGTTATCAAGAAGACAGGGCTCCTCTCCACTCAGCTCTCAATCAAGGTTATGGTATCTCACCAGGATATCTCATCCCCTCCAATGCCAACTAGAAGAAGCTCAGTTCCTGGCTCTACTCCAGACACAGCAAGCTGAGAATACTGGAACCCAATCACCCTCATGTCAGTCACTCATGTCCTGAAGAGGTAATCTGGGAAGACCAGAGGCTAATGCCACTACCCAGCATCCAAATGAGTGACTCAGATTTTTCCCAGGGGGAAGAGCAAGCCCTAAGAAGAGAGAGCTCTGTAGCTCTTCCTAAAAATCTGACTTTAGAACTGAGTGTGAAGGAAATACGAATAAGCATGTTCACTGCAGTATTGTTTGTAAATGCAAAATATTGTGAAAAAAACGAAATACCTACCAAGAGTGAAATAAATAAATAAATAAATAAATAAATAAATAAATAAAATATGCTA
The DNA here is from genome assembly GCF_015220235.1 of Choloepus didactylus. Taxonomy (NCBI): domain Eukaryota; kingdom Metazoa; phylum Chordata; class Mammalia; order Pilosa; family Megalonychidae; genus Choloepus; species Choloepus didactylus. The sequence continues at coordinate 3,774,504 of NW_023637579.1, forward strand.
TGCTTAAAAGACAAAATACCATGTAGCAGGTAAAAGGAGTATCCTAGAGCTATGGATATATCAACAAAAAGCAATGTTAGTGAACAAAAGCAGTTGCAGGGCTAAGATGGTGGCATGGAGGGGAGTAAAAGCTAGTTAGTCCTCCTGAAACAACTAACAAACAACCAGGAACAGCTAGTAAATATTCCGTAATAACTGCAAGGGGACAAACGTAACCATCCACTCATCATACAACAACCTGAATTTGGAGGAGTGCCTGAGATTGCAGCATAAAATCTGTAAGTAAAAACTGCAGATCCAAGCTGGGAGACCCCCTTCCCCCACAGCCCAAGCTGCAAAGCCTCATAGTGCTAGAGAGAAGCTCTCTCCCAGCAAGCAAATATAGCTCAGCTGAGCTCTAACTGGGGTTTTAATTAGTGAGTGTAAACTGCTCACTACAAGCTATGAATCCCCAACAAGCAGAGGCTTTGGGTGACGACTGACCTTGGAGAGGTGTAGGGTGGCCACAGATGGGCCCTGAAGGGGACTTTCTGTCTCTGTTTTGGCTCAGTGGAGAAAGCCTCAGCAATTTTCAGTTCTGAGGACTCTGACCCACACAAGGGTGGAGACAGCACAGGCAGAGTCTATTCAAATGCTAATGACCTTCCCCTAGGGGCTTACCTTCCCTAAGAGTAAGGGGGTGGGGCCCTACTGTACATGCAGAACCAGACCTCAGAGCCTGGAGGAAAACAGCCATGGGCCACACCTCCTTACAACAGTGTAGAGCTATAGGCTAACAGGCGCCACCTGCTGGGCAGAAGAGCACAGTGACCTGAGGCATCACAGGGTGTACCAATTTTCTAAGACACACCCTCAGGGAAACCAGATACTGAATATTTCTTCCTTCTGGGACCTGAGCCCATTCTCGTCTGGGAAAACCTGATTGGTATAACCAAGGAAACCAGATGCCTAGACAACTACAACCTACACTAAGAAAAATGAAGTTATGGCCCAGTGAAAGGAACAAACTTACACTTCACCTGAGATACAGGAATTGAAACAACTAATAATAAGTGAATTCAAAAAGCTTAGGGAAGAGATGGTGAAACAGATGAACCATATAATGAAAACACTGGGCATACATGAGGTAGAAACTGAAAGTTCAAAAAATCAACTGGCAGAATCTATGGAAATGAAAGCCACAACACAAGAGATGAAAGACACGATGGAAACATACAACAGCAGATCACAAGAGGCAGAAGAAAACACTCAGGAACTGGAGAACAAGGCACCTGAAAGCCTACACACAAAAGAACAGATAAAGAAAAGAAGGGAAAAATATGAGCAACACCTCTGGGAACTTAAGGACAAAATAAAAAGCAGGAGTGTACATGTCACTGATATCCCAGAAGGAGAAGAAAAGGGAAAAGGGGCAGAGGCAATAATAGAGTAAATAATCAATGAAAACTTCCCATCTCTTGTGAAAGACATAAAATTACAGATCCAAGAAATGCAGCATACCCCAAACAGAATAGATCTGAATAGCCTATGCCAAGACACTTAATAATCAGATTATCAAACATCAGAGATAAAGAGAGAATCCTGAAAGCAGCAATGGAAAAGCGATCCATCACATACAAAGGAAGCTTGATAAGACTATGTGTGGATTTCTCAATAGAAACCATGGAGGCAAGAAGGAAGTGGGGTGATATATTTAAGATACTGAAAGAGCAAAACAAGCAACCAAGAAACCCATATCTAGCAAAACTATCCAGATATGAGGGAGAGCTTAAAATATTCTCTGACAGATAATGACAGAGTTTGTCTACAGGAACTCTAAAGTTTCTCTACAGGAAATACTAAAGTAAGCACTGCAGACAGAAAGGAAAAGACAGGAGTGAGAGGTTTGGAAAACAATTTTGGGAGATAGCACAGCAACATAAGTACACTGAACAAAGATGGCTGTGAGTATGGTTGAAAGAGAAAGGTTGGGACACCAGAACAAAAGACAAAGGATAAAGATGGACTATGTAACTCAGGGAAACCTAGGGTGCTCAATGATTGTAATAAAAGGTACAAATATGTTTCTACATGAGGTAGAACAAATAAATGTCAACATTGCAAAGTGTTAAAAATAGGGTTGGATTGGGGGGAAAATACAATCAATGCAAACAAGAGACTATAATTTATGGAAACATTGTATTATGCTTCCTTTAATATAACAAAGGCAATATACCAAAGCTAAATGCATATGGGGGAGTGGGGAATAGGGGACGGGTAGGGGACTCCTGGCATTGGTGATGTCTGACTCTTTATTCTACTTTAGGTTAATTCTGTCTTTCCTTTTGTTGCTTTCTAGCTTTCAAGTTTTGTTTTCTTTTGTTTTTGTTTTGTTTTTGTTTTTTCTCTCTCTTTTCTTTTTCTTTTGTCACTCTGCCTTCTTTGACTCTTCCTCCTTCTTTGTGGAAGAAATGGAAATGTCCTTATATAGATAGTGCTGATAGTGCTGAATACATGAATACGTTACTATACAGGGAACCAATGATTGTTTACTTAGGACAGAATGTATGGTGTGTGAGCAAAACCATCTTAAAAGAAATGGGTTGATGAAGAAACCTTGAGGACACTATATTGAGTGAAATAAGACAGACACATAAAGGCAAATATTGCAGGGTCTCACTGATATGAACTAATTATAATATGTAAGCTCATAGACATGAAATATAAGTTACCAGGATATAGAATGAGGCTAAAGAATGGGGAGCGATTTGCTTATTATGAGCAGAATGTTCAACTAGGGTAAACTTAAACATTTGGAAATGGACAGGGGTGATGGTAGCATGTTGTGAGAATAATCAACAGTGCTGAAAGGTGTGTGAAGGTGGTGGAAAGGGGAAGCTCAGAGTCACGTATGTCACCAGAAGGAAAGTTGGAGGTCAAAAGATGGGAATGTATAAAACAGTGAATCTTGTGGTGGACAATGTCCATGATTAACTATACAAATATTAGAAATCTCTCTCATGAACTAGAACAAATGTATGATATTATAAGTAGAAGTTAATAATAGAGAGGCATATAGGGAAAAAATATATACCTATTGCAAACTATATACTATAGCTAGTAGTATTTTAACATTCTTTCATCAACAGTAACAAATACACTATACCAAAACTATGAATCAATAATGGAGGGGGGTATGGTTAGGGGTATGGGAGGATTTGAGTCTAAAAATTGAAAAAAAAATTAACTATGTTGATGGATACACAGCTGTATGATGGTACCATGGGCAATTGATTGTACACTTTGGATCTTTGGATAGTTGTATGGTATGTGAAAAATCTCAATAAGAAATATATATATATATAAAATTTAAAAAAGCAGTGGGGGATATTTTTGCAGGATGAATCCATTTAAATGAAATTTAAAATGCAAAACAATAATATATATCATATCTGGATATATTTTATACATCTAAATTTATAAAAATTAAATGAAATAATAAATTTATCAGAGAAGGGAAAGGAAATGGGACTGAACTGGGAGACAAAGACTCCAACTTTACTCTTAATGTTTCATTCATTACATTATTAACAAATGAAGCAAATATGACAAAATGTTAACTGTTGAGGATTCTTTGTGGACATTTCTCAGGTATGTGTTTTATTATTTTTTATAATTATATTTTTCAAATATTTTAAATTTTAAACTTTAATTGTACATTATTTTGCACAGCAAGTCTGTGATTGTATCTATGGCATATTAAAGAAAATTAAAGAACAAAAAGAAATTGAGTGTGAGGAAGTTAAAACCTAAAGTACTATTGAAAACATGGATATTTTGTGGCAAGCAATTAAGAAGAGACTGGTAAACAGTGAGCCAGCTACTTCCCAGAGTGTACCAGAGAAAGAAACAGCTAAGAATCCTCAGGTTCAAAGCAAATGTCAAAATCTGATCATGACAATTGTATAAACATGTGGCTTATGAGGGGGGACAGTGGGATTGGGGGCCCATAGGGTTCACACTCCCGTTTGTCTAGTTTGTGGATGGATGAGTGGAAAGGTGGGGGAAGGAAACAAACAAACAAACAGACAAGGGCACCTGGTGTTCTTTTTTACTTTAGTTGCTCTTTTTCACTTTAATTACTATTCTGGTTATTTTTGTGTGTGTGGTAATGAGGGTGTCGGGGATTGATTTTGGTAATGAATGTACAACTATGTAATGGTACTGTGAACAATTGAATGTACGATTTGTTTTGTATGACTGCGTGGTATGTGAATATATCTCAATAAAATGAATAATAATAAAAAAAAATCTGATCATGAAAACTACTCTCTGCCTGAACTTAGATCAGATGGTGGAGCAAATTTATGGCTCAGTACAGTAAAAAAAAAAAAAAAAAAAAAAATACAGCAGCCCACAGGCCATTAGATGAGTCTAACAGCTGGGTCTTACTCCAGAGTCATTACATGGCTTAACAAAGAGATCAGAGGGTCCTACTAAAACTCATCTCAGAGTCACTGTGTGCCTTCTCAAAGCAACACCTTTTGACAAGCAACAGTAGAGGCTTCACATATACAGGAAAATAAACCTCACTAAAATAGCCTATCCAAGATAATGAACAAGTAAATAAACAAAGAGCAACACAAACAAGCAGCAGAGGGGCAAAGGGAAATCAGCATCCAGAGTTGCTATAAAATATTACCTAAAATTTCAGGTTTTCAACAAAACATTATGAGATATGAAAAGAAAAGCAGGAAAGTGTGACCCATATACAAAGGCAAAAGGCAGACAAAAGAAGGTGCCTGTAGGAGTGCCTAGATGTTGGTTTTAACAGATAAATACTTCAAAGCATTATAAAATATGTTCAAAGAACAAAAAGAAACCATGCTTAAAGAACTGAAGGAAACAAGAATGGCAGTATCTTACCAAATAAAGAATATCAAAAAAGAGACAAATACAAAAAAGAACCAGATGGAAATTCTGTAGTTCCAAAGATCAATGATCAAGATGAAAAAAAATTCACTAGAAGGGCACAACAGCAGTTTTGTACTAGCAGAAGAATCACTAAATTTGAAGATAACTCAATAGAAATGTATCAATCTGAAAAACAGAGAAAAAGATGAAGAAAAATTAAGAGCCTTAGCAAAATGTGAGACACCATTATGTGCACCAACATATGTGTAATAGGAGTATGAAAAGGAGAGTAGGGTGTGAGAGACAGAAAAATGTTTAAAAAAAATAGCTGAACTTTCTTCTAAATTTGATTTAAGAAATCATTAATCTACACACCCAAGAAGCTCAACACACTCCAAGTAGGGTAAACATAAAGAGATACACATGCAGGCACTTCATAATAACACGGAACACTAAAGACAAAGAGAAAATCCTGAAACTGCAAGAGAAAAATGACTCATCACGTACAAGGGAACCTCCAAAAAATTAACAGTTGACTTCTCATCAGAAACAATGGAGGACAGAAGGCAGTTGGATGGGCATATTCAAAATGCTGAAAGAAAATGAACATCAGCCATGAACATTATATGCACCAAAACTGTGTTTCAAAAATGAATACAAAATAAAGGTTTTCTCAGATAAAATAAAATGGAGAGAAATCAATGAAATCAGCCCAACTTACAAAAAAATTAATAGAAGTCTTTCAGGCTAAAAGCAGGTGCCTTGTGCAGCAAATTGAACACAAAGAAAACAACAAAGACCACTGCTAAAGGTAATTATGTAATTACAAAAGATAGATAAATGCATATATCTTCTCTCTTTTATTAAGTCACTTTAAAAATCAGTTGTGTGACTAGATAATTTAACTTGTATGATCAGTTTGTTTGAACACCATAGGTGCAGGGAGCAGTGAATGGGACAGTGGGATTTGGTGAGTTTCTATAGGCTGGGGTGAAATGCTGACACATCCCACAGTGATATGGGCAGACAGTATAAGTGTATTTGCAAGGCCCCCAGAGAAGCTGGGGAGAAATGTGGAAGTGTTTTTACTTCCCCACCAGGGCTATTGCTGATGTTTCCACAAACATGGAGGACTGCCAACTTAGTGAGCTGAGCCCTTGATCTGGGAGCCTTCCCCTGTGAGGCTAGTTGCTGCAAGGGAGAGGCTAAGCCCATTTATAATTGTGCCTGGGAGTCCCCCTGCCAGAGATCTTCTTTGTTGCTCAGATGTGGCCTCTCTCTCTAAGCCCACTTAGCAGGTGAACTCACTACCCTCCCCCCTACATGGGACCTGACTCCCAGGGGTGTGATTTCCCCAGGCAATGTAGGAAATGACTCCTGGAGATGAGCCTGGACCCAGCACTTTGGGATTGAGAGAAACTTCTTGACCAAAAGAGGGAAGACAGATGAAATAAAGTAGGGTTCCAGTGGCTGAAAGATTTCAAATGGAATCAAGAGGCCACTCTGGAGGGTATTCCTATGTGCTATATAGATATCACCTTTTGGTCTTTGGTGTGTTGGAATGGCTAGAGGGAGATACTGAACCTGTCAGACTGCAACCCAGTGACCTTGATTCTTGAAGACGATTGTATAACTATGTAGACTGCATAGTGTGAATGTGTGACTGTGAAAACCTTGTGGCTCACACTCCCTTTATCCAGCGTATGGACAGATGAGTGGAAAAATGGGGACAAAAAATAGATGAAGAATAGGGCGGGATGAAGGAGATAGAAAGATTAAGGTATTCTTTCTTGCTTTTATTTATATTTTGGAGTAAGGAAAAGGTTCAAAAATTCATTCTGGTGATGAATGCACAACTGTACGATGGTGCTGTGAATGTTTGATTGTACACTGTGGAAGACTGTAGGGTATGTGACTATATCTCAATTAAACTGCATTTTAAAAAGGTAAATGAACAATGGGAGGAGGAGGGGAATGGGATGTATTGGATATTCTTTTTTATTTTCATTTTCATTTTTATTTTTTGGAGTAATGAAAATGTTCCAAGTTTGATTGTGGTGATGAAAGCAGAACTATATGATGATACTGTGAACAACTGATTGTACACTTTGAATGATTACATGTTATGTGATTATATCTCAATAAAATATTGTGTGAAAAAATATTGTTGAGCCTATAACACATAGAAATGATATATATATTTGTAAATATGGGAGCAAAGCTCTATTGACAAAAATGAAATGACACCACATGGTAACTTGAAATCATGGAAACATGAAGAGAGCAACCAAAAATGATAAATAGGAATGTTAATATAATAAATGCTACAAACACATACTTGCTCACTTTTCTATTCTCAGCTTCTTTATTACATGTAAAATTATGTAAAGTAATAATTAAAATATATTATTTGGTTTGGAACATATATAGGGTAATGTGTATAGAATTAATAGCACAAAAGGGGGAAGAAGGAATAGATATAAAGGACTAATGTTTCCATCTATCATTGGAATTAAGTTAATATAAATCTAAAGTTGATAAGTTAAGATGTATATAATAAGCTGGAAGAGAAACCACTAAGAAAGCAACTCAAAAGATGTAATGGAAAAGTCATTAAAGGAATTAAAATGTTACACTAGAAAATTTACTCAATGCAATAGAAAGCAGTATTGGGGAAATAAAGGAACAAAGAAGATATGAGACATATAGAAAACAAGTAAAATGCCAGACACTAATCTATAATAACACTAAATGCAGTGAATTAAGCCCATCAAAAGCCAGAAGCTAACAGATTGGATGAAAAGCAAGATCCAACTTCAATGACATCTAAATGAGACACACAATTTAATTTGAAAGATACAAATAAGGTGAAAGTAAAAGGATAGAAAAAAAGTATATCATGCAAAAAGCAACCATAAAATGAACTTTAAAACAAAAAAATGCTACTAAAGTTAAAGATGTATATTTTGTAATGATAAAGGCATCAACCCATCAGGGAGATATAATAATGAAATATATATAGATGCACATAAAAACAGAGGCTCAAAATACATAAAGCAAAATTGAAAGAAATGAAGGGAGAAATAGGCAATCCAATAAAAATAGTGGGAGACTTCACAATCCCACTTTCAATAATGGTTACAATAACTAGGAGGAAGATCAACAAGAAAATAAGAGACTAAAACCACCCTATAAACCAACTAGATCTAACAGGTCTTTAGAAGATTCCACCCAATAATAGCAGAATTCACATTATTCACAAGTGTATATGGAACATTCTCCAAAATGTGTGCAGAATACCATGCAATATGGTATTCTCTGTAAATTAAAAATAATTGAAAAAAATAAAAACAAAGTATGTTCTTCAAACACAATAGAACAAAATTAGAAATGAATAACAGAAATTCAGAAATTCAGATTTTTAGAATTTAAAAAAAAGCCTCCTGAATAACAAATATGTCAAAGGAAAAATCACAAAGGAAATCAGAAAATATTTGGAAATGAATGAAATGAAAATACAATATACCCAAACTTATAGAATACAGGGAAAGCAGTACTCAGAGGGAAATTTATAGCTATAAATGCCTACATTTAAAAACAAGAAAGATCTTAAACCAATTAACCATCATAAGTCACTAAAAAAAGAAGAGCAAAACTAAATTCAAAGGAAGCAATGATCTCATTGTGATCAATCAATTGTTTAAGAATACATAGTTTAACTTTCACATATTTGTGAATTTTCCATTTCTCCCTCAGTTATGGATTTCTAGCCTTATTCCATTGTGGTCAGAGAAGAACCATTGTATGGTTTCAATATTTTGAATATATTGAGTCTTGTTTTATGACCTAACATGTGGTCTATCTTGGAGACTGATCCTATGCACTAGAGAAGAATGCATATTCTGCTGCTGTTGGGTGAAGTGTTCCTCATACATGTTTAGTCTAATAATTTTAGAGTACTTTTCAAGGCTTCCATTTCCTTATTGATCTTGTCTAGAATCTATGCATTATAGAGAATGGTGTATTGAAGTCTCCTTTTATTAATGTAGAATTGCCTATTTCTCCCTTCAAATCTGTCAACATTTCTTCCATATATTTGGGGGCTTTGCTATTTGGTGCACATATATTTATAATTGTTATGTCTTCTTGTTGAATTGACAACTTATCAATATATAAAGACCTTCTTTGTTCCTCATATCAGTTTTTGTCTTAACCTCTATTTCATTTGTTATTAGCATAGTTACCTCAGCTATCTTTTGTTTACTATTCACTGGTATTTTTTTCCATCCTTTCATTTTCAACATACTTGTGTCTTTGGATATAAGGTGAGTCACCTGCAAACAGCATATAGTTAGGTCATGCTTTTTTATCCATTCTTTCAAACTCTATATATTTTTTATCCATTCTTTCAATCTCTATCTTTTGACTAGAGGGCTATACATTTAAATTTAAAGTAACTACTGATAATGCAGGACTTTATTCTGCCATTTTCCTATTTTGTCTTTGTAAGTCTTATAATACCTTTTTTGATCCTCAATTCTTCTGTTAATGCCTACTTTCATATTTTTAATTTATTTTTATTGTACCATTTTGGTTCCCTTCTTATTTTTTTCTGAATATATTCTTCACATTTACTTTGTGTTTACTATGGCGTTAAAATTTAACACCTTATATCTATCTATAACAGTCATATTTGATTTGACTTCAGTAGCATATACTGTTTCTTTATCCCTTCATCCCCTAACCTGTTTTATTATATCTGTTACAAGTTATATCTTTGTACTTTGTATGTCCAAATTATACATTTATCAATTTTTTATGCCTTTGATTTTAGCACCAGTAAGAAGTAAGAAATGAAGTAACATATCAAAAAATACAATACAATAGAACTGGCATTTATAATTACCATATAGTTATACTCACCAGAGGTCTTTATATCTTTATGCCACTTTGATCTATGGTCTGGTTTTCTTTACTTTCTGTCTAAAGAATTCCCTTTAGCATCATAGGGCAGATTTAGTGGTGATCGACTCTCTCCAGCTTTTGTTTATCTGGGAATATCTTAGATTCTCTCTCATTTTTTGAAAGAAAATCTTGATGGATATAAAATTCTTGATTGGAAATTGTTTTCTTCCAGCACTTTAAATATTTCATACCACTGCCTCCTTGCCACCATGTTTTTGATGAGAAATTGGCACTTAAGCTTACTGGGATTCTCTTGTGCATAACTCATTGCTTTTCTCTTTCAGAACAGTCACCTTGTCTTTGGCATGGAACAATTTGATTACTATGTGGCTGGGTGTGGTTCTTTTTGAGTTTATCTTAAGTTTCATTGGGCTTCTTGAATGTGCATATTCATATCTTTCATTAAATTTGCAAAGCTTTCTGCCATTATTTCTTTAAATGTTCCTTATGTCCCTTTCTTTCTTCTCCTTCTAGGACTCTCCTTATATATATACATATACATATATATATATGTGTGTATATATATATATGTATATGTATATATATGCTGGTTTGAATGTATTATGTCCCCCAGAAAAAGCCATATTCTTTGATGCAATCTTATGGGGCAGACATATTAGTGGGGATTAAGTTGGAATGTTCAGATTATGTTGTTTGCATGGAAATGTGCCCCACTCAACTGTGGGTGATAACTCTGATGAGACAATTTTCATGGAGGCATGGCCCCACCCATTCAGGGTGGGCCTTGATCAGTGGAGCCATATAAACAGAAGGAACTCAGTGTAGCTGTGAGTGACATTTTGAAGAGGAGCTACAGCCAAGAGGGACACTTTGAAGAACACCAAGGAGCTGAGAGAGGAGCTGCAGATGAGAGACAGTTTGAAGACAGCTGTTGAAAGCAGACTCTTGCTCTGGAGAAGCTAAGAGAGGACAAATGCCCCAAGCACAACTGAGAGACATTTTTGAGGAACTACAGCCTAGAGAGGAGCATCCTGGGAGAAAGCCATTTTGAAGCCAGAACTTTGGAGCAGATAACAGCCACATGCCTTCCCAGCTAACAGAGGTTTTCTGGACACCATTGGCCATCCTCCAGTGAAGGTATCTGACTGTTGATGCATTACCTTGGACACCTTATGGCCTTTAGATTTCAACTGTGAAACCAAATAAACCCCCTTTTATAAAAGCCAATCCATGTCAGTTGTTTTGCATTCTGGCAGCATTAACAAACTAGAATATGTATATTCTTGATGGTGTTCCACAGGTCTCTTAGGCTCTGTTCACCCCTTTTTATTCTTTTTGCTCTTCTGCCTGAATCATTTCAATGGTTTTATCTTTGATATCACTCATTCTTTCCTTGCCACCTCCAATCTTCTGTTGAAATCCTTTAGGGAGTTTTCACATTAGTTACTTGGGTTTTTAACTCCAGTAATTCTGTTTGGTTCCCTTTTAAAATTTCTACATCTTTGTGTTTCCCATATTGTTCAGTCATTGTTTTCCTCATATCTTTCAGTTATTTCTCTATTTTTTTTCCTTTTTGTCTGAACACATAGAGAATCAGTTTTTTTTTAAGTCTGTCCAGTGATGGTTTCTGGACTTTTATCTTTTTCCTTTGGATGAGCTATAATTTCCTGTGTCTTTGTTTTTCTTGGAATCTTTTGCTGCCCATTGCACATTTACTATTTTTAAGTATTAACTGTGGGTTTTTGTCCCTGAGCTGTCTGTTCCTTAAATTTGTATCCAGCTAGTGATATGGCAGAGATTTCCTTGAGTGTCAGGAGGTAACAACAACAAACTAAGTCTTTGCAAATTGGCTCTCTTATGGCTGTGAGTCTCTTTAAAAGCTTAGCCCTTCTATTAAGATTAGTCCAAGATGAATGCAAAGTGTTGGATCCTTTCTGACTTATCTGAGACTGTGTGGCTAAGGAGCTTGCCTCTTCCTGGGCTTATGCTTGCTTGTGACCCCAGGATTTCTCCCATTTACAGCTTACTCTGAATATCCTCTCTACTCCCTTTGAAATAGAATTTCACCATCTTCTGGATGCTCCATTGTGGGACTTAATGCAAGTAGTCCTTTGCCCCAACTCACTTCAACTTAATTGTTTCTTGTACTGCTTTAACTGGCTGCAAGCTGCTTCTCTATCTTCATGACATATTCTGGAAGGGCAGGTCCAAGACAATTTTCCTTGTTTAGTCTTTCAAATTTCCACCCAGTAGATTGGCACTCCATACAGTCACCCTAGTATGAACAAAGGGGTTACACTGCTCCCTCTGGAACAGGGCCAGGGACTCCCAACAGGAGTGCAGAGTTGTTCCATCCCACATTGAGCCGGTAAGTCACCACAAGTTTTTTCTATAGCTTTTGCAGCTATGTTTTTCTTAATTCAACACTTGCCCAGTTACTGCAACCCCTAAATGTGTTCTATAGTTTTGAATAAGGGTACTATCTTTAAGATTCCTCTGCCACTTTTGCCTGAGGGGGACTGGAACAATGGCTGCCCTTAGAGCCAGTCCTCAGTGATCTAAAGAATATGATCAAAAGCAGTGATCAATGATCAGACCACACATCCCCAGAGTTTTGAGGAATAGGTGTTTATATCCCAGCATGGCACCAATAAGCTGCACCATGAGCCTGGACTGCTGCCTACCATGAGAATGCAGGTAGAAGGATGGTCGCTGCTGCTGAGAGGGTGAAATTCACTGGTATCTATACCAATTCACCAGCCTCTTCCTCCAGCTCTTCCTTGGATGCTGCACAAAGTTTCAGTTGCTTCTAGAGTTTCAAAATAGTTGGTTTCAAGTTACTGCTAGTTTCCACAATCTTCAGCTTCACTGATTTTTGCCAAAGGAGCTCAGAGAATTTATTGGGGGAGGAATAGTCTTTTTAACAAGTGGTGCTGGGATTACTGGATAGTAACATGTAAAACAATGACGCTGGGCTCTCAACATAGTATAAAAAATTTAAGTGAACATGGATAAAAGACTCAAACAGAAGAATTAAAACTATAAAGCTCTAGGAGAAAGTATAGTTATAAATGCTTGTGGCCTTGGATTAGGCAGTGATTTCTTAGATATGACACTTAAAGCACAAGTAATCAAAAAAATGGGATAAATTGGACTTCAAAAATTTTAAAATTTTGTGCTTTAAAGAACATTATCAAAAAGTGCAAAGACAACTCATAGAAGGAGATAAAATATTTGCAAATAATATATTTACTAATGGGCTAGTATCAGAATATATAAAGAATTATTGCACCTCAACAGTGAGAAAACAAATGGGCTGATTTCAAAATTTGCAAAGTATTTGAATACACATTACTCCAAAGAAGATATACAAATGACCAACAAGCACATGAAAATTTACTCAACATTTTTAGTCATTAGGGTAATGCAAACCAAAACCATAATGACAACACATTTTCATTAGGATGACTAAAAGAAAAAAATACAGACAGTAACATCTGTTGATGAGGATGTGGAGAAATTGGAACTGTGATACACTGCTGGGGGTATTGCAAAATGGTGCAGTCACTTTGGAGAACAATTTGGAAGTACCTTAAAATGACAGATATTGAATTACCATACGACCCAGAAATTACTCTTTTTAGTATATACCCAAGCAAATTGAAAGCATATGTCCACACAAAAACTGGCACTCTTCATAACAGCCAAAAAATGGAAACAACACAAATGTCCATCATCTGATGAACAGATAAACAAAATATGTTATGCAATAGAATGTAATTCAGCCACAAGAAGTAATGATGAAAATATTCTGCAAATAGATAGTGGAGATACTGTACAACCTTGTGAATATAGTAAAGGAAAAAAAAAACCACTAAATTGTGCACTTTAAAAGAGTGAATTTTAAGTTATGTGAATTTTTATCCCTATTAAAAAAAAAAGATTTCAAAATCCTATGGCTAACATCAAATTTAATAGTGAAAGATTCATTGTTTGTCCTTTAAGATCAGAAACAAGATAAAAAGGTGAGTTCTTATCACTTTTATTCAGTTTTCTATCCAGTAAACAACAAGAAATAAAAAGGGGAGTAATATCATCAACATGGCAACATCAGACTTCCCCTGAAAATGTCTCCCCTCAGAATCAACTAATAAAAGGACCCAGGCAGTATTATAGAGACTGGAGAAGGACTCCAGAAATCCTGAATCAAAGGAGAAAGAATAAAGCACCAAAACCAGGTAGGAGATTTGCACCCCAGACCCACCATCCCAGACCCCTCCTCTCATTCAGTCCCATGTAGCTTGAGAGTCACACAGAGGCAGCATGGCCCATCTATCTCCTACAGATGCAGATCACAGAGCCATTCACAGAGGCAAGTCAGAACCCCACACATTGCCAGGCACAAGGACCAAAGGGATCAGGGCAGAACACAAGGGTCTGAGGAGTGTCACATGCAAAAGTGCCCCAGGGAAGAAAGAGACCACAGCAGAACTGTTGGCCAGGAGTGCATACACTCAATCCAGTCTCCATTTGCTGGACCACCTAAATGCAAGTCAGACCTTCCTGGATTGACCCCATATGGCCTGCTTGAGCAGGATACCCTAATAGGGAAGAAACTAGAGGCAAAAAACTCTCAGAAAAATGGGGGAAACTGAATTGTAGTAAGACAGGATTGGTCCCAGAACTGAAAAGTGTAATGAAAAGGGGACTCTCAGGGAGGGAGACAATTTTTAAAAATCACAGAAGCTGTGGATAGAAAATTCTGCACACACACACACACAAAAAGGACAGATCAAGATTCTTGGAGAAGGAAAAGAGGAAAGGAAGCTTTCTCCTGGAGGTGAAACAAGTACACACAAAAGGGCAATCTGAAACATTGTACCACATATTCAGGGCAAGAATCAGGAGCAAAAGTGCTGAGAAAATCTAAGCAGTTAAACACAGGCTACTCTGAAGGTCCAAAATAAGTTGGAATGAGCATCAAGAAAGAGCCATAACACAAAGTTAATCAACAATAAAAACCTGGGCAAGAGGAAGAAACTGATATTTAGAGTTAACTCATTAAGGTAATCAGATTCCCAAACAGCAAAAAAATTTTAAAACATACTAAGAAGCAGGAAGATAGGGCTCAGTCAAGGGAACAGATTAAAACTTCAGAGGCATATAGAATTTGGAACAACTACTCAAAGAAGTTCAAACAAATGTCCTAAATCAATTGAAGGAGATGAAGGAAAATATGGATAGAAATAAAACAATGGTGGATATAGAGCTAAAGGATATTAAGAAGGAAGACAATGTTTGAGCATAAAGAATTGAAAAGTTTAAAAAGAAACCTAACCAAAATTATGGGGATGAAAGGCACAATAATGGAGATTAAAATACACTCGAGGCATACAATACCAGATGTGAACAGGCAGAAGAAAGAATCAGCCTCCTAGAAGACAGGACAATTGCAACAATAGTCAGAAGAATGATAGAGAAAAGAATAGAAAAAATTCTGTGCACAAACATACACATCACAGGTGTCCCAGAAGGAGAAAAGAAAGGAAAAGGGGCAGAAAAAATATTTGAGGAAATACTGGCCAAAAATTTCCCAACTCTTATGAAGACATAAATATACATGTAAAAGAAGTGCAATGTACACCAAACAAAATAAACCCTAATAGACCTACTCAGAGAAACATACTAATTAGAATGTCAAATGTGAAAGATAAAGAGAGAATTCCAAAAGCAGCAAGAAAAAAATGATTCATCACGTACAAGGAATCCTCAGTAAAACTAAATACCACCCTCCCCCCTACATGGGACATGACTCCCAGGGGTATAAATTTCCCTGGCAATGTGGGACATGACTGGGGATGAGCCTGGACCTGGCATCATGGGATTGAGAAAATCTTCTGACCAAAAGGGGAAAAAGAAATGGAACAAAATAAAGTTTCAGTGGCTGAGAGATTTCAAATAGAGTCTAGAGGTCATTCTGGAGGTTATTCTTATGCATTATACAGTTATTCCTTTTTAGTTTTTAGTGTATTAGAATAGATAGAAGGAAATACCTGAAACTGTTGAACTGTACTCTGGTAGCCTTGATTCTTGATAATGATTGTATAAGTATATAGCATTTATGAGGTGCCTATTTGATAGTGAAAATCTTGTGACTGACACTCCCTTTATCCAGTGTATGGGCAGATGGGTAATAAAATAAAGACCAAAAATTAAATAAATAATGAGTGGGGGGGGGTAAGGGGTATGAGATGTTTTGGGTATTCTTCTATATTTTTTTTAATTAAAAAAAAAACACTAAGTGTCAATTTCTCAACAGAAGCCATGGAGGAAAGAAGGCAGTGTATGATATATTTGAGGAACTGAAAGAGAAAACAGTCAGCCCAAAATTCTTATCTGGCAAAATTGCCCTTCAAAAATGCAGGAGAGTTTTAAATATTCACAGATAAACATAAAAAGAGAGAGTTCACCACAAAAGACCTACCTACAAGAATTGTTAAAGGGAATTCTTCAGGTTGAAAATAAATGACAAGAGGACTGAAGTAGTGTGAAGAAGAGAAGATCTTCAGAAAAGGTAACTGAAATGGTAAATACAAAACCCAATAGTACTCCATCCTCAATCTAAAACTCTACTCTTTAATTCCCATAAGAGTCAGAATATAAGAAAAAGTCATATTTCCTGATAATGGACACACAAAATATAAAGAGGTAATTTGGGGCAAAACCAACATCAAGATGGGAAATGGAAGGAAATGGGAGAAAATATATACGTTATTGAAGCTAAGTATCTTTTCAAATTAGTAGTTTATAGACGTATGTTACACAATACAAACTCCAGGGTAACACAAAGAAATTATTTTTAAAATATACAGAAACAGAAATGATAATGGTATCAGCCAGGTATATCATAAAAGATCAACTGTACAGAACAGAGGCTGCAATAAAGGAAAAGAGAGACAAAAAAGATATGACATAAAAACCAAAGGACACAATGGCTGAAGTAAGTACACTAAATGTTAATGGGTTAAATTCTGCAATCAAAAGACACAGGTTGGAAGAACGGATAAAATAAAGCATGATCCAACTATATGTTGTTTACAAGAGACTCATCTTAGAACCAAAGATACAAATAGATTGAAAGTGAAAAGATGCAAAAAGATAATCCATGCAAATAGTAAATGAATAGTATAGAATTAGCTAAAGTACAAAAAAAGACTTTAAGTAAAAAACTGTTAGACAAAGGACAGTATATATTAATAAAAGGGGCAATCCACCAAGAAGAAATAACAATCATAAATATTTATCCATCTAACCACAGTGTCCCAAAATACATGAGAAAACTCTGGTTAAATTGAAATGAGAAATAGACACCTCTACAATAATAGTTAGAGACTTCAACACACCTCTTTCATCAACAGATATAACACCTAGACAGAAAATAAGGAAACAGAACTTGATAATATGATAACTAAACAAGGCCTAATGGACATTTACAGAACATTGCACCCCAAAAGAGCAGGGTATACATTATTTCAAATGAACATGGATCATTTTCCAAGACAGACCACAAGGCAGGTCACAAAACAAGTCACAATAAATTTTAAAAGACTGAAATTATACAATGCATCTTCTCTTACCACAATGAAATGAATCTGGAAATCAATAACAGGCCAAGAACTTGAAAATCAACCAATATATGGAAGTTAAATAAGACACATTTAAACAATCAGTGAGTGAAAGAAGAAATTACAAGGAAGATTAGTAAATTTTTGAGATGAATGAAAACAACAAAACAACATATCAAAACTTATTGGACGCAGAAAAAGCAGTGCTAAGAGGGAAACTTGGAGCCCTAAATGCTTACAGTAAAAAAGAAAAAAGATCTAAAATCAAAGACTTAATTGTACACCTAGAGGAACAAGAAAAATAACAGCAAACTAAACTCAGAACAAACAGAAAGAATGAAATAAAGATTTGAGCAGAAATAAATAAAATAGAGAATAAAAAACAGTAGAGCACCAACAAAACCTAAAGTTGGTTCTTTGAAAAGAACAATAATTGACAAACCTTTAATTAGATTGACAAATAAAAAAGAGAGAAATGATGCAAGTAAATAAAATCAGAAATGAGGGCGTGGTGTTACTACTGACTGCACAGCAACAAAAAGGATCATAAGAAGATACAATGAATAACTGTATGCCAACAAATTAGATAACCCAGATGAAGTGGACAAAATACTAGAAATTCACAACATACACTGCCTCTAGAAGAAAGAAAGGATCTCAACAGACCAATTACAAAACATTGAACCAGTCATCAAAAACCTCCCAATAAAGAAAGCCCAGGAAAAGATGGCTTCACAGGTGATTTTATCAAACATTTCAAGAAGAATCAACACCAGTCCTACTTAAACTCTTCCAAAACCTTGAAGAGGGGGGCAGAGCAAGATGCCATCATAGAGAGGTGTGGATTTTAGTTGGTCCTCTAGAGCAGCTAGTAAATAACCAGGAACAACCAGTAGATAGCCTCAAATGACTGTTGGGAGACATCTGTAAATGGGTGTGCATCATACACCAGCCTGGGATGGGTGGAGCCGCTGAGATTGTAGTGCAGAATCATAAGTAAAGCCCTGCAAACCTGGAAACGGTACCCCTCCCACTTCGATAGGGTGGGTGGGGCTGAAACAATGTCGTATAGAAAAAAGGAAACAGGTTACAGGGAAAGTGGCTCAGCCAAGCTCCAACTGCAGTTTTGATTGGCAAATTTGGACTACTTAATACAGGATACAAACACAGATAATTGTATGGAGCAGGAAGGGAAACAGGTTCCTTCCGGCAGGAAGAAGGCAGGGCTGATGGGGAAAAATACATAAATAAATGAGAACCAGGACTTTCAGAGATGGCTGGGCTCAGAATGCTGGAGGATGACTGTGTCCCAGGTGGAGGGGCACAGGGAATTGGGTATGAACTCTGGTAGACCCACAAAACTGAGGGGGCTGGAGACTGGCTCTGAAAAAGGGGCTTTTGCTCTTTTTCCATTTTTTCTCTCATTCTAAGCATCCCATTGGAGAAAGCCTCAGGCATTTTCAATTCCATGCTGACCCAGGCAAGGGTGGAGTTGGCAGAGCCAGAGGGACAAAGGAGGAATTCAAGTGGAGAGGATGAGTCCCTGGGGGGGTATATCTTCCCTAGGAGGAGGGGGTGGGACCAGCTTGGGTGGCTGCCATCTGAGAATTCAGATGTGGGGGAAAATAAACAAACCAGAGGCAACTTGGGCTTGGCTTCTGACACCTTGGACCCCTGACAGGTCAGGGTCCACTTCGAATTGAACGGACCACTCCATCTTTGCACCAATGGGGAGCTGCAGGCTGACAGGCACCACCTGCTGGGCTGGACAGAAGGAGCACAGAGTCTAGAGTCCTCATGGAAAAGTCTGTTTATCTTCTGGGACTCACCCTCAGGGAAAACTAGCACTGAATACACAGCCTCCTCCTGAGACCTGGGCCCATTCTTCTCTGTGAGGATCTGACCTGGGTGATCAAAGAGGCCAGATGCCTGGACAACAGAAAATGAAAAATCACACTAGGAAAGATGAGGATATGACCCAGTCAAAGGAACAAACTTACTCTTCAACTGAGATACATGAACTGAAACAACTAATTACTAATCAAACAAATCTCCTAAATAATTTAAAAATCAATCCCAAAATCAATTCAACAAGCTGAAGGAAGATATGGCAAAAGAGATGAGGGATATGAAGAAGACATTGTGCAAACACAGAATAAATCAGAAGTTTGAAAAAACAATTGGCAGAACTTATGGGAATGAAAAGCACAACACAAGAGATGAAGGACGTAATGACATATAGCAGCAGATTTGAAGAGGCAGAGGAAAGGATTCATGAACTGGATAATAGGACATCTGAAACCCTACACACAAAAGAACAGATGGGGAAAAGAATGGAGAAATGTGGGCAATGTCTCAGGGAGCTGGATGACAACATGAAGCACATGAATGTACACATCATGGGTGTCCTGGAAGGACAGAAGAAATAATGGAGGAATAGTCACTGAAGGTTTCCCATCTCTTATGAAAGGCATAAAATTACAGAACCAAAAAGCACAGCAAACACCAAACAGAATAGATCCAAATAGGCTTGCGCCCAGACACTTGATAATCAGATTATCAAATGTCAGGGACAAGGAGAAAATTCTGGAAGCAGCAAAAGAAAGGTGATTCATCACATACAAGGGAAGATCAATGAGACTATGTGCAGATTTCTCAGCGGAAACCACGGAGGCAAGAAGGCAGTGGTATAATACAGGTACTGAGGGAGGGAAACCACCAACCACGAATTTTATATCCTGCAAAACTGTCATTTAAATATGAGGGACAGTTTAAAATATTCTCAGACAAACAGACAATGAGACAGTTTGTGAACAATATACCTGCTCTATGAAAAATGCTAGAGGGAGCACTGCAGACAGATGGGAAAGGTCAGGAGAGAGAGGTTTGGAGCACAACGTTGGGTGATGGTAGCACAATAATATAAGTACACTGAACTAAGATGACTGTGAGGATGGTTGAAAGAGGAAGGTTGGGGGCATGTAGGATGCTAGAGGGAAGGATGGAAGACAGAGACTGCGACTGTGGGGCTTGGTGAAGCCTGGAGTGGTCAATGGTTGTGATAAAATGTACAAATATATTTTTGCATGAGGGAGAAAAAAT
Organism: Choloepus didactylus; assembly: GCF_015220235.1. Taxonomy (NCBI): domain Eukaryota; kingdom Metazoa; phylum Chordata; class Mammalia; order Pilosa; family Megalonychidae; genus Choloepus; species Choloepus didactylus. The sequence continues at coordinate 3,795,050 of NW_023637579.1, forward strand.
GGACATCAGCTTTTCAGTGTGTTGTAAAGGGGATGGTATTGGGGGAAAAGATGCAGTCAGTGAAAACTGGAGTCTGTGGTTGGCAGTGATATTGCAATATGCTTTCTTTAATTGTAGTGAAGGCAGTGTGCCAGAGTTGAATGCCTGTGGGAGGGGGATGGGGAGGAGGGGTATGGGATTCTTGGCATTAGTGCTGTTGTCTGACATTTTTATGGTGTTTTATTTTTTTTACCTTTTCTTGTGTGGCTTTTTAGTTGCCTTTTTTTTTCTTTTTCTTTTTCTTTTGTCTTTTTACTTTTTTGCCTCTTCCTCTTTCTTTGTGGCTGTATTTTATCTTATTTTTCCTTTTCTTTTATTCTTTTCATTATTCTTTTGTTTCAATTCTCTCTCTGAGTAATGAATATATGTAAGTGCTGATTGTAGTGATGAGTACACAACTATATGATGATACTGTAAACGATTGTTCACTAAGGATGATTGTATGGTATTTGAATATATCCCTATAAAATTGCAGGAAAAAAATGAGCAGAGAGACACAAGTGCTGGAGAGAACTTGGAGAGAAGATGTATGAATTCACTGCTGGTGGGGAAGTAGAGTGGTATAGCCTATCTGGGGGACGGTGTGGTGCGGTATGTGGGTGTCACAAGGTCCTGCAACCCCACTATGGAGTATATACTTGGAAGATCTGAGAGCAGGACATGAATGGACATTTGCACGCTGGTTTTTATGGTGGCAACATTCACAATTTGCAACAGCGGTTGTCTAAGGGTGCACTGACTGATGAACAGAATGGTGAACTGTGGTGTATGCATACAATAGAATATTGAGTGGCTACAAGAAGGAATGAAACTGTGAGACATGCAACTAGGTGAATGGATCTTGAATACAGCATTTTGAGTGAAGCATGCCAGAAACGAGAGGACAAGCATTACAATGCCTCACTAAAATGGACTAACAATAATGTGTAAACCCTGAGAACTGAATCTTAGGACACAGCTTATCAGGGGAATGCTTATTGTACAGGTCCCTAGATTGTAAGCTTTTACAGCAATCACATCTATTCCTGAGTTGTAATGGTTATCTCTAAATCCTGAGATGTTGAGCTCCTTGTGTATAACCTGGTCAATCTCTTGAACTTTGGGTATCTGTGTGACATCTGAGACTTGGAACTAAAGCTTCGGAGCTATGAATGTCAGTATTACCCCAAAAGGCAACTGCTGAAAGAGCTGAAAAAGAGTTCAGACTTCAGTTAGAGATATGAATGAAGTGGATATGGTTAGGACTAAGGCAAATCAGGCCCAAGGGTAAAGGATGATACTGACTAGGTTTTAAAACTACAACTTTTGTGTGAGACCAAGGGAGGAGATGTTTATTTGGTGCAGGATCTATATTTTCTGTAGCACACTAGATAATTTAACCTGTCTGATCAGTTTGTTTGAACATCATAGGTGCATAGAGCTGTGAAAGGAAAGTGAGAATTTATGAGTTAGTACAGGCTAGGGTGAAATCCCAATATATCCCATAGTGATATGGACAAAGAGTAGAAGTGTATTTGTGGGGCTCCCTGAGGAACTGGGGAGAAATGCAGAAATATTATACTTCCCCATCTGGGCTATTGCTGATTTTCCTGCAAACACTGAGGACTGCCAATTTAGTGGGCTGAGCCCTTGATCTAGGGGCTCTCCCTTGTGAGGCTAGTTACTGCAAGGGAGAAGCTAAGCCCACTTAAAATTGTGCCTAGGAGTCCCCCCAGAGAGCCTCTTTGTTGCTCAGATGTGGCCCCCTCTCTCTCTAAGCCCATTCGGCAGGTGAACTCACTGCCCCCCCCCCCATGTGGGATGTGACTCTCAGGGGTTTAAATCCCCCTGGCAATGTGGGAAATGACTCCTGGAGATGAGCCTGGACCCAGCACTGTGGGATTAAGAGAATCTTCTTGACCAAAAGGGGGAAGAGAGATGAAACAAAGTAGGGTTCCAGTGGCTGAGAGATTTCAAATGGAGTCGAGGGGTCACTCTGGAGGGTATTCTTATGTGCTATATAGGAGTCACCTTTTAGTTTTTAATGTGTTGGAGTGGCTAGAGGGAAATACCTGAAGCTGTCAAATTGCAACCCAGTGACCCTGATTCTTGAAGAGGATTATATAACTTTGTAGCTTGCACAGTGTGACTGTGTGATTGTGAAAACCTTATGGCTCATACTCCCTTTATCCAGTGTATGGGAAGATGAGTGAAAAAATGGGAACAAAAATTAGATGAAGAATAGGATGGGATGGAAAGATCTGGGTGTTCATTTGTGCTTTTATTTCTATTTTGGAGTAAGGAAAATTTCAAAAATTGATTCTGGTGATGAACACACAACTGTATGATGGTGCTGTGAATAACTGGTTGTACACTGTGGATGACTGTAGGGTGTGTGAATATATATCTCAGTAAAACTGTATAAAAAAGTAAATGAACAATGGGGGAGGAGGGGAAGGGGATGGTTTGGATATTCTTTTTATTCTAATTTTTATTTTATTTTTTGGAGTAATGAAAATGTTTAAAGATTTTGGTGATGAATGCACAACTATATAACAATACTGTGAACAAGTGATTGTACACTTTGAATGATTGTATGTTATGTGAATATATTTCAATAAATTTGCATTAAAAAATTGAAGAGGAAGGAACACTACATAGCTCATTCTATGAGGCCAACATCTCCCTAATACCAAAGTTGGACAGAGATACTACAAGAAAATTACAAACTAACTTCCCTTATAAATACAGATGCAAAAATCCTCAACAAAATACTAGCAAATCCAATACAACAGCACATTAAAAGAATTACACACCACGACCAAGGGGGATATATTCCGGTATGCAAGGATGGATCAATACAAGAAAATCAATTCATGTAATACAACACATTAGCAAAATGAAGGAAAAAAATCACATAGCCATTTCACTAGATGCAAAAAAGACATCTGAGAAAAGCCAGCATCCTTTTTTGATTAAAAAAAAAAAAAAAAAAACTTTTAAAAATAGAAATAGAAAGAAACTTCCCCCAACACAATAAACGGCATATTTGAAAACCCCATTAATAACATCATATTCAATGGTGAAAGAAAGTTTTCCTTCTAGGATCTGGAACAAGACAAAGATGCCCACTGTCACCACTGTTATTCAACATTGTGCTGGAAGTTCTAGCCAGAGCAATTGGGCAATAAAAGAAACAAAAGGCATTCAAATTTGAAAGGAAGAAGTAAAACTTTCACTATTTGCAGATGACATGATCCTATATATAGCAAGTCCCCAAAACTCTGCAAAAAAGTTACAATAGCTTATAAATGAATTCAGCAAAGTGATAAGGTACAGTATCAACATGCAAAAATCAGTAGTGTTTCTGTACACTAGTAATGAGCAATTTGAGGAGGTAAATGAGAAAAAATTTCCATTTACAATAGCAACTATGAGAATGCATCTAACCAAGGATGCAAAGGAGTAGTTCACAAAAAAAGTTGCATTGCTAAAAGAAATCAAAGAAGATCTAAATAAATGGAAGGACATTCCATGTTCATGGATTGGAAGAACAATTGCAATTGAGTTGTCAATACTACCGAAAGCAATTTATAGATTCAATGCAATCACAATCAAAAATCCAATGTTCCTTTACGAAATGGAAAGCCAATCATCAAATTTATATGGAAGGATAAGGGTTCCCAAATAGCTAAAGTCGTCTTGAGAAGAATGAAGTTGGAGAACTAACAATTCCCAATCTAAAAACTTATTACAAAGCCACAGTAATCAAAACAGCATGGCACTCCCGCAATGAGGTATCATTTCACACCTACTAGAATGGTCATTATCAAAAATCAGAAAACTACAAGTGTTGAAGAGGATGTGAAGAAAGAGGATGTGCTGATTGGAGTGTAGATTGGTGCAGCCACTCTGGAAGGCAGTGTGGTGGTTCCTCAGGAAACTAAGTCTAGAATTATCACATGACACAGCAATCCCATCACCAGGTATACACTCAGAAGAACAGAAAGCAGGGATGCAAACAGACATAGGCACACTGATATTCATAGCACCATTATTCACAATTGCCAAAAGGTGGAAAGAGCCCAAGTGTTCATCCATTGTTGAGTGGATAAACAAAATGTGGTATATACATATGATGGAATATTGTGCAGCTGGAAGGAAAAATGAAGTCCCGATGCATGCAACAAAATGTACAAACCTTGAGGACCTTTTCATTCTATTTCTTTTCAAATCCTAGTTTCACAATGAACATAATCATTTCCCCCAAAAGTTACACAGATATTGGATGGATGGAGGATGGATGGATGACTGGATGGATGGAAGGAAGTATATTCAGATAACAGATGGGGGATAAAAGGAAAGGATCATTGTTTGGTGGATGTATGGATAGGTAATAGACAGAGAGAAAGAAAGGATGTGGGAAGGAAGGGAAGAAGGGATAAATACATCATGTCTAGTTCAATGATTGCACTCCAAGTAATATATCCTAATGAAATAATTCTAACTTTGGTGAAATTTGCATGCAAAAATATGTGCAGTTCAGCATTATCTGCAACAGAGGAAATTCTGAGGAAACAAAATTCAGGGCTGTTACAGTTTTCTGGCTGATAAAACAAATACCATGCAATGGGTTGGCTTAAACAATGGAAATTCATTGTGATAAAACTTTTTCATGCCGTTTAGTATCTCACAGCACTAAACTGATTCATGAATCAGGCAGCATCCCATACAGAAAGTAGCAGGGAGCTCTGCCAAGGGCGTGGAAAGGAGAAATTGAAATACAAGGCAAACAGAAGCAAGTGAGGAAATGCTCTGATTGGCTGATATTGTTTACATTTTACATAGTGGGGTCTTACAAAGTAGGGCACAGATATACGTTGATTAGTATGTATGTTTGACCATGCTGAAAAGCTATCTCTACTGAACCAAAACTGGCTTTGCTTATCTGCAAATTCTATAGGGTGCATTCTATTGTTTCATTTTCTCAGAAAGCCCCTGAAGCACAACTGTTTTGTTTTTTGGAAAATCATTTCTCAGAAAGGAGAGCCTTTTGGCAATACCCAATGTAGGCAGCCAATATATTTTGCTTCACAGTTCCCCTTTTGGTCATTTGATCTCATTGGAAAAAAATGATCAAAGCACTCCAGTCTCCACATTGATTTCTTTTCTTGTCAGGCAGTCAGAAGGCTCAGTTAGTCATATTGTGTCTTTTTTCATTTTCATATTTGCTTCCTTTCTTGATTGCAGTGAGGTTCATTGAGTAGCCGTTTGATTACATTTAAGACTCTTGGACTGGGGTTTCTTACTCAGTTGACTGGATTACAGGTACAGCTCTTTCCAAGTCAGGGAGTCTATTATTTTTAGTTTTAGTTTTAGTTTTAGTCTCCATCCTCTAGAGACAATTCCATTTCTATCTCATTTTCCTTTTGGTTAGCTATCTTAAGAGCAATATCTGTCTTAAAGGCAACAAGGAATCTGAACACAATAATGAAACAGTTTATACAACAAGAAATAAAAACATATGGGCTGAAAAAAAAAAAGCTGCCCTCCCCCTTGAGTGGGATCAAACACCCAGGGGAGTGAATCTCCCTGGCAACATGGAATATTACTCCCAGAGAGGAATCTAGACATGGCATCGTGGGATGGAGAATATCTTCTAGACCAAAAACGGGAAGTAAAAGGAAATGAAATAAGTTTCAGTGACTGAGAGATTCCAAAAGGAGCTGAGAGGTCACTCTGGTGGGCACTCTTACACACAATATAGACAACCCTTTTTAGGTTCTAACGAATTGAAATAGCTAGCGATAAATACCTTAAACTATCAAACTACAACCCAGAACCCCTGAATCTTGAAGAAAATTGTATAAAAATGTAGCTTATGAGGGGTGACTGTGATTGGGAAAGCCATAAGGACCACACTCCCCTTTGTCTCATTTATGGATGGATGAGTAGAAAAACAGGGGAAGAAAAAAAAAAGGAGAAAAAGGCACCCAGTGGTCTTTTTTACTTTAATTGTTCTTTTTCACTTTAATTTTTATTCTTATTATTTTTGTGTGTGTGGTATTGAAAATGTTCAAAAATTAATTTTGGTTAAGAATGCACAACTATATAATGGTACTATGAACAACTGAATGTATGCTTTGTATGACTGCATGGTATGTGAATATATCTAAATAAAAATGAATTAAAAAACATATAGGCTGATAATCACAATTAAAAGCATAAACACAAAATGTACTCTTTTGTCCCATATTCCATTAAACTAAGGACCTAGGTCAGAAAATAGGCTGTCCATTGAAATCCTTGAGTCTGACTGATACCATGAAACTCCTTAACTTGGTCCTTTAAATATTCAGGTTATTTCTCACTGCATCAGGCCTAACAACATTAATGCACTATCATTTGTGAGCAGTCAGGGTATCTAGAGCCTGTCTGTTTTGGAAGAACGGGGATGCTCAGCTGTCAGCTCCAGCCTGGAGGGCTTGAGGAGCAGTTAGGGAGGTGTTAAACTCTGTTTCATACCTTAAGTATATTTTTAAACTGCCTGCTCCAGGTCATGTGTTCCTAGGGAAGGTGTGGTGGTGTACAAGAAAGAGCAGAACCTATATTAGGACAGGGAAAGAATTGGGGGTATTAGTCCACTTTTGTTAGATGAGGCCTCTTTTAGTTTCCTAGGCTGCTGAAAGCAAATGTCACAAAATGGGTCAGATTAAACAATGGGAATTTATTTGCTCATGGCTTTGAGGTTGGGAAAATATCCAAATCAAGGCATCATTAAAGCAATGATTTCTTCCTGAAGACTGACTGTTGGCAATCCTTTGCTCCTCTGTCTCATGGCAAGGCACATGGCAGCATCTGCCAGTCTCTCCCTTCTTGTTCTAGTTTGCTAATGCTGCCAGAATGCAAAACACCAGAAATGGATTGGCTTTTATAAAGGGGGTTTATTTGGTTACACAGTTACAGTCTTAAGGTCATAAAGTGCCCATCAACAAAGGGTACCTTCACTGGAGGATGGCCAATGGTGTCCAGAAAACCTCTGTTAGCTGGGAAGGCACTTGGCTGGTATCTGCTCCAGAGTTCTGGTTTCAAATGGCTTTCTCCCAGGACATTCCTCTCTAGGCTGCCGTTCCTCAAAAATGTCACCCTTAGTTACCTTGGGGCATTTTTCCTCTCTTAGCTTCTCTGGAGCAAAAGTCTGCATTCAACAGCCATCTTGAAACTGTCTCTCATCTGCAGCTACTCTCTCAGCTCCTGTGCATTCTTCAAAGTGTCCCTCTTGGCTATAGCAAGCTTACTCCTTCTGATTGAGCTTATATAGTGCTCCAGTAAACTAATCAAGGCTCATGCTGAATGGGCAGGGCCACACCTCCATGGAAATTATCTAATCAGAGTTATCACCTACAGCTGGGTGGGTCACATCTCCATGGGAACACTCAATCAAAGAATTACAATCTAATCAACACTAATAGGTCTGCTCATACAAGATTGCATCAAAGATAATGGCATTTGGGGGGACATAATACATTCAAACCAGCACAATTCTCTTCCAGATTTTGTTGATTTTGGCTTCTTGGTTCTGTGTCTTTCTCTCTGTGTGTCTGTCTGAATTTCATTTTCTTATAAAGGATCCAGTGATAGACCTATCCTGATGGAGGAGGGCCACACCTTAACTGAAGTAGCCTCATCCAAAAGTCCTACTTATGGTGGGTTCACACCCACAGGAATGGATTAGGTTTAAGAACTTTTTTTTCCTGGGGTACATACAGCTTCAGACTACCACAGGGCCTGATTTACAAATGATCCTAAGTTAGTTTTCTGGCTGGCATTTAGGGTAGACAATATACGCAAGATCACAGGATCTAGTCCAATTTACAGGTAGGTAAAGTAACCCAACCAATTATCTGCAGATTACAAAGGGGGCACAAAAGAGCTAAGACATTGAGCACATAATTTCTCTACAGTCACCCTCCTTTTGATCAAAGATAACCCTGAGGAAATATTTTTGATCATAAAATAAGGCTGGTTTTACATATGGAATAGTGTGTCAATGTGGAGGAAAGGGGAAGTTTACAGCCATGTATGTCACCAGAAGGAAAATTGGAGGATAAAACATGGGAATATATCACAAAGTGAATCTTGTGGTGGACAATGTCTATGATAAACTACAAATATTTAAAGTTCTTTCAAGAACTAGAACAGATGTACAACACTGTTAAAAGGATTTAACAATAGAGAGGTGTGGGGAAAATGTACCTATTGCAAACTATGGACTATAGTTAACAGTAATATGTTAATATTCTTTCATCAACAGTAGCAAATGTACCACACCAATGCTAGCAGTCAATAATGGGGGGGGGGGGGGTGGATAAAGAGTATAGGAGGATTTACATTTTCTATTTTATTTTTATTTCTTTTTTGGAGTAATGAAAATGTTCTAAAATTGATCATGGGGATGTGTGCACAACTATGTGATGATACTGCAAGCCAGTGATTGTATACCTCATATGGTTAATGGTGTGTGAATATATCTCAATAAAATTGTATTGCTGGTTTTATTAGATTTGGTCTGATTATTTACATAGGTGCAGAAAGAATGTTGATTTACCATATAAAACTTTTTAAGTGTGCTTTGCTGGTAATTTTCATTAAGGACCCATGGGCAACAATTAGCTGAAATTCGGCAGACCCTGGAAGAGAACAGAAAGGTCAGGAGAGGCTGCCATATGCATTTCTATGTGACAGAGGACCCAGGACCAAGGATCACCAGCAGCCTGTCCCAGAATGTCAGTCTTCAAGAAGAAAGCATCACCTTGAAGACATCTTGCCTTGGACACTCCCTTAACCTCAAAACCACGAGGTAAAAAATTCCCATTGCTTAAAACAATCCATTGCATGATATTTGCTTGAGCAGTCTAGGAAACTAAAACTGATATTACCTAATATCAGGCAGATCAGTACTAGGACAACTCTTGGACAGTGAGGACATTGATAAATCTCTAGGAACTTTAAATAATTTCTGAAATGTTTATATTAATAACATTTTACTCACATAAATTTAGTCAATGGAAAGTTAGAAAAGCCTTTTTTATTTGACAACATATCCCATGCAACTCATAACATATCAAATAAACCTATTTCTAACACCTCTCTTTTTATAAGGTGAAAGAACAAATCCTTTGTGATTTTCCAGGAGCCTTCTGGATAATCTCAAAGATAATCTGAGATCAAGAAAACATCATATTTTGATTTTGGGAAGACAAAATGTTAAAATTTGTCAGGTTTGAACATTTTGTTACATAGGAAAATGGGTCACTTTGAAATATTTGGTTCCCTATTTAACCAAAGTAACAATAAAAGGTTTTAAAAAAAATTACTTCTTTCAAAAGTGAGAAGACTTGTTTCTGAAGCAATAGAATATGATAAAGTCAATATAAAGCACATAATCTGACAGGTACATATTCTGCCTTCCAGGCAGATTACTCAGACGGTTAAGAAAAACCTTTTGCAACCTATTGCTAAAAGCAGACCAATAATCCAAGAAATGTTGTCATTTTAACAGAAAGAAAACCAAATTCCACTTTTGTGTGAAGATACTGTCTGATAAGAAAACACTTAAAAATCTTAAAGTTTGTCAAAACAATTACTCAATTTGGTTAAACACAAATTTATATTTTTCATCATCTTGAAGATGTAGTAGATAAAATACTACCTTATTTGACCAGTAAATCTGTATAAATTTTAGGAAGAATATACCCAAGTAGGATAAAATTGTATGCTTGTATTGTACTTAGCATTGATAACACAGAACACATAGCTGGTTATTTTTAGCTAATAATATTAAACAACCCCCATCTGCCAAACATTTAATTGGATTTTGTGGACCTGAAATTTTTTAACAATGACTTAGTTCTATGAATACTCTTTTCTTCATTGGCAATATTAGAAGGAAAGGAAATTTGGTTTCCTTAATTTCTAGAACTTTAGGAGTGTTAATTTATATATAAAAATGCTTTATTTATCTTTAAGCCAATTGAATGGAGCTCTTTTAAGGAATTTAAGTTAATATGGCAATACCATCCAAAGTTTGGAAAATACCCTATGTCAAATATACAGACAGACACAAATAGACAGCTTATAAGATCAATTTAAAAAGTTTCAACCATGAGTCAGACATAAAAACACAGAAACACAGAAACACATAGAAATACAAAGCTCACTAGTTTATACAAGCTATTTTAGAGTACTGCAATTTTTCAGTAGTCTCTTAGTACCCACTAAATAGGCACCCCATTTGTCCTGTTGAATCCAGGAGTCCTTCTGCTCCAGTGCACCTCTGAGATGAGTATGATTGTCTAATTGGAACATTCTCCATAATGTCCATTGCAACTCCAGGTTGTCTTTGGAGAGATTTTTTCCATTTTGTTGGATAGGCACAGTTTCTGGACACACAATTTTTGAATTTGTAATAGGGCAGAGTGCCAGAGGATGAAGAATCAAAGTTTTTACAGTCTGAGGATACTGGTTTTTTTTTTTATTCATTTTATTGAGATATATTCACATACCATGCAGTCATACAAAACAAAGCATACATTCAATTGTTCACAGTACCACTACATAGTTGCTCATTCATCACCAAAATCCATCTCTGACACCTTCATTACCACATACACAAAAATAATAAGGATAAAAATTAAAGTGTAAAAGAGCAATTAAAGTAAAAAAGAACACTGGGTGCCTTTGTTTGTTTGTTTCCTTCCCCCATTTTTCTACTCATCCATCCATCAACTAGACAAAGGGGAGTGTGGTCCTTATGGCTTTCCCAATCCCATTGTCACCCCTCATAAGCTACATTTTTATACAGTTGTCTTCAAGATTCATGGGTTCTGGGTTGTAGTTTGATAGTTTCAGGCATTTACTGCTAGCTATTCCAATTCACTAGAACCTAAAAAGGGTTGTATAAAGTGTGCGTAAGAGTGCCCACCAGAGTGACCTCTCAGCTGCTTTTGGAATCTCTCTGCCACTGAAGCTTATTTCATTTCCTTTCACATCCCCCCTTTGGTCAAGATGTTCTCCATTCCACGATGCCAGGTCTAGATTCCTCCTCGGGAGTCATATTCCATGTTGCCAGGGAGATTTACTTCCCTGGGTGTCAGATACCACATAGGGAGGAGGGCAGTGATTTCACCTTTCAAGTTGGCTTAGCTAGAAAGAGAGGGCCACATCTGAGCAACAAAGAGGCATTCAGGAGGAGACACTTAAGCACAATTATAGGGAGGCCTAGCCTCTCCTTTGCAGCAACCGTCTTCCCAAGGGCAAGTCCTGTGGTAGAGGGCTCAGCCCATCAAACCACCAGTCCCCTATGTCTGTGAGCACATCAGCAACCAACGAGGTGGGGAAGCCCAGCATCCCTGCATTCTCCACCAGCTCTGAGGATACTGTTTTTATCATTTCACTTCTTTCCTTGTGCATAGGACAAAGGAACCAGCAGGAGCAAAAATGAAACTGAAGATTGAACCAAAGGCTAGGGACTTCAGCTCAAAAGTTGAGCCTTCTAGTCAATAAGATTGACCAGTTAAGCTTTGGAGTAAAGCCTAATGAGATCAGAGAGCTCAAACACAAAGAGAGTGGAGCTCAAATCCAAGAAGGACTTACCCACAATCTTGGAGATGGCAAGGAGGACAGAAAGCTCAAAGAGTTCAATGTGTACCTTTGGCTCTCTTTCTTGTCTCCAGAGTCATCAGCAGTCACCTTTAGATCCCTTCCTCATCACCAAAACTGATAAAAGAAAAACTTTCATGCAATTTAGGATCTCACACTTTTATTGAGAAATTCATGAATTGGGTAGCATCCCACTCAGAATGCAGAAGCAGCTCTACCAAGGGAGTGGAAAATACAGAAACTAAAGAGGAAATGTTCTGAATGGCTACCATTAAATTTCCATATTACATAGGGTGGTCTTACAAAGTGGGTAACAGATATACATTGATTAGTATTGTATGCTTATCCGTGTTGATAAGCTATTTGTCTCTACTGGAGCAAAACTAGTTTTTTCTTGTTGTTGTTGTTGTTGTTTTTACCAGGTGTTGCTTATCTCTAATTCTGTAGGGTATGTTCCATCTCCTAAGAAAGCCCCTACACGATAGTTGATTTTGTCTTCTGTAGAAACCCTTCAAAGAGAGGGGTTCCACCTGCCAGTGCCCAAAAGAGTGGCCATTTTATTTTACTTTACTATTGGCTCATGGTTTTGAGGCTATGAGAAGTCCAAAATTGAGGTGTCAGCAAAACAATGCTTTCTCCCAGAAGACTGTGGCATTGTGAGGCTGGCTGCTGGTGATCCTTGATCCTGGGCTTTCTTTGTCACATGGCAATGCACGTGCCAGCCTTACCCAGCTTCTCCCTCAATCTGATTTTCACTTTGCCTATAAAAGACTCCTAATATGGATTAAAACCCAACTTCATTCTGCTGGAGCCACATATTAAATGAAGCAACCTCTTGAAGAGATCTTGTTTACAAAGTGGTTTCACCCCCACCAAAATGCAGACCAAGACCAAGAACGCATGCAAATGCAGGTGCACAATTTAATCCACCGCTACGTCAACCACAGGAAACTGATTAAACAATTGTTCTTCAGTTAGTAAGACATTTCAAAAATATTTAAAATGTCTTGCTACAGGTTATCAGAAAGCTTATTGTAAAGGTCACTAGATTCTAAGCTCTTTCAGCAGTCACATTTATTCCTGAGTTGTAAAGGTTCTCTCTAAACTCTGAGATGCTGAGCTCTTTGTGTATAACCTTGTCAGTGTCTGGAAAGTTGGGTATCTGTATGACACCTGAGACTCAGAGCTAGAGGTTAGAAGCTGTGAATTTCAGTATTACCTCATACAGCAACTGTTAAAAAGCTGAAGAAAGAGTTCAGACTTCAGTTAAAGATATGCATGAAGCCAATCTGGTTAGGACTAAGGCAAATCAGGCTAAAGGGTAAAAGATAATCTTGACTGTGTTTTAAAACTTCAACTTCTGTGTGAGACCAAGGGAAGACATGTTTACTTGGTGCAGGATCTATATTTTCTATAGCACACTAAGTAATTTAACTTGTATGCTCAGTTTATTCAAAAACCATAAGTACATGGAACTTTGAATAGAAAGTGAGATCTGGTTAGTGTATACAGGTTAGTGTGGAATCCTGATACATCCCAAAGTAATCTGTGCAGAGAATAAAAATGCATTTGCAGGGACCCCCAGAGGAACGGAGGGAAAATGTAGATATATTTAACTTCCTCATCTGAGTTATTACTGATATTCTCACAAGCACTGGGGACTGCCAATTTAGTAGGCTGAGCCCTTGATCTGGGGGCTCGCCCTTATGAAACTTGTTACTGCAAAGGAGAGGCTAAGCCTACTTATAATTGTGCCTGAGAGTCTCCCCCAGAGAATCTCTTTGTTGCTCAGATGTGGACCCCTCTGTCTCTCTCTAAGCTCATATGCTGGTAAATTCACTGCCCTCCCCTCTACATGGGACATAACACTCAGGGGTGAAAATCTCCCTGGCAATGTGGGATATGACTCCCAGGGGTGAGCCTGGACCTGGCATTATGGGATTGAGAAAATCTTGACCAAAAGGGGATAGTGATATGAAACAAAATAAAGTTTGAGTGGCTGAGAGATTTGAAATGGAGTCAAGAGGTCATTCTGTAGGGAATTCTTATGCATTATACAGATATCCCTTTTCAGCTTTTAGTGTATTGGAATAGCTAGAAGGAAATACTTGAAACTGTTGAACTGCAACACAGTAACATTGATTCTTCTTCTTTTTCTTTCTTTTTTTTTGTAAGAAATTAGAAGTTTATTATAAATGTTTCCAGAATATAAACTGATTTTGTGTCAGGACTCTTTGATAACTTTTAAAACTATATGTAATCTAAGTTTAATATTATAATGTATCTCATTTTCCACTTTTCAACCTAAAATATATAGTGCAAGCTAGATCTAACAAAGAGAAAAAAATCAATCTAAATTGCTTCAAAGAGAAAACCAGCAGACAAAAAAAATACCCCACCAAAACTAAAACAAACCCAATCAAGAAATAGATTCTGCAAAGCCTATTAATCCTCCAATTTATGATAAATGACCTCCCAAGGGAAAACAATTCCATTATCATAGCAATTTGACAAACAAAAGCAGAGACACTCTCCAAAGAATAAAAATATATTTGCAGGACCCCCCTGAAGAACCAGGAGAAAATGCAGAAATGTTGGACTTCCCCACCTGGGTTATTACTGATATTCTCACAAACTTTGAGGACTAACAATTTACTAGGGTGAGTCGTCAGTCTTGGGGCTTACCCTTATGAAACTTCATTACTGAAAAGGAGAGGCTGAGCCTAGTTATAATTGTGTCTAAGAGTCTCCCCCAGAGAGCCTCTTTGTTGCTCAGATGTGGCCTCTCTCTCTAAGCCAACTTGGCAGGTAAACTCACTGCCCTCCCCCCTACCTGGGACATGACTCCCAAACTGTAAATCTCCCTGGAAACATGGGACATGACCCATGGGGAAAAGCTTGGCCCTGGCATCATAGGATTGAGAAAGCTTTCTTGGACCAAAAGGAGGAAGAGAAATGAGACAAAATAGAGGTTCAGTTGATAAGAGATTTCAAATGGGATCGGGAGGTCATTCTGGAGGTTATTCTTATGTGCTATGTAGATATCCCTTTCTAGTTTTTAATGCCTTGGAACAGCTAGAAGGAAATACCTGAAACTGTCAAGCAGCAACCCAATGGCCTTGATTCTTGAAGGTGATTGCAGAACTATGCAGCTTACATGGGATGACAGTGTGATTGTGAAAACCCTGTGGCTCACACTCCCTTTATCCAGTGTATGGACAAATCAGCAGGAAACTGAAGACTTAAATGAAAAATAGAGTGGGATGGGGGTGGTGGTGGAAAGTTTTAGGTGTTCTTTTTTACTACTATTTTTATTTCTTTTGGAATAAGGAAAATTCTCAAAAATTGATTCTGGTGATGAATGCACAACTATATGATGATACTGTGTACACTGTGGATGACTTAGGGTATGTGAATATATCTCAGTAAAACCATATTTTTAAAAAAAGCAGAGCCACTCTCATTAAGGGAAATTACATGTAAGAAAAATGTGGTAATAATGCTTCTAGAAAATGAGGAAAAGTAATTTCTGCATTGGGGAGCAAGCATACTAAATACTTTCTGTTCACTCGGCCCTTGTTTGAGGTTGAAGCACCAGGTGACATAAGAAAAGTGATATGAACACAAACTTCGTGAAACCAACTCCCTCAACTATTTTTATCAATTCAACTTTGGGAGAACCAAATAAATAGCTTCAAAATCCAAGGATAGACTGGTCCCAAAGCATTTCCTCCTGTCTTTCTTGCCTTCTTCCTTTTTCTCTTTTCTATGCTTACGTTCCTCTTTCTTAGAGGCTCCATCTCGGGTTCTTTTCTCCTTCTGATTCTTAAGCTTTTCTGTACTGACACTGTTTCCATCTCTGCTTTCTTTCTTTGAATGCTCATAACATTTCCTCACAACTGTTTCCTGTTATGCTTGGGCTGCCCGTCCTCTGGTTTTTCTCTCTCTTCCTCCTGGTGCCTATTTCTCTTCTGACGTGTCTGTTTGTGACTGGCTTGATGGGAACTGGTCCTGTTTTCTAAGAAGCGGTGCTTGCAAACTCCAGATTCTACACAGTAGGAGCCACAATTATATTTTTGCTGACTAATGTTCTGGAGCACTGGTTTTGCTGAGTAGTCCCTGGGTAGTTGACAGTACCTCAGAGAGTTTGGTATCAGTCTGCTGTCATGAGCTGGTAGCCACTGAGGTAATCGGTTTTCCACTATTGGTGAAATATTGTACCATCATTGGTAAGTCTGGACAGTTTCAGGCAGGAGTCTTTGCTCAAATGTTCTGTTTCTGGGTCTGGAGTTAACCTCTTCTTTGTACCCACAGGTTTCTAAATAGTCCTCTCTCATCTGTCTGAAACAAATCTTTGGCTCTAAGCCTCTGGCTTTCTGGACTTTGGTATAATCTTCAAGTTGTCTTGAAAACAGTCATATGTTTTCTCTGAATGCTTCATTACATTGACAACAAGGGATTCTCCTTATCAGGCTGAGGACTTTGTGGAGAAATCAGATCATATTTTCAGCCTGAACTTTCCCCACATAGTGAGACTGCACCACAACTGGGGACCCAAAAATCATGATGCAGAGATTAGAAGATCTCTTTTTGTCCAATGCTCCACTCCCATTCACCCATTCAAACTGTAGCACTATTCCACATCCTTTACAAAGGCATCTATAAAAAGCTCAACCTTTGCTCACTCAACGTGGTACCTGAAGTTGTTGAACTGTAATCCAGTAGTCTTGATCTTTGTTAATGATTTTATAACTTTGTTATCTAAAAACCACTGTCCCCCTCCCACCATCACCAGCTGGAAAGCAGCTTGATTCTTGAAGACAATTGTATAACTATGTAGCTTATATGGTGTGACCATGGGATTGTGAAAACCTCGTGGATCACACTCCCTTTATCCAGTGTATGGACAGATGGGTAGAAAAATGGGGACAAATTAAATGAATAACAGGCACTGGGATGGGAAGTTTTGGGTTTTTTTGTTTTTTTTTTTTTACTTTTATTTGTATTCTTATTTGTTTTTGTTTTTTTTTTTTTCTTTTGAGTAAGGAAAGTGTTCAAAAATTGATTCTGGTAATGAACGTACAAATGATACAGTGATACTGTGAACAGTTGATTGCACACTGTGGATGATTGTAGGGTATGTGAATATATCTCAATAAAACAATTTAAAAAAAAAAAGTCTGTGCTAGATTATATTGTTGCCCTACTACTTGCTGCCCTCCCTGGAGAAAATCACATCCTTCCTAACTTGCTGAACTCAGGTGTGGTCATGAGCCTTGCTTTGGCTGTCAAAATGTGAGCAGCTCAATAGCAGCTTTAAAGCTTGAGTGTGTTTTTGTCTCTTTTCCCCCTGCTGCCAGACTGGGACCATCCTGGAAAGGGGCTGCCCCAGCAGCCTGGAGCCCTGGGTGAAGTGACTTGAACCACAGCTGACCCAGGACAGAGCAAGATACATAAACCTTTGTGGCAGCAAGCTCTGTGATTAGATAGCTAGCCTTGGGGAATGAAACATCGTTTAGCCTGCTTGTCAAGCTGCCTGCTTCAATGTCACAGTATTGTTTACAAATCAGCAAGTAAGAATCTGAGTAATCAGCTTGTGAATTTTAGGGAAAGCCACTTGACTCCTTTGTCCCTAAATCTGTTGGAGCAGTAGACACACCCTGACAAAATGCAAGGCCTCCAGTTTCCCTTTATGACCCTCTGGGAATCCCCAAAATGGAGGCAAAGATCCTGTTTCATTCCTGCTGCTCACTGCTCTTTTCCCCTGCTAAATCTCAAGTTTCCCAGGCTGCAGTCTGTTGTTACTTGATACTACGTGTTAACACTCCATTCCTTGGCTTCTGGAGCCCTAGGGGACATTTGCTCCTTCTGCTGCCATCCCCTGGCTCTTTGTCACTACCAGTCTTCAGATTCCCCAGCTCTGATGGCATTTGTGGCTGGGTGAACATACCCCTGGTTCTTCTCTGCTAAAGCTGAGGGTGTGTTGCTCTTAGGGCAGGGAAGTGGGTGTCACACCCAAATTGCTTGGACCCCTTAGGAATGCAGTTCATTTATTGTAATGCATGGTGCAAGCACGGAGACTCTGGGGACAGAGTGGAAGGATTTTAACTGCTCCTTTCCAAATGAGACAAGCAATTGAATCTCTTTCCACTTAGGCTGTTGTTTTGACCCATGGCATTTCAGGGTCCCTTGCTGTGGGGTAGTTTCCATCAACATCTTCTCACCAGGTCAGCTGTGGGTAGGACTCCAATAAGTCTTGACCATTTCCTGACCAAAAGTAATTCAGAAGTTGTTATGGCTACATAATGGATGCTGGAACAAGGCTCTTTACATGTGGCCACATTCGAGCATTCCAAAAGCTGTCAGTTTTCCAGGGCTGGCTATAACAAAGTGGCACACAGGGGAACTCACTGCCCTCCCCACTACGTGGGACCTGACTCCCAGGGGTGTAAATCTCTCTGGTAACGCAGGATATGACTCCTGGGGATGAATCTCGACCTGGCATCATGGGATTGAGAACATCTTCTTGACCAAAAGGGGGATGCAAAATGAAACGAAATAAAGTTTCAGCAGCTGAGAGATTTCAAATAGAGTCGAGACATTCTTATGGTGGACATTCTTATGCACGATATAGATAACACCTCTCAGGTTGTAATATATTGGAATAGCTAGAAGTAAATACCTGACACTATCAAACTGCAACCCAGTAGCCTTGACTCTTGAAGATGATTATATAACAACGTAGCTTACAAGGGGCAACAGTGTGATTGTGAAAACCTTGTGGATCACACTCCCTTTATCTTGTGTATGGATGGATGAGTAGAAAAATGGGGACAAAAACTAAATGAAAAATAGGGTGGTATGGCGGGGATGATTTGGGTGTTCTTTTTTACTTTTATTTTTTATTCTTATTCTGATTCTTTCCGATGTAAGGAAAATGTTCAGAAATAGATTGTGGTGATGAATGTACAACTATATGATGATACTGTGAACAGTTGATTGTACACCATGGATGATTGTGTGGTATGTGAATATATTTCAATAAAACTGAATTTAATTAAAAAAAACAAAGTGCCACAGAGAAGATGGCTTAAACAACAGAAATTTCTTGTCTCATAGTTTTAGAGGCTAGATGTCCAACATCAAGCTGTTGCAGGGCCATGCATCCTCTGAGGTTCATAGGTCCTGGCAGTGGCTTGCTAGCCATCCACAATAAAACTCAATCTGTACCTCATCCCGTGGGTGCTCTCTTTGGGTCCCTGCATCAGCCCTCTGGGTCTCTGACCAGATTTCCTCTTCTTAGAAGGACTTTAGTCATATTGGATTAGGGCCCACCCTAAAACATTGTGGCTTCATCTTAACTAATCACATCTTCAAAGAGTCTATTTACAAATAAGTTCAACATCATGCGGCTAGCAGTTAGGACTTGAACTTGTTCTTTTGGGTACATGGTTCAATCCTTAACAGTCCAGTCTCTGGACCCCAGAAAGCCATGTTCTTCCCACATGCAAAATATATTTGCCCCATCCCAATATCTCCAAAGCCTCTCATCTAAATAAGTTATGGGATAAAATTCCTCTCCATATGTGGACCTGTGAAACCCAGAAAACAAGTTATCCTGTTTCCAAGTGCCCAGACACACAGGAACACCTGTTTGTGACATAAAATACATTCATCTAGCAAGATGGAAGTACATTTACTTATATACTGTGTTCTACAACTAAAATAACATCAAAAAGTTGGAAGAAGGGACTAGGGGGAGGAGGAGAGAGAAGTTATTGCCTGAAAAAGTTTAGTAATGGATGGTCACACAATACTGTGGACGTAATTAATATCACCAAATTGTGCTCATGACAGTGGCTAAAATGAGAAATTTTGAGTTGTATACATGGTACCCATGGAGCAAGTTGCTACGATGATGCACCAAGAGAACACAAGTTCATGGCACAACAGAAACTTTCAGGAAATGATTTCTTCAGCCTTCTCATCAGACTTAACAGCTCCCCCAGGTTGTAGGATGGAAACAGACTGAGACATTGACGCACAGTGGAAGATGACATGGGATTGGCGAGGGCAGGGAGATGGCTGCTTAGCATGAGTCCGTGACTTCCCCGCCATTACCACATAAAAATTTTTTAAGTTAAAAAAAAAAGGCTAGAAGCAAATTCTCCAAAGTATACACCCTTGTTACATTTGTGTAGTAGGACTATGAATGATAATTTTCTTTTTTCTCAATTTCTATAGTTACATTTTTGAAGTTAGTGTCTTGTTTTTACTATATTGTAAAAACTAATGTTATATAATAGTATATAGTAATATTTTAAGGTTAGGTGATTAATTATGCATATGGTGACTCATATTTAATGGTCCTGTAATACCCACTGGTTGAATAGCCATGGACTTGAACTCTCATGAAACTTGCTCCCTCCCAATCAGCCTTTCCACTCTTATTGCTGCAAATGTAGAGAAAGTGTCATTAAATGAGTAAGGATGCTGAACTCATACAGACCAGCTCAGTACATCCTTGCAGTCCACACAAGGAGGCAAAATTGGAATATAGGTAAATATCCAGGTGAAAAGAGGAAAGCCACAAGGGAAAAAGTCAACAGGCCCTTGCATTGAGTTCAGGGAAACGTCATCCTGACTAGTAACCCAAAACTAGAGCAAATTAGATGTTATATATGCTTTAAAACTTTTGACGTGGTAAACGGTAGACACAAAAGGAAATGTTGTCTAATATACAAAATCATAAAAGGGGCTGAAGCTGTCCTAAAATGTGTGAAAATTAAGTTCTCATTTTACAATTTTTGAGCAAACATGCCATTAAACAGATTGGCCGTTAGGCTAACTGGTGTTAGGTGAAGTGACTTTTGGCCTAACTAGACTGCTTCCAATTGCAGCGGCATTAGGGAGGGACACGTGTCTTAGTACACAATTATCCAAGCTTTTTGGTTCATGTCCAGAATTTTCATTTCAGAAAGCAAATCCTTTCATCCAGTATATTAAAAAAAAAAAGAGCTGCTTAAACTTGCGTAAGTTATAAATGATCCATCAGTTCCACTTGTGAGAACAGATGTTTGTAAAAAGAAGGGCAGAGTTGCATATTTGGAAGGAGAATTGGGGTGCATGGAAAAAGTTGCTTAAGAGGGGGTGTTTAGAGGGGAGGACACACTTGGACCCTATCATCTAGTTGCTCATTGCTAGCCTTGATGAGAGATGCAGAGACAGTCTCAGAGCTGGATGACTATACACAGGGAATAAACATGAAAGAGAAAGGGAAAGAACCAAAAAGCGAGCACCTGCTATTTTAAGATGCAGGAGATACAAAGCCAAGATACTAGATCAACGCTCCAAGACCTGCTCCGGGTTGTGGGGGAAGGAGATGGTTATGTTCTCAAAGGGCCTTGTGCATTTACACACTGGAATTTCTCTCCAAATGTCATTTTTCCCTCTCTCATACAGCTGTAAGCATGGGTCCATTTCGAGGCCACACTACATGCAGGGCAACGTGACTAATATTCTTTTTCATATTCTTGTAATCATTTTTGTCCAAAACACAATATTATTTGAAGATATTTGTAAGCGTGATAGGGTGTTAAAAATGAATCAAGATTTTCAGAAAATGGTGAGCAGCTGCCATTCAAGCTCTAGTTAGTATAATATACTCCAGTGCATCAAGAGTTCCAGAGTGAGATTGTTTTGCTAAAATCTCTGAACTTTTGCACCAGTGAGATACTTCAATAACTCTTTTTTGTGTGCTTAGAAATAAACACGTCCTTGCCCTGGATCTTGGGTTTTCTGTAAAAGGAGGTCTATTCAATGTAAACATTTAAAATACACCACATTTTCGTAACCCTGCTTTGTCATTTCTTCTTTTTTTTTAATGCACCCGGATTCTCAAAAAAGAAAACTGGAAGTGGCCTGGAATCCGTGTTGCAACACTCCTCCTGACTAAAGCTGGGCACTTCTCCTTTCCTGAGGCTAGCTCTGGCTGCTGGGCTGGCTACAGCATGAGCTAGGGTTTCCCGCCACCTCTTGCACCTCAACTCTCTCTGTCCCCTCCAGGAATGTAAGCATGAGCTGGTTTCCTAACCTGGCCTTGCCTGGGTCCAGTGGTCTCTGGCCCCTGACAGCTGACTTCATTGCTTAACTGGGGAGTGGGAGGGGTGGGAGGGTTGTCCCCTCACTTTGGCCAAAAAGCAACAGGCAACTTCTGCTACTCTCTCTGCTGCCCTCTGCTGGTTGTGGCTGTCAACGGCTATCAAGAGGATAAGAAAGGAAAACAACCACCAGAGAACAGGACTAGAGAAAGGACAAAGTCCGTCACAGAAGGCAAGACTGTAAGAAGACTGTAAGATTTGTTGGAGTTTACAGGAGAGAGGTGAAGGAGAGGATATTGGCAAAATATGGTGTTTCCCGGAAGAACGCTTAAGAAAAGAGTTACATAAATGGGGTGAGAGAGAGTCGGGGTGAATGGCACAGAGAAGGGTGTGAGTCTAGCATACAATTTTTATTTTTGAATTACGTAAGAAAAGTTCTCGTTTGGCCACAAAAGCCGTCATTCTAGAAAGCTGAATTATACAAGTCAACGGGACTAAATTCCCTTTCCTGGCAATCTCAAGTATTTCCAGAAGGGAAAGACTCTCCCACATTCTTGGCTTGAGCCTTGCAGACTTGGAGACCCAGTAGTCATGCTCTGGGAGGCTGTGGTCCCTCCTTTGTGGAGAAGTTGGATCAAAGGCTCCTGTTCCAGTTTGCTAGAGCCGCCCTTCTGCAAAACACCAGAAATGGATTGGCTTTTATAAAAGGAGGTCTATTTGCTTACACAATTACAGTCTTAAGGCCGTAAAGTGTCCAACAACAGGGTACCTTCACTGAAGGATGGCCATTGGCATCCGGAAAACCTGACAGCTTGGAAGGCAGGTGGCTGGCATCCGCTTGCTCCCAGGTTGCATTTCAAGATGTTGTTCTCCAAAGTGTTGCTCTTGGGGAGTTTTGTCCTCTCTTAGCTGCAGCTGCTCTTCAAAATGTCACTCTTAGCTGCTCTGAGTTCCCTCTGTCTGTCAACTCCTTTATACGACTCCAGTGATCCAATTAACACCCACCCTGAATGGGTGGGGTAACACCTGCATGGAAATTATCCAATCAAACATTTCACTCACAGTTGATTGAGTCACATCGCCATGGGAACACTCAATCAAAGGATTCCAATCTAATCAACACTAATATGTCTGTCCTCACAAGATTAGATCAAAGAACATGGCATTTTGGGGGACACAATGCATTCAAACTGGCACAGCTCCCTACAGTCATGTCCAACTCTTCCCAGGAAAACTTCCTGCTCCTTCACACCACTTCACGGAGCTGTAGAAGGCCCTCACAGTGTGTTCTCTCCAGTTCTTCTGTCCCCCCAAGTTCTGTGACCCTTTAGCATTTATACACTCCACCCCCAAAAAACCCAGCATCCAACCCTTACCATCAACTTCAGTAATATTTTCTTCTGCACATGTGCTCTGTTGCTTACCCCTGAACAGAAAAGTAGCCCAATCTCGGGCAACACTGGGAAGCAGAATTCCCGTCTCTCTGAAACCCAGAGAGAAAACCCACTTTGTGCAGTAGTTACCCTAGTGTGGTACCTCCACTCCATCCTCACTCAGGGTGACTAAACACCCTTCTGTTTCCCTCTTCCTCAAAACCCATTCCAAGTAGAAGAGCCTTATAAACCTACGTACAAAGTGAGGCCATCATCAGATGTTTCAAACTGAAGAGGAATTAGATACTATGTTATCTAATATCCTTCCTTTATAAAAGGATAAACAGAGACCTAGAGAGCTTGGCTTGCTCAAGGTTTTAAAAACTCTTAAGCCTAGAGCAGCATTTCTCAAATGATTTGGTCTCAAGGAATCTTCACACTCTCCAAATCTGAGGACCTTTAAGAGCTTTTGCTTGCACAGATTATCTCTTAATAGTTACCATATTAGAAATCAAAATTGAGAAAAAATGTTTACATAGTTATTATTTAACATAACAACAGTAAACATGTTAATCTAACCTATTTTTGAAGAAAATACCATATTTTCCAAAATGACAATTATCCAGTGAGAGGAGTAGCACTTTTAACCTTTTTTTTTTTTGCAAATTTTGTTAATGTCTGACATGGTAGAAAATAGTTGGATTTTCATGTCTGCTTCTATATTCAGTCTTCTTTAATACCACAAGTACCCTATTGAATAATCCATTGTACACTTGTGAGAAAAGGAGAGTAAAAAGATAATGTCTTAGTACTATTACCAAAATAATTTGACCCTGAAGAACCCCTGAAAGGATGTTGAGGTGCCACAGGGGTCCCCAGACCACACTTTGGGATCTGTAGTTCTAGGAGGAGCAGGAATAAGTCTAGAAGCCAAGTCTCCTAAATCTCTACCTGGTGCCTTTTTAGGTCCTGCTAGAATATCAGGCATTATGTTCTCTCTTCCCTATATAAAAGAACCAAAGCTTCTGTTCAGCAAAAATGTGGAGAGTATATTTGGTATTTTGTCACTGAAAAGAGAAGCTATGTGAGTCACTCCCAAAAGACAAGCAGTTGTCCCTTTAGAGAAACTGAACTCAAATTACGAAAGATATTCAGATGTTACCAAGGACAGTCAAAGCAAACAGTGATTTCCAGCAGAAGCCCCAAACACATTCACGTTGCTTACAACGCCAGAGAGGAGGTACTGTTTTAGCACTGACTTGTCTTCTGCACGGACCATTCTAAGTGGTACAGGCTGAAAAGCAAGTTTGCCAGGGCACCATGGTGGAGCTCCTGCCCTACAATAACCTCCTTGCAGGACTCCCCAACCTTCACTCATATCCACAAACCCACACCCTTGGTGGCATAACTGAGATGGGTCACCCACAGACACCCCACTTGCTCTGGAATCACCCAGACAAAATGAGAACAGGAAAAAGTCAATGACCTCTGGGACAGACCGTCGAGAGTTCACCCTCCTTGGCTTCTCCAGACAACTTTATGCCTAACTATTAAAGCACTGTTTTAGTTTCCTGGGCTGCTCAAAGCAAATACCATGAATGGGTCAGGTTAAACAATGGGAATTTATTCGCCCACCATTTGGAGGCCAGGAAAATGTCCAAATCAAGTCATCATCAAGATGATGCTTTCTTCCCAAAGACTGGCTGCCAGTGAACCTTGGCTCCTTTGCCACATGGCAAGGCACATGGTGGTGTCTGCTGGTCTCTCCCTTCTTTTCCAGGTCCCCTTCATTCAGTTTCTTGCTTCTGTGGCTTTCTCTCTCTCTCTCTTTGTCTGAATTTCATTCTCTTATAACAGACTCCCATCATAGGATTAAGAACCATCCTGATTGAGGTGGGTCACACCTTAACTGAAGTAGCCTCATTAGAAGGTCCTACTTTTGATGGATTCACCCCATAAGAATGGAAGAACTTTAAGAACATGTTTTTCTGGGGTAAAAATAGTTCAAACCACCAAGCACATTCACAGCCAGCCTTATATAATGGTTTCCCCCTCTTCCACTTCTCTCCAGGGTCAGCATCATGCAATTAGTAGGTACGTAATCAGTGTCTTTCTCGGTTAATATGCATTAGTTAGCAATGACTTATTTCCTTTTCCTCAGTTCTTTTCAGTGTAGTCACTACGGAAACACTATTCTGGAACTGTGCAAAGCACTTTACTAACATCACCATATTTAACCCTCACAGCCATCTTGTCCAGTATGCAGTGCTATGGTCAACATTAGCATTTTATACTTCAGGAAACTAAAGTCTACACAATAGCAACAGCATACTCTACAGCATTTTGTTATGTATAAGCAACAGTTCTGCATATATTATAGAACACATTATAAATTATATACATATACAATATACTGTGCATATTATAGAACACATGATAAATTCTATACATATACGTATACTGCATATATTGTAGAACACATTATAAATTATATACATATACAATATATATGCACATGCATATATACAATATTATAACATGCATGTTCATATGCATTTATGTACATATATATTTATAATTGTACATATACTATGTAGAAGGTACTAGTCTACATCTACAAGTATTCTACAACACGTTAAAACATTATATAGCATATATGTCAAATTATGTATCCCTACAATAGCCCCATACCATAAGAACTATTATTATCTTCATTTGACACATGAGGAAACTGTGCTACAGAAAAACTTGCAGAGTCCCTCAGATGGGAGGCAGCAGCACAGGAGCTGAAGTAAAGCTGTGCAGCTCCAAAGCCTTTACTCTCAAAAAATCTCCTTAAAATAAAAAAAGAATAAAAAAAAAAGAAACAAAACAAAACAAACAAAATCTCCTTAACTGCCCGTTTTCAGTGAAACCATCTCTGTAGCCATTCTGGTGAGTCCCAGGCCTGACTGCAGCTGTGTCTCAGGGCCCCTTGTCACTATACCTCTAGCTTCCCATCCCTTTGAAGAATCCTCTTCAATTTTTAAATATTCTCTCCCCACTTTAATTAAAAATTGTTATCCCCC
The DNA here is from genome assembly GCF_015220235.1 of Choloepus didactylus. Classification (NCBI taxonomy): domain Eukaryota; kingdom Metazoa; phylum Chordata; class Mammalia; order Pilosa; family Megalonychidae; genus Choloepus; species Choloepus didactylus. Next base: position 3,821,270 of record NW_023637579.1, read on the forward strand.
AGTCACTTCTGCAAATATCTGCATCACAATTCCTAAATTCTAATTTTTTGGTAGTGACAAAAGATACCATAAACATAGCCACAAAGACAAATGATAGAGAATATATTTGTGAAAATATTCTCATTTTACATAATAAAAATTAAGAAACAAAATGTGTGAAGAACTCCTAAAAATAAAAATTCCCCCCCCCCCCCAAAAAAAAGTCAATAAGACATTGTATTGGCTGCATAACAAATTGCTCCAATCGTGTTATCTCAGTTTCTGTGGGTCAGGAATCTGCAAGTGCCTTAGCTGGTGGTTCTGGCTCAGCATCTCTCAGGTTGCTGCAATCGAGGCTGCACTGAGTTTAGAGGATTCACTTCCAGGATCGCTCACATGACTGCTGGTGGAAGGCTTTGGTACTTCACCACATGGGCCTCTCCATTGGGCCACTCACAGCGTGGTGGCGGGCTTCCCCAAAGCAAGTCATCAGAGAGAGAGAACAAGCAAGCAAAAGAACTACCGAGATGAAAGTCAATTACGTCCTCATCCTGGAAGTGACATACCACCTCTTGTGCCATAAGCTACTGATCAATCATACAGATCAACCCTGGTTGATCACACAGTAGTATGAACACCAGAATGCAGGATTCATAAGGGGCCATCCATCTTGGAGGCTGGCTACCATAGACATAAACACAGTTATTCATATAGAAAGATATTTGGTCTCCCCTATTATTAGGGAAATGCAAATCATAATCAGAGCCCATTTTTTTCACCATTTAGATTAACAAAATTTAATTTGTTTGATTTTTCATTTAAGTGTAATCGAATTAAGTTTAATTTACGTTCCAGAATCTGTTTTTTGACCACAACATCAGTAAATGGATGCTCTTACTCCTTGTCCTGCCCAAGAAAATTGGAAGGGCAATTTGCAGTAACCTCGGTTCTAGTAAAGCCACTTCTAGGAATCTCTCCTAAAGAAATACTGACTCTTTTTCACACTAAGATAAGTTCAAGAGTGCTCAGGGGAGAACTGCTGGCTGCACCAGGAGATTAAAACAAACAGTGTCCACAAATGGGGAACAATTATTTCACAGTACAGTCTCGCTGTTGGTAATGTGCTGCTAATTGAAAAAAATCTGCATGCCAAGTTTAGGGTATCTTATGATCCAATTTAAGTAATTAAAAAACTCTTTGTGAAGAAACACACACACACAACTGAAACTTCTAGAGAATAGAAGATGTGTGTGCCTTATCCACAGCTCAAACCCCAGTGCTGTGAAAAGACCCGTCCTGGATAAAAGTACCTCCCCAAGTATTTAATATAAATCAATATTTATGTAGCAAGGTACACAGCAGATTATAGAAGGGTGTGATGAGGAAGGTGTAGAAGGTATGATGAAAAAACATTCCATTTCAATTTAGGTCTCCATAAACTTCTTTTTCCAGACAAACCAATGTGTACTTTAGTTTTGTGGTTTATTTCCTTCACACCCAATCGAAACAAAAACTATGAGAATATCCAGCCAAGAAAGAACCCTCTCAACAGCCTCCTCAATCACACATTCAATAACTTTTGCAAAAAGCAAAACAAACAAAAAAAAACTCTTTCATTCTTTTCATTCCTTTGCTTCAGGAAAAGCAAATTCCAACCGACAAGGGTCACCATGAATTCCTTTCTTAGGGTGTGCTAAGAGTGAAGGCGTTTCCCCAGGAGGGCGCGGGGACAGGTACCTTGGACTTGCCCAGTTGTGATCGATCACAGACCTCTCAGGAAAAAAAAGGGGGGGCGGGGTGAAGATCGGGAAAGGATGGACGGAAGGAAGGACGGAAAGAAGGGACTAAGGGAGAACCAAGCGACGCCCCAGCGCCGCTGTCCACTTGCCCGGGGACCAGCGTGTGCGGGGGTTAGTGGGCACCGGTGCGGCCAGGGGCGCAGGGGGTCAGGGCCTCCCCGCCACCACCCAGTCCGCCCGGGGCGCGGGGACAAGCATCTGGGGGCGCGTCGTGCCCGGAACCCCAGCAATACTGATTTGACTTCAACCTGTAACACTCCCCGAGTCGTTTTCCAACCGAGGGGCGACTTTTGCTTTGGCCGCTCGCGGTCAGGGCGTCTTCACCGCCCTCTCGCGGTCACAGCAGAATGAAACTGGTGGAGGGAAAAAATACCTCCCGCTAAAATACAGCGTGCAAGAGATTAATTTAGGATTTCTCTAGGAGTTACATACTGCAGTTTACTTTGTATAAAGATAGTCCAAAGCATGCGGTTACCCCACGTTCAACCCAATGCGCATGTCCCAGGTGGCCACCGGAATAGACGCGACCTCAGCGCGCGGGTAGAGCGCGCTTCTGTATAGTCCTCGTCCCCTGATCGCATCTTGTACAATCCTATAACGTCTGTCCTCTCCTCGAGGACCTGTGGGTGTGCGATGCTGCCGCAGTCAGCAGGCCTTCCACCCTGCACGCCTCAGGATATCTCAGAGGGGGCGACACCGCGGACCCCCTCCCCAGGCCAGGGGCGCGCGGAGAGGGCGGTAGACTAGCCGGACTCACCCAGAAAATCCCACTCAACAGATCGGTTGGCAGAACCTCCCTAACCGCCCCAGTCACGGCCGTTAAGACGCGGCAGGCTCAGGCGCTTTTTAAAATGCTGTTTGGGCTTTGCCTCATCCAAATCACTTTCATTTTCAACATGGAACAGGATTGCTAATGAGAAATAAAAGTGTTTGCTTCTGCAAGGAGTTCATCCCTTGAAACGCCCGACTCTACTACCGCGGTACCGAGGTGCAGGTTTTCCATCCAGCGGGTTTTCATCCTTGCCTTGCCATTGCGGGGGCGGGAGGGAGAGGAGCGTAAAAATCAAGAGTCAATCACTGAGGTGTGGGCCTTCAAAGAAGCGATGCTTCAGGATTTATCGCCCCTCCCTGCCAGGGGAATTGCCCATTGGTTCCTCATGACAATGGGAGTTCAGGCTGGAGTTAAGATTTTAGTGTGTCCCGGAATAACCCGAGGCGGTGGTTCTCCAATTTTCGTGGTTAGGAGAGCCACCTGGGGAACTTACTACCAAGGAAGATTTCTTGGCGCCATCCCCAGGCAATTCTGGGACCCTAGAAGCTTTATTTTGTAATAACCTCAAGTAGTTTTGAGGCAGGTGGGCTTCCACTGGACTTTCAGAAATACTGCCCGAAGGTGATGTTGCAATGCAGATTGAAAAGCCTCATGGCAAGTGCTTCCCATTTGTCTGGGCAGTGGAGGGGCCCAGGAATCAGCATTTTCCTGACACAAACACACCAACGCACTTCCTCATCATTCTAAAACAAACACAAGTATTCCACAGAGGGCTCTTTAAGAACTCATGGTCTAATATGGCACTGCTTTCCACACTTTATTTAACTGAAACCAAAGAAATGCTTATACACATAAAATCGGAATGAATTTCAGGAAACAACACTTACCCTTATGAAGGTGTGGTGTGATGAGAGAAATCAGCCCCTCTATAACCAGAACCTTCTGTCAAAATTCAGTAAGTTTAAAATTCAACAACAAAAATGTCTTCTATTATTCCCTCAGGGTATATTGCTCTTTGTTCTTCTGAATAAAGTCCTAACAGCTCTTGACTCCTGCGATTGAAATGTCTTCAAATCTCTTTTCAAATGCATATTTTACCCAATGAAAGGTTACCAGCTTTGTTTTCAAAATGTATACCGGAACAGCTTTTCAAATGTAGATTAAAAGTGTGCCTCCCCGTAGATCTTCAAACCCAAAGTATTTCTGGAAGGGGAGGGGAGCAGATATCTAGGGTGGTTCTCAAGAGAACCCATAAAATTTTGAGATATGAACTGTGAAGTAGCATTTGTTTCTGGCTGGTGGGTGCTTCCTTCATCCTTCCTTCCTGGGAATCTTGAGAAAACAAAAGCTCTCCTTCAGAAACGTGAGTCTGTGGGCTTACTTCCAAAACCAGGGCAATGCACGCTGACATTTTAACTCCTCTAGGTGCCTTTCATTAAAAACCACAACACTGGGTTAAGCGAAGTTCTGAAGGGTGTCACAACTCGCCTGTTGAAAAACTGGTCTAAGACGTGTTGGGAAAGAGAAGATCTGTTGCAAGCTTCCAGGTTTAAAAGAAGGGATTGTACGGAATCTCAAGGTAACTGGGTCCATTTTCCAGTCCTCAAAAGGAGCTGCGTTCAGCAGCTCCCCAAGAGTCAGGCTGGCAACAGTCGAGAGAAAATGAACTCGGGGATCCTTCCAGAAATCCTCTGCAGGAAAGACGTGTGTGCGAAAGCTCTTAGTGAGCAGTCCCGCCCTGGGCTTGGGCGACGTTTCTGGAACGGAAAGGGAGGGAAAGTGGCACTGTCCCCAAATTCACTACAACGTGGTGAGGAGGTATAGTTAAATGAGTAAAAGGAAGCGCAGGCCCTGGCAATTCGCCCTCGGGCAACGATTCTCAACTTTGGGAGATCAGCGTTTTGTGAGTCAAACCGTCTGGGCCAAGGCGCACAGTCGTTTCGCTCTCGCTTTCTTTAGTCCCTGGCACCAACCACTCAGAGTCATCTAGGGCATATCCATTCTAGTGCCCTTTCAAAGTTTTCCTAGGTTATTATTTAAATTATTGTTTTAATCCTCCTGACCTAGAAGTATGAGTGAAGTTCTAGTAAATTCTGACTTCAAATATCCGCACAGTAATTGGACAATAAACCTTCACCCCGAAGCCTGTTCCATTCATCAGCGTCCAGGGGCGCTAGGATCCGAGCAGGCTCTTACTGCGCGCTCCCGGGACTCAAGTTGGTGACCCACGGTGGGAGGAGACTCAAGGACTCCAGGACTCCGGCCCAGGGGGAAGGCTGTCCAAGACGCAGCGCCCACCGGCCGAGGAGGCCTCTCCTTGCTCTCAGAAAGCCCAGAACCCCCACTTTCACAGCCTGACGCGGGGCAGCACACAGGAGACCCTTCCAGACCGTTCCAGACCCCTCCGCTCCCGCGCCCCGGCCCCGCCGGCGAGAACGTGTCGGCTCAGAGAGATGCGTACGCGGGCTCAAGGCACAGTTTGTGCACAGCTCGTAAGGAGGGCGACCTTATAGGGCAAGCACCACCGGACAGCGCGGACACTTCAGGTGCGCGCGGGGAGCTGGGCGCCCCCGGAGCCGGCCCGCCTTCTCCCCTGACCACCCTGCCGCGGCCAGTCAGCGCCGCGCCCTCCCGCCGGCGGGCGAAGGGCTGAGCTCTGGGGCGGGGCGCAGGGACCGCGGGGCGCAGGGACCGCGGCTGAGTGCGCGCCTGCTCCGGCGCTGATAGTCCCGGGAGCGCGCCCGAAACCCCGCCAAGCCTGGGGCCAGGACGGGCGTGAGAGGAGCGGCGGGACGGGCGGGAGAGCAAACGGCCAAAGGGCACAAGGTCGTGCAGCCCGGGGCAAGAGGAAAGCTTTGTGATTCTGCAAAAACCCGGCTGGGGCCACTGGGGTGGAGGCGCCGAGCAAACTGAAGTTGGAAGCTTACTTTCAGTCCCCAGCCTCACCCCCAAATTCCTCGGAAGTGGCTGGTCCTTAACCTTTCCAGCCTCGGTACCTCCTTAATCAAGAAGTTTGATTCTGGAAGTCTGAAGATTTAAGGTATTAACTCTGTAAAAACAGCACGTTTTTGAAGCTTTTTAAAGAAATGAGACCAAATCATTGTTAGGAGGGAATAATAGCTGATCACAAGACGTGCCGGTTTTTGAAAGCGACCCTAGGGATACAGTAAATTTTAACTCTCCACACGAAAATAATGTAAAGAAAGAAAATGCAAGTACAAAGTAACATTTAAATTATTTCCAAAGCGCAAAACCTGGATCATCCAAGCTGCAAGAGAAGGCAGGTGTGTGTGTGTCAGGGCGAGTCTGTCACTTGGGTTAACTTCCATTAACCTTCCACCTAATGCTGCTAGGAATCCCCAGGAAGGCCGCCCTGAACCCATCTCCCCGGGAAGAAATGAGAGCCCATGTTACTGAGACAGAATGCCGGTTCAAGACCAGCCTGGGTGAGGGCTGGGACACGCTCATCTATCAACTTGCAGGGCGGCCTCTCTGATGTTCATTCTCTGCATGCTAGTAAAAGCGGAGAGTGTCACAAACGTGATGGAGAATCAGTTACCTGCGAATGCCTTTCCATGGCCTGGCGGTGGCTGAGACAGGCAGGGGCCTCTGTAGGTGACCTCTGAGTTCAATAAGTTTTAGGCAACTCTGTCCAGCCTTCAATCACTGTACTAGCAGTCTGTATTTTCAGCATGGAGAGAATAAGCCACCCACACTTTCCTCTCCTGAGCTTTGATCTGCACTAATTGGCCTGAATTGTGATTCCCATAGCTAGTTGAAAATCCTTAATCAACACCCTGTTATTTTAAAAGATATATAACAGCATTGTGACAGCTGCCTTTTCTAACAGAATAGAATAGAGTGGAAACTATCAGAGCAAATCATGACTTAAAGTGTGTACCTTTCTCTGGGTTAGAGGCGAAAAGTTTGAGAAAAGCTTGTCTGCAGGGTGAAATCCAGATTCTTTAGCTTCCTGTTCAAATACCTCCCATCCTGATCATTTAATTGGTTACACAGTTCCCTCCAAAGTAGCATTTTCAAGAATTTCCCCCTTTCTGTAGTCCTCTAGGAATGCCCTTGCCCCTTACTTTTAAGCTAAGGCCTGCCTTTTTAGGCCTTGGTACCTCCTTAATTAAGGAGTTTGATTCTGGAAGTCTGAAGACTTAAGGTATTAACTTTGTAGAAACAGCACATTTTTGAAACTGTTTAAAGAAATTGGACCAAATCATTATTAGGAGGGAATAATAGCTGATCATGGGACGTGCCGATTGTTGAAAGCTGCCCATCTTTTGATACCATAAAACTATCAGAATTACTGCAGTAATTACCCCCAATGAACCTGAAACCCAATATAATTGGTGTCTCCTTGGAGCCATTCCAGGCTGAGCTGGCAGGGAATTCTGACGCTCTGTGGGCCCAAACTTCCAGCTGACCGTTCCCTTCCCACTGCTCAGTGATCCCCTATACCAGCAAGCCTCTCCCCCCGGCTGTAAACAACTCTGGTTCAGACTGAGGCTTACATACACCTGTCCTCCCACGGCACCTTATGAGTCAGTATTTGGAGATGTTTGTTGGCCTTTTTAAAGGTCAATTCTATGAAGGCTTTTCTGATCCACCAAACGACTTCCTATTGAATCTTGAGTTCCTCTTCCATGGTAGTTATTTAACTTTCCTCTGGCTGCCACTGGCTTTTCCGGTCTCAGAGAGTAAGCCCACTTTCCCCACCCTTGAACCCAGGCTGCCCTGGCTGGGACTCAGTAACACTAAATTGAACTAAATCAGAGAGAAGATAGATTAGGGCAGTGAGATCTGTTCGCAAATATTTCAATATTCAAGCGGGGAAGTCTCAGCAAAGACAATCAGAATGCAAAGGAGAAGGTGGACAGGGAATGCTGTAAATTAAAACATACATGACTCAGGGATCAATTAGAGTGTGAGGGGTAAAGCAAAACAGCTGAGATGATAAGTTTCAAGTTGAAAGAAGTCTCAAATTTTTCTAAACACTGAATGTAAACAAGACACTGGAAATAATTATTAAGAAAACACACATTGTAACTAAGAAGTTAGTATTTAGGGGATGATTATGATTATGAATCACTATATAGACATTTCTTTTTACTTTCTGGTATATTAGAACAGAGGGAAATACCTGAAATCTCTGAACTGTAACCCAGCTGCCTTGATCTCTGATAATGATTGTATAACGATATAGCCTTTATCTTGTGATTGTAAAAACCTTGTGACTGACCCTCTCTTGTACCTCCTTATCCTGTTTTTCAACTTTAGAGTCTTATGATCACTAAGGACAGCCCCTAAAGTTTATTAATGAAGGGCCTTGAATCAGCCCAGAACTAACCCAGCCCAATTCCAAAATTATCTTGCCAGACCTCTTCACCTCCAGCCATGTGCTCATTATCCTAAAATCTGCCCATCTTTTGATACTATAAAACTATCAGAATTACTGCAGTTCAGGGAGACAGATTTTGGACTGATAGTCCTTCTGATCTCCTGCTTCATGCCTAGCAGTAAACTCTTTCAAAGCCCAGTGTCTAAGAAATTGGTCATATGAGTACATCAGGCAGAGAACCGACCACTTTAGATCGGTGTCAACATTGTGAATGTAATTAACAGCACTGAATGATGTACTTGAATGTGATTAAAAGGGGAAATTTTAGGTTGAATAAATGTGACTAGAATAATATTTTTAAAAAACAAGCATATGATTGTACAATACAAACAGGGAGCCCTAATGTAAACTATGGACTATAGATAATAGTATAATTCTAATAATATTCTTTCATCAACTGTAACAAATGTACCACACAAATACAAAGTGTTAATAATAGTGGGGGCGTTGTATATGGGAACTCTGTATTTTTGCATGATTTTCCTGTAAACCTACATCTTCTCTAATTAAAAGAAAAATAAACAGAAAAGTAATATTCAACATGTTTCCTAATATTGGGAGGGTGTGTCTAGGCCCCATATGGCTACCCCAATTTGCATGTGCATTGAATAAGGCCTGAGGGAGGTGGGAGGTGAGGGGCTGGGGCTGGGGACTGGCAAAATTGGAAGTACCAGTAACTAGAGTGTCAGGGAATTCCAGGAATTGATCAGGTTGCATTTCAAGGATTTAGGGATAGTATTTGGAAGGTTTACGGAATAAGGGGTAATTTGGAATGCTTGGTGCCTGAAGCTTAAGGCCAGAAAGGTAAACTGAGGTTGCATTAAAATGCTAAAGAATTTAAAAGTTCACTTGCAGGCCAGGGGAGGAAAGAGGACTATAATGTATGAGCATCTGTTAAGAGCCTCCGGAATTCTGTGTGAAGGTGGCACAGTTCTGTAAGTGTAATGAACAAAGCTGAGTGTGAGTAGGGTTGAAAACACTAAGGCTAGAGTTGTGTATGTCACCAGAAGGCAAGCTAGAGGATGAAAACTGGGACTGTATAACTTAGCGAAACCTAGAGTGGACAATGATGGTAGTTAATTGTGCAAATATAAGAAGGTTTTTACGTGAACGAGAAACACTGAAATATTCTTTCATCAATTTTAACAAAGGCAATACACCAAAGCTAAATGTAAAAAGGAGGGGATATAAGGCAGGGAAATGGGATTTTTTTTTCTTTCCTTTTATTTTTTTCCCTCTTTCTTTTCAGAAAAAATAGGAATGTTCTCACGTAAATTGTGGTGGTGAATGCATAACTATGTGATTATAGTAGGAGCTATTGATTGTACACTTGGATGGATTATATGGTATGTGAATAAAACTATTTTTTTAAAAAAATAAAACTACAAGTGCTGGAGGAGAGGTGGAGAAAGAGTATACCTAGTCACTGTTGGTGGGAAGTGAAATTGTGCAGCCCCTCTGGAGGATAGTGTGGTGGTTCCTCAGGAAGCTATGCCGGGAAGAACTGACAGCAGGGACATGAATAGACATTTGCACACTGGTGTTTGTGGGAGCATTATTCACAATTACCAATGGATGGAGGTGTCCCAAGGGTACATTGACGGATGAGCAGAAGGGCAAACTGTGGTATAACATACAGTGGAGTGTTGTGTGGCTGCAGAAAAGAATGAAGTTGCGAGACATGCAACTGAGGTGAATGATCCTTGAGGACATTATATTGAGCAAAATTAGCCAGAAACAAAAGGACAAATATTGTATGGTCTATGATATTGTCTGTATGTTAAAATGTCAATACCTGTGTTAGACCAAAGGAAGATAAGTTTATTTTGTCCAAAATTTAAATTCTCTGTAGCACACTATCTAATTTCATGTCTGGTCAGTTATTTAAACAACCTAGTTACATGGAACCTAGAATAGTGTATGACATCTTGTTATTCTGTATAGGTTAATGAAATACTCTGATACATTCCAGAGTATTTGGGGCAGAAAATAAAAAAGTATTAGCAAAGTTCCTTGAGGGACTAGAGAAAAAATAGGGAACTCCTGATATTCTCTCAAGCATTAGGGACTCCCAAATTAATAAGCCAAGCTCTTGATCTTGGGGTTTGCCCTTATGAGATATATTTCTGTAATGGCAAAGCTAAGCCTACTTGTAATTATGCCTAAGAGTCACCCCCAGAGACTCAGATGTGGCCTCTCTCTCTAAGCCAAACTCCACAAGTGATCTCACAACCCTCCCCCTACAGGGGAAACGACTCCCAGGGGTGTAAATCTACCTGGCAATGTGGGACATGACTCCTGAGGATAAACCTGGACCCCTCATTGTGGGATTGACAATGCCTTCTTGACCAAAAGGGGGAAGAGAAATGAAATAAAATAAAGTTTCAGTGGCTAAGAGATTTCAAATAGAGTTGAGAGTTCCTTTTGGAGATTACTCCTATGCAAGCTTCAGTCAGATATTGCAAATTGCCACAGAATGCCAAGCCCCAACCAACAGTATTCCTGAAAACCCTAAAGAATATCCTAGGCTCTATCAAAGACAAGACAAAACTATTACTTAGTAAGTTTATTTTTCAGAAATTTAAAGCCTCCAGATTGTTCCTTTGCCAGATAAGCCTTGAAATCCAGAGGTACCAGTCTCTCCAAGAATATCAACCAGTTTCATTCCACTATCCCATAATGTCGACACCCCTTTTCAGCACAAAAAAGTTAGAATGGTCATTACCCAGATATCCCTGAAGACTGAGAGAAAGATGGAGTTGTAATGGAGATGTTAAGATTTAACAAATGATTATGATTACTGACTCATTATGTAGATATTTCTTTTTAGGTTCTAGTGTATTAGAGTAGCCAGAAGCAAATAACTGAAATTGTTGAACTATAATCCAGTAGCCTTGAGCTTTGATAATGATTGTATAACTACAGAGCTTTCATCTTGTGACCACGTGATTGTAAAAACCTTGGGACTGACACCCCTTTCATCCAGTGTATGGGGAGATGAGTAATAAAATAAAGACATGCATGAAAATAATAAATAAATAATAGGTTGGGAATATGGGGAAAAAATAACCCCTATGTAAATTCTGGACAATAGTTATTAGTACTACTTTAATAATCTTTCATCAGTTGTAACAAATGTAACTACTGCTAAAAAAATAGAATTACAAGAAACTGCTATCATCAGTAACAAATTTTCCACACCAATGCAAGTGTTGATGGTGGGGTGGTATATGGAGTCCTGTATTTTATGCATGATTGTTCTGTAAACCCACAACTTCTCTGAAAAAAAAAAAAAAAAAGAGCCTCCACGCACTGTGCTGGCATGCTTATATACAAGACTTTATTTTATCCATATGAACCAAGTGTTATTGCATTATCAGTTTATGAATGGGGAAATTTAGCCACCCCCTCCCACCCTTTAAGTAATGTAAATAACAAGGGGCAGAAATGGGATTTCCCCATACCTGGGCAGCAGGTAGTTCTGGCTGAGGGATGTGTGCCAGTTGTAGGAATAGCAAGGTGATGTGGCTGAAATTACAGGCAGCTGCACTGGCTGGATGCATATGGAGAAGCCAGCAAGTGGTCAGTGCCTCTAGGATGGGAGTGGGAATGCAAAGGAAGAAATAAATGCAAGAAAAATGTAGGTAGGCAGACGTCTTAGGGCTTGGCAACCTTACCCGAGAGGACAAGAGTGCGGTGTTGTCACAAGGTGACTTGAGTTTTCATGAGAGTGCTGTAGAAAGAGCAAGTTGAACCAAGGTTGGGGAGAACAGAATTGTGAGTTCAGTTCCGGACGTTTCTAATTTACAGTGCAAAGAGACACCTGGAAACGAATGTTCCTAAATATGAGTAAAGATGCATTCCAGAAACAAGTCCTGATCTTCACTTAGTCAACTACCATGTGCCTCATCTGAGATAGTGGGGGGAGAGGTTCAGAAGCCTGCAGTGTCCCACCTCCCTTTTCTAGAATACAGACTCCAAACCCTTCACAGGGCTCTGAGGTCTCCAGACTCATGTAGCTGTCATGAGAATTAAATGATAAATGCAGGCAAAATGCCAAGCAGATGCCTTTTATTCTGGGCAACATCTCCCTCCCCCACAACACACTGTACATGCATGACCAGTTTCCTCTCTGTAAGCCTCCACTCCTATTCTGAACTTCTACCACGCTCAGATTCAGCTCATTGAAGGAGAACACAGGAAGGAAAGTCAGAGAGGTCTAAACTGAAACTAATGGAAAAACCTCAACGAACTGCAATGATCAGGGTATTTCCTGCCTAAAAGGATCAAGAACCTGTCCAGGAGTAGAACACAGAAATCAGCTAGGACCAAAACGAAAAAAGTGAGACCTGACAGATGCAGATAGGACAGCTGATAAATTGTTATTTCTGCCAAGGGCTTGCAGCTGCTGTGAAATGCCACAACTGCCCACGCTTTGTCTGCTGCTTTCTTGTCAGTGTCTCCCCAGGCGAACTTTGCTGTACCCATCTGTCCCTGGGGATCTCCACTGTTAACCCACTCTCATCTTGGGCCAGCACCCAAACTCTGGTCAATCCGCAGTACTGCTAAACTCACTTCAAAATTGGCAGCCACTCCCCCCTACGTGGGATCAGACACCCAGGGGAGTGAATCTCCCTGGCAACGTGGAATATGACTCCCGGGGAGGAATGTAGACCTGGCATCGTGGGACGGAGAACATCTTCTTGACCAAAAGGGGGATGTGAAAGGAAATGAAATAAGCTTCAGTGGCAGAGAAATTCCAAAAGGAGCCGAGAGGTCACTCTGGTGGGCACTCTTATGCACACTTTAGACAACCCTTTTTAGGTTCTAAAGAATTGGGGTAGCTGGTGGTGGATACCTGAAACTATCAAACTACAACCCAGAACCCATGAATCTCGAAGACAGTTGTATAAAAATGTAGCTTATGAGGGGTGACAGTGGGATTGGGAATGCCATAAGGACCAAACTCCACTTTGTCTAGTTTATGGATCGATGTGTAGAAAAGTAGGGGAAGCAAACAAACAGACAAAGGTACCTAGTGTTCTTTTTACTTCAATTGCTCTTTTTCACTCTAATTATTATTCTTGTTATTTTTGTGTGTGTGCTAATGAAGGTGTCAGGGATTGATTTGGGTGATGAATGTACCACTATGTAATGGTACTGTAAACAATCGAAAGTACGATTTGTTTTGTATGACTGCGTGGTATGTGAATATATCTCAATAAAATGAAGATTAAAAAAAAAAATTAAAAAAAAAAAATTGGCAGCCAATCCACAGGAGAACCCCTTGCCCACAGACCTTGCTCAACCCTGACACAAGATGTGTCCCTTCCCCTCTCATCAAGTGGCATTCCAGGTTCCTCTGGGTATCCTCCCTCAGTGCATCAGACTATGATTCAGTAAATCTGAATTTCTCGGACTACAGGCTTGGCCCTGGTGGTCTCTGGCTGGGTAAGCGTTCACGCTCCAGGGCTCACAGACAGCTCCTAAGTACTAATATTTGGGATCTCTGCTTTTTCTCTTGGTGGCAGCACAACACGCATGATTTCAAGGAAAGAGAGAATGGATATCTCTCTTCTCAGACGAGAATGCCATTTTATAGGTGCTTTCCCTGAAGCCCTGGAGCAGTTGGTTATGTCAGCCTCCATGTAGGTCAGACTTTGCTTTCAGCAAAAGAAAAAAAAAAAAAAGATTAAACAGCCTTCTGTGACGGATAGGAGGCCTGCATAGTGAAAAAATCTAATTAAGCAAATTTCCTTCACTTAACGAATCCTTTCTGGGTTCTTCTTTTTTTCCTCTTAATAGTAGATCGTTTTTATTTTCTGCAGTAAAAACATTTAAGCTCCAAATAAAACAGTGGGCCCCCAGCACCCAAGAGCCAGTACTAGCAGAAAATAAAGCCCCAATAATAAAGCATCAACTGGGAAAGGATGCACTGCCCAGGAAGGGTTCAAGGTTAGGTCTCAGCCCCCTTTTCCTGGCTCCTGCCTAAAATCCTGCATGGCCCACACCTCTGGAGAAAACTGGTTGAGAAAGTTCGTGATGGAAATTCTGAGGAGGTCCAGGGGCTTCGGCAGTTCAGCGGAAAACCCGGAAGTGGGGTGTGGCATCTGGGACCAGAGATCAGCAGGCAATCTCTGTCTTCCTGGAAGCTGGGATTCCTGGGGTCTGCTTCCAGGCCCTTCTACCTGGCCTTGACGGTGCTCTCTTAGCCTGGGGAGCACCATCCACTGCTGCTGCAGCCATCCCAGCCACCCCTTACTGAGTTCTCATGGGCCATCACCTCCGCTGGATACAGCGTACCCAAATCAACAGCCAGCTGTGCGTGTCTCCTGGAAGCCTGTGAACAACAAATAGTCAGCATTACTATTCTGCTTATTATTAGGAAAGCTTCCATTTCTTGAGCATCTATTATGCCCAAGCCCTATGCTGACTGCTTCACACAGAGCTTCTCAAACTTCAAAGCGCATGCAGATCTCCTGGGTGCCTGATGAAACATGGAGACACTGGATGGGGCCCGAAAGTTTTTATTTCTAACACGCTTCCCGGGAAGGCAGAGGCCACCCGTTTGAGGACTGGGTGGTGAGGCTTCACGTCTTCACACCCTTTATTTGTCAGTCCACGGGTGTATTTTGAACACCTAATCTCTGAATATGGTCCACATCAATATACTATTTTTTTCTTTCTTTTAACTTTATTATCAAAAAATTAAAAAAAAAAAAAAAACCCACAACATTTCAAACAAAACAAAGCTCAATGTACTATTAGATGCTGGCTTCCTCACCAAGGGGAGTTGTAATTTCTGCCCTCCTGTAGATTACTGGGTTTTAGGAAAGCTACTTACTGCACTTCACAGTGTACAGTTCACATTCAGTGTTATGCATAATTTATTATTTCTTTTGCTATGCTCAAATCACATCCCCCCTCTGCAGGATAATTCTCACACCTTCTCCAGCTTCTGCTCACTGCTCTCACCAACACCACACCCTCCTCCCTGAGCTGAAAACGCTACTTCTGATTTTCCTGGAGTGTAGACACACTCAGAAGAAAGCTGGCACGGTCCCGCCATCCCACCTCCCAGAGGGTCTGCCCTCCCTTCTCTCTCTCATCAGCACCTCCACCTGGGCTCTGGACCCTGTCCCCTCCCACCTGCTCCAGCTTTGGCTGTCACCCATCCCCTCCCTCATCCCAATCATGCACTGAAGCTTCTCCCATTTTTAAGAGGAAACCCCACATCTCCTTGGCTACTTGTCTGTATCCCACTGTCAACACTTCCTCACCACCCTTCTTTCCCTCCAAAACCCTCTGCAAACCCAGCCACCCCACCACATCTGCTCCATTCAAACAGCCTCTCTTTGCCAAGTGCCCTGGTCAGTTTTCTTTTCTCATCTAATTTGATCTTGCAGAAATTTTAAACCCTTGACTCCTCCTTCTACCTTGAGACACTCTTGCTTCTCTGGGATTTCAGGGTGGCACGTGCCTGGTCTCTAAACACTGGTGTCTTGGGCTGCTTCTCCATCGGCATTTATTCACACCCAGGGACCCGCAGTCAGTCCCAGGAGTCAATTCTAGCTATGGGCGGTGACTCTCAGATTTCCACCTGCAACCTTGGGAGGTGTACTGGCATCTTAAAACCAACTAGGTTCCCCAACTCCTTCCCAGGACACTATTTTTCCTAGCACCCCCCCCACCCTCATTGATGGCTCCTCCATCTATCCAAACCAAAACCAGAGAATCAGTTTTCACTCCTCTAACACCCCATGTGCCAGTTTGAATGTATTCTGTCCCCCAAATGCCATTATCTTTGTCGTCTTGTAGGACAGACGTTTTTGGTGCTGGTTGGATTTGCTGGGAATGTGCCCCCCCAGCTGTGGGAGATGATTTGATAAGATGTTCCCATGGAGGCGTGGCCCCGCCCATTCAGGGGTGGGCCTTGATCGGTGGAGCTATATAAATGAGCTGACTCAGAGAGAGGAAACTGACTGTGTGCAGCTGTGAGTGATGTTTTGAGGAGGAGCAAGCTTGCTGGAGAGGAACGTCCTGGGAGAAAGCCATTTTGAGGCCGGAGCTTTGGAGCAGACGCCGGCTGCCTTCCCAGCTAACAGAGGTTTTCCGGACGCCACTGGCCATCCTCCAGTGAAGGTGCCCGGTTGCTGATGTGTTGTCTTGGACGCTTTGTGGCCTTAAGACTGTAACTGTGTAGTGAAATAAACCCCCGTTTTATAAAAGCTTATCCATCTCTGGTGTTTTGCATTCTGCAGCATTAGCAAACTAGGACACCCCACATCAACCAGCCAGGAAATCTCAGCTCTGTGGAATCCAGCCACTGATCACTCACTCCATCTCCGTCTCCAGCAGCCAGCTCTTGAGTCGCCACCATCTCTTGTCCGGATGTCTGTAGTGGCTTCTAATAGAGCACCTGCTTCCACTCTGGTCCCTCCAATCTGTTCTCCACAGATTGTGTTAAAATGAAAACGAAATCAGGCCACGCCCCACCTGAAACCTTCTGCGTGTAAACCCCAATCACTCCCTCGGCCCTCATCATTTCAGCCTCAATGCCTTCTTGCTTCTCTTTGGCCATGTTGAGCAAGCTCCTCCTTCCCAGCCTTTATACATGCTATTCCTGGCACACATTTGTATGGCTCGCCCTCCACTTAACTTTGCTCTCTGCTCAAGGTCACCTCATCACAGAGGCCCTACCTGACCTCCCAGCCCCTTTTTCATGGCACTCATCCCTACTGACATTATATTGCACAGTCATTTATTTATTATCTGATTCCCCTCCCAATTTCTTGAATCTGGAATCCAGGATCTTTCTACTGTGATGACCCTGAGGATGGAACATCACTGACACACAGTACACATTTCATAAAAATATACAGAATCTACAACATTAACCAACTAAAGACATAAGCTTGGAGTTTGATGATGCTGATGGTATCTGAGCAGGTTTTAAGTGCAGGGTGTCCTGGTGCTTTCCCTGTGGGATCTGCTTCAATCCCTGTTAGCACAGAGGAGAACACTTCTCTGTGGCCTCTGGTGTCCCACCCTGAGCTGACACCCCTCTCCCCTCCCACTGGCTGCCCTGCTCTGCCCCCTCAGGGGCTTTGCCTTCCTGGACCTGTGGCCTCTACATGGGACTCTGTTAACACAGCTATGAGCTTTATTAACTCCCTCATCTCAAACATCACTCTCCCAAAGAAGCCTGTTCTGACCACATACATCACATGGTCAGACTATTATCAGGAAGGACATCCCAAGGGCCTTGAGATCACCTCCCAGTAGCTGAGGGCAAACAGTGGACCTCCCTCTGGGTTAAATTCTTTACTACAGAGTACTCAGTACACGTTTGTTGAATGAATGAATGAGGCCTCGCAGCCACCCAACAAGGTCGAGAGCATCGTCCCTATTTTCCAGACAAGGAAACTGAGTGACATAAAGGTTGAACAGGACTCGGATCACCTGGTTAGGAAGTGGTGAGCCAGGATTTGAACCCAGAACTCAGACTCTTAACCACTCTGCTGAGCTAAATGCAGAAGAAATGCAAAGTAAGGGTGTATTCTGTGCTAACAGGGTTAACACTGAGGGGGGACCAGGTGACGCCGGTAAGGTCAGCCCTCACTGATGGCACCTGTGCGGTCCTTGGCTCCTCCCAGGTCTCCCCTACAGGCCACTCTGCCTGGCTGGAGCTCCTCTGATGGCTGTGTGCCTGAGTACTGTAAAAGCTGAGCACAGTGAAGTCAGAAGTGTGTGGTTCTCCCTGGTTTCCCCCTGCTCCAGGTAAGAGAAGGTAAGTGACCATGCCCATTTCTGGCCGTCCTTTAGGGGACTATTCACAAAGAAGCACTTTCATCTTCTGTTAGTGTCACAGAAACTGGGCATTCGACAAATGGTAGCTCCATTTGTCCAACAGTAAGTCGGCTGATCAGGACTCTCGTGTTTTAGAGGAGGAGGCAGATACAGGCATCCCGAAGCAAGTAAAAGAGGAGAGCAACACTGCTATGGGATTGGGTGCTGGCCTCCATCAAATCCATGCTCCCGCCACCTTCTTGGCCAGACCACTTTCTTTTGGGGGACCAATTTTGTTCTCCTTGCTCTTGAAACAGGGTCAGAGGGAAATGCGAACCACTGCAATCCAGTCTGCTTATGGTAGTGGGAGGATTTTCCATCGTCTCTTCCACTACCCGGCAATTTCAGTGCAGGAGGATGTTGAAAGAGAAGTGGGGTGCCTGGGGAAAGCTTTCTCCAGAGTGTGACCCTCAGGAAGACACCCCAGAGCCCTTAGGTTATATTCCACCTGGCTAGGGTGGTGGCAAAGAACCCTGACTAAGGCTGGAGGCTCTAGTACCTGCTTGCCCCTCACCAGCCAGATGATTTTGAGTAAAGACCCTTAACCTTTCCCTCCTCCTCAGTTTAAACATCCCTAACCTTCATTGTGAAGCGATGACTCGGCACCCTGGTCACCCACACTGGGCTGGAACCACGCAGCCCCTCTGTCCACACCGCAGCGTTGTTCTAATGCTCAGATGGACCATATATTGGGTATGCGTTCTTTAACTGTGAAACCTCGCGAGGGGAAAAATCTCAGTAATCGGTGTCACTCTACGAAAGCACAGACTGAGACCTCGGGCTGCCCAACAGTATAAAAATGCGAGCAGCAGGGAGAGTATCTGATTTTTTCCACTCCTCCCTCCCTCTTGGGCTGCTGCAGACAGGGCTTTTAGGGGGTGTTTTAACTGGGACGGGGGCTGGGCCTTCCCTGGAGTGTGGGCGAAGAGGTACTGGAGGCGCGTCGGGGGAGCGCAGGCAGGATTCAGAAACGCAGCCGCCCGCGGCGCCGAGGAGTCTGCTTCCCTCGCCCTCCGTCAAGGTCTTCCCAATTCCCGCGCTCCGCCGCCACTCCGGGATCGGTCCTTCCAGACGGCGACACTCCGGCGTGCCCTTGGGGAACTGGAGGCAGGGAAATGGGGGCGAAAGAGAAGCATCCAGACCCTCGCGGATCGGAAGCAGCCCCCGCGGCAAGTCGCCTCCCGAGCGCCGTCCGCGGCCCCCAGCGCGCCGCCCCCCGCTCGCGTGCGCCGTCCCTCGCCGCGCCTCCCGCGCCCCCTGCCTCCTGCCCTCCGCGAGCGCGCGCGACCCCCGGCGCGGGACCGGCGGCCAGGCCCGGCGGAGCGGCACAAAGCCCCCCCCCCACCCCGGCGCTGAGGCCAGGGGCGCGCGCGGGGCGGGGCGCGCGGGCGGCGGGCCCGGGCCGGGGGTGTCGGGTGTCACCCCGGGCGCACACCTCGGCCGGGGGGCGGGGGAGCCAACCACTGAGACGCGGAGACCTCCCCGGTCCTAGAGCGGAGCAGGAAGTGTCCCAGGGGAGGGAGCCGGAGGGCTCCGGCCTTTCCTGTCCTCGGCGTCCGGCGGGCTCCGGCGGCGGCCAGGCCTGTGCGGCCCGCGAACCGGGACGCGCTGCGGTGGTGAGTGCCGGCCGCGCGGGCCCGGGCCGGGGGGTCCCCGCGTCCCGCCGCGCTGCGCGCCCGCCCGGCTCGGCCCCTTCCCGCGCTCCGCGCCGCAGCGCCGCCTCCGGCCCCGGCGCGAGCGGGTGTCCGTGCGTCTGCGCGCGGGGAGGGATCTTCAGTCAGTACTGGGTTTTTTTATTTTTATTTTTTTTCTTTTCCCAGGCGCCTCCATTTCCTCCCACTTCTTCCCTCCCCGACGGAGCCGCGGCTTTCCAGACGAGCAGGAGACGGGGTCGGGGCGGGTCGGGGAAGCAGTCCGGGCCCCAGCAGAGAATCCGCCTTAGGAGGGACCCCGGGAGCTCGCGCTGGAAGGATGAGGAGCGGCTGCCTTGGACTTCCGCCGCAGCAAGAGAGATTTGAGTTCGATGCTGGGAAGGCGTTCCAGGCTGTGAGGTGAGACGTCTGGAGCCGGTTGCAGCCGAGGGTGTGGATGAGTAATTGTGTGTGTGTGTTTGTGTGTGTGCGCACGCACGCACCAGCACGAGAGGATGTGAGTGGGTTTGTGGGTGTGTGCGCGCGCTAGGGAGAGTGGTATGTGTGAGAAAAAGAATGTGTCTCTTTGAGAATGGGGTGTAAAGCTTTCTCCTTTCTGACCTAAAATAACCTCCCCTTACCTTTCTGCTGATCCAGGTCTGTTCTTTCTCCAAAGCTGGTTTAAACACGCCTGTTCAGGAATCCTTCCCTGATTAACTAGTTCGTTCATCTGGTATTTACGGTTGACTCTCCGCCAGGTACTAGGGTGACAAAGAGGAACACCGCTGGTTAAGGAGATGATCCGGAGACCACAGGAAGCGCAGCCCATCACGGACTGGGTGCTGAGGGTGGGATACTGGTCCCCCCAGCCTCCCAGAGTAGGGGCAGACCTGAGTAACCAAGGGTTTGTGATCGTTGAGCTCAGGGAAGGTGGAGCCCAGATTGCATTCAGACGCTAGAGCAGACTGAAGGGAGTCCAGTGGTTGGGTAAGCTGATAAAGTAGCTGGTCAGAGGCCTTCAGAGAACTCCTTTCCAATTCATACTTGTTTTTATGGTGGTGAAGCAAAAGGGTGCAGAGACTTGGGTTTCTCTCACTGACTGCCATGCAGTTGCTTTGTATCTCTTTTTGCCTCACTTGTCGTCCTTTGAAATGGGAGTGAGGTCAGTGTGTCAACCAATGGGAAGGTTCGGGGGAACTAAAAGATTGGATGTTAAGGTGCTCTGTGCACTGGGGAGCTCAGAGCAACCAGCACTTGGAGAGTGGGTGGCCACAAGCATGGATGTGCATGCAGTACAGAGCAATGGGTGGAGGAAGAGACGGTATGTGTCTCCATTTCCCACTGTGACTTTTTTTGTGACCTGCGCTCTGGATCATTGAACACAGCTCATGAGTAATAGCTGCTGCCCCTGCGGGCCCCATGCATTTGTGCACTGGGTCCATCCACACAACAGTCCAAGAGGTGTAGGGTCTCCTGGTTCTCACAGTGTGGAGGTAGGAGCTATGGTGCTGAGGTTCTGTGGTGTGCACAGCTATGAGAGCTGGGATTTGAGCTGTGCCACAAATGCCCCACTTCTCTCCTCTGCTCATGGAGGGGCTGTGAGGTTTGGAGAAGATATGGGTAGAGAAGGGGAATGGAGTCAAGGTCGAAGTATCTGATCCAGTTGACTGTTCAGGTGTTCGAATGGGTTGACTGGAAGGCTGGTCTGGAAGAGGCGATGCTTTAAAGTACAATGAGACTCTCTCTTGTGATTCTCATTATCTCTTGTCCAGGCGTCTTCTTATCTGTCTGCTTCATCGCTTGTACCCAAGTGCGTGCAGGGTGCACTTGGGTGAGGTTGACTCTGGCTCTTTGTGTACATGCAGCACTGAGCGTGGGTGTTAGACTTTCAGCAACCAGCAGGGTAGGCTTTCTTTTCCAGGATGTACACTAGAAGCTCTTCCCATGCATGTCTGCCTTTGTCTCTGCAGCTCCGTTTGTAAAGGTCTTACGAGCAAGGACAGTGACTTCTGCTCCAAAGCCTCAAGATAGCAGTTTGTTCTCCTCTCCAAGAGAGCCTGGCCACCAAAGGTACCAGAGAGTTTTAATTATGCCTCACTCCTGCATGCAGCCCTGTCAGTCCTCTGGGGTGCTGAAAAGGCCAGTGTCACATCTAAATGCCACTGCTTTTCTCTTGGCTCTCCTCCTTTGCTCCCTATCCCCTCTATAGGGCCATCCACATATAATGATACCAAGGTGGGACTTGAGGGAGGTGGGGGTTCCTGCTCTGTCCATGTGTAAGGACCAGCCAGACTGAAACCTCTCACATTCTCCAGGGCTTTTTGCAAAGGGCCAGTCATTGCTCCCATCACCACCTACCCAAAAAACTACTGCAGGAGACCAGAACATTGAAGCCAGCAATTTCTGTTTGAAATAGGGTCGTCTTCTGCCGACCCCCATCAAATTCCATCATGCCCACAGCCCTGTGCCCCCGAGTCTTGGCTCCAAAGGAAAGCGAGGAGCCCAGGAAAATGAGGAGCCCACCCGGAGAGAAGCCAAGCCCCCAGGGAGAGCTTCCCAGCCCGGAGTCCTCCCTCCGCCTCTTCCGCCGTTTCCGCTACCAGGAGGCGGCGGGACCCCGGGAGGCCCTGCGCCGGCTCTGGGACCTGTGCCATGGGTGGCTGCGGCCCGAGACACACACCAAGGAGCAGATCCTGGAGCTGCTGGTGCTGGAGCAGTTTCTATCCATCCTGCCCTGGGAGATCCAGAGCTGGGTCCGGGCCCAGGAGCCTGAGAGTGGCGAGCAGGCCGTGGCTGCTGTGGAGACGCTGGAGCGGGAGCCGGGGAGACCCTGGCAGTGGGTGAGCCGAGGGGGCCAGGCTGGGTGAGTGGGCAAAGGCACGGAGGGTTTCTACCAGTCCCTGCACGCGGACACTTTGGATAACATTGAGGATTGTGCCTACAGCCCTGTGCTTCAGTTAGCCCAAATTTGAGCACCCCCCCCACCCCACTCCTTTACAGCCATGTGTAAGGATCAAGCTGGGCTTCTGGCGGTCAGTGGTGGAGTCCATGGTCAGAGGCCCAGGGGGAGGGGGGAGGTTTGCCCCACACCTTACAGCACTGGCGGGCCCTTCCCCTGGCCAGGGACTCCTCCACCTGAAAAGCCCTTTCTGGTATTGCAGCGCAAGCACTGCGAAGACCCCGTGGTGATTGACGATGGGGACGGCCCTCCAGACCAGGGACAGGAGCGGCCACCGACAGAGCCCCAGAGTGACCGTGCAAAGAGCCAGGATGCCCAGCCCGCGGCCCTGGCAGAGGGCTCCGGGCTCCCAAGCCGAGCGCCAGGCCAGCTCTGCGGGGACCCAGGTACACAGCCCATGCACCAGGATGTGCGCTAGAAGCTCTTCCCATGCATGTCTGCCTTTGTTTCTGCAGCTCTGTTTGTAAAGGTCTTAAGAGCAAGGACGGTGACTTCTGCTCCAAAGCCTCAAGATAGCAGTTTGCTCTCCTCTCCAAGGGGTGGGCAGGAGGTGTCCAGACACACTCTCAGCCAAGTTCTGAGGGGGACAGTGGTTTTCCACTTCCAGGGAATGAGGTCATGGTGATGGCTTTTCAGATCACTGGTTCTCTGATGTGGGAACTTTGAACCCGTATCAGAGCCTGGCTCCCACCCTGGAGCAGTGCAGACAGCATCTCGGGAGGGTGTCTGTCATCTCCGTGATTCTCCTAGGTCCTCTTGGAGGGAGCTCTGCTGTAAGGAGTATCTGAGGGTGCACCAGCCAACCGTACCTCTGCGGGCCTTTACTGGTTTAGGGGCTTGCACATGTCTTTGTGTCTCTCTGAACTTCAGTCTCCCCAGCTAAATGAGCCCCACTCTCAGGATCATTATAGTGCTGCACAGACATAAACGAAAATGCTTTGGAGGCCCTGGGGATGGATGTCTGCCTGGATGTGCAGTAGTGGGTTCAGACAGATAGTTTTCGCACCATACACTTGGCTTTGAGTCCTCTAGACAGGACTCTGGATATGTTTCCAAATTCATAAAGCCTCAGTTTCCTGTCACACTTAGTGGGTTTTTCTAAGGATTCAATGAGATAAGACCTGTAAAATGTTTAGCACAGCTCCTGAGCTGCACATGGTTTTTTGATGTAGCTATCTTAAGAAGTTCCTCAGGTTAGATGAAGGCTGTAACAAATTATTTTAGGTAGACTTACCGCACTGCAGTACAGTTATTGATGGGAAAGATGAGTACATGGGGTCTTGAGTACATTCTTGGGATTCTGAGTTGCTCTTGGCATTGTACAAACTTTTTAATACAAATTGCATAGAAAGATTTTCAATGTGAGAAACTTTAGTGACCTGGTACAAATCAAATTCTTCAGCCTCTGGTTTGCTAAACATTAGGCTAGGCATAAGAGAAACAACTTCTGTCTCAAATACACAAAGCAGCCTGTGAATCTCCAGGCAGGGCTTTTGTAGGAAGTTTAGGGCTGTGGAGTCAGGGAAGACTCAGCAGGAGAGGCAGGAGTTTCAGGAAACACAACCGCCCATGCTTGCTTTCCCTGGTGAAGTTCTGAAACCATCTGGCTCTCACAAGTGGAATGGGTTTTGGAGGCAAATCAGAAGTAATAAATGAGCAATAATAAGTAGACAAAGTAAGCATGAGGAAGACATAAGAAAGAACATAACATTAGGGCAATTTTTTATTGGAAAATTGCCAGGAAAAGCTGTGTAGTTCCCAGTCTCAATGATCTTCCTGAAAAGCTGGTAAATAGCATCATTCTTCAGTGATTTCATCTGAGGGCTGAAAGCTTTCTGAAGTGGCCCTCTGAGAGTTCATTTATTCATTCATCCTAACACAAGATAAGGGAAGGTAGGGTTGTAGTCCGTCCCCCAGAAGACAGTGAGATGTGAAGCAGCAGAATTAAAATGCCCCTTCCCCAAATCCACCCTGCCCCCAAGCCGGAGCATCCAGCAGCCTCCCACAGGCCCACGAAGGACTTCACCGTCAGCTGTGCTTACCCTTGGACCCAGTCCCCTGCTCCAAACAGCAACACCAGCACCTGCTATTTCAGGAAGCTGTGCTCAAGGACACAAGCTAGTCTTAGCTTTGACCCTGATTAGACCTGTGACCTTGAGTTAAATCCTGGGAATTTCTCTAAATTGGGAGATTATAGTGCAGCTTTCAAAGTTTTGTTCTATGAAAGGGATATCTTTTGAAATGTAAAGCTCATCTTTACGTGGCTGCACCGTCAGCCCGGTACTTGATGCCTGAGCAAGGAGCAGTTGCCAAGCAGGAGAGAGAAATCCTGTTAGAACCTGGTAGACACCCTAGAAGTCCTTACAGGTGGGAATGGTGGCCCCCAAATCAGAGTGGGCGAGATGGTTCCGGAGCCACACTTTGTACATTTGTGTGTTATGGTGGTTTTGAGCTTTGTTTCCCTCACATTGTGGATGATAAAGCTGAGGTTCTTTGACCTGCAGGAGGTTGCCTAGCTAGTGGCAGAGTCACCCCAATCTTGGGTTCCCATTTTTTTTAGAATTGAGGTAAAATTCACGTAACATTCGCCATTTTAACCATTTTAAAGTATATGCTTCCAGGACATTCCCAGTGTTGTACAATCATCACCAATGTCTAATTCCAGAATATTTTCATTGCTCTGAAAAGAAACCCACATTCACTTAGCAGTAACCCCCCATTCCCCCTGCCCCAGCCCCTGGCAACCACTAATCTGCTTTGAATTTGTCTACCCTGGACATTTCATAAAAACAGAATCGTATGATATGTGGCTTTTTTTTTTTTCAGGCTTCTTCAACATACCATAACGTTTTCATGGTCCATCCTTGTAGTGTATATCAGGACTTGTAGCTGAATGATTCTCCATTGTGTAGCTGTATCACATGTGTTTATGGAAAAATCAGTTGATGGACCTTTTGGTTGTTTCCACTTTTTGGCTATTACGAATAATGCTTCTATGAACATAGGTTTACCAGTTTTTGTTTGAACACCCGTTTTCAGTTCTCCTGGTTATATACTTAGGGTTGGAATCTCTGGGTCATATGATAATTCTGTTTTACTTTATAAAGTGCTCATTGCTGTATCTTTACAAATCTCATTTGCGAAGTGCTTGTCATTTGCATTATCTTGTAATCCTCATTTTACAGATGAGAAAAGAGACTTAAGATCTTATGACAAGCCGAGTGAAATGGCTTCCTGTGGGCTCTCCCTTATGATGTTTCTCCTTGACTGCTAAACCCAGGGAGGGAGGGAAGTGGCGGCAGGAGATCTGGCCCTTTCTGCAACACCCTTTTCCAATCTCTTTCAGTCCTGCAAGACCCTCCCCTTCTCCAGGAAGAGAGTTTGAGGAGCACGCAGCAGGTGGCTGCCCTGCAGTTGCCCCCGGTGAGTGATATCAGCACGTGTCCTTGAAAACCCATGTAGACCTTCTCTGAGCCTGTGTCTCCTATTGAGCAGCCTTCTAGGACCCTGGCCAGCTTGTCTGCCACACAGACTATCCAGCCGCAGCCCAGGAAAACTAAAATGAGAAGTACATGGGTTCTTAGACACTCTCACCCCTCGTGCCTGCATGGTCCCAGCTGCCCACTGGCCTGGCTGTCTGGCTCATCAGGAGGCTTTGTGCAGACTGGCATGGAAGAAAACAGCCTTGTCCCAGAGGTTCTCTTGATGGGCTTCTCTGCATCTCAGGGTTCTCCTCTTGTGGAAAGGGGGACTTCTTCATACTCTTACTTCATAGGTCATTTTGTTAAAATTCAGTTTTATTGAGGTATATTCACATACCATACAGTTATCCATGGTGTACAATCAACTGTTCACAGTACCATCATATAGTTGTGCATTCATCACCCCAATCTATTTTTGAACATTCTCCTTATACCATGAAGAATAAAAATGAGAATTAAAAACAAAAGTAAAAAAGGACACCCAAATCATCCCCCCTCCCACCCTGTTTTTCATTTAGTTTTTCTACCCATTTTTCTACTCATCCATCCATACACTGGATAAAGGGAGTGCAGTGCGATCCACAGGGTTTTCACAATCACACTGTCACCCATTGTAATCTGCATTGTTATACAATCGTCTTCAAGAGTCGAGGCTACTAGGTTGCAGTTTGATAGTTTCAGGTATTTACTTCTAGCTATTCCAATACATTAAAACCTAAAAAGAGTTATCTATATGGTGTGTAAGAATGTCCACCAGAGTAACCTCTCGACTCCATTTGGAATCTGTCAGCCACTGAAACTTTATTTTGTTCCATTCTGCTTCCCCCTTTTGGTCAAGAAGATGTTCTCAAGCCCATGTTCATGGGGCGTTTTTAATTAATAGTCATCATAGAAATAACAGCATTTCAGAAATGTTGAGAAATGGAGGGGAAAAGCTCAGATACTTTCACAACCGTCACACAGCCATGGGGTGGGTTTTTGGAGACTGTCCGTGTGTCTGCAGGTGTTACCAGGTGTCCTGATAGTGGTGTAGGGACAGAGGCCACCTTAGGTTGTGGTTTCCCACCATATCCTCTTTCATTTGTCTTCTTAACACTTGGCAGTGGCTGGCACGTTATTAAAGTGCCATCTTGACCCACCAGGATGTGGGCTTCAGGAAGACATTGTCACTCCTCAGCAGATGGAAGGCTGCCTGGAGGATAGCAGACAATCCAGTGCATTCTACATGACTTTAAACTTGAGGCAGGTGGAGAGGACTAGGTTTGGATCTGGGGAAGGGGCATTTTAATTCTGCTGCTTCACATCTCACCGTCTTCTGGGGGACAGACTACAACCCTACCTATCTTACCTTATCTTCTGTTAGGATGAATGAATAAATGAATACTCGGCAGGCTAGCTCTGTTCCTTGCTTTCTGTTCTGCAAGATTTCCGGCACAAAGCCATGGGTCTTTGTGGTCAACATGTGTTTTGGTTTCCTAGGCTGCTCAAAGTAGATACCATTGAAATGGGTTGGCTTAAGCAACGGGAATTTATTAGCTTACAGTTTTGAGGCTGAGAAGATGTCCAAATCAAGGCATTCTCAAGGCAATGCTTTCTTCCTGACGATGGGCTGCCAGTAATCCTCAGAGCCTCACCACATGTCAAGGCACATGGCAACATCTGCTCATCTCCCTTCTCTTCTGGGTTTCCTTGATTTCAGTTTCTTTCTTCTGGGTTTCTCTCTCTCATGTCTGAATTCTAGAATTAAGAGCCATCCTGGCTACTATAGATAGCCTTGTCAAAGGGCCCTACTTAGAATGGGTTCACGCCCACAGGAATGGATTAGCTTTAAGAATGTGTTTTTCTGGGGTGTGTACAGCTGCAAACCGCCACAGCACGGATACCACAGCACCTGCTACATGCTGTGATGGTTGTCAGGTGCAAATGACCTGAAGTTGTAAAACTTGTTCTTATTGGGAATCAATATGTGTAACCAGGACACTTAAGGGGATGGTATGATTTTCGAATCTAATGAGGTTTGGTATTCATCTTCGAATTCTTCCAAATCCCCAGTAAATGCCTAGCACATAATGAGCAGGGTACGCACATTTTGATAAATTGGTCCTATTTTTTTTTACTCCACCGAAGACAAAAGTTTCTGCCCAGTGCACTAAAAGCCACTATCACGAAGATTTATTTTTAGTTTTTTTCAATTAAACGTTTTATTTTTAGATAATTACAGATTCACATACAGTTACAAGAAATATCCTTTCTACTCTTAGCGGAGTTTATCCCAATGATAACATCTTAGAAAACTACTTAACATCTTAGGATATTGACATTGAAAGGTCCAGATACAGAACATTTGCTTCACTACAGAGATTTCTCGTGTTGCTCCTTTTGTAGTCAAATCCACCCCACCCACTCCTTGGTTACCTCTGGCAGCCACAAATCTGTTCTCTATTTCCATAATTTTGTCATTTCAAGAATGTTGACTCATACTATATGTAACCTTTTGGGATTGACCTTTTTCACTCAGCATTATTCTATGGCTGATCACCCAAGTTGTGTATATCCATAGTTTATTCCTTTTTATTGATATGGATGTACCATGGTTTGTTCATCCACTGAAGGATATCTGGGTTGTTTCCAGCTTCAGACCATTATGAATAATAAGCATAATATAAACATTCATGCACAGGGTTTTGTGGGAACACGTCTTCATTTCTCTGGGATAAAAGCTCAGCAGTGCAATTGTTGGGTTGCGTGGCATGTTAAGTCTTTTAAGAAACTGCCACACTGTTTTCCACAGTAGTTGTACCATTCTGCATTCCCACCAGCAATGAATGAATGGTCCAGTTTTTCTGCATACACACCATCATTTGATGTCACTATTTTTTTTGTTTGTTTTGTTTTGTTTTTTTTATTCATTTTATTGAGATATATTCATAGACCATGCAGTCATACAAAACAAAGCATACATTCAGTTGTTCACAGTACCACCACATAGTTGTGCATTCATCACCAAAATCAATCCCTGACACTTTCATTACCACACACACAAAAATAACAAGGGTAAAAATTAAAGTGAAAAAGAGCAATTAAAGTAAAAAAGAACCCTGGTGCCTTTTTCTATTTGTTTGTTTTGTTTGTTTGTTTTTTTCCTTCCCCCGTTTTTCTACTTATCCATCCATAAACTAGACAAAGGAGAGTGTGGTCCTTATGGCTTTCCCAATCACGTTGTCACACCTCATAAGCTACATTTTTATACAATCGTTTTCAAGATTCATGGGTTCTGGGTTGTAGTTTGATAGTTTCAGGTATTTACTGCTAGCTACTCCAATTCACTAGAACCTAAAAAGGGTTGTCTATATTGTGCATAAGAGTGCCCACCAGAGTGACCTCTCGGCTCCTTTTGGAATCTCTCTGCCACTGAAGCTTATTTCATTTCCTTTCACATCCCCATTTTGGTCAAGTAGATGTTCTCCATCCCACGATGCCAGGTCTAGATTCTTCCTCAGGAGTCATATTCCACGTTGCCAGGGAGAGTCACTCCCCTGGTTGTCTGATCCCACGTAGTGGGGAGGGCAGTGATTTCACCTGCCAAGTTGGCTTAGCTAGAGAGAGAGGGCCACATCTGAGCAACAAAGAGGCATTCAGGAGGAGGCCCTTAGGCACAATTATAGGGAGGCCTAGCCTCTCCTTTGCAGCAACAGTCTTCCCAAGGGCAAGTCCTGTGGTAGAGGGCTCAGCCCATCAAACCACCAGTCCCCTATGTCTGTGAGCACATCAGCATCCATCAAGGTGGGGCAGGCCAATACCCCTGCATTCTCTACCAGCTCCTCAAGGGGCTCTGCATATTTTTTTCATTTTTTTTTTAATTAACTCTGTTTTTTTTTAAATCAATATATCAAAAAAAAAATTGAAAATACATACAATAAAAAACATTTCAAATAAACCATAACAAGGGAGTAAGAAAAAGACAACTAACCCAAGATAATTACTTTACTTCCAACATGTTCCTACTGTACCCCAAGAAAATAACCTAATACAGCAACATTTCTGTGAACTTGTTCCTACCATACCCATCAGAAATTAACAGATCATAGTCATTCCTGAGCATTCCCAGAACGTTATATTTACCCACCATAGCTTATCTGTTATTGGGTTATCATTCCCCCTTCCTTAACTGCTCTCTATCACTAGTTCCCCTACATTCTACATTATAAACCATTTATTTTACGTTTTTCAATGTTCACTTTAGTGGTAGCATATAATATTTCTCTTTTAGTGCCTGGTTTATTTCACTCAGCATTATGTCTTCAAGGTTCATCCATGTTGTCATATGTTTCACGAGATCGTTCCTTCTTACTGCCATGTAGTATTCCATCGTGTGTATATACCACATTTTATTTATTCACTCATCTGTTGAAGGACATTTGGGTTATTTCCATCTCTTGGCAATTGTGAATAATGCTGCTGTGAACATTGGCATGATGTCACTATTTTTTACTTTTACTGTTCTAAAAGCTGTGTAGCTTGTTCTCGTGGTTTAAATTTGCATTTCCCTAATGGCCAATAATGTTGAACATTTTTTGCATGTCATTTGCCATCTGTTTATATGCTGGTGAAATGTCTTCATGTCTTTTACCCGTGTTCTAATTAGACTATTTGTTTTTTTTACTGTAGAATTTTAAGGATTCTTTATGTATCTTAGACACTTGGTTGGATATGTGGTTCTCGGATATTTTCTCCCACTCTGTAGCTTGTCTCTTCATTCCCTTAACAGAGTCTTTACCACAACAAAAGTTCTTCATT
Source organism: Choloepus didactylus (assembly GCF_015220235.1). Taxonomy (NCBI): domain Eukaryota; kingdom Metazoa; phylum Chordata; class Mammalia; order Pilosa; family Megalonychidae; genus Choloepus; species Choloepus didactylus. Next base: position 3,851,945 of record NW_023637579.1, read on the forward strand.
TGGATGAAGCCTAATTTGTCATTGTTTTCCTTTTAAGGAAGGTGCTTTGGGTGTCAAGCCTAAGAATTTTTTGCCTAGACCTAGATACTGAAGATGTTTCCCCATGTTTTTTTCTAAAAGTTTTTTTTAGTTTTACATTATGCTTTCAAGTCCATGATCCATTTTCAGTTGATATTTGAGTAAGACGTGAGCCTTAGGTTAAGGTTCACTTACGCCTGCGCATGTCCGTTAGCTTCAGCTCCATTTGTTGAAAAGGCCAGCTTGCCTGCATTGAATTGCTGTGCACCTTCATGAAGAATTAGTTGGGTGTATTTGCCTGGGTCTCTCTTGGGTTGTCTTTGTGTTTCCTTGATCTGTGTGTCTATCCCACCACTAACACCACACAGTCTTGCTTATTATAGTTATATAATAAATCTTGAAGTTGGGTAGAGTCATTCCTCCGACTTTATTTTCTTTTCTGAAATTGCCTTTCTGAATGAATTTTAGAATAATTTTATTTACAACTACAAGGAATCTTAATGGGGTTTTAATAGGAATTGTATTTAACCTGTGTATCTGGGGAGAATTGACATTTTTATTATCTTGATTCTTTCAACCTGTGAACATACTATGTCATTTATTTCTTTCATCAACATTGTGTGGTTTTCAGCATATAGGTCTTCTGTACTTTTGTTAGATTTATATTGTTTTCTTTTTTTGAGTGTGTTCATTACTAGTATCTAGAAATACAATTGATTTTTTAATACAATTGATTTTTGTTTATCATTCTGTGACCTATCAGGGCTCAGTAAATAAATTCTAAGGTTTTGGGGGTTTTGTGTTTTTAGATTCTTCAGGATTTTCAATGTGGATAATCAAGTCATCTGCAAATAGGGACAGTTTTATGTCTTCTTTCCATTCTGCTTGCCTTTTATTTCCTTTTCTTGCTTCATTTCATTGGCTAGAACTTCTGATACTAGGTTGAGTAGCAGTGGTGAGAGCGAAAATGGCTTTTTTCCCATTCTTAGGTGGAAAGAATTCAGTCTTTCACCATTGAACATAATGTTAGCTGTTGGTTTTTGTAGATTTCTTTATGAAATTGAGGAAGTTCGCCTGTGTTCCTATTTTTCTGAGAGTTTTTATCATAAATGAGTGTTGAATTTAGTCAAACGCTCTTTCTGCATCAGTTGATATAATTTTCTTCCATAGCCCTGTTAATATGGTGGCATGTGTCCTGTTAGCTTTACTTCCCCTCAGCCTGGAAGTCCTTTCCCATGTAATTATATCAGCTCCTGCATCTTCACAGTGACAGGAGCATCCCTCCCTCCACCAGCCTCGACTTCGGGGCCTTTGGCTCCCCCCGATGCTCCACAGTTGTTGTGCACTCAACTTCATTCCCATTTCCAGATCTGGATGCGTTCCCAGAAGGGGGTGCTTGGGTCAAAGGGAACAAATGACCAATCTCTCTATACAGGTCCCTCAGATTTTCCTTCAGGAAAGCACCACACTCTGTGGTGCCATTGAGAATACCAGGTTCTTTCTGCTGCTTCTGCACATGAAGACACCATCCTTCATCCACTTCAGTTTTTCTCCTGCAAGCCCCCGTAAGGAGATTTGGTGGCTGTGTGAGGCCCCTGCCTTCCACTCTGGGAAACTTGACTGGAGAGGACAGGCTTCCCCCGTGTTGATGTCTTCCTGCAGTGCAGACTCACTCAGGAATGGCTGACATGCAGAATCCTGGCCCCACTCCAGAGCAGTCGAATCGGAATGTGCATTTTCAGCAAGATGCCCAAGTGATTCACTTGTAAATCCAAGTTTGAGAAGCCCTGCTTTCTAGATGACTGGCTCCAAACCCTGCTTCAATTTCAGAATTCAGTTGTTTAATTATTTAGTTAGTTAATTAAAAGTTCTTTTAATTGGGAGTTAGTTTCAAACTTTGAAAAAATTGCAAGAGCGTAAAGAACTACCTAATATGTATCATTTCCAGTCCCGCATTTTCTCCCCCGCTGCCCCCCATAGTTTTTTGTAAATTCTAAACTTTTTATTTTGAAATACTTCCAAACTTACAGGACAGTTACAGAAGTAATCCAAAGCCCTGCAGAAACAACATGCCCCATCACCCCAGATACCAGCTCCACCAGTGTTAGCATTTTCCCACATTTGCCATATCATTCTTTCTATCCATTAATCAGTTCCTCCCTCTATTTATTAGTCCTAAATCTATAACAATCTTGTTTGCTTTGATATTTGGTATTTAACATATATTTTGAGAACTAAAATTAAATACGAAATATAAAGCAAAAAAAGAGGGGTAAATTTGGGGGAGTTGTGTATATCTGAGCTAGAAAATAGGAAAGAATTGACGAGAAAGAGGTTTTGGGGGGAAACAACATAAGGAAGTGAAGGCATGTCCTGCAGGGATCTGGGAGAAGAATCTTTTGTGCCTGGGAGCAGAAGAAATACTGAATTCTAAGTGAGTGAGGCAGTTTTTTTTTTTCAAACATATGGGAGAGTTACAAAAATAATACAAACCCCTAACCCCAGATATCCAGCTCCACGAATCTTACCATTTTGCCACATGTCCTTTATCATTCTGTGTCCTTACCTGTCCATCAATCCTCTTTCCCAACAACTGAGTGTAGACTCTATGATGCATCATGTTCCTTAAATACTTGTTGCCTTTTACATTTCCCAGGAACAAGGATATTCCGTTATATGGCCATCTTTAATGTAGTTATCAAGTTGAAGAAATTTAACATTGATAGGAATCTCACAATCTATATTTACAGTTTTTTCATATGTCCCAATAATGTCCCTTTGAGCCTTTTCTTCTCTCTTGCTAGATCCCATCCAGGGTCACACATTGCCTTTAATTATCATTGTCTCTTGTTACTCTTGCTTTTTTTTTTAAGTTTTTTTAATAAAATTCAGTTTTATTGAGATATATTCACATACCATACAATCATCCGTGATGTGCAATCAGCTGTTCACAGTGTCATCATATAGTTGTGTGTTCATCACCCCCAGTCTGTTTTTGAACATTCTCCTTACACCATGAAGAATAAAAATAAGAATAAAAAACAAAAGCAAAAAAAGGACACCCAGATCACCCCCCATCCCACCCTATTTTTCATTTAGTTTTTGTCCTCATTTTTCTACTCCTCCATCCATACACTAGATAAAGGGAGTATGATCCACAAGGTTTTCACAATCACACTGTCACCCCTTGTACTATACATTGTTATACAATCGTCTTCAAGAATCAAGGCTACTGGGTTGGAGTTTGGTAGTATTTACTTCTAGCTATTCAGTACATTAAAACCTAAAAAGTGTTATCTATATAGTGCGTAAGAATGTCCACCAGAGTGACCTCTTGACTCCATTTGAAATCTGTCAGCCACTGAAGCTTTATTTCGTTTCATTTCACATCCCCCTTTTGGTCAAGATGTTCTCAATCCCATGAGCTAGGTCCAGATTCATCCCTGGGAGTCATATCCTGCTTTGCCAGGGGGATTTACACTCCTGGGAGTCAGTTCCCACATAGGGGGGAGGGCAGCGAGGTCACCCGCCAAGGTGACCTAGTTAGAGAGAGAGGCCACATCTGAGCAACAAAGAGGCACTCGGGGAGACTCTTAGGCACAATTATAAGCAGGTTAGGCTCTCCTTTGCAGTAACATCTTGCTTTTTTTTAATTGTGGAAACGTATAGACAACATAAACCTTCCCATCTCAACCACTCCCAAACACACCACGATATTGTGGTGCTGTTACCAACTTATATTACTAAAACTTCTCATGTCCCCAAACAGAAACTCTACAGCCATTATGCATTTTATGCCCATTCCTTCTGCCCACTACTTTGCAAAAGTTGTACTCTAATTCCTGTCTCAGTGAGCTTGCATTTTCTCTGATATTTTCTTTGCAGTTAGCATTCTAAATCACATCAGTCAGAATGAAGGCAGTCTCATTTGCTTTGATACCAACTTAACTTCAGTAGCGTACACAAACTATGTCCTGCACCACTCCGTTGCCCCACCTTATGGAGTTCTCGTTACAAATTACATGTCTATGTGTTATAGGTCCTAACCCACTGTTTTGTCATTACATTTTACGCATTCGCCTTTTAGATCCTGTAGGACATAAAAAGTGGAGTTGCAAACTAAAGATTTAATAGCACTGAGTATTTATATTTACCTGTGCCTTTTCCCTCACTGGAAATCTCTATTTCTTCATGTGGCTTTGATCCACTGTCTATTGTTCTTTTATTTCAACCTGCAGAACTCTTTAGCATTTCTTGTAGGGCCACTTTAGTGGTGACAAACCCCCTCAGCGTTTGTTTAGCTGGGGGTGTCTTAATTTCTTCCTCCTTTTGGATGACAGGTTTGCTGGATATAAAATTCTTGGTTGGCAGTTTTTTTTGCTGTTAGCGCTTTATATATGTCATCTCACTGTCTCCTAACTTGCACGGGGTGTGTGAAAAATGGACACTTAACCTTATTGAGGATGCCTTGTAGGGACATGTTGCTTTTCTCTTGTGGCTTTCAGAATCCCCTATCTTTGACGTTTGCAAGTTTGATTTTAATATGCCTTAGCTATGGGTCTATTTGGGTTTAACCTGTTTGGAGTTTCTTAAAGAATCTTGGATGTGCATATTTGTTCATGTCTTAAAATTTGGGAATTTTGAGCCATTATTTCCTTGAATGCCCCTTTCTCTCCTCTCCTTCTGGGACTACCATGCATATATTGGTACATTTGACAGTGTCCCACAGGCTCCTCAGGCTCTGTTCACTATTCTTCATTCTTTCTTCCTTCCACTTCTCAGACAATGATTTCAGTTGTGTTATCTTCAAGTTCCTAGATTCTTTTTTCTGCCAGCTGCAATCTCCAGGGAATCTTCTAGGGAATTTTTAATTTCTGTTACTGCAGTCTTCCGCTCTGTTTGGTTCCTCTTCATAATTTCCATTGCTCTATTAACATTCTCATTGTATTCGTCTATTGTTTCCCTGATTTCCTTTATTTCTTTGTCTGGTATATTGCAAGTCTGGTTCTCCTCATTAGTGGTATCTAATGCTGTAATTTTCTCCTTTGCCTGGGCCATTAATTCCTGTTTCTTTGTATGTTTTGTAATCTTTTGTTGAAACCTGGACATTTTGATACTTTAATGTGTTATTCCTGGAATTTAGACTCTGAGGGCTCTGTTCTTTAAGCTTGTATCTGGCCGGTGTTATAGCCAAGTTTTCCATGAATGCCAGGAGCTAATGAAAAGAAGGAAGAAAGGAGACCACCTTTCTCAGTCTGCAGATTGACCTGCCTAAGAGCTCTCCATACAATGAGTTTAGAGAGCAGCTCTGGGTTAACGGCCTCGCTAATCCTTTCTGCACAGTTGTCTGGCCTTGGGCATGCATATGTGGCTGTAGGAATTCCCCCATTTATGGTAGATACAGATGTCCTATGTTCCCTGGGAAACAGTTTCCTTGTGGCCCTGGGCAGCCACTTGACTGCTCTCCCAGCGCCTTCTGTAATAGGGCTAGCTGAGCTACCTTTCTACACACAGGGCACATTTTCAATCAGCAAGTCCCTCGGGTCACCACCCGACAGAGTGGGCCAGATGGGTGCTCCACGATGTACACAGGTTACTCTGCTCCCTACAGAGTCTGGGACCAGGGATCCAAAGCATGAGGGAAGGGGCAAGCCAGGGCACCACAAGGTCCCACTGGTTTGTTTCTTTTATTTAAAAATTCAGTTTTATTGAGATATATTCACATACCACCCAGTCATCCACATTATACAGTCAGTTGTTCACTGTACCATAATATAGTTGTGCATTCATCACCACAATCAATTTTTGAACCTTTTCCTTACTCTAACAGGAATAAAAATAAGAACAAAAATAAAAGTAAAAAAGAACACCTAAAACATTCCATCCCCCCATCTCACCATTACTCATTTAGTTTTTGTCCCCATTTTTCTACTCATCTGTCCATACAGTGGACAAAGGGAGTGTGAGCCACAAGGTTTGCTACAATCACATGATCACACCATACAAGCTGTATACTTATATACTCATCTTCAAGAAACAAGGCTATTGGGTTGCAGTTCAACAGTTTCAGGTATTTCCTTCTAGCTATTCCAATACACTAAAAACTAAAAAGGGATATCTGTATAATGCAGAAGAATAACCTCCAGAATGACCTCTCAGTTCCATTTGAAATCTCTCAGCCATAGAAACTTTATTTCGTTTCATCTCTCTTCCCCCTTTTGGTCAAGATTTTCTCAATCCCATGATGCCAGGTCCAGGCTCATCCCCAGGAGTCATGTCCCACATTGCCAGGGAGATTTACACCCCTGGGAGTCAGGTCCTACATAGGGGGGAGGGCAGTGAGTTTATCTGCAGACTTGACTCAGAGAGAGAGAGGGCCACATCTGAGCAACAGCGATGTTCTCTAGGGGAGACTCTTAGGCACAATTATATGTAGGCTTATCCTCTTCTTTGCAATAACAAGCTTCATAAAGGTAAGCCCCAAGATCGAGGTCTCAGAGACTCTTAGGCACAATTATATGTAGGCTTATCCTCTTCTTTGCAATAACAAGCTTCATAAAGGTAAGCCCCAAGATCGAGGTCTCAGCATTCTAAATTGGTAGTCCTCAATGCTTGTGAGAATATCAGTAATTCCCCAGGGGGAAGTTTAATATTTTTACATTTTTCTCCAGGCCCTCAGGGGAGCCCTGCAAATACATTTTTATTCTCTGCCCAAATTACTTTGGGATGTATTGGGATTTCACACTAACCTGTACAAATCAACCATATCTCACTTCCTATTCTAAGTTCCATGTAATTATGGTGTTTGAATAAACTGACCTTACAAGTTAAATTATATAGTATGCTATAGAAAATATAGATTGTGCACCAAATAAACATCTCTTCCTTTGGTCTTACACAGAAGTTGCAGTTAGTATCGTCCTTTACCCTTTGGCCTGATTGCCTTAGTTCTAACCAAGTCCATTTCATTCATATCTCTAATTGAAGTCTGATCTCTTTTTCAGCTTCTTTAACATTTGCTCTATGGGGTAATGCTGACATTCATAGCTGCTGAACTCTAGTTCTGAGTTTCAGGAGTCACAGATACCCAAAGTTCCAGGGACTGACCAGGTTATACACAAAGAGCTCAGCATCTCAGAGTTTAGAGATAACCATTACAACTTAGAAATAGATGTGCCTGCTGTAAGAGCTTACAATCTAGGGACTGTTATGATAAGCCTTCTCCTGATAACCTATGCTCTCAGATTCAGTTCTCAGAGTTTGCATATTATAGTTAGTCCATATCAGTGAGGTGTTATAATATTTGTCTTTTCATTTCTGGAGTTTTTCATTCAAAATGCTGTCTTCGAGATCCATTCAGCTTGTTGCATGCCTCACAACTTCATTCCTTCTTGCAGCTTCACAATATTGCATTGTTTGCATACTCCACAGTTCACCATTATGTTCATCAGTCGATGGACCCTTAGGTCACCTCCATCTGTTGCGAATCATAAATACTGCCTCCATAAACACCAGTGTGCAATGTCCATTCATGTCCCTGCTCTCAGTTCTTTCAAGTATATACCCAATAACAGGGTTGTAGAACCATATGGCAACCCCATAGTTAGCATCCTGTGGAACCACCACACTGCCCTCCAGATGAGCTGCACCATTCTACTTCCTTACCAACAGGGAATAGTTACTTCCCTCTCTCCAAATTTTCACCAGCACTTGTATCCCTCTGTTTATTTTTCCCCTGCAGTTTAATATTCACATACCGTAGTCATCCATAGTGTACAGTCAATTGTTCACAGTACCATCATAGAGTTGTGCATTCATCACCACAGTCAGCACTTGAACATACTCATTACTCAAAAAAATTTTTTGCAAAGAACAATAAAAAGTATAAAATACAATGAAAAGGTCATACAACAACAACACCAATAACCCCTTCCACTCCCTTATATCCCCTTCTTATAGACATTTAGCTTTGGTGTATTGTCATTGTTAACCTTTAATGGGTACATATTGCAATGTTACTGTTGACCATAGACTCCAATTTGCTTTGATTATATTTTTTCCCAAATTTCTTCCCATTCACAACACCTTGCAAGGTTGACATTCATTTGTTCTCCCTCATTTAAAAACATTCTTATATTTGTACATTAGTCACCGTCATTGACCACTCTAGGTTTCACTAAGTTATACAGTCCCAGTCTTTATCGTCTGTCTTTCCTTCTGGTGTCATACATTCCCCTAGCCCACCTTTTTCAACTGTACTCACACTCATCCTCGTTCATCGTGCTTACAATATTGTGCTGCCATCACACAGTACTGTGCTATCCATTTCTGGATCTACACAGTCAATCCTGTTGAACATTCTATACTACTTCAGCATCAAATGCCCGATCTCTACCCTCTTTCTATGTCCCGATAACATGTTTCCTCAGTTTTAACTCTCAGAGTTTACTCATTAGTAATAGTTCCTATTAGTAAGAACATATAGTATTTGTCCTTTTGTTTCTGGCTAACTTTGCTCAACATAATGTCCTCAAAGTTCATCCATGTTATTATGTATCCTGTGACTTTGTTTTGTCTTACAAATGCGTAATATTCCACTGTATGCACGTACCACAGTTTGTTTATCCACTCGTCTGTGGATGGACATTTGGGCTGTTTCCATCTCTTGGCAGTTGTGAATAATGCCACTGTAAACATTGTTCTGCAAATGTCCATTCATGTCCTTGCCTTCGGTTCCTCTGAATGTATACCAAGTGATGGAATAGCTGGATCACATGGCGATTCTGTTCTTAGCTTCCTGAGGTTCTCCACGTTGCCTTGCAGAGTGGTTGCACCATTCTACGTTGCCACCAGCACAACAGTGAATGTGTGCCTCATTCTCCACATCTTCTCCAGCACTTGTAATGTTCTGTTCTTTTTGATAATGGCCATTCTGGTAGGTGTGAGATGATATCTCATTGTGGTTTTGATTTCTGTTTCCCTGATAGCCAGTGAAGTTGGGCATCTTTTCATGTTTTTGAGCCATTTGTATTTCCTCTTCAGAAAAGTGTCTGTCCATGTCTTTCACCCATTTTTTAAAAATTCAGTTTTATTGAGATATATTCACATACCATACAGTCATCCATGGTGTACAGTCAACTGTTTACAGTACCATCATATGGTTGTGCATTCATCACCCCAATCTATTTTTTGAACGTTTTCCTTATACCAGAAAAAGTAAAAATAAGAATAAAAAATAAAAATAAAAAAGAACACCCAAATCATCCCACCCCCACTCTATTTTTCATTTAGTTTTTGTCCCCAGTTTTTTACTCATCCATCCATACACTGGATAAGGGGAGTGTGATCCACAAGGCTTTCACAATTACACTGTCACCCCTTGTAAGCTACACTGTTTAAACAATCGTCTTCAAGAGTCAAGGCTACTGGGTTGCAGTTTGATAGTTTCAGGTATTTACTTCTAGTTATTCCAATACATTAAAACCTAAAAAGGGTTATCTGTATAGTACATAAGAATGTCCACTAGAGTGACCTCTCAACTCCATTTGAAATCTCTCAGCCACTGACACTTTATTCTGTTTCATTTCGCATCCCCCTTTTGTTCAAGAAGATGTTCTCAATCCCACGATGTTGGGTCCAGATTCATCCTCAGGAGTCATGTCCTGTGTTGCCAGGGAGATTTACACCCCTGGGAGTCAGGTCTCACTTAGAGGGGAGGGCAGTGAGTTCACCTGCCAAGTTGGCTTAGCTAGAGAGAGAGGGCTACATCTGAGCAGCAAAGAGGTACTCAGGGGGAGACTCTTAGGCACAATTATAAGTGGGTTTAGCCTCTCCTTTGCAGTAACATGCTCCATAAGGGCAAGGGCTTGGTATACCAAACTGCCAGTCCTCAGTGTTTGTGAGAACATCAGCAGCAATCCAGGTGAGGAAGTCCAACACTTCTGCCTTTTCCCCCAGCTCCTCAGGCAGGTCTCTGCATATATATTGTTATTCTCTGCCCAAATTACTTTGGGATGTGTTGCTATTTCACACTAACCTCTGCAGACCTACCAGGTCTCACTTCCTATTCAAAGTTCCAGAATTAATGGTATTTGAACAAACTGTATGAGTTAAATTTTTTAGGAAATATAGATCCTGCACCAAATAATCATTTGTTCCCTTGGTCTCACATGGAAGTTGAAGTTTTAAAACGCAGTTAGTATTGTCCTTTACCCTTTGGCCCAATTTGCTCTAGTCCTAACCAGATCTGTTCCATTGATATCTCTAACTGAAGTCTGGGCTCTTTTTCAGCTTTTTTTTTAAAACCGTTGCTGTGTGCACTAATGGTGACATTCATATCTGCCGATCTCTAACTCTGAGTTTCAGGTGTCACACAGATACCCAGTGTTCCAGAGACCAATCAGGTTATACACAAAGGGATCAGCCTTTCAAGAGTTTGGAGATAACCATTACACTAAGGAATAGATGTGACTGCTGTACGAGCTTACAATCTAGGGACCATTACAATAAGTGTTCCTCTGATAAGCTGTGCACTAAGGTTCAATTCTGAGTTTACACATTGTAGTTAGTCCATATTGGTGAGGCATTATAGTGTTTGCCTTTGTTTCTGGTGTATTTCACTCAAAATGCTGTCTACAGGATCCATTCACCTCCTAACTGACAGTAAATACATACATCCTTCTCTCCAGGTTTTCTCCAGCACTTTTATCCCTGTTTATATTTTTCCACACAATTTTTTAGAGCTGCATTCACATACCATATAATTATCCACAATGTACCATCAGTTGTTCATGGTATCATTGTACATTTATCACCAGTCATCACTTCAACGTATTGATTACTATGGAAAAAAAGGTTTTTTTTAAGGAGTAATAAAAAAATAATAAAAAGAAAATAAAGATGTCTTACAATACAATATAATATTAGGGTCAGACAACAACACTAGCAAGAATCCCATATCCCTCCCTTATATCCCCCTCTCATACACATTTAGCTTTGGTATATTGCCTTTGTTACATTTAATGGAAGCATATTACAATATTACTTTTGACCTTGGACCCCAGTTTGCTTTGATTATATTTTCCCCCAATACCATCCACTTTCCAACACTGCATGGTTGACATTTGTTTGTTCTCCCACATGCAAGAGCAGTTTTATATTTGTACATTTAGTCTCAATCATTGACCACTCAAGTTTTTGCTAAGTTAAACAGTCCCAGTCTTTATCTTCTGTCTTTACCTCTGGTGTCATTCATGCCCTGAGCCACCTCTTTCAGCTTTACTCATGGACATCTTTGTTCGGTATAGATACAATATTATTCTACCATCACACAGTATTATGCTGTCTATTTCTGGGTCTATACAATCAATCCTGCTGAACATTCTGTAGTCTTTCAGCAGCAAATGCACTATCTCTACCCTCTTTCTATCTCCTGGTCGCCTGTGTTGTCAGCTTTTAACTCCCAAAGTTTGTTCATTAATATCTGTTCATATTAGTGAGACCATACAGAATCTGTCCTTTTGTTTCTGGCTAACTTCACTCAACATAATGTCCTCAAGGTTCATCCACATTATTACATGATCCATGTCTTTGTTCTGTCTTACAGCTGCATAATATTCCATCGTGTATATACCACAGTTTGTTTATCCACTCGTCCTTTGATGGACATTTGGGCTGTTTCCATCTCTTGGCAATTGTGAATAATGCTGCAATAAACATTGGTTTACAAATGTCTGTTTGTGTCTTAAGTTTCAGTTCCTCTGAGTATATACCCAGCAATGGAATAGCTGGGTCATATGGCAAATCTATATTTAGCTTCCTGAGGAACCTCCATACTGTCTTCCAGAGTGGTTGCACCATTCTACATTCCCACCAACAGTGAATAAGTGTGCCTGTTTCTCCACATCCTCTCCAGCACTTGTCATTTTCTGTTTTTTGGATAATGGCTATTCTGGTAGGTGTGAGATGATATCTTACTGTGGTTTTGATTTGCATTTCCCTAATAGCCAGTGAAGGTGAGCATTTTTTCATATGTTTTTGAGACATTGGTATTTCCTCTTCAGAAAAGTGTCTGTCCATGTCCTTTGCCCATTTTTGGATTGTTTGTCTTTCTGTTGTTGAGTTGTAAGATCCCTTTATATATTCAGGATATTAAACCCTTATCTGATATGTGGTTTCCAAACATCATCTCCCATTGCGTAGGCTGCCTTTTTACTTTTCTGACAAAGTCCTTTGATGTACAAAAGTGTTTAATTTTGAGGAGATCCCATTTGTCTGTCTGTTCTTTGGTTGCTTGCTCTTTGGGTGTAAAGTCTAGGAAACCACCTCCTATCACAAGATCTTTAAGAAATTTCCCTACGTTTTCTTCTAAGAGTCTTATGTCTTATGGTCTTAGCGCTAATGTTCAGGTCTTTGATCCATTTCAAGTTAATTTTTGTATAAGGTATTAGATAGGAGTCCTCTTTCATTCTTTCGGAAATGGATATCCAGTTCTCCAAACACCATTTATTGAACAGGCTGCTCTTTCCCAGTTGCTTCGGCTTCACTGCCTTATCAAAGATCAGTTGTCCATAGATGTGAGGGTCTACTTCTGAACACTCAGTTCGATTCCATTGGTCAGTATCTCTGTCCTTATGCCAGTACCATGCTGTTTTGAGCACTGTAGCTTTGTAATATGCTTCAAAGTCAGGTAGTGTGAGACCTCCCACTTCTTTCCTCTTTCTCAAGATATTTTTGGCTATTCGGGGCACCTTGCCCTTCCAAATAAATTTGGTTATTGGTTTTTCTATTTCTGCAAAGAAGGTGTTGGGATTTTAATTGGTATTGCATTTAATCTAGAAATCAATTTAGGTAGGATTGACAGCTGTAGTCTTCCAAGCTACAAACACAGTGTGTTCTTCCATTTTTTACATCCTGTTCATTTCTTCTAGCAGTTTCTTGTAGTTTCTCTGTATAGGTCTTTTGTGGCCTTGGTTAAGTTTATTCCTAAATACTTGATCCTTTTGGTTGCTATTGTAGATGGATTTTTTTCTTGCTTTCCTCCTCCTGTTGCTCATTAGTTGTGTGTAAGGACACTACAGATTTTTGTGTGTTGACCTTGTTGCCTGCCACGTTGCTGTATTCACTGAGTAGCTCTCGTAGCTTTGCTGTGGAATTATCTGGATTTCCTACATATAGTATCATGCCACCGGCAAACAGTGAAAGTTTTGCTTCTTCTTCTCCAATTTGGATGCCTTTTATTTCTTTGTCTTGCCGGATTGCCCTGGCTAGCACTTCCAGCACAATGTTGAATAACAGTGGTGACAGCGGGCATCCTTGTCTTGTTCCTGATCTTAGAGGGAAGGCTTTCAGTCTCTCACCATTGAGTACTATGCTGGCTGTGGGTTTTTCATATATTATCTTTATCATATTAGGAAAGATCCCTTCTATTCCTATCCAATCCTACCAGTTTTAAGTAGCCTTTTTCTTACACTCATCCTGTTGCTACAGTCCTTTACCGGTTTTCTCGAGATTTGAGAAAGATGTTTCTCCCGTTCTTGCTGATGGTTCAACGCTTCTGTGGGGAGACAAACTCTGAAATGACTCCGTCTGCCATCTTGAATGGGGCAAGAGCCTCCCCACATCCCTCCCCCACCCCACCCCCGAATATTCAGAAAGTTAAATATAGACATTCATGGCCATTTTGTGCTTCATTCTTGCCAGGAGGGGTGTGTTTCCTAAAATAAGGGCATCATCTTACGAAACCACAGCACAGTTTTCAGTTCTGGAAATTGAACATGGAAACAATCAGTATACAAGGTCATGCTTTGTGTTTTGTTGCTGTGCCTCTTTGACAGCCCCTCTTAGGACTCTCGTTGCTTGCCGTGACAATTACAGTTCTGAGGAGTGCAGGCCAGTAGGTGTCTAGACCCTCTCTCCAGCAAAGTTTGATTCCTGGTGAGATTCAGCCTGTGGCTTTTGGCGTAGTGCTACAGCAGTGTCCTGTCCTCCATGCATGCCCCAGTTTTCATTGTTCTAGTTTTGATCAGTTGGGCAAGAATTATGGTGATTTTTAACATGCCAATTTTATGTATAATCATTCAGTAGTTTATTTTTTTTAGTTACCATTATTTTAAAATCTTCCCCAAAATGGTGATTGAAAGTCGTATCTAGCATTCACTTTTTTAAATTTGTTTTTTGAGCTGTAATGTGTATCCAATACAATATACCCATTTTAATTGTAAAGATTGGAGTTTTTGGCAAATATATATATACCTGTATAACCATCTCCCAATAAAGACACAGAGCATTTCCATCATCCAGAAATTCGTTTATGTCCCTTTGCAGTAAAGCCGCGGCCCCAGCCATTCACTGATCTCATTTTATCACTGTACAGTAGGGTTTTTATTTCTCCAGGATTTCATAAAAATGAAATCATACAGTGTGTGGTCTTTTGTGCTGGGCTCCTTGTATTCAGCTCAGTGTTTTGAGCTTCATTCATGTGTGTATCAGTTGTTTGTTCACTTTTTTGCTGAGTAGTGTTCCACTGTACACATCTATCACAATCTGTTTATCCATTCATCTCTTTTTTTAAAAAGCTGTTTCATTGAGATATATTCATACTATGTTCACCTTTTGATGAGCATTTGGTTCACTTCTGGTTTGGGCTGTTGTGAATGAAATGTCTGTGGACATTCGTGTACCAGTTGTGCTGTGCACATATGTTTTCACTTCTTTGGGTGATTACCTTGAAGTGAAATTGCTGGGTCCTAGGACAAATATATGATGGATTATATGAGAAATTATTAACTTTCCCATAGTGGCTGTACCACTGGACACATCACCATCAGAGTGAGGGCTCCAGCTGTTCGTATCTTCGCCAAGTTGGTATTGCTGTTCTTTTTAATTTGCATCATTGTGTGTTTAATTTGTATTTCCCTTTTGACTGATAAAGCCAGGCAACTTCTCCTGTACTTACGGAATGCAGATTTTCTGTCGTGAAGTGTCCAAATCTTTTCCCCGTTTCTTGACTAGGTTGCTTTTCTCTTTTTATTGGGTTCTAAGAAGTTTTTATTTGTGTTACTTTTCAATCATTCAGGATATAAGTCCTTTTGTAGATATATACATGTATGTACAAACATATACATATATATAGAACATTTTCTGCCTGTCTGTTGCTGGCCTTTTCATAGTATTAGTCAGTGTCTTTTGAAGATTATATGTCTTTACTTTTGATGAAGTCCAGTTTATCAGGTTTTGTTCTTTGACTATTAATGCTTTTTGTGCCCTAAAAAATCTACCTACTCCAAGGCCACAAATATTTTCTTCTGTGTTTATATGTTTGAGACTTTTATAGCTGAAGGCTTTATATTTAGGTATATGTTTCATTTGGGGTTAATTTTTTTGTATAGTATGAGGTGTGAGGGTCAATTTTTTTCATGTTAAAATTTAGTTGCTTCAGCAGCAGTCATTGAAAAAGACTTTTCTTTCCCCATAGACTTGTCTTGGTGCCCTTGTTGAAAATCCATATATGCTTGGACATCTAGCTCTTTGTCCATTGATGTTTTGATACTTTATCCCGATACCACACTGTCTGGATTACTGTAACTTTATAGTGAGTTTTCTCATCGGATAGTGAGTCTCCCAACCTGGTTTTAGTTTTCAGAATGCTTTTGACCATTCTAAATGCTTTGCATGTCTGTATAAATTTTAGAGTCAACTGATCAATTTCTACTCAAAAGTCATTTGGAATTTTTGTCTGTGTATCAGTTTGAGGAGAATTGATAGCCATATGGAGTCTTCCAATCTACAGACATTTAAAATCTTTTCATTTATTTGCTTCTTCAGTTTACAGCTCTTGCACGCATTTTGTAAAATTTTTTCTTAAATGTTTCATATTTTCTGAGGCTATTATGAATGATATGGCTTTTTTATATTTCATTTTCCAATTGTTTCTTGGTAGTATATAGAAATACGACTGACTTTTATATATTGACCTTATTTCCAGCAACCATTACTAGATTTATTCATTAGTCATAGTAGCTTCTCTGACTATTCCAGAGATTATTTTACAATTGGGTCATGGGGATTTGGGGAGCTAGGTAGGTGTTTAAAGTATTTTTGACATGACAGTTTTATGTGTAATGACCAGATGATTGTCAATGAAATTTCATTCCCTTTCTTTTTGAATCTTAGCTATTTATTGATGTTTACCTTTTTTCTTAGCCCCCTTTATTTTAAATTTGGATAGATGGCTTTTCTAATTGTGTTATTGGGGCTAATATGTTTTAAGTACCCTGCGTCTCTCATAAATGGTGTACAATTTACCCCCAATTTTATTCATGCTATTTTCTTATTATATTTATAATTTTTATGTGAAGACCCTATCAATCTTTTCTTCATACAGTTTCTTTCTCTATTTTTATTTTTTGTAAGACATTTTTTCAGTACTAAGGTTTTCATTTTTATATTAGTTAAAATATGATAAGAACCTAGGTTATTTTTTTTTGCTAAATAATCAATAAACTATATCAGGCACATTGAAAAAGTTCTGATTTCTTTTTCCTTTTTTTATAATGCAATTTTATTGAGATACGTTCACACACTGTACAATCCATCCAAAGTGTAAAATCAGTGGCTCACAGTATCTTCACATAGTTTTGCATTCATCAGCACAATCAATTTTAGAACATTTTCATTACTTTAAAAAAAAAAAAAAAAGAAAACCCAAGACATCCCATGCCCCATATCCCCCCCATTATTGACCCATAGTATCAGTGTGGTATATTTGTTACTGTTGTTGAAAGAGTATTAAAATACTACTGGTATCTATAGTCCATAGTTTTCAATAGGTATTGTTCTGGTTTGCTGGAACTACCATTATGCAAAATACCAGAAATGGATTGGCTTTTATAAAGGTGGTTTATTAGGTTGCAAATTTACAGTCCCAAGGCCATAAAAATGTCCAAACTAAGGCATCAACAAGAGGACACCTTCAGTGAAGAAAGGCCGATGACATCCGGAACATCTCTGTCAGCTGGGAAGGCACGTGGCTGGCATCTGCTGGTCCTTCACTCCCAAACTCTGGGTTTTACCTCTTAGCTTAGCATCTCCAAACGTCCTTCTGTCTGCATCTCTAATCATCTCCTAAGGGTCTGTGTGGGCTCTTAGCTTCTCTCCTAAATACTTCAGTAAACTAATCAAGATCCGCCCTGAATGCATGGGGCCACACCTCCATGGAAATAATCAAATCAAACGTATCAACCACAGATGGGCAAGTCAAATCACCATGGAAACACTCAATCAAAAGTTTCCACCTTAACCAAAAGAGTAGTAAATCTGCCCCCACAAGATTACATTAAGAACACGGCTTTTTGTGGGAGACATAATAGATTCAAACCAGCACATTCCACCCCCTGGACCCCAAAAAGACATGTTCTTTCCATATGCAAAATACATTCATTCCATCACAATATCACAAAAGCTTAAATCATTTCAGTAGCAATAGGTAAGTACAAGATCTTATCAAAATCAGTTACAGGCGTGGTGGGTCCTAAGGCAAAATTTCCCTCTGGCTGTGCCCTGTGGAACTCAGAACAAATTATCTGCTTCCAGTATAAAAAGGAGGGACATTCATAGGATAAATGTTCCCATTTCCATAGGGAAAAATTGGCAGGAAAACAGGGTTCAGGGGACCAGAAGAGTTCCTAAAACCCACAGGGCAAACTCCATTAGATTTCAAAGTCGGAGAGTCATTTATACAATGATGTTTTATCCTTAAGGCTTTTTTGTGGGGGTCATAATATATCCAAACCAGCACAGGTACATTCTTTCTCATATACTCCTCTATTATTAACTCCTCATAATAGTGTCATACATTTGTTCTAGTTCACGAGAGAACTTTTTTGTATCTGTACTGTTAATTCCAGTCATCATCCACCCCAAGATTCACTGTGTTACACATTTCCATGTTTTAGCGTCCACTTTTCCTTCTGGTGACGTACTTTATTCTAAAACCAAACTGTGCTGAGTTTGAAGGTCTCTTTTCAAAATTATTACCATTCTAATTTGTTAACCACTTTCACGCAGTTCATCCTGTACCACTAATTTTATTGATTCTTTATTACCACCACGAGGTGACTTAAACACACTTAGAAATTTTTACTTTATTTTAAAACTGAAATAGTGTTATCCTTTCTGTGATATGTATCCACAATTTAAAGATACATGTCAGTTAAAAAAAAAAAAAAAAAAGGAAAAGCCATCCATCATAATACAGAAAACTTTAAATAAAATGTATGTGCGTCTCAAAGACAGAATCTTACTGGCTAATAAACTCATGCACAGATGTTCTTCAGAGCACAGGGTTACAATGCCTGGAATTGCCAGACACCCGCACCATTGCCAGAAGAAACGGTTGACAGTTCCAGCATCGGCAAAGGTGCCTGGACTCAGGAGTGCTGCTGTGTTACCACTGGGAGAGCACTCGGGGTTACCGCACTTACAACAACTGTGTGGAGCTGCGAGCCCCCTCGCTTCTACACAGATACCTTGGAAACGCTCCTGCACATGGACATGGGAGACAGCGAGGAAGTTCATTGAACTGTTGCTCATCATAGCAAATACTGGAGACAACCTAAACACTGTCAGGAAAGGCATGAAGAGAATCAGTTGTACTCTGACATATGCACTAGTTTAAGTAAATGAACTTGATCTACACACATTGACGTGAATAAGTCTCACCCATGATGGCGAGTGGTAAGGCAAGTTAAGCATACAAAATAGTGCGATACTGTTCATGGCTCTATATGGATGTAACGGGAATTTAAAAAGCATGCATTAAATAATAAATATCAAGTCCAGAATGCTGCTCCCTCTAGGGAGGGGTAGAAAAACCTCGGAGGATACAGTGGCCACGTCTGAGACATGTCATGTCCTTTCAAAGAAAATCTGAAGAAAAAATCGTTACGTGTTAACTTTTTCAAAAACTTACACTGGTATTTGTTTCTATTTTTAATAATGAAATGAAAATGTTACAAGTTGCAGTTGCATTTTCCTATACTAGAAGAGAAACCTTGCACAGCTCACTGCCCGGGAATGGGTGGAGCAGTGCAAGCCTGAGGGTCTGTCCCATACGTGGAAGATGCTTCGGTGTGCCACGGATGGACATCTGGGTTTCCAGTTTGTTTGCACTTATGAAGAGCACTGTGTTCTGCATCCTTCTACGTGTATGTCTGTGTCCATTTCTGGTTATATTCTTAGAACAGTTTCCTAAAAATAGAAGTGCTGGATACTAAAAGGATACTGGGTATGCTTTAGTTACTGTCTGGAAATGCACGTTCCTCACGATTGTATATGAGAGTTTGTGTTCCTACATCCTCCACGACCCAGGGATCCTCATACTTTTCATCTGTTCTTACCAGATGGGCCCATATTTAAAAAAAAAAATAATTATAAACATTTGGAAAGTTGTTGAATTTCACCTTTATTCCTGATTATTGTTATTTAAAGACACAATTTATGTTTAACAAGATTTCTCCGGACTCTTTAGAAACTTCTAACCCAGCATTTCCTTGTCCTGACTGCTCGTCACAGTTACCTATAGAACTCGTCGTATTTTTTGCTTGAAAAGAAGGCATTAGTTGATATTAATGAGCCAGCACTAAATTTTTTGGACCAGATAAGTGTCTGTTGTGTTGGATGATGTGTGAGTGTGCAGCGTGGGGATCAGTGGTTGAAACCGTCCGGTGTGTTTTGGATGTTTACCAGCTTCCCTGGCCTCTACCGCTGGAGGTTACCAGCTCCCACCACCAGTCGCGACAACGAGAAATGTCTCCAAACATTGTTAAATCACCCCTGATGGTGAACCAATGTGCGAAAGGTATCATGGTGATGTAGGAGAACGACTTGGTCTTAGCAGACACATGCAGAAGTATCTGGGGGTAAAATATCATGATGTCAGCAACTTCTAAATTCTCCAGGGTGAACAAATAAACACACCCATCCACAAATACACGTGAGAGAGAGGGAAAATATGACAGAATGACAGAGTGCGAAGGTGGTGAATCTAGTTGAAGAGCGTATACATGTTCATTGTATTAATCTTTCCGTTTTTCCAGATTTATTTCTAAAAATTAAAAAGTGTGTATGTGGTGGGGTCGGGGTGGGGGGATTTCCAGAGAAGATCCATCGCAAACTCTCCTTCCCAAGCCTGTCCGCAAGGCAAACATGTGACAGTAACTGGGTTCTTCCAGAGACTCCTGCAGGTACAAGGAAACATGTTTAAAAGCAGCCCTTTTTATTTATTTATTTTTTTCCACAGAGAGGAGAGTGAATATATGATATACAAAGCCCTACAGGTTGCTTTTTTTTTTCCAAATGACAGTATATTTTGGAGTCCTTTCAGAATAAATATACAAAGGACTTGATTTTTATCATTGCCTGGTATTAAATGGAGGTGCATCCTCATTTTTTTAATTAAAATTCATTTTTGATACATCACCATAGTTCAAGATTCAAAATGTCCAACAAAGGCCTCCCTGCCTCTCGTAGCCTCAGTCCTTTGCTCCCCTCCTGTCATCAGCATTACCAATGTCAGATGCCCTGTTTTTTGTATATACACAGTGGCATGCGAGACCCACTTCCGCCTGGGTGTTTTCCATTTCACAGCACACCTTGGAGACAACTTATTTTCAGTACAGAGTCTTGTTCTTGTTTCCAGTGACTGCATAATCCTCCTTTATAGGTTGTCCTATGGTTTATTTCATCACTCTGTGTTGCTGGGCGTAGAGGATGCTTTCAATCCTTTATTCTCATCCGTGTTGCAATGGAAGTCTTGTGCAGACTCATGTTGCATGTTTGCAAAGTGAATTCCAGAGAGAGGACCTCTGGATCCAAGTGGTGCACATTGCTAGCTTTGGCAGCTGTTGCTCCGTTGCCCACCCAGGGAGTTGTGTGGTGGTGCAGCCTCCCTGGCACTGGGAGACAGCCTGCTTGCCACATCCTTGACCACCCAGTGGGGCAGCCTCCCTTTGGACTCTGCCAAGTCAGTATCTGTGCCGGTTTGAATGTATTATGTCCCCCAAATACCATTATCTGTGATGTAATCTTGTGTGGGCAGACCTATCAGTGTTAATTAGATTGTAATTCTTTGAGTGTTTCCATGGAGATGAGCCCCACCCAACTGTGGGTGATGACTGGTTAGATATTTCCATGGAGGCGTGGCCCCATGCATTGAGGGTGGCCCTTGATCAGTGGAGCCATATAAATGGGCTGACAAACAGAAGGAACTCAGTGCAGCTGAGAGTGACCTTTTGAAGAGGAGCTGCAGCCAAGAGGGACACTTTGAAGAAAGCACAGGAGCTACAGATGAGAGACAGTTTGAAGACAGCCATTGAAAGCAGACTCTTGCTCTGGAGAAGCTGAGAGGGGACAAATATCCAAGTGCAACTAAGAGTGACATTTTTGAGGAACTGCAGCCTAAAGAGGAATGTCCTGGGAGAAAGCCATTTTGAAACCAGAACTTTGGAGCAGGCACCAGCCACGTGCCTTCCAGCTAACAGAGGTTTTCTGGACACCATTGGCCATCCTCCAGTGAAGGTACCCGATTGCTGATGTGTTACCTTGGACACTTTATGGCCTTAAGAATGTAACTGTGTGGCCAAATAAACCCCCTTTTATAAAAGCCAATCCATCTCTGGTGTTTTGCATTCTGGCAGCATTAGCAAACTAGAACAGTATCTCAGGCTTGGACTGGTCTAGTGGGAGTTTAGAAGGCTTGGTCCTGAGGTAGAGCTATCTTCTTTCTCCTCATCCCACATGTATGTGGTGCTTGGGGCTCTGCCTTCAGCCCCAAGCTGCCAAACCCCCCCATCCCTGATGTGGCATCCTCTGCTAGCCTGTCACTGCCCTGCCATGTCCTGTTCTCCTGTTTCAGAACCGGGTTTCTCCATTCAAGGACATGATCTTCTGTTTCTCAGAAGAGGACTGGTCTCTTCTCGACCCAGCCCAGACTGGCTTCTATGGAGAGTTCATCATAGGGGAAGACTGTGGGGTCTCACTGCCTTCGAGTAAGAGCTAAGTCCCCTCACCTAAGACATGGAACTGAGGGGTCTCTTTCCTTCCCAGTAAGAGCTAACTTCCCTCACCCAAGACTGTGTAATGAGGGGTCTCTCTCCTTCCCAGAAATAGCTAACTCCCTTCACCCAAGACATGGAACTGAGGGGTCTCCTTCCTAGTAAGAGCGAACTCCCCTCACCTGTGACATGGAACTTAGGGGTCTCTCTCCTTCCCAGTAAGAGTTAAATCCTCCTCACAGAAGATAAGGGAAGTGGGGGGTCTCCCTCCCTCAAGTAAGAGCTAACCCGCTCCCCAAAATTCACAGAAACAGTAAGAGTTGCCTTATCTTCCCCTAAGACCAGGGAACTGGGGTTTCTCACTCCCTCCAACTCATAGTTACATCCCTGTCCCCCTCACCTGAGATCAGGGACCTGGGGTCCACATTCACCTATTGCTGTTGACCCCTCACCCTGCTGGGAGGTTTTCTGCACCCAGGGCCTCCATGGGCCCTTTGTGGTTTGACTGTAGCCTCCCTTCTTGCCACGCTTAGATCGGGCCTACCCGGCTATTTTGCACCAAGTCTAAAATACTTTCAGTGCATCCATTTTTCTTTTGTCCCCCTTATCCCATAATATCTTTGCGTTTCCCTAGGCCTGAGAAAGACACCTCACTTTCACCTTTCTCTCTCTAGTGCATGTCTTCCCCTGTCCCCTCCCTGCCTCGCTCCAGACCTTTTCAGGCCTCTGCAGCCCCACATGGCTCCTGTCTTTGCTGGTGCCCATTGTGGACCTGATGGGAAGTTACCGTCCCTAGATATGGGTGTTTTGGCTGTAGGGGAAGATCACTGATTAATGTGCCTCCTTCCCTTTTCTGTGAGCAGATGATTCAGCTGCCCAGCCAGATCTCTCCCAGAGAGAGGAGAATGAGCCACGGGTTCCAGAGCTGCAGGACCTCCAAGGGAAAGAAACCCCCCACGTCTCCTACATGGGTGAGTAGTGATTCCAGAACCCGGCAGGTGAGGGGTGACAGCAGCTGCTGGCTGGAGGTGAGCCCACTCGCTGTGTGCTCTCTGCAGACCCCTCTGCACAGAGGCTTGCTCGCCTCCCAGACTCTCTCTCTAGCTGATGTCTTGCCTTGTTCCTGATTCCTGGCAGAACCAACATCGGGTCTTAATATTGCCAGAGGTGGGGATTTTATTCCCCTAGCTGGGGCTAGATGAGAATAGGAATATCCTTCCCACCTGCAGTTACGTAGCACCTGTGTTACATTGTGCTGCGTGGCATCTGTGAGTGCAGTGCTGGGTCCCTCCTTGACTAAGAACAAGTACCGTTCAGCCCTTCTAGGGGAGGAAGTGCCCCCTTCAGCTGGGCACTGAGTGCAGCACCTCCAAGTGCCTTGCCTTCTTTCTTCCCCCACCCTCTAAACCAGAGCTCTCACCCTCCTTACCTGAGGTTGCGTGACCCCAGAGCTGTATTTTCAACCACGGTGCCATCATGCCTTGAAACGTCCACTCCTTCGGGGATCCGTCGGCACACTGGCACCTCCTTCCCTTTTTAGGACCTAAAACTGACATGGAGCAGACCATGATGCCATCTTAAATAGCCGCCTGTGACAGCAGCAGGGATGTCAGCCTGCAGTTTGGCTCAGGAGCTCCAGCTTCTCTGCTCCTGAAGGCTGTCCACAGGCTGTGCTCGTCAAGCATCTGCTGGGGTGCAAGTCCCCTGTGCTAGAGCCCACGGTGATCTCGTGCACAGCAGGTGAAAACGAGGACCAGGGATTGTCAGGTTACTCACCCCACGGTCAGAGGTGGAATGGCAGCACCTGGGTTCACGATCAGTTTTGTCTACCCGTGTCTATAGCGTTGCCCTGTCTTGGCTGAGAGTTCAGTCACTGAGCGCCCATTTGCTGAGTTCTGCTTTGAATCACCACCTAACATCTATTAAGATGCCTCGCCTAGGTACCATTGCATGGAGTAAATGTTGTTTTTCCTTTGTTTTGTTTTTTTTTCCAATTTTCCTCTTGGAAAAGATTTCCAAAGTCTCCAGCCATTCCAAGCAGAAGAAAGAAGAAAAAACAATGAGCTGCAGGTGCCAGAATCCCAGACGTGCCAGCAGATGGCAATCTCTCAAAGCACCAGCCCAGGTAGAGGGACCTGCCTCCTGCGTGTTGGGGTGGCTGGTGAGGTTAGGGATCGAACTCGGTGCCATTACCAGCTGTCGTGTTCTGTTTGGATTAGGACATCTCTCCCTGCTGGTTCCAGGCCCCCCTTGCCTTGTCCTTGTTGATTGAGGAAGATGTAGTACTTGTTCGCTGTATACTGAGTGTATTTCTCCCCTGAGCACGGAAGGGCAGATTGTAGGATACCCTTGAAATTGAGTAGCAGATTCCTGGAATGCCAAAGTTGAAAAGGACTTCTGGAGGGTGTGTGTTCTCTAACTACCCTCAGGAACATAGCTAACATTTAGAATCATCCTGGTAAAAGTTGCCGTCTCTGGGGCAAATCCTAAATTACTGCCGTCTTTCTTACACCCATGGTTTGGAAGTTCTTCCAAATAGCAAACCCAAATCTCTGGCTCTTATTCAAACCCATTGTGTCAAAATGGTTTTCTGTGGCTTGGGAAACCCCACTCTGCACACTTGGTCTGTTTTTGACTTGTGATGCCTCCGTGCGTGTCAAACAGCCACCAGTGCTCAACCCCTTATACGTGTGAACAAAGCAGATTTTATAGTGTGGTAGGTATGGAAGGATGATATCCCCTTCCTCGCTTCCCACCCCCATGCAAATGTTGGCCCTCACTCCTGGTGTGCTAAACCAGCCTGATTCTCCATGGCAAAGGTGGAGAAAAAGTATATTTGTTTTAGTTTTCTTGGCTGCTCAAGCTAACACCGTGCAGTGGTTCAGCTTAACCAATGGGAATTTCAGTGGCTCATGGTTTTGAGGCCAGGAAAAAGTCCAAATCAAGGCATCATCAGGGCGATGCTTTCTTCTTGAAGACTGGCTGCCTTGGGCTGGCTGCCGGCGATCCTTGGTCCTGGGCTCCTCTGTCATGTGGCAGTGCACATGGCGGAGTCTCCTGACCTCTCTGGTGCCTTCCAGGTCCCACCGAATTTCAGCTTCTTGCTTCCTGTGGCTTTCTCTATCCGTCTGAATTTTACTTCCCTCATAAGGGACTGTTTTGGTTTGCTAAAGACAAGAAAATACAATATACCAGAAACAGTGGCTTTTACAAGGCGAGTTTGCTAACTTGCAAGTTTACAGTTCTTAGGCTGTAAAAAATCTCCACATTAAGGTATCAGCAGGACATTACCTTCTCTGAAGGCTGTTTACCGGCAAACTTGGGCTCCTCTGTCACATGGGAAGGCACATGGCGACGTCTGCTGGTTCTTCTCTCCTGGGTGGTGTTGCTTCAGCTTCTGGCTTCAGTGGCTTCCTCTCAGCTTCAATGAGATTTTTTCTGTGAGCTCCTAATTTCTTCTTTCTTCTGTGTGTCCTTTATCCTCTTATGAAGGAGTCCAGTAATTGGATTAAGACCCACCCTGGGGCAGCCTCTACTGAGATAACCTAATCAAAAGGTCTCACCTCCAGGTCTGCACCTACAGGAATGGATTAAAAGCACGTGATCCTTTCTGGGGTGCATACAGCCTCCAAACTACCACAGACTCGAATAATAGGACTAAGACCCATCCTGATGGAGCTGGGCCACACCTTAACTGAAGGAGCTTCATTGAAAAGTCCTGCTTAGAGTGGGTTTACACCCGCAGGAATGGATTAAAAGAACACGATCTTTTCTGGGGTACATACAGCTCCAAACCACAGTATTCATATTGGGCCAGCTTGTAGTTTGGATCAATTCTTTTTGTTTGTTTCTTATTTCATTGTGATGAAATATATGTAACATAAAATTTGCTGTTTAAACATTTTTTGGATTTACAATTCAATGACATTAATTACACATACAATGTTGTACAACCATCACCACTGTCAGTTACCAAAACTTCATCGTCATCCGAAAGAGAATCGCTGTGCTCATTAAGCAGTAACTTCCCAGCCCTTCTCCTCCAGCCCTTGGTGATCTCTAATTTACTTTCTATCCTTATGAATCTGCCTACACTAGATATTTCATATGAATGCAGTGATAAAATATGTTTGCTGATTTCACTCAGAATAATGTTTTCAGGTTCTTCCATGTTGTGGCAAGTGTCAGAAAATCATTTTCATAGCTGAATAATATTTCATTTTATGTACATATCATGTTTTGTTCATGCACCCATCTGTTGGTGAACAGTTGGGTTGTTTCTGCCTTGTGGCGATTGTGAATAATGCAGTTATGAACAGTGGTGTAAAAATAACCATTTGAGTCCCTGTTTTCAATTCTTTGGTAATGCAATTGCCAGGTCATGTGATAATTCTATGCCTAAATTTTTGAGGAATTATCTAACTATTTTCCACAACAGCTGGACCATTTTACATGCCACCAGCAATGCATGAGGGTTCCAGTGTCTCCATCTCTTTGCTAACACTTGTTATATTCTGTTTTTGTTTTGTTTTGTTTTTGTTTTTTAGTAATAGCTAGTCTAGTGGATATGAAGTGATACTCGTAGTTTGGGTTTGTATTTCTCCAATTAATTATGTTGAGCCTTTTTCCATGTAATTATTGATCTTTAATCTATCTCTACTGGAGAAAGGTGGGTTTTATCATAAATGCTCTTTATCATTTTGAGGAAGTTCTTCTGTTACTAGTTTGCAAAATGTTTTTGTCATGAAAGCGTATCAGGTTTTGTCCCGTGCTTTTTCTGCATCAGTTGAGATGATCATATGTTGTTGCTTCATTATTGCAACTGATTGATTTTCTTATGTTGAACCTCCCTTTTATTCCTGTATACATTCCACTTGGTCATGCTGTAGAAGGTTTTAAAATGCTGTTGGATTCAGTTTGCTAGGATTTCCTATGAATTTGCCCCTTTCATCTTGATGATCTAAAGTTGTTGACACTACATTTAAATTAGATCAAAATTTTATTTACATTGTTTATGGTGTTCTCTTAGAATCCTTTTTATTTCTTTAAGGTTGATATTAATATCCAGCTTTCAGTTCTGGTTTTAGTTATTTGCCTCTTCTCTATTTATTTGTCATTCTAGCTAAAGGTTTGTCTATGTTTGGGGTCTTTTCAAAGAGCCAGCTTTTGGTTTGATTAATTCTACTGTTTTTCTATTCTTTATTTCATTTATATCTACTCTAATCTTCGTTATTTCTTTCCTTCTGCTAGCTTTGGGTCTAGTCTGCTCTTCTTTTTCTTGTTCCTCAGGGTATAAAGTTAGTTCATTGATTTGAGATCACTCTTTATTGCTGTAAATTTTCCTCTGCGTACTGCCTTTGCCACAATCCATAAATGTTGATATTCTGTATTTTCATATTCATTCTTCGCCACATATTTTCTAATTTCCATCGTGAATCCTCTGTTGACAATTGTTTAAGAATGTATTATCTCCACATATTTGTGAATGTTCCACTTTTCCTTCTGTTACTGATTTCTGGCTTCATTCCACTGTGGTTGGAGAAGAAACTGTATGATTTCAGTCTTTTTAGATTTACTGACATGTGTTTTGTGGCCTGGGGGGCGCTTTATGTGCACCGGAGAGTATGTTTCCTGCTGTTGTTTGATGTTCCAGAAAATGTCTCTTAGGTCTAGTTGGTTTTGGTGGTGTTCAAGGCCTCTGTTTCATTCAGGATTTTCAGTCTGTGTTCCATCCATTGCTAAAAGTGTTATATTGACGACTTCAGCTATTATTTGAGAACTGCTTCTTTTAGTTCTGTTGACATTTGCTTCATGTATTTTGGGGATTTTCTTGTTAGGTGTGTATATGTTTATAATTGTTATATCTTCTTAGTGAATTTATCCTTTTATATTTTGTTTTTATTGCATATTGATATTTTATATAAGTCCTTCTTTGTCTTTTTTAAGTTTTTGACTTTAACATCTATGTTGTCTAATGTTGATATAGCCACTCTCTCTCTCTTTTGGTTGCTATTGGCATGAAATGTCTTTTTTTCATCCTTCTCTTTTAAGCTGTTCATATCTAAAGTTAGTCTCTTTAAACAAAACAATAAAAAAACCCAAAAATAAATAAATAAAGTTAGTCTCTTGTAGGCAGCATATATTTAGATGCTGATTTTTTTTAAATCCATGCTGCCAAACTCTTGTCTTGTGATTAGAGAGTTTAGAACACACTTCAAGGAATAACTGATAGGGAAGGACCTACTTCGGCCATTTGTCACTTCTTTTTTGTATTTTGTAGACCTTTTTGGGGCCTCATTTTTTCTATTACTGCCTTCTTTTGTGTTTAGTTGATTTTTTGTTGTGAGCCATTTTGATTCCCTTCTCATTTCTTTGTGATATATATTTAAGATATTCTTTTGGTTATCTTTGGGATTACATTCAGCATCCTAAATTTGTAATAATCTAGTTTGAACCGATACCAGCTTAGCTTTAGTAGCATACAGAAACGCATTTGCTATACCACTCTGTCCCCAATATGTTGTCACAAAATTCATTTTTATATGTCATGTACCCAATAACAGGTTGATGATTTTTTTTTATTTTTGTATTTGAACTCATGTAGGAAATTAAAAATGGAGTTCTAAAGCAAACATGCAATGATATGGGCTTCTGTAGTTGCTCATGTGGTTCCCTTTTCCAGAGATCTTTCGTTCTTCCTGTAGTGTTGAGTTACTATCTCATGTCCTTTCATTTCAGCCCGAGGGGCTCCGTCTCTAGCATTTCTACCCGAGGGACTCCGTCTCTAGCATTTCAGCCCGAGGGGCTCCGTCTCTAGCATTTCTACCCGAGGGGCTCCGTCTCTAGCATTTCTACCCGAGGGACTCCGTCTCTAGCATTTCAGCCTGAGGGGCTCCGTCTCTAGCATTTCTACCCGAGGGACTCCGTCTCTAGCATTTCAGCCTGAGGGACTCCGTCTCTAGCATTTCTACCCGAGGGGCTCCGTCTCTAGCATTTCAGCCTGAGGGACTCCGTCTCTAGCATTTCTGCCCGAGGGACTCCGTCTCTAGCATTTCAGCCCGAGGGACTCCGTCTCTAGCATTTCTACCCGAGGGGCTCCGTCTCTAGCATTTCTACCCGAGGGGCTCCGTCTCTAGCATTTCAGCCCGAGGGGCTCCGTCTCTAGCATTTCTACCCGAGGGGCTCCGTCTCTAGCATTTCAGCCTGAGGGACTCCGTCTCTAGCATTTCTACCCGAGGGACTCCGTCTCTAGCATTTCTACCCGAGGGGCTCCGTCTCTAGCATTTCAGCCTGAGGGACTCCGTCTCTAGCATTTCTACCCGAGGGGCTCCGTCTCTAGCATTTCAGCCCGAGGGGCTCCGTCTCTAGCATTTCTACCCGAGGGACTCCGTCTCTAGCATTTCAGCCCGAGGGGCTCCGTCTCTAGCATTTCAGCCCGAGGGGCTCCGTCTCTAGCATTTCAGCCCGAGGGGCTCCGTCTCTAGCATTTCAGCCCGAGGGGCTCCGTCTCTAGCATTTCAGCCCGAGGGGCTCCGTCTCTAGCATTTCTGCCCGAGGGGCTCCGTCTCTAGCATTTCAGCCCGAGGGGCTCCGTCTCTAGCATTTCTGCCCGAGGGGCTCCGTCTCTAGCATTTCAGCCTGAGGGACTCCGTCTCTAGCATTTCTTGTTGGGCAGGTGTAGTGGTGACAAATTCCTTCAGCGTTTATCTGGGGAATGTCTTAATTTCTCACACATTTTTGAAGGACAGTGATGCCAGATATGAAATTTTTGGTTGAGTTTTCTTTTTCTTTTAGCACTGTAATGAGGTAATAATTCTGACCTTCATAATGTTCTTGAAGATTGCTTGTGGGCAAAATGTTGCTTTCAAGATTCTCTGTCATTTTTTTTTAACAATTTTATTTGAACTCCATTCAAAGTTTACAGTCAGTGGCTCTTGGTGTAATTACACAGCTGTGCATTCACCACCATCATCAATTTGAGAACATTCTCGTTGCTCCAAAAAGAAAAACCCCATAAACCACATATTCCCTTATTCTTGACTCTTAGCTGTGGTGCAGTGCCTTTGATACAATTGATGAGAGAATATTATAATATTACTGTTAACTAGAGTTCACAGTTTGCATTAGTTATATTTTTCCCCATATACTACCCTATTATTAACATCTTGTAAGGCATGCTTTTTTCAAAAGCAATTTTATTGAGATAAATTCACACACCATACAATCCATCTAAAGTATACAGTTACTGTCTTCTAGTAAATTCACAGAGTTGTGCATTCATCAACACAATTCTAGAAAATGAAGACTTCTCCTTCTTAAAATGGTTCACTAGGTTATGCAGTCCCATGTTTCATCCCCTGGCTTTCTTTGTAGTGACATACATAACCCTAAACTTTCCCCCCTTTCAACCACAATTACACCTACATAGCAACACTGTAATTAACTATAATGTGCTACCATCACCTTTATCTATTTCTAAACAGTTACAGTCACCTTACTACACATTTTGCACAAATTAAGCTTCAGTTCCCCATTGTCTGCCCTTATTCTATCTTCTGGTTTCCTAAGTTATAGATATGAACGCCATGAGTATGCTAGTTATGTTTAAATCATATTAGTGAGTCATACAATATTTGTCCTTTTGTGTCATAGTATGTCACACAATGTAGTGTCCTTAAGGTTCATCCATGTTATTGCTTGCTTCAGGACTTCACTCCTTCTTACAGCTACATAATACTCCATTGTATGTATAGACCACAATTTATTTATCTATTCATTGATTGATGGACACATGGGTTGTTTCCATCTTTTAGCAATTGGGAATAAGCCACTATGAACATCACTTTACAAATGTCTGTTCATGTCCCTGCTTTCGGTTCTTCTGAGTATATACGTAGTAACCGGATTGCTGGATCATATGGCAATTCTATCCTTACCTTTCTGAGGAACCACCAAACCGCCTTCCAAAGTGGCTGCACCTTTTACATTCCTACCAGCAGTGAATAAGAGTTCCAATTTTTCCACATCCTCTATAGCACTTATAGTTTCCTGTTTGTTTAATAGCAGCCATAATAGTAGGTATGAGATGATATCTCATTGTAGTCTTTTTTATCTTTAATTTTTGAGCAGTTTTATTGAGATATATACACGTATCATACGATTCATCCAAAGTGTACAATCATTGGTTCATAGTATCATCACATAGTTGTGCATTTCTTACCACAATAAATTTTAGAATATTTTCATTACTCAAAACAAACAAACAAACAAACAAAAAACCCATCCTGTTGCCCCTATCCCCCACTATTATTGACCCTTGGCATTGGTGTGATACATTTGTTACTGTTGATGAAAAAGTATTAAAATATTAGTTAACTATGGTCCATAGTTTGCAATAGGTATATTTTTTCGCATATACCACCCTATTAGTAACTCCTTGTAATAGTGTCATACATTTGTTCTAGTTCATGAAAGAACTTTTTTGTATTTGTACAGTTAATCACAGACATTGTCCACCACAAGACTCACTGTGTTATACATTCCCATGTTTTAACTTCCAACTTTCCTTCTGGTGACATACGTGACTCTAAATTTCCCCTTTCCACCATATTCACACCCCATTCACACTGTTAATTACTCTCACAATAATGTGCTACCATCACCTCTGTCCATTTCCAAATGTTTAAGTTCAACCTAGTTAAACATTCTGCGCATATTAGGCAACCGTTCCCCATTCTTTAGCCTCATTCTATATCCTGGGAACCTATATTCTAGATTTTAACTTTATGAATTTACTTATTATAATTAGTTCATATTGGAGAATTTATGCAAGATTTGTCCTTTTGTGTCTGACTTATTTCACCCAACATAATATCCTCAGGGTTCATCCATGTTTTGCATGCTTCAGGACTTCATTCCTTCTTACCTGCTGCGTAATATCCCATCATATGTGTCTGCCACATTTTGTTTATCAATTCGTCAGTTGATGGACACTTGTATTGCTTCCATCTTTTGGCAATTGTGTATGAACATCAGTGTGCAAATGTCTGTTCATGTCCCTGCTTCAGTTCTAATGAGGACAGACCTAATAATGGGGATAATATTGATTAATGTTAATATCTAAATATTTATACTAGGAAAGACCTGAGTCCTACATCTCACAAGGGTGAGGAGCAGAAGCCCAAGGAAGAGCCAGTGCGATGGCCTCAGGCCACAGTGCAAGACTTCAAGTCAGGCTCTGGGTTCCCCACTGCTACCCTCCCCGCTTTTCAACATTGCAAACACAGGATCCATTGATCCAGCTTCTTTGTGAGTGGAGGTTGCCTTCTGTGGTCTCTAGGGGAGACATACTCCGGGTTATAAAACCCAGGATATCTCTCT
This sequence comes from Choloepus didactylus, assembly GCF_015220235.1. Lineage (NCBI taxonomy): Eukaryota > Metazoa > Chordata > Mammalia > Pilosa > Megalonychidae > Choloepus > Choloepus didactylus. The sequence continues at coordinate 3,884,395 of NW_023637579.1, forward strand.
GTCCAGTATCTTTGATGGCCACTGTCAGGCCTCAAATATCTGAAGACAGGGAGAAGGAGAAATCCTGGTGGGGAATTGAGACCTTGGGCAAGCTCAGGTTACTGAGTGGCTTTGATGCCAGACAGCATAGCAGAGCTCAAGCCCCACCTCTATCCTACGACCTTGAGCAGGTCAGCTTAGTTCCAACCTGCAGCTCTATTCTATGACCTTGGGCAGGCGGGCTGAGTTTCAGCTTGCATATAATGCAGCAAATAACATCTCCTTGGGTTGTGTCAAGGAGCAAATGAAGCTGTGCATACAAAAAGTTTAGCAGTGTTTCTGATGCATTTCAAGTGCTTTGCAAACAGTAGCTGATCCCTTTCTGGAGCTTCATTTATAAAATACAGGCTCGCTCTCTGTCCCAACTTCTTTAATGTATCCAGTAGAATTTTTCCCATTCCTGGTTAATCAACTGGTGTTATGAAATGTAAATTACCAGGGCTTTATACTGATCAGTACAGACTCTTAGCACTTAAAGGGGCTAGAAAAAATGGATTGGGAGAGTGTAGGGGAGAAGGGCAGGGAAGAGAGGGGAGAAAAAGGCACCTAGGATAACTTGGTCACAGTTGTGGCTGGTTTTAAGGGGGTTTCCTTCTCTCCGTCTAGGCCAGGGACCCCAATAAGGCTGTCCTTGTACCTGGTCACTGCGGGAACATTCTAAAAATGGAATTTCATGACCCCAAACCAGACTTGCTAGGTAGGATTCTTAGTGGGTTGAGGGTGGTGGCCTGGTTGGGGCACCGCTGACCTCGATGTTGGTTTTCCTTTAGCCAAGGGCGGCCTGCTGTCCCAGGAGAACGGCCTCGACCAGGAGGTGTCCATCGAAATCGTGCTGTCCAGCTCGGGGGACGAGGACTCGCAGCACAGCCCGTACTGCACCGATGAGCCCCAGAAGCCCGCAGAGAAGCAGCACGGCCCCCCCGCCCCCCACCTCAACAGCACCGCAGGCGGCGAGGTCCAGACCTCCTCCAAGAAGTCCTACGTCTGCCCCAACTGCGGGAAGATCTTCCGCTGGAGAGTGAACTTCATCAGGCACCTGCGGAGCCGCAAGGAGCAGAAGCCCCACGAGTGCTCCGTCTGCGGGGAGGTGTTCAGCGACAGCGAGGACCTGGACGGACACCTGGAGACCCACGAGACCCGGAAGCCTTACACCTGCGGCGCCTGCGGGAAGAGCTTCCGCCTCAACTCCCACCTGCTCTCCCACCGGCGGATCCACCTGCAGCCGGACGGACTCGAGCCCGCGAAGGAGAAAGAGCAGGGGCCGTCGGACAACGCGCGCAGCAGTCCGCAGGCCCTGCTGGAGAAGGGCAAGGGCAAGCTGGGCTTCGCGTGCTGTGACTGCGGGAGGGCCTTCCAGCGCCCCGACCACCTGGCGAGGCACCGGAGCACCCTGCACGCGAGAGACAAAGCGGGGGCCTTTCAGTGCCGGTACTGCGTCAAGAGCTTCCTGCAGAATCACGACCTCCTGCGGCACGAGCGTTTGCACATGAAGCGGCGCTCCAAGCAGGCCTTGAACTCCTACTGACGCTGCCCGCCGTGTCCTGCTCCGGGGGCGCAGTCTTCCCTCCAGCCCCTCTCACAGCTGGGGGTCCCTCCCCAGCCCCCCACCTCACACCTGCCCCAGGAGGGGAACATGCACGTCCTCGTGCTCTCGGGTGGGGTCCAACTTCTGCCTGTCGCAGCAGCACACCCCTCCGAAGGCCAGTGGAGGGTTTGTTCTGTCTCGGTTGTGCCAGAAAGCAGGGAGGGAGGGAGGGCATGTTGCCTCCAGCTTCCCTCGCTGGCGACTGGGTGCACCCCCTGTTTCTTGTCTTCCAGACCCCCCTAGCTCATGCCCAGCTGGTGGCATGGTCTCGGTCATCCCTGTCAGCATCCCCCTTGGGCGTCAGCATTTTGCCAGCCGACTCTTATGACACTACCTCCTGTTCTCCCTTGGTTGCATCCCCTGAATCCTGAGCTCTGTGTAGACAGAAGGTGCCCACTGAGCGGCAGGTTATGAAGAAGGCAGTAATGAGTGCAGGGTCCTGCCCTCAGCGTGGGGACAGCCCCTGAGTGCACAAAGCATGGGCTCTCGCAGGCTGCGCCCCCGGACACCACTGATCCCTTTGTCTGCCTGGAAAAATGGTGCTAATCACATGAGTCATCATCCCACACAAGCACCTCCCAGACCCCATGAGGACTGGGAGGCCCTGTGGGCATGCAAGCCTCAGTGGTGGGCTCTAGTGGCCTGCCTGTGAACGGAAAACCATCTCGTACCTTTTGATTCCTCCTGATTACTGGTTAATAGAGACCATGAGCTCATCCAAGGGCCAAAGTCCACATTTTAAACTAAATTGCACACCTTCCCCCCAAATGTCTTTTCTCTGTACCCCAAAGGTCCTTGGCAAATGCTGATGGAGTGGAAGTTGAGCTGTCATTTACAAGACACACATTCTTTCTCCCATCACCTCTCGCTCTGTCTATCCAAGAATTGGGTGACGTGCAGCCATTGTAGGAAGGAAAGCCTACCATATGGGTGCATGTTAACATGCCAGGATAGGCTAATGCTGCCGTGTCCCCTGATTCACAAATGAGTGGATGGAAACTTAGGTGAGCTTGCTCCTGCTTAAACCGGAAGCCAGGCTCCACAGCCATGTGTCTGCCCCAGGGCCAGCATTCTCTGCACAGAAGGATCTTAAATGTTAGTCTTTACAGTTTGGAGCTTTGGGTTCTGGACCCGATGCCTCTCTGTAGTGAAACTTTTATCACCCCAGCTCATCTAGTTAGATAAAAGGGAGACAAGCACATGGTCTTACTGTTCCTGTGAGAATGGTTCAACTGAGTTAGGTCTAGGGATGATGAAAAAGCATCAGGGCTGTGGTGTGTTTGTAGCTGTAGCTGATTTGAAAGCCAGTAACGAGACAAGTATTTTTATAATATTTCTCTGTCATATCCCACCAATGAGCAGTAGGAGTAAGAGGAACGCAGTGTGGTCCTTTGCTTCTTTTCATCCATGAAATTTTTACATCAGGAAGCCCCTACCCAAACCTAATGAAGAAGTTAAAGGTTTTATAAATAGATTGTTGTGTGTATGTGTCCCCATATACAGAAACAGTAAATGCAATAAACCAGCCGGTCATAACCTTGAACAAGAAATAAACTATGGAACTTCTTAGTTTTTAAATAGTTTGCCTCTTGTTTTAATCTGCCTAAAAAGGGAAAAAATGAATCTGTTCACACCAGGGGAGGGAAAAACTTGAAATAGAAGGAAGGCTCACTGTGAGTGCATTTACCTGTGTGTACTTGCCTGGGGTTTCTATTAGTAGCTCAATAGTCTTTTTTATAAAAGAACAGGGCTCTATCTCCCAGTGTATTTTATGTGTAAAATACTATCATAAATAAGAGTGACAAAGGGAATGTAAGGGAACTGGGACCCATGGGGCTGTGAGTCCCTTGAGTCCCTATCAAATATTCTGAGCGAGCCCACCCACTTCCTGAGCCAAAGCAGACCAAGGAACCTAGCTGAAATCGAAAGATAAAGTTGACTTTGGGTTTGGAGCTCCTCCAAGGTATTGTACCTCCAATCCCAGTATAGCCCCAAGCAGAATAAACTGGTGAGGTCACTTGCTCTGGGAAAAGTTCCGGTAAGTGTTCCAACCAAAAACACCCTCTTCCCATCACCCACTCATCTGGCTTCAGCCGAAAAAGTGATGTACCTGATCATTTCCCTCCCTCCCTGGTCTCGTAGGAGTTGGGCAGGCAGTTGAGCTCTTTTTCTCCCTTTCCATGGAGGTTCAAGAATGCCAGCAGCCCCCAACTCTGAGAAATATCCCTCCTTGACATCATTCCCACAAATCCATAGATGCATAATAAAATCTCACCAAATTAGGATTCACATTAACTTTTCAATTTTAATTTAAGAAGAAACTCGGAGCATAGCAAAGAGATGACAAAATGGCCTGATGAGTAAAGCTTGAGGTAGAGGATGCAGCTCTTTTGGACTTGAGGCTTTGTCTTTTCATCCATGAGATTTTTAGGTCTTGGATTCCAGTCACATATCTGACCCCTCTCCGGAAGAGAGTGGAAGTAGCTGTGTCTCTTGTATGGGGTCAGATTACACTCCAAACACCTCAGTGGTTTAACCAATCTGTGGCCATTTGTATGTCTCTTCCGTCTCCCCAATTCTCACCTCACTCGTAATAAAAGTGATGAGGCCAGTGTGGAAAAGGCCCCTTGTTGGTCATAGTCATGCAATGGAGAAAATGCAAGAGAACCAAACTAGTGGTAGGAAGGCTCCTGTTCGGGTTTGCAGCAAATCACTGTCTCCCATGAGATGGTTGCCCTCCTCTGACAAGAGCAGAATTTGGGTCAGACACAGGATGCTTCTGCTTGCAGATTTAGTGATAATACGTCACAGCACCAATTCCATCCACCAAGCCCAGTCATATGTCTTTGAGGAACAAAGGTTGATATTGTTTGGCTTAGAAACTGGCCTTCAATCCCCACCAGTTCTCATGCCAGACAGAGCTACAAGTCAGGAACCATGCTTAAGTTTTAGGCCAAGAATGGGTTATTAGATCTAAAAGAAAGGATGATTAGGCCCCCTTCAGTCCCACCCTACACCTAGGGTGCCTCATTCCTGTCTGCCTAGCAGAGTCCCTATAACCCAGGACCAGCAGACCTTGGGGATCTGTTTGTACTATTTCTGGCCATTCTGTACTGATTAGGAACTTTACCTTCTCAAAATCATAGCCTGCAATGAGGGTGTCATGATTAAGATACCTATAATCACCAGGGCAATTGAAGTTGTTGAAAATCCCTGTAAAAAAAATGCAGAACTCTTAAAGAGTCCTCAGGAGTGGATACGAGTGGGAAGGGCCAGAAACTTAAAGCCAAGAACATCACAGTGAGGTTCTAAACTTTTGATGGCAAAGGGGTGTCTCCAAAGCATACAAGCAAATAACCAAATGGCAGGGGATCACCTTTTTTTCATCAGATGTGGTACAGGTGCATCTATACTGGCCCAATTAAAGTCTTTGTATACTTTATCAAAATATAGAGGGTCTGAGATACTATCCTGAAAACGTTGCCAGTTCAGAAAAGCTGCACAGTTGGGGTAAATCCATCCCGTGGAAATCAAGCTGAAACCCTTTTGGAATCATCTGTGTATCAGCAGAAGAGATTAAGGCCTACCTCCAGTCAACTGAAGGTAAGTTTGAAGAGTGAGAGCTGCAGGTATTTTTTTTTTAAATTCAGTTTTATTAAGATATATTCACATACTATTCACTCATCTGTGGTGTACAATCAGCTGTTCACAGTACTATCATATAATTGTACATTCATCACCCCAATCCATTTTTGAACATTTTCCTTACACCAGGAAGAATCAGAATCAGAATAAAAAATAAAAATAAAAAAAGAACACCCAAATCACCCCCCCCATCCCACCCTATTTTTCATTGTTTTTGTCCCCATTTTTCTACTCATCCATCCATACACTAGATAAAGGGAGTGTGATCCACAAGGTTTTCACAATCACACTGTCACCCCTTGTAACCTACATTGTTATACAATCGTCTTCAAGAGTCAGGAGTTGGAGTTTGGTAGTTTCAGGTATTTAGTTCTAGCTATTCCAATACATTAAAACCTAAAAATGGTTATCTATACAGTGCATAAGAATGTCCACCAGAGTGACCTCTCAACTCCATTTGAAGTCTCCCAGCCACTGAAGCTTTATTTCGTTTCATTTCACATCCCCCTTTTGATCCAGAAGATGTTCTCAATCCCATTATGCTGGGTTCAGATTCATCCCCAGGAGTCATATCCTGCATTGCCAGGGAGATTTATACCCCTGGGAGTCAGGTCCCACGTACGGGGGAGGGCAGCGAGATCACTCGCAAAGGTGACTTAGAGAGAGAGGCCCACGTCTGAGCAACAAAGAGGCACTCGGGGGGAGACTCTGAGGCACAATTATAAGCAGGTTTAGCCTCTCCTTGTGGCAACAAGCTTCATAGGGGCCAGCTCCAAGACAGAGGGCTCAGCACATCAAGCCGTCAGTCCCCAGTGTTTGTGAGAACATCAGCAACAAGCCAGGTGAGGAAGTCCAACACCTCTGCACCCTCCCCCAGCTCTTCAGGGGGACCCTCTGTGGGTATTTTTAAAGTGTTTCCTCTGGTGCTCTTTTGGACACCAGAGGAAGATGTGGAGTAGGGAAGAGTATAAACTAATGTGGAAATAATGCCAGCATGAAACCCACCTACCATCATCAGCAAACATCAAATCTTCCAGTTGTGAGGGCCCCGGACCAAATTTTTCTGCATCTCCCTTTTGGCTATCAATGTTTTTACAATATGGCATGGCTTTTTGTCAAGATGATATTCTGTGGCCATGATCTGAAACCTTCACTAGTGACCTCCTCTAACCATATGGGCTCAAGGAGACAATGCACTCATCACATGTGCATTCACCAGATTTGCAGAAGCAGAAACCAGGCATCCAGCAAAGATGGCCAAGAAAGGTAAGATCCTTAAGGGGATCTTCAGCTCCTGAGGGGATTTTCATGTAGCCACTGTTGTGGCAGAGAGAACTTTAATTTGTGGTACTCTGTATCCTATGGAAAGCATTAGGTTGCTATGGTGGGTGCAGTACAGACTTATATTATAGTTGGAAGGAAGAGGACAGACCCAAATGTGGTGCATTCCTATGCCAGTATGTTCTCTACCACAATCACCTTGTTCTATTCTGTTTTCCATCATCTTGCTCAGTGTCTGATGCAAAATAGGAACTTGATATTTGTTGCATAATGCTGAACCCCATCACTCCTGCTCTTCCAGAACTAGATTGCTATCTAAGCAGGTGCTTGGAGACTGGCTTGTCCAAGTGCTGAAGAGAGCCTGCCCCAGGAAGTATCTTAGCTGGGCTTTATTGGGATAGGACTCCTCAGAGTCCATGCCCCATTATGCTCACATAGCCAGAGCTAGGGCCATTGGCCTTCCCTGCAGCCCCAGTTGCCTTGTGCTTGGTGCAGTCTACTAGACACACCTTGTTTGCTCAAGGACATAAGCTAGCCAGTTTCCCAAAATGCTGCCCTTCTGGGGAGCCAGTCAAGCTGAACATCCAGTGAGAACCGCACACATCTTGGAAAAGGAGTTTCATGGGTATGGTGGGTCTTACTATTTGTTAGTACCTTCATCCCATTGTGAATTTGGGCAGTTAATAAAATAAAAAAAAAATTAGTCTAGAAGAAAAAAGTGGCCTCTTAGGAGCTTTTTCAAACAGTAGACTCTTCCTTAAGGACATGCAGATTCTTACTGATGCAGCCACTTTCCTAACCCCATCCTGGGCTCTTCCTCTCCATGTTCCAGGGATAGAGGCTGTGAAGAGCAAGGAAGTCAGATACATGACACAGGTCTCCAGCTGGAGAATCAAGCTAAAATGTTGGGAAAGAATGCATGATGGCAAAAGTTCTCACTGGATTTGAGTGAGACCTTGTAATTGGAGAGAATGCCTAAAAGAGAATTTTCAGGTCAATGTTGTTTCATACTTTTAGGGAAATGGCCAGGTGTGGTAACACAACATTGCAGATAATTTGGGCTTGAGGTCTGGCTGCAAGCACAGGTGCCAGGTGACTTTCTCTGTATCCATTTTTTTCTCATCTCACTTCCTCTCCCTATCTTAGGTGACACTCATCACAAGGAAAGAGATGAGTGAGTGGTGGTGCTAGGAGCAGATGTTAACACTAGTAAACAAACACTGAACTATCTGCCACTTTGAGGAGGATGCCTCTCGTAGGACCACAGGAAAGCTGTGCTTCAGCTCCACCACGGGGAGGAATCCTCCAGTTCACACCACAACTAGCTTCCTGGTTTTGAGGTTAAACTTTCTTTGGATTTTAATTGTAAGAAGCAGGAGCCAAAAGTAAGTACCTTTAGAAGTGCCATAGTCATGGCTCCTCAAATAGTTTGGTTTTAGAAATGGGATTCCTTCAGGCCTCTTTTGTTTATAGCCCAGGTACGTGTTTTCAGATTCTCCATCGGTTTGAAGAAGGGAAATATTGTTGGTGAACACACTTATTCATTTAACATGTATTCACTAAGAGTTCACTGTGATTAAGGTGCTTTCCCAATGAGACCCACTTCTTGTCACTCTGCGTGTGGACTCCTCCTAATGCCACATGCAAGCAGCACTGAGAAGTAGCACAGTTACAGAAAAGGCAAAGGAGCAGCGGACAGCTGTCAGGGAACTCACTGAGGCACCTCACTTCAAGGAGATGAGAATCAGAAAGCCCTTCATTATGTAGCACATCAAACACAGAGGCGCATCAAAGATGAAATAATTTAGACCAAGCTATGTCTCCTTGTGATGATTCAAAGCTGTATGTACCTCAGAAAATCATGTTCTTAAAGCTAATCCATTCCTGTGGGTGTAGACCTACGGTAGATGGGTCCTAATCCTCTTACTAGAGTCCTTTATGACAGAATGAAAGACACAGAGAGAAAGACACAGAAGCTGAGGGAAAAAGCCACTGAAACAGAGGAAGCCACTCAAGCTAGAAGCTGGAAGCCATGAAACCCAGAAGAGAAGGGACAGACCAACAGACACCATGTGCCAGCATCACCAGTAGCCAGTCTTTGGGGAGAAGGCATTGCCTATTGATGATTTGATTTGCACATTTTCACAGCCTCAGAATGGTAAGCTTATAAATTAATAAATCCTCATTGTAAAAGCCAACCCATTTCTGGTGTATTGCATTTTTTTTTCTTTCATTAATTGAGATTTTATTGGTTGTTCTGAAGATCACCACACAGATATTATGAACAATTTGTACACAATTAATATATGTACTGAAAATCTAAAAAGCCATATGGTTGTAATTCTTTTCTAAAGTTATTCCAGTGCCTTTCCAGCTTAAAATTTGGAGGCAAGTTTTCCCTAAGAGGATATCAAGTGCTGTTCCAGTTTGCTAATGCTGCCAGAATGCAAAATAACAGAAATGGATTGGCTTTTATAAAGGAAGCTTATTTGGTTACACAGTTACAGCCTTTTTTTTTTTCTCCTTGCAAATTTTTACTCTGAAACTTTCTCACAGGTTTTTGTTTGTTTGTTTGTTTTCTTCTTATTAATTCAATTTTATTGAGATATATTCAAATACCATGCAGTCATACAAAGCGTACAGTCAGTTGTTCACAGCACCATTATACAGTTGTGCGTTCATCACCAGAATTAATTTTTGAACATTTTCAGTACCACACACACAAAAATAATAAGAATAAAAAGTAAAGTGAAAAAGAACAATTAAAGTAAAAAAAAACACTGGGTACCTTTTTTTTTTGCCCCTGTTTTTCTACTCATCCATCCATACACTGGACAAAGGGGAGTGTGGTCCATATGGCTTTCCCAATCACATTGTCACCCCTTGTAAGCTACATTTTTATACAATCATCTTCAAGATTCAAGGGTTCTGGGTTGTAGTTTGATAGTTTCAGTTATTTACTGCTAGGTACTCCAATTCATTAGAACCTAAAAAGGGTTGTCTATATTGGGTGTAAGAGTGCCCACCAGAGTGACCTCTTGGCTCCTTTTGGAATCTCTCTGCCACTTGAAGCTTATTTCATTTCCTTTCACATCCCCTTTTTGGTCAAGAAGATGTTCTCCATTCCATGATGCCAGGTCTAGATTCCTCCCTGGGAGTCATATTCCACATTGCCAGGAAGATTCACTCCCCTGGGTGTCAGATCCCATGTGGGGGGGGGGGGCAGTGATTTCATCTGCCAAGTTGGCTTAGCTAGAGAGAGAGGGCCACATCTGAGCAACAAAGAGGCATTTGGGAGGAGACACTTAGTCACAATTATGGGGAGGCCTAGACTCTCCTTTGAAGCAGCAGTCTTCCCAAGGGCAAGTCCCGTGGTAGACGGCTCAGCCCATCAAAACAGCAGTCCCCTACGTCTGTGTGCACATCAGCAGCCATCAAGGTGGAGAAGCCCAACATCCCTGCATTCTCCACCAGCTCCTCAAGGGAGCTATGCATATTTTTTTCATTAACCCCTTTTTTTTTTTAATTAACTTTTAAGTATATAAAAAAATTTAAAAAAACATACAGTAAGAAAAACTTTCAGACAAACCGTAACAAGGGAGTAAGAAAAAGAAAACTAACCTAAAATAACTACTACAAAGTTACAGTCTTTAGGCCATAAAAGTGTCCAAGCTATGGCATCAACAAGTATACCTTCACTGAAGGAAGACGGATGGTGTCTGGAAAACCTCTGTTAGCTGGGAAGGCACACGGCTGGCGTCTGCTGATCCCAGGTTGTGTTCCAGCTCCTCTCTCAGTTCCTGTGCATTCTTCAAAGTGTCCTTTTCAATAGCCATCTTCAAAATGTTTCTCTCAGCTGCAGCTCTTCTCCATGGATGCAACACCTCCATGGAAATTATCCAATGAACATTCTCGCCCACAGTTGATTGAGTCACATCTCCATGGAAACACTGAACCAATAGGTTCCAACCTAATCAACACTAATACATCTGTCCCTACAAGACTGCATTAAAGAATATGGATTTTTCTGTGGACATAATATATACAAACCAGCACAAGTACCATTATCTTCAAATGTTGATAAGCTGTTACATTGTAAGTTCCACTAATTCACAATTTAATATCATACACATTACATACTCACATTTCCAATCTTTCACAGCATATAACAAAGTTATTAGGAAAGCTAGACAACCACAACCAAGGATGTTATAGAGTATGCACAGTTCTGATAGGGAGATCCAAGATCAGGGAAAAGTTCTAAGAAACAATTCTACTAAAAAACATGGAAATAGAAGTAATTTAAAATGTTCAAGACATATTAAATGCAAGACTGTGATAGCAAATCATAAGTTAGTATGTGTTGTATTATAGGGTATAAAAACTGCCACACCTCCCACCCTATGAAATGTTAAATTTAACATTCAAGACAGCCAACACCTCCCATAATTCAATATCTCACTATTTTCTGGTTGTACCAAAAATAAATAAACAAACAATGAACAAATGATTTCTCCTCTTAAAAAAAGCACTCACACTTAAAAAATGGGATGAGGTGGGATTTCAATCTCCTTAAAAATGTTTCTTCTAGAGCTACTAAGAAACTTGCATTTACAAAATACTTGATAAAAATATTCCTCTGGAGTGTACAAGAAGGAGAAACAGGGTCCACTGATAAGACATGGTATATGAGATTAATCAGACTTGGCTTCTTTCTCTCCTGCTTCATCAGAGGCTGGGCTCTCTTCATTTTTAATTACTCCAGGTTTTCTGTAGGTAAATCTTCTTCAGTTTCTTGGTTAGCCAGTTCAGCTTGTTTTCCCTTTGCTCCTCTTTTCCCTTTTGGTTGCACTTTTTTTATCTGAAGACTTACCCTTTCCTGCTGCCTTTATGGGCTTCATTTCCACTTTCACAGGAACAGGATTAGCTGACAGCCTTGCCGACCTCCTCTTGGGATCCTCCTTCCTGGCACCTGCCTCCGAGCTGACCTTCCTCTTGGACATCTTGGCAGCAGAGCAGGCACCTGTGAGCCTTTGTGAAGCTGGGCTGCTGGCTGCTGCTGCTCCTCCTGCTGCCCGAGCTGCTGGAACCCACAGCAGGGACTCGAGAACTGAATGTATGGATATGGCAGAGGTGTTAGAATTATCAGACCGAAAATTTAAAATAACTTTAAGTACTACGTTAAGTGTTCTATCAAAAAAGTAGACAACATACAAGTAGAGATGGGTAACATAAGCAGAGAAGGAAGCTGTAAGAAAGAGTCTAAAGGAAATACTAGATATCAAATATGCTGTAACAGAAATGAAGACTGCCTTTGATGGACTCATCAGTTAACTGGACATAGTTGAGAGAATCAGTGAATTTGAAGATGTGTCAAAAGAAACTCTTGCAACTGAAATGCAGAGAAAAAAGAATTAAAAAGAATAGAATATCCAAGGACTGTAAGACAATTAAAAAAGCATACATAATGAGCATATAGAGGGAGAACAGAGGAACAGAAGAAATATTTCATGCAACATTGGATGAGATTTTCCAAAATTAACAGACACCAAACCACAGAACAAAGAATCTCACAGAACACCAAGCAGGATAAACACCAAAATCTCCACACCAAGGCATGTCATCTTCAACCTGCGTTAAATCAAGTCAAGGAGAAAATCTTGTAGGAAGCCAGAGGAAGAAACACCTTACCTATAGAGGAACAAGGATAAGAATTTATGTGAGATTTCTCTTCAGAGAAAGCAAGCAAGCAAGAAGAGGGTGGAAGGAAGTATTTAAAGTGTTGAAAGGTAAAACCTCACCATACTAGAATTCTGTACCCATGAGATCATCCTTCAGAATTGAAGGAGAAATACTTTCTCAGAAAACAAAAATAGAGGGAATTTGTCACCAATAGATCTGCTTTGCAAGAAATGTTAAAAGAAGTTCTCCAGAGGGAAGTTAAATGACATGGGTCAGTGTATACACTACAAAACTTCAATCAGCAACTCCAAATACTGCAGTAACTCAATTCAGTTCTATACTGACTCTACACAGAGAAGATCAAGGACATTCACATTTCTGACCAAGTGGTTACAGATTGGAGAGTTCCCACTACCCCCTCAGGGACTTCATTATGCAAACATTATGTAGACAAGACTTATGTAATATATACCCACATGGCTGAAATCAATCTCCAGGCCTCAAACCTTCCCAAGTTTGGGAGGTTTGACTGACATGATGTGGCTCAAAACCCACCTCCCTAATCACATGGTTGGCATTTTTAGTGTGGCCAGCTTGAAGTACATGCGTGACTGGCCCCACCCTATCATCTCCTTAACATGTGAACTATCAGGTGTGGTTCTGGGATCATCAGGAATAATACTGGAAGTCCACAAGATCTAGAGGTTACACTCTGTGACAGTTTGAAGCTGTATATCCCCCAGAAAAGCATGTTCTTAAAGCTAATCCAATCCTGTGGGTGTGGACCCATTTTAAGTATGGTATTTTGTTGAGTAGGATTTTAACTTAAGTTGAGATGGGACCCACTTCATTCAGGGTGGGTCTTAGTCTTTTTACTGGAGTCCTGTACAAGAGATGAAATTTAGAAAAGCCAGGGAAGTTCAGAGAAAAAGAAGAGAAAGGAGAGAAGCTCTCACAGAGATGCTCAGAAAAAAAGCCACAGATGGAGTAGCCAGAAGCTGGAAGAAACAAAACCTGTAAGAGAAGGGAGAGATCAGCAGACATCTCCATGTGCCTTACCATGTGTCAGAGTAGCTGAGGATTAAGAGCAGCCAGTCTTCAGGGATAAAGCATTGCCTACTGATGCCTTGAATTAGACCTTTCCACAGCCTCAGAACTTGTAAGTTAATAACTCCCCATTGTTAAAAGCCAGCCCACTTCTGGTATATTACATTTCTCCAGCTTTAGCAAACTAAAACACTCCTCCAATAGTCTGTACAAAACAGACCTTTTTTGGAGGTTAAATTCATAATTACACAGTGATATTAGCAAATTATTTCAGCCTTTGTGAAAACTTTAAGCTGTCCCTCAAATTTGAAGGAGAGATTTTCTGGATAAAGAATTCATCATTAGCAATTTTTAAATTTTAAATATGTCATACCACTGCCTTCTTGCCTCCATGTTGGCTGCTTAATAGTCAGTAGTTAGTCTTAAGTTGTTTCCTTTGTGTGTGATGAATCCCTTTTCTCTTGCTGCTTTCAGGACTTGCTCCTTCTCTTCAGCATTTGACAATTTGAACAGAAAATGTCTCGGAGTGGGTTTATTTGGATTTATTCTTTTTGGAATTTGTTGGGCATCTATGATTTGCATATTTATGTCATTTTCAATGGTTGGGAAGTTTTCCCCAACATCTTTGAATACTCTTCCTTGTCCTTTACCCTTCTCTTCCCTTTCTGGAACACTAATGATTCTTATATTTGTGTGCTTCTTGTTGTCCATCATTTCCCTGAGATCCATTTCAAATGTTTTGATTCTTTTACCATTTGTTCTAGTTTGCTAATGCTGCAGAATGCAAAACACCAGAGATGGATTGCCTTTTATAAAAAGGGAGTTTATTTGGCTACGCAGTTACAGTCTTAAGGCCATAAAGTGTCCAAGGTAACACATCAGTAATCGGGTACCTTCACTGGAGGATGGCCAATGGTGTCCGGAAAACCTCCGTTAGCTGGGAAGGCACGTGGCCGGTGTCTGCTCCAAAGTTCTGGCTTCAAAATGGCTTTCTCCCAGGATGTTCCTCTCTAGCAAGCTTGCTCTTCTTCAAAACGTCACTCACAGCTGCACTGATTTCCTTCTCTTTGAGTCAGCTCATTTATATGGCTCCACTGATCAAGTTCCACCCTGAATGGGTGGGGCCATGCCTCCATGGGGATATCTCATCAGAGTCATCACCCACAGCTGGGTGGGGCACATTCCAAGCAAATCTAATCAGCACCAAAACGTCTGCCCCACAAGACTACATCAAAGATAATGGCGTTTGGGGGACACAATACATTCAAACTGGCACACCATTCATTCTTTGGTGCTTTCACTTTCCAACTGTCATTCTTTGAGTTCACTTATTCATTCCTCTACTTTTTCAAATCTGGTGTTATGTGTTTGAAGAATCTTTTTTTTTTGATCAACAGTTACTTTTATTTCCATAAGATCTGCTATTTTTTATTTACTCATGCAAATTCATCTTTATGCTCTTCTAGGGTCTTCTTTTTTATATGTTTTATTAAGATTTATTCACACACCATAAAATCATCCAAAATATACAATAAATTGATCACATTACCATCATATAGTTGTTCACTGATCACCCCAATCTATTTTTTAACATTTTCCTTGTACCAGAAAAAGTGACAAAAAGAATTAAAAAATAGTGAAAAAAGAACACCCAAATCACCCTCTCGCCCTATCTTTCCTTTAGTTTTCTGCTCCCATTTTTATAGTCATCCATCCATACACTGGATAAAAGGATGGCAATCCACGAGGTTTTCAAAATCACCCTGTCACCCCTTGTAAGCTACATTGTAATACAATCATCTTCAAGAATCAAGGCCACTGCTTTGGGTTTGATAGTTTTAGGTATTTACTTCTAGCTATTCCAATACATTAAAACTTAAAAAGAGTTACCTATATTGTGCATAAGAGTGTCCACCAGAGTGATCTTTTGACTCCATTTGGAATCTCTCAGCCACTGAAACTTTATTTCATTTCATTTCACATCCCACTTTTGGTTAAGAAGATGTTTTCCATCCCATGATGCCAGGTCCAGATTCATTCCTGGAGTCATATCCTGCATTGCCAGAGAGATTTACACCCCTGGAAGTTAGGTCCCATGTAGGGGGGAGGGCAGTGAGATCACCTGCTAGGGTGGCTTAGTTAGAGACAGAGGACCAAATCTGAGCAACAAGAGGGACTCAGGGGGTGACTCAGGCACAATGATAAGTAGGCCTAGCTTCTCCTTTGCAGTAACAGGCTTCTTAAAGTCAAGTTCTAGGGTTTTCTTGATGTCCTTTATATCTTGGGCCATGATATTTTTGTTTGTGATTACTTCTTTGATTAATTCCCCCAAGTTCTGTGTCTCCTCTGATTTTTAATTTGGGCATTTGGGTTATCCGTATGTTCTGGTTTCTTCATATACTTTACAATTTTGTTGTTTTTGGCCTCTTGGCATTTGCTTATCTTGATAGGGTTATTTTAGGACAACAGGATTATTTGAACAATTATCTATAATTTGATAGAGCTACAACTTGGTGGAGTGCATTTTCCCTGACCTACCAGCCAATGGCACTCCCAAGCTACCTCTAACCCTCAAGCCAGTTTCCCCCCACTTCATCTATGCCCTGATTGGGGACCCAAATCATGTGGAGGTCCAATCAGTGCACCAGTTTTCCATGTGCATTGAGGGCTGACAGCCCTGTGGGTGGCGAGCATGCCCTGTGCAGTTTGGCTGGGAAGATGGCTCTAAGACAGCTGTTCCCAGGCTGTAGGTGGAATACCCTAGGGTTGCAGATTGTTTCTAGCCCTTCAGTTCAGTTTCCCAACAGTTCTCCTCTGCCATGGGCTCACAAGTCCCTGGATTTGGTGCAGGGGTCCTAGCACTTCTGGGATGCATCCCTGCCTCTAGACTTTGCACACTGTGGGCTTCTGCAGTGGAGGAGTGTGCATCATAACAAGCCAGCTGAATCCCAAATTCCCTCAGAGAATTTCTCAGCCACAGCACTGCAAAGGAGTTTCTCCCAGCCAGCTGCAAAGATGGCTGCTTGGAGAATGGACACTACCCTCTTCTGCAATCATCCACCTGCAGCATTGGCACATCCCTGGAACAAAGTCTCTTAGCTGCAGGTGTGTGAAGGGTTATCACCCACACCAGATACTGAGGCAGGTGCCCAGGGCTTGGAAGGTACTCCTCACCATGCTCAACTGTGGGACTGGATGCCAGTTCCTCAGTGTCTTTCTGGGTCTTAAAATAACCCACCTCTGAACACAGTCTCCTGGTTTCTCCCCACTGCCCTGCTCCAGCTTCCATTTCCCCAGTGGTTTTCTGGGCCCAACACTCACACATCTCCAAACACAGTCTCTCAGTTTCTCCAAGTACTTAGTCACTGTGGGTGTAGAAGTCCCTGCCCAGTTGGTGGAAGCCTGGAACCACTATTCTGGGGCACTTTCTGTGTTTGATTTAGTGTTTGTCACAGAGGAGAATTTTGCTCTCTCTCTCCTAACTCTCCATCTTGGATCCCTCCTCTTGGAGATTTCTCAGGAATGAATTTTAAAGGTGTGAGATGGTGGTAGACAGAACATAGAGTTGAATCAGACTAAATTTATTTACATGAATCCACTAAGCAGAGATTCTGGATTCAGTGTTGTTACTCAAAGAGCTAAAAAGAATTCCTTTGTTTGGCTGGCAGAAACATGGACTGTGAAGTTTCTTACATTAAATGAGGTCAAAATGAAAGAACTGCCTTGGCATACCATAGAGGAAGTTACCTATAGGCTTAGGGTGTGTTCCAGTTTGTTAATGCTGCCATTTTGCAAAACACCAGAAATGGACTGGCTTTTTTAAAGGGGGTTTATTTGGTTACAAAGTTACAGTCTTAAGACCATAAAGTGTCCAAGATAAGGCATCAGGAATAGGGTACCTTCACTGAAGGATGGCCATTGGCATTTGGAAAACCTCTGTTACCTCAGAAGGCACATGGCTGGCATCCACTTGCTCCCATGTTGTGTTTCAAAATAGTGTTCCCCAAAATATTGCTCTTGGGGTGTTTTGTCTTCTCTTTGCCACAGCTCCTCTTCAAAATGTCACTCTCAGTTGCTCTGAGGTCCCTCTGTTTGTGAGCTCTGTTTATAGGGCTCCAGTGAACTAATAAAGGCCCATGCTGAATGGGTGGGGCCACATCTCCATGGAAATTATCTAATCAGAGTTATCACCTACATTTGGGTGGGACACATCTCCATGGAAACAACCTAATCCAAAGTTTCAAACCTAATGAACACTAATACATCTGTCCCCACAAGACTGCATTAAAGAATATGCCTTTTTCTGGGGCACATAATATGTACAAAGCAGTACAGGGTGATTGGAATCTTAGAGTAGATTTATCATGTGTGACCTGCTCATCCCTTCCCCCAGTGAGTGGGTCTGGAAGACACACCTTTCATCACAACCAACAGAAAAACTTTGGGACAGAAGCCACACATCCTTGAATAACTCCATGACCATTGTTCTCTGCAGGTCAGAAATTACTGTGGGAGCTGCAAATACTGAATTACAATCTCAAATGAAGTGGGGATGATTGGATAGCAGGGTGGTGGAGGCCAAGTGACAGCCCTTATTCAATAAAGACAAGGTGGGAGTGGAATGCAGAGTCAAAGAAGAAATTATAGTATGCAATGTAATTATAATAGTCTTCTCATAAAAAACTTTGGTGTTTTCTAGTTGTTCATGGTGTCCCTAGAGGAGAAATAGTTGGGCAGTCTATTAAAGTCTTACTTTATAAGTGGAAGATTTCTTGGTCAATGGAAGAAAAATCTATCCTGTGTCACCATAACACTGAGTCAGGGTCCTTCAATTTCTGGATATGAGCCAGTTTTCAGATCCAAAATGCCTTGAATGAATGGGAGGTCAGGTCCCATAGAGGAAGGACCTTACTGCACTGATGTACAGGTTTGTATATATTATGTCCCCAAGAAAAAAGACATGTTCTTTGATGGAATCTTGTGGGGGCAGAAATAGTAGTGGGGATTAAGTTGGAATGCTTGGATTAGGTTGTTTCCATGGAAATGCACCCCACCCAACTGTGGGTGATAACTCTGATTGGATAATTTCCATGAAGGTGCAGCCCTACCCATTCAGCATGGGCCTTGATTAGTTTACTGGAGCACTATATAAGCTCAGACAGAAGGAGCAGGCTTGCTATAGCCAAGAGGGACACTTTGAAGAATGCACAAAGCTGAGAGAGTAGCTGCAGATGAGAGACAGTTTGAAGACAGCCATTGAAAGTAGACTTTTGCTCCAGAAAAGCTAAGAGAGGACAATTACCCCAAGAACAACTAAGGGTGACATTTTTGAGGAACTGCAGCCTAAAGAGGAATGTCCTGGGAGAAAGTCATTTTGGGAACTTGGAGCAGATGCCAGCCACATGCCTTCCTAGCTAACAGAGGTTTTCTGGACACCATTGGCCATCCTCCAGTGAAGGTACCCTATTGCTGATGTGTTACCTTGGACACTTTATGGCCTTAAGACTGTAAGTGTGTAACCAAATAAACCCCCTTTATAAAAACCAATCCATTTCTGGTGTTTTGCATTCTGGCAGCATTAGCAAACTAGAACAACTGACAAGAATTTATACTCTTAATCATATCCAAGCCTTCCTCAAAGTGATCTATAGATTTTTACCTCAGTGACTGCACAGCTGAAAAAGGAAATAAATTTTCAAGGATGGCTGGGCACTGGCTGCATCTGACAATAATTCCAGAAGACCCAAAAAGTCACTGTGGTCCACTAATCAGACTAGGGGCTATGGAAGTCATGTAAGCAACGGAGTTTTAGCTCAGATCTGTCCACAATTGGTTCAGTGGGTCCCTGGACATACTCTATGGTCTTTTTCTCCAGTTCTGGAATTAAGAATTGAACTTATTATTTATTATTAATTATTACTCAGCAACTTACAGAATATCCACATTTGTTTCCTATCTGGTGGAATGAGGATTTTTATGGTAGGAATCTCAAATGGAAGCCACTAGAACTGCCTCTAACTAAGAAAATAGCAAATCAACAGCAATAGCACAATCTTAGAAGAACTGCAGAGATTAATAACACCATCAAAGACTTTAAGGATGCAGAGGTGGTGACTTTGTCACATCTTGATTGAACTCTTATATTTAGCCCATACAGAAAACAGGGACATCATGGTGAATGAAAGAGTATTATCATAAACTTAACCATGCACTGACTCCAACTGCAGCTGTCATTTCAGCAGTAGTTTCTTTTCTTGAGCAAATTAACATATCCTGGTACTTTGTAGGCAACTATTGGATTGGCAGATGAATTTTCTCAGTTATTAGAGGTCACCAGTTTGTTTCATTTGACAAGACCAGTAACACATCTTTAATGTCTTAACTTGGGGATACATAAATTCTCCAGCCCCAAGTTAACTTATGTGTCAGAAGGTGGGAAATAAATCTAAAAATTCAGAGACTTCACCTCAGTGAAATTTTAAGTAGTCCATTGGTGTGGTTCCTGTTGTGTTTGTAATTCTAAGGTGAAGGATATGTCTTTTTATGCAGCCCATCTTACAACCAAAAAGAGGTGGACCATCTACTGGAAAATTTTGGAATTTTGAGCTAAAATATTCCTCATTTTTGGTGTGCTACTCTGGCCCAATTACCAAGAAACCTGAAAAACTGTCCACTTTGATGGGATCCAGAACAAGAGAAAGCTGTGCAGTAGATCCAGGCTACCATTTAAACTATTCTGTCGCTTGGTTCCTATGATAGTCCAGCAGATCCAATTGTGCTTGAAGGGTCTATGCCTGAGGCAGATAACTTTGGCAGGCCAATACAGATGAAAAACAGTGCAGACCCTTAGTATTTTGGAGCAAAACCATGCCATCCTTTGCAGATAGCTACTCTTCTTTGAGAAATGCCTTTGGTTTTCTTTGGGGCCTAAGTAGAGATGGGTTGTTTAAACATAGGCCACAAAATTACCTTGTAAGCCAAGTTGGCCATATGACTTGGGTGTTGTCTGACCTGCCAAACCATAATGTTTGGCATGCATAATAGCACTCCATAATCAAATGGAAGTGGAATATACATGATCAGCTTCAAGCAGGCCCTGTAGTCACACAAGCAAATTGCAGGAGGAAGTGGCCCAAAGACCCATGGCCTCCACTACTGCTGCATTATCATCTCTCTCACAGCTTACATCTGTGAGTCCATGGGGCATTCCCTACAATCAGCTGACTGAGGAAGAGAAAAATCAGGCCTGATTTACAGATGGTTATGCACAATACGCAGACACCACCTGGAAGTGTATAACTGCAGTATTACAGCTCCTTTTGAGGGCATCCATGAAGGACTATCATGAAGGGAAATCCTCCCAATAGGCAGAACTTTGAGCAGGGCATCTGGTTGTTCATTTTTCTTTGAATAAGAAATGGATAGAATAAGATTGTAGAACAGTTCGTGGACTGTTGACAATGGTTTTGTTGGATACTCAAGGACTTGGATGGAACATATTTGGGAAACTAGTGATGAGGAGGTCTGAGGAAGAGATACATGGTTAGACCTCTCTGAACAGGAAGAAAATGTGAAAACAGAATGTCTCATGTGAAGGCTCAGTGAAGCATGGCCTTATCAGATGAGGATTCTAGTAATTAAATGAATAAGATGACCCATTCTGTGTAAGCAGATGCCTTTCCCCAGACACTTCTGTCATTGCCCAATGGGCTCATGAAAAAGTGGCCATGATATTAGGGATGGAGGCTGTGCATGGGCCCAGCAACATAGGTTTCCACTCACCAAAGTTGACCTGGCTACAGCCATTGCTGAGTGACCAATCTGCCAGCTGCAGAAACTGGCAATGTGTATCTAACATGGTGACATTCCCTGAGGTGATCAAACAGCTAGCTGGAGGCATGTTGATTACATTGGACTGCTTGCATCACGGAAGGGGAAACATTTTCTTCCTACTGGAATAGGCACTGTTAGTAAGGGCTTTCTTTCCTTTCATGCAATGCTTCTGACGAAACCAACCTACATGGACTTACACAATGTTTTATCCATCATCACACTGTTCCACACAGAATTGCCTGTGATAAAGGAAGTCACTTCACTGCAAGTGATTTGACAATGGGTCCATGCTCATGGAATTCCCTGGTCTTTCTATGTTCCCCATCATCTGAAGTGGCTGGATTAGTAGAAGGCTGAATGGCCTCCTGGAGACTCAGTTACGGCCTTATCTAGGTGGCAATACCTTGCAGCTGGAACAACTTTCTCCAGAGCGCTATATGGGCTCCAAAGATACAGCCAATATATGGTGCTCTTTCTCCCAGAGCTATGATTCACGGGTCCAGGATCACTATTACATTCAGTGATCCACTATCAATATTTGTGCTTCCTGTACCCATGATCTTAGGTTCTGCTGTTCTAATTGTCTGTGTTCCAAAATGAGGAATGCCAGGGGTTGCAACAACGGTTACTCAGCCCCTGTGGGTTCCTTGGACCTCCAAATCAACAGATAATTAAGGGAGACACTATATAACAGGGGTTATTGATTCTGATAACTAAAGCAGAAACTGGACTGCTATTACACAATGGAAGTGAGGAGTATGTTTGGAGTACAGGGGATCCCTTAGGGCATCCCTTAGTACTACCATGTCCAGTGATTAAAGTCAATGCAAAACTGCATCAGCCCAGGAGGAATGAAATATGGCTGATTAGGGAAAGAGTCTGGGCTTAGTTCTTTCCCAGAAAAACAATTAAGAAATAGGCAGAAACTGTCCTGAACAATGGTTCTGGGGCTCTGGAGATTGGGCTGTGTGCTGTGCAACACCCACAAAAGTGCAAGATGAAGGGTTGTGGAAGTTTTGTTGAGAGAACATGAATAAGCTTCCTCAGCCCTGTCTCCTGGTACCCACCCCCCACTCTCAGGCAGAAAGCTTTGGGGTGTCTGGTCCCTGGTGGGTGGGAAGCTGCAGACTGAGAGGACTCTGGAAGTTCACTCCCCTGATAACAGGATAGGGCATCATCTAGCACTGTTGCAGCTTTTGGCCAGTGAACTTGGGACCTGAAGTTTCAACCAGCCCAGACCAGCACTGCTATACCATTGTCTGGATCTGGCAGGGAGTTAACAGCCTGCCTTGGAGATCTGAGGGGAAAGAGCCAAAGAGCTCCATCTGCTTGCGTGCAAGGAAAGTACCCCTCTGGGAAGACATCTAAAAGGCTTTTGGGCAAAGATGGCCATATGCTGAGCAGTCAAAGAAAATGCACCCTTGGGGAGTGGTATTAACAGCTTTTGGTATCGTTACCTGACCCTCTGCCCAGAGCCCTGTGGAGCTGTTGTGCACCCCCTTTATGGGTTCTTGTCCCTTCCCAGGTTGGGTAATACTGATGAACCTAATGTCAATGAAGAGCATTAACACAAAGCAAGTCAACAAAAAAATCTTTGACAAGAGAATCTGACGTTCAGAGCTAACTCATTAAGATAATCTGATGCCAAGACATCAGCAAAAAGTATGAACTATACCAAGAAATGAGAAGATATGGCCCAGTCAAAGGAGCAAATCAAAAATTTGGAGGTGATACAAAACTTGGATGAACTAATCAAAGATGTTCAAATGATTTTCCTAAACCAATTCAAGGAGACGGCTAAAGAGATAAGAGGTATTATTATCAAAGAAACTTGGTGGGCATAAAGAAGAATTGTAAAGCATGCAAAGAAAAATAACAGATCTTATGGGAATGAAAGGCATAATTGATGAAAATTATAGATACACTAGAGGCACGCAATAGCAGATGTGAAGAGACAAGCTAAAAACTTCCAGCCAAGAATTCTCTATGTGGCAGAACTGTCCTTCAAAAATGAGAGAGAGATTAAGATATTCACACGTAATCAGAAGCTGAGAGAATTTGTTAAGAAGAGGCCTGCTCTACAAGAAATACTAAAGGTAATTCTGCGGGCTGAAAGGAAAAGTCAAGAGAGAAAGGCTTGGAGGAGAGTGTAGAAAGGAAGTGTATGAGTAAAAGTAACAGGGTAAAAAGAGATACAAAAATAAGATATGACATATAAAACTCAAAGGATAAAATGATTGAAATAAGTACTGCCATTACAGTAATAACATGAAAGTTAATGGATTAAACTCCAGAATCAAAAGATAACTGACAATGGATAAAAAAAATATGAGCCACCTATATGCAGTCTACAAGAGATTCAGCTTAAACCCAAGGATATAAATAGGTCAAAAGTGAAATGCTGGAAAAAGACATTCCAAACAAACAGTATTGTTCCAGTTTGCCAATGCTGCTGTTTTGCAAAATACCAGAAATGGACTGGCTTTTATAAAGGGGTTTATATTGGTAACAAAATTACAGTCTTAAGGCCATAAAGTGTCCATCAACAATAGGGTACCTTCACTGAAGTAAGGCCATTGGCATCTGGGAAACCTGTTAGCTGGGAAGGCATGTATCTGGTGTCCACTTGCTTCCAGGTTCTGTTTCAAAATGGCATTCTCCAAAATGTTTCTTGGGGCAAACTCTGGGCTAGTACTTCCAAAACATCAGCAAAACTCTGCTTTCAATGGCCATCTTCAAAGTGTCTCTGTAAGTTGCAGCAGTGAGCTCCTTCTGTCTGAGCTCTTATATAAGGCTCTAGCAAACTAATCAAGGCCAAAGCTGAATGGGTGGTGCCACACATCCAGGGAAATTATCTAATCAGAGTTATCACCTACAGTTGGGTGGGTCACATCTCCATGGAAACAACCTAATCCAAAGATTCCAACCTAATCAACACTAAAACAAGAGGCCCCACAAGATTGCATCAAAGAATGTGGCATTTTGGGGGACATAATACCTCCAAACTGGCACAAGTATCAAAAAAAAAAAAAAAAAAAAAAAGCTGGGGTAGTGTAGTAATATCAGAAAAAATAGACTTTGAATGCAATGCTGTTACAAGAGACAAAAGAAGGTCATTATATTTAATAAATGGGGCAATGCACCAAGAAGAAGTAACAATCATACAATTACAAATATATATGCACCCAACCAGGGTGTCCCAAAATACGTAAGGGAAATACTAGAAAAACTGAAGAAAGAAATATCAACATGAATCACTGAAGACTTCAGTACACCACTCACATCAATAGATAGAACATCTAGACAGAAGAACAATAAGGAAACAGATAACTTGCATAATTTGATAAGTGACCTAGGCCTAACAGACATGTACAGGCAATTCACATCAAAACAGCAGGATATACATTCTTCTCAAGTGCTCATGGATCATTCTCAAAGATAAGACCACATGTGGAGTCAAAAACCGGTCTCAACAATATCTGCAAGTTATGAGTCAGAAATTTCACCAGATGACCCCTTAATTATTTCACCCCAATTTTCAGCAGGAAGTAATCAAAATGAATGCCAGTCCAATTCCCAAGATTGGAAATGAATACTGTTTTAAGGGGGAAATTGTAACAGTGACTTTTTTCTTTTTTTTTTTTATATATATATGTATTTATTTATTTATTTTCTTTTATCTTCATTTTATTGAGATATATTCCCATACCATGCAGTCATACAAAACAAATCGTACATTTGATTGTTCACAGTACCATTACATAGTTGTACATTCATCACCAAAATCAATCCCTGACACCTTCATTACCACACACACAAAAATAACAAGAATAATAATTAGAGTGAAAAAGAGCAATTGAAGTAAAAAAGAACACTGGGTACCTTTGTCTGTTTGTTTCCTTCCCCTATTTTTCTACTCATCCATCCATAAACTAGACAAAGTGGAGTGTGGTCCTTATGGCTTTCCCAATCCCATTGTCACTCCTCATAAGCTACATTTTTATACAATTGTCTTTGAGATTCATGGGTTCTGGGTTGCAGTTTGATAGTTTCAGGTATCCACCACCAGCTACCCCAATTCTTTAGAACCTAAAAAGGGTTGTCTAAAGTGTGCGTAAGAGTGCCCACCAGAGTGACCTCTCGGCTCCTTTTGGAATCTCTCTGCTACTGAAGCTTATTTCATTTCCTTTCACATCCCCCTTTTGGTCACGAAGATGTTCTCCGTCCCACGATGCCAGGTCTACATTCCTCCCCGGGAGTCATATTCCACGTTGCCAGGGAGATTCACTCCCCTGGGTGTCTGATCCCACGTAGGGGGGAGGGCAGTGATTTCACCTTTCAAGTTGGCTTAGCTAGAGAGAGAGGGCCACATCTGAGCAACAAAGAGGCATTTGGGAGGAGGCTCTTAGGCACAACCATAGGGAGGCCTAGCCTCTCCTTTGCAGCAACCGTCTTCCCAAGGGTAAAACCTGTGGTAGAGGGCCCAACCCATCAAACCACCAGTTCCCTATGTCTGTGGTCATGTTAGCAACCATGGAGGTGGGGTAGGCCAATACCCCTGCATTCTCCACAGGCTCCTCAAGGGGGCACTACATATTTTTTTCCTGTTTTTTTTTTTGTTTGTTTGTTTTTTTAACCTGTTCTTCCTTTTTAAATCAACTGTATGGAAAAAAAAATTAAAAACAAACAAACAAAAAAAAACAAAAAAGAAAAACATACAATAAAAGAACATTTCAAAGAGACCATAACAAGGGAGTAAGAAAAAGACAACTAACCTAAGATAACTGCTTAACTTCCAACCTGTTCCTACTTTACCCCAAGGAAGTTACATAATATAGCAACATTTCTGTAACAGTGACTTTTTAAGTATAATCTTAAAACTGTAAGCAAGCAGAAAATTATAATGTAGCCTTAAAATGTAATCTTCAAATTGGGAAGCAGGCTATAATGGAAGCTTTTATTCTCACAAAAGAGCAATATGTAAATATAATGTCTAAAGCAGTATGTAAATGTAAAGTTTGCACCCAGATTTGAATAAGCATTCATCTTTGGTCCCCAGACTGCCCAGATATGAATGAAATATTTTCATCTATCTCCACAGATACCCAGAGGCACCTTTCACAGGTGTCAACTTGTGCCTAAAGGAAATAGGAAATAACAAAATTACTGACATTCTCCAAACCTTTGTTACATGTTACCTAAAATGATTAACTCTCTTTGTCTCTGATGAGTATAAAAATCAATTGAAGAAACACTTCTGGGAGGCTGATTGGGGAAACTTTCCCCTGTCCTCCCACCAGCATAAATGAATCCTCTTTTCCTCCTCAAAAACAAAACAAAACAAAACAAAACAAAAAACTGGTCTCAATAAATTTAGAAAAATTAGAAGTATACAAAGCAATTTTTCTGATCATAATGGAATGAAGCGGGAAAGAAAAAACAGGTGGAGACTGGAAAGTGCACAGATTTTTGGAGGTTAAAGAACATACTCTTAAACAAGGAAGAAACTGCAAGAGAAATAAAGAAATATCCTGAAACAAATGAAAATGAGAGCACAGCATTATCAAAACTTATGGAATGCAGGGAAGGCAGCGCTAAGAGGGAAATTTATAGCCCTAATGCTTAAATTGAAAATGAAGAAAGAGCTAAAATCAAAGACCTAATAACACAGCTGGAGGAACGAAAAAAAGAACAGCAAACTAATCAAAAAGCAAGCAGAAGTAAAAATTAGCAAATTTTAGAGCAGAAATAAATGAAATTGAGAGTGAAAAACAATATAGAGCATTAACAAAACCAAAAATTGGTTCTTTGAAAAGATAAATAAAATTGACAAGCCTTTAGCTAGACTGACAATGACAAAAAGAAGATACAAATAAATATAACCAGAAAGGAGAAGGGGGACACTACTACTGACCCCACAGCAAAAGGTTTATAAGGGGGGGTACTATGAACAACTGTGTGCAAAAAAAAATTAGAAAACATAGATGAAATAGAAAAATTCCTAGAAATACATGAACAACCCATATTGATTCTAGAAAAAATAGAAGAGCTCAACAGACCAATTATTTGTAAAGATACTGAATCAGTCATTAAAAATCTTCCATCAAAGAAAAGCCTAGGACAAAATGGCTTCACAGATGAATTTTACCAATCCTTTCAAAAAGAATTAATACCAATCATTCACAAACTCTTCCAAGAAACTGAAGAGAAGAGAACACTACCTAACTCATTTTATGAATCCAGCATTACCCTAATACCAAATCCAGATAAAAATACTCTAACAAAATTACAGACAAATTTCTCTAATGAATATAGATGCAAAAATCCTCAACAAAATATTAGCAAATTGAATCCAACAGCACATTGAAGAATTATACAGCATGACCAAGGGGGCTTTATCCCAGCAATGCAATTAATATATCAGTTAATATAATAACAACATTAACAAATTGAAGGAGAAAAGCCACATGATCATCTCAATTGATACGGGAAAGGTGCTTAAAAAAATCAAACATCGTTTCTTGATAGAAACACTTCAACAGATAGAAATAGAAGGAAACTACTTCAACACGATAAGGGCATATATGAATAAACCCACAGCTAACACCATACTCAAAGGTAAAACACTGAAACCTAACCTTCTAAGATCTGGAACAGGACAAGGATGTCCACTGTTCCTATTGATTCCATTGTAAAGTCAGGATGGAGAAACTGTTCTTTAGTGGAATTCCACAGCAGACAAGAACTATGGCATTGCTTAATTCTTAGACTAGTGGGAAGGCCAGACTTGACCAAGGAGCAGTTATTGATCAAAGTCAAGGATAGAGTAGAGTGGGGGGCACCTATGAAGATTGTTGGTTTCTGAGAAGTCTTTCTGTGCAAAGAAATGATTAACTGAGACTTGAATAAAGAGCATCAGCTAGTTTGATGAATGATCTTTGTGGGGGGTGGATGAAAGCCATTATCACAGAAGGAGCAGTGTCTCTGAGGCAAAACTGTGTTCAAAGTGTTCAGGAAATGGGAGATCAGTGTGATCAGAGCATAAATATTGAGAAGAAAATTAGCTTGATCTGAGCTGTCAAGTGAACATGGAAGGAAGAGAGTCTACACAGTAAAATCCTAAGAGTTTTGGTCTGCTTGCCAAGGACAACATAAGCAGCGTTGTCCAGTAGAATGCTATGCCTGAACATTTTAATTCCCATGTAAAGGAAAAACCAATTGCTAGGACATGCATTTAGAAGCTAAGATTTAAAGATGTTCTGCTTGAGTAGAAACTGTCAGTGAGGTGGCAAAAGGATTCAGGGATTATTTTCATGATTCTATTTTGGAAACAGCCTGGAAGGAACTGCCATTCACTCAAAAGGGGAAGCTGTGAAAAGCAGTTGAATAGGGGGAGGATTCTGGGTGTAGCGACCATGAGTGGAGGGTCCTGCTACATGTGGAAGGGAAGGCAACCTGAAGCTTATAATATTCTGCAACAAAACCACTAAAATGTTTCAACCATTAACTCACTTATATTCTCCCATTTCCTGCCCTCCTTTGGCATTTAAAAATTCAAGTCTGTTCTCTGTTCTCCCTAAACCCTTGTATCAACCTAAGCCTTTTATAAAGATTTCCAAACCTATCCAGCCTGAAGCTGAAGATTAGGTGTTTATTAGCATTCAGGAAAGAGAGGGATAACATGGTATGCTTTTTTTGTAGGTCATCCTTTATAGATCAATATCAATATGGATTGGATCGATGTGAAGTACAGAGCTCAGAGTCAAATTAGTGGTTTTTCTGGCCATATGGGCATCAGGAAATGGAGACTTGAAATCTATCTGTGAAAATAAAGAGAAGTTGAACATTTTGGTGCCATGGGAAGAATCAATATTTACTCCTGGGCCAATGCACATTGAGTTTGTGGTGACTTAAAAGGTTCCTCTGTAAAATCTGTAAAATCCTTTCCTGTATTCTCAGGCTCCACCATGATAAAGCTAAATAATCTGAAGGACTGTGTAGGGTTGATTGGATGGCTGCCAAGGTTTTATTCTGGGTGGGGTCCATAATACCCTGGCCTACATTTGAGAGTCTGAAAAGAACAAAAGAAAAGTATCATATTTCAAATATTCTTGACACATTCTCCCTTTGAGTAGCTGTTATTAGTTAGGGTTCTTTAGGGAAACAGAACCAACAGGAGATACCGGTAATTGTAAGATTTTATGGAAGTGTCACACACAAATGTGGGGATGCATGAATCCAAATTCCATAGGGCAGGTCATAAGTTGGCACCCCTGATGAAGGTCTTCAATGATCTCCCCAAAAGAGACTGGCTGGTTGAAGGAAAAATGAAAGTTTCTCTTCTCCCTTAAAAATCTTCAACTGATTGGATTAAATCCAGCAGATTGGATTCTCTCATTTCAGAAGAAACTCCCATAGTTGATTGTTGATGTAATCAGCCACAGATGTAATCAACTGACTGATGATGTGATAAAACAGACTTCTGGTTTACTAGCCAGTCATAAAATGTCCTTGCAGTAAAAGTCAGGCCAGTGCTTGCTTGACCAGACAACTGGGCATCATCATCTGGCCAAGTTGACACATGGACCCAACCATCACAGTAGCTAACGCTACCCCTCATTTTCCCCCACAAGTTAATTGTTTCATGTATTAACCCCACTCATATTCTCCCATTTCATGCCCTCTTTTGGCATATAAAAATTCAAGTCTGTTCTCTGTGAAGAGAAATTCTCTGTTCTCCCTAAACCCTCTTGTTAAACTTAGCTTTTTATTGAGAGTTCCAAACCCATCACCACCATCCATGACCACTCACTCACCTTCAACCAGCTGGAACCTGGGCTCTTTTCCTAACCTTCCATTTTTACCATGCTCTGCAAATCAAATAATCCTCATTTTCCAAACACAAGGACATCACTGACCCTTTTACCCTAACTCAGAACAACAAATTTGGGAGTAAAAAGGTAGTTTAGTGTAGGAATATGGCAAGTTCTCCCTTAGAATTTGGCCCAGGGATGCTGGACTCACTGCCTGAGTTAATCTCTAGCTCACCTTGCCCCAGTGATTCAATTAAACTGTAGCGTAGGAGACAAGGTGAAGGGATTTTGTGTGAAAGTCCTAAATCAGTTTATCATCACTTAATCAAAAGGAGGCCCTGTGGGGTGTGTCTGACTCAATCACGCCCAAGCCCTTAAATAGGGTCTGGAGTCCCATGGGCTCAGAGACTGCCTGCTGCAGAGAGAAGCAAACACATTTCCATGCTTGGGGCATCTACTCGTCTGGATTCCAGAAGCACAGAGTAAGTGCTGGACCTGCCTGCCCTGGGTTAGGCCCTGTGGCTGCAGAGAAGAGTTTCAGTGGAAAACTCAGGAATAAAAATGGAGGTAAGTTGGGGAGATAGGTTACTTCATTTTGTTTGAAATGATGGCTGGATTTTTTTTTGCCTTCCAATTTCAAAAGAATTCCTATGGCCATTAAAATGTATGCCATGCATTCTCATCTCCTTACAAATATTAACTTCATTAAATCTCTGCAAACTGATTGCTATACTTTTACTATACTAATTTTACAGACAAGGGAAATGAGGCACAGCCTCATTAACCATATTGACAGGGACCCAGAGTTGTAATTTTCAGACCTGGGAATAAAACTAGTACTCTGACTCTTATGCTCCTGACCAATGTTCTAAGGTGCTCTCAACTGCCTGATGGTATCTTTCTTCAAATGTTCTTATTTTAATGGAACTATGCGTCTGCTTTGATTTTGTTCTTCCTGTCTTGTATTTTGCATGTTTAGAAATCCTTCTTAGGCCCTTTTATATCTTCTAACTACATCCTTTTTGTCATGTAAATCTATGCTTGACCTTAAGAAGTCCATTAATAATACCATTTAAATTTCTTCTCTGCTAATTATATCATCTGTGTCATTTGAGGTCTCTTCATGGATTTTCTCCAGTTTATGAATTGTATTTCCTGCTTTGTTGCATGCTGGTCAATTTTAGATAGGAGTCTGCATGGGGAATTTTGCCTTGTTGTTGGGTGCTGGATATTTTGTGTTTATTTAAATAATTTTGGTCTTTGTTCTGTGATGTACTTAAGTTGCTTGGAAACAGATGATCTGTTTTAAGAGTATTAAGCTTTGTTAGGGATACCACAGCAGGCTTGAGTCTGTGGCTAATTTGGCCCCACTAGGGAGGGAGTGCCCTCTGAGCCCTCTGTTGGAAACCCTGGAATTAGGGAGTCTTTCCACTCTGGGTGCTGGTACACAAATTCCTCCTGGCCCCAACGGAGCTCCAGGGACCTTTCAGCCTGCTCCTCCCTCATGGTTCTTTCCCAGCCTCAGCATTTCCTCTCTATCAGACTGGGACCCTCCTGTAGATCTCCAGACCTCCTGTAGATCTCTTGCTGTCTATTCATTCCTCCATGGTACTTCCATAGTGATACCCAGAGCCCTCATCTCCCCAAGATCTCAACTCTGCTTCCTCAACCCAGGGGGACAGGCAGGCTCTGCTTGGATCCCTGCCCTTGCCCTGTGATCTGGCATCTCTGCAGGCATGAGCTGGGCACTTGCAGGAATCACCTCATTGGTGTCCTGGCCTCCTGATCACTCTCTTGTTCTAAACTCTGTTTCCAGTACCAGATATCTGTTGGTTCCCTGCAGGTCATGTGGTTTTGCTTGTTTAATGAATGGGGATTGTAGTGAAAGCTTTGCTTTGACTCAGAAATATCTCCTTGGTTAATACATTGTGACTGAGATTCTCTGTGTTAGAATAACATATTTCTCAAGTTCTTTACTTAAGAGTTGGAAATGTTTGATTTTATTTTCCGTACTGTGATTAGCAGTATGGAACTCAGGAGGTAGGAAGCTGGCTGAACCTGTGCAGGGAAACGCACTAAGAGATTATCTCCTATTTACATAATCTTCTTTTATTTACTTTTCAAATTAGAAAGAGACATTTCATCCTGAAATTACTAGAAACCTCCAGGAAGTAAAGGAAAAATCAACTCATGAACAAGAGAAGACTTCAGGTACTGTGTTTTCAGAGTAATTTTTCTATTTTCTCTGATTTACTGGCCCACTCCAGTCATCTTCATGAGCTCAACATAATTGCCCCAGATCCCACATGGGGCAGCCCCAGAGATGGAGCCTGGGACTCAGAGTCCCTGGGACCCCTGCCTGCCCAGAGAGCCCTGATGACATGAAGGTGAAAAAGGCCTCCTTGGGGTGGGTGGTGAGGAAAGCCCTTGCAACCACAAATGTGGAATCACAGCTTGGTCAATGTTCTCTGAGATGTTCCATGGAACTTGGAAAACAGTAACCCAGATCACCGATGCTTCCTTACATTCCCACACACTGTTTGGCTCAGGCATTGGGCACTGGTACCCAGGTAGGCAGCTGATCCATGAATTTCTCAGCTAACTTTTTAATGCCTACACATTGGAATAAATTCATGTTTAGGCTCTGATAGTAGGAAGAGAGTATTTTGAAATCACTGATGTGTGTGTGAATTATGCAAAAAGGCATCCTCATTCTTCTGTCCCTTCCAGGCCAGTTCATCAATCCTTGGATTGATTGGGAAATTCAAAGTTTCATCCAAGAATGGGAATTCTTTGAACATGTGGTGTATCCTGGGGTGAGGATAAAGGATCATGTGCTATCGAAATCAATTGCTCAGCGGCTCAGGCTGAGGGGCATGAAGAAGAGCTGACGACAATGTCTCTACATGCTGAAAGGTTTGAAGGACTTATACTGGACCATAAAGGAGGCCAACCAGAGACCAAGGAGTGAACCCCTGCTCTGTCCTTATGGAGAGGCCCTACACAGGATAATTGGCTCTAAGTGGGAGCATGAAGTCTTCTCAGGTTTGTCTCTTCTTTGTTCATTTTCATAGTCCTTTAGTGACTGACTTCAGGAAGCCCAGCTCATAGCCATGTTCCCTGAGCAGGGCAGAGAATTTTGAGACTGGTCGCTGCTGACAGGTTCCCTCTGCACATCAGCACAAGGAATCTGCCCCTCTGCAGGTTTCCCTGCTCTCTTTCCCATTTGCTCCTCAGCAGCACTTTTGCCCTGTCCTGGTCAGAGTGGCTCTGGCCTGTGGGCCAACTGGACCACAGACAAATATTCATGTAGAGGGTGGGTAGTGTCCTCATGAGCCCTCAGTGTGTCTTTCTCTCAGGTCCTCCCTGCACAGGTTCAGCCAGCTTCCTACCTCCTGAGTTCCAGCTGCAGGCCTGTCCCATCTTTGCTCCTGTTGAACAGCCTCTGTGGGTCCCCCCACATGTGATCTATGTGGAGTACCCTCAGGAATCAGGATGGGAGCCCTGGACTCTGAGCCCTCCATGGCCATCTCCAAACACATTGCCTGTCTTTTTCTCAGAAGACGCCAACTTCCAGCACCAGTAGCCAACCTCTCCTGATGCTGAAACAATCCTGATCAAGAAGAGAAATTGAACCTGGATCCCAATTCCATGTGAGATAACAGTGTATCACATTTCACATGCTCTGGATTCCTTGCCTTCTCCAAACCTGATGTAATGAAAATAAAATTTGCAACTGAATGAGATGAACCTCATTTCCTTCTACTTGATTGGACTTAGATTGAAACTGGAATTATAAAGGGAGGCCTGGGGGCAAGGGGGAAACCCAAATTCCTGAGTCACCTGAGATCTGTCTTCCTTCTCTCACTGGTCTCCCCATCATTTTTCCTGCATTAAGGCTCCTTTACTATCATGGGTGTGCCAGTTTGAATATATTGTGTCCCCCAAATGCCATTATCTTTGATGTAACCTTGTGTGGGCAGATGTTATCAGTGTTGATTAAATTGTAATTCTTTGAATGTGTCTTTGGTATGTGCCCCACCCAGCTGTGGGTGATGACTCTGATTGGATAATTTCCATGGAGGTGTTGCTCTGCCCATTTGGGGTGGATCAAAGTTGATCAGAGGAGCCATATAAATGAGCTGATGTAACAGAAGGAACTCAGTGCAGCTGTGAGTGATGTTTTGAAGAGGAGTTACAACCAAGAGGGACACTTTGAAGAAAGCACAGGAACTGAGAGAGGAGCTGCAGATGATGGGACAGTTTGAAGATAGCTGTTGAAAGCAGACTTTTGCTCTGGAGAAGCTGTGACAGGAAAAACACCCGAAGAGCAACTAAGAGTGACATTTTTGAGGAACTGCAACCTAGAGAGGAACGTCCTGGGAGAAAGCCATTTTGAAACCAGAACTTTGGAGCAGATGCCAGCCATGTGCCTTCCCAGTTAACAGAGGTTTTCTGGACGCCATTGGTCATCCTCCAGTGAAGGTACCCGATTGCTGATGTGTTACCTTGGACACTTTATGGCCTTAAGACTGTAACTGTGTAACCAAATAAACCCCCTTTTATAAAAGCCAATCTATTTCTGGTGTTTTGCATTCTTACAGCATTAGCAAACTAGAACAATGGGTCAACCTATAGAAAATACAGAGCTCCTATATACTGCCCCTATTCTAACACCATACATTAGTGTGGTACATTTGTTACAGTGATGAAAGAATATTAATTTAATTGTATTATGAAGTATAGCTCCTAGTTTACATTAGAGATCTGTTTTTGTGTCATATAGACATGCTTTAAGTTTTTTTATTCTAGTAATGTAATAAATCTAAAATTTAGACTTCTAACTGCTTTCAAATATATAATTGTGTTCATTGCATTGACAATGTTGGGCTGCCATCACTGTTCTCCATTACCAAAACTTTCCCATCATCCCAAATAGAAACTCTGTAGTATTTAAGAATTAACTCCCCATTCCCTACCCCTACACCAGTTCCTGGTTATCTACATTCTAGTTTCTGACTCTGTGAATTGACTTATTCTAATCATTTCATATCAGTGAGATCATGCAATATTTGCCTTTGTGTCCGGCTTTTATCACTCAGTGTGTCTTCAACGTTCATCCACATGGTCACATGTATCAGAACTTCATTTCTTTTTATGAAAAAATAATAATCCTTCTCGTATAAACCATATTTAGATTACCCACTCATTGGTAGATGGACACTTGGGTTGCTTTAGTCTTTTGGCAATTCTGAATAATGCCACCATCAGTTTGCAAATATTTGTTCAAGCCCCTGGTTTCAATTCTTTAGGATGTACAACTAGTTGGGATTTCTGGGTCATATGGTAATTCTTTACTTAATTTTTGGAGGAATAGTGAAACTCTCTTCCACAGCAGGTGAACCATTTTACATTTCTCCAAACAATGAAAAGTGTTCCTATTTCTCCACATCCTCACCAACACATGTCATTTCTCATTTGTCTAGTGGTGGCCATTCCAGTATGTGTGAAATGATCTTATTGTGATTTTGATTTACGTTTCCCTAATGAGTAATGACTGTACATCATTCTTTCATGTGCATTTTACCCATTTGTATATATTCTTTGGAGAAAGGTCTCTTTAAGTTTTTGTACATTTTAAAAATTAAATGACTTGTCTTTTTGTAGTTGAATTGAGGAATTTCTTTGTATATTCTGGGCATTAAACCCTTAACATCTCTGTTTTTCCAAAAATATTCTCCCATAGTACAGGTTATTGTTTGACTTTCATGAAAAGTTCTCTGGGGCAAAAATATTTAATTTTGATGAACTTCCACTCATCTATTTTCTTCTTTTGCTGCTGGTACTTTGGGTTCAAATCTAAGAACAAACATAACAAGAGAGTAAGAAAAAGATAACTAATCAAAGATAACTATTTACTTCCAACATGCTCCTACTCTACCCCAAGAAAGTAACCTAATATAGCACCATTTCTGTGAACTTCTTCCTACTATACCAATCAGAAATTCACAGACCACGGTCATTCCTGGGCATTCCTACAACACTAAATTTACCCACTATGGCTTATCTGTTCTTCTTGGATTATTGTTCCCCCTTCCTTAATTGCTCTCTATTGCTAGTTCCCCTACATTCTACATTATAAACCATTTGTTTTACATTTTTCAAAGTTCACATTAGTGGTAGCATATAATATTTCTCTTTTTGTGCCTGGCTTATTTCGCTCAGCATTATGTCTTCAAGTTCATCCATGTTGTCATATGTTTCATGACATTCTTCCTTCTTACTGCCGCGTAGTATTCCATCGTGTGTATATACCACATTTTATTTATCCACTCATCTGTTGAAGGACATTTGGGTTGTTTCCATCTCTTGGCAATTGTGAATAATGCTGCTGTGAACATTGGCATGCAGATATCTGTTCATGTCACTGCTTTCAGATCTTCTGGGTATATACTGAGAAGTGCAATTGCTGGATTGAAGGGTAACTCTCTATTTAGTTTTCTAAGGAACTGCCAGACTGATTTCCAGAGTGGCTGAACCATTATACAGTCCCACCAACAATGAATAAGAGTTCCTATTTCTCCACATCCTCTCCAGCATTTGTAGTTTCCTGTGTGTTTAATGGCAGCCATTCTAATCGGTGTGAGATGGTATCTCATTGTGGTCTTAATTTGCATCTCTCTAATAGCTAGTGAAGCTGAACATTTTTTCATGTGTTCCTTGGCCATCTGTATTTCCTCTTCAGAGAAATGTCTTTTCATATCTTTTGCCCATTTTATAATTGGGCTGTCTGTACTATAGTCATTGAGTTGAAGGAATTCTTTATATATGTGAGATGTCAGTCTTTTGTCAGATACATGGTTTCCCAAAATTTTTTCCCATTGACTTGGTGGCCTCTTCAACTTTTTGACAAATTCCTTTGAAGTACAGAAACTTCTAAGTTTGAGGAGTTCCCATTTATCTATTTTTTCTTTTGTTGCTTGTGCTTTGGGTGTAAAGTCTAGGAAGTGGCCATGACATACAAGGTGAAGATGTTTCCCCACATTAACTTCTAGGAGTTTCATGGTACTGTCTTTTATATTGAGATCTTTGATCTACTTTGTGTTAATTTTTGTGTAGGGTATGAGGTAGGGGTCCTCTTTCATTCTTTTGAATATGGATATCCAACTCTCCCAGCCACATTTGTTGAAAAGACTCTCATGTCCCAGTTCAGTGGCATTGGGGGCCTAATCAAAGATCAGTCGGCCATAGACCTGGCAGTCTATCTCTGAATTCTCAATTTGATTCCATTGATCTATATGTCTATCTTTGCGCCAGTACCATGCTGTTTTGACAACTGTGGCTTTATAATAATCTTCAAAGTCAGAGAGTGTAAGTCCTCCTTCTTTGTTTCTCTTTTTTAGAGTATCTTTAGCAATTCGAGGCATCTTCCCTTTCCAAATAAATTTGATTACTAGCTTTTCAAAGTCTGCAAAGTAGGTTGATGGAATTTTGATTGGTTTTGCATTGAATCTGTAGATGAGTTTGGGTAGAATTGACACCTTAATGACATTTAACCTTCCTATCCATGAACATGGAATATTTTTGCATCTTTTAAGGTCTCCTATTTTTTTAAGTAGAGTTATGTAGTTTTCTTTGTATAGGTCTTTTACATCTTTGGTTAAGTTTATTCCTAGGTACTTGATTTTTTTAATTGCTATTGAAAATGGTACCTTTTTCTTGAGTGTCTCTTCAGTTTGTTCATTTGTAGCATATAGAAACTTGAATGACTTATGTGCATTAATCTTGTATTCCACTACTTTGCTAAATTTGTTTGTTAGCTCTAGTAGCTGTATCATCAATTTCTCAGGGTTTTCCAGATATAAGATCATATACTCTGCAAACAATGACAGTTTTACTTCTTCCTTTCCAATCTGGATGCCTTTTATTTCTTTGTCTTTCCAGATTTCCCTGGCATGTCTGTTCTTTTGTGTGTAGGATTTCAGATGCCCTGTCCTCGAGTTCATTGTTCCTTTCTTCTGCTGTCATATGTCTCCATTGTGTTTTCATCTCTTCTACTGTGTCTTTCATTCCCTTAAGTTCTGTCAATTGTTTTTTCAAGCTTTCAAGTTATTCTGTTTTTACACCTTGTTTCTTCTTTATAGCCTTCATCTCTTTTGTCACATTTTCCTTCAACTCATTGATTTGATTTAGAAGACTTGTTTTAACATCTTTAATTAGTTGTTTCAACTCCTGAATGTCAGTTGAGGTCTTAGTTTGTTCCTTTGTCTGGACCATATTTCATGTTTCCTGGTATGGCTCAAGATTTTTTACTGTCTAGGCATCTGATTTTCTTGATTAGTATAATCTGGTGGTTGTTTTCTCTCTTTTGCCTAGGGTTTTCTTGTTGGTTGTCTTTGATCTCTCTCTTTTTTTGTTTCTCTCATGGGTCAGTTTTCATATTAGCAGTTCAGCTTCCCCTCAAATTCAGACCCACAATCTGGCCTGCCACAGGGATAGGAGTTGGGCACTGGGTACCCCAGCATCTTCACTCTGTGTGGTAATACAAATCTGGTGGCTTGCAGTTGTGCTTTTCTTTCTGCCAGCCAGCAAGACCTGGGTTTGTTTTAAGCCCTGATTTAAAAAGTTGGGTCTTCCATATTTCTCAGCCAAAACAGGGCCAGGTTTCCATATAGGGCATGTAGACCAGCTCCTGTGGTCCTAAGAAATGGTCTGGAGCATCTTTTAAAAAAGTGTTTCAATTCCCTTGCACCTTCCCAGCTGTCCAGCAGGTGACATTTTTTGGTAGCTTAAACATTCTCAGAAGTTGCTTTGCCTCTGAGCACAGGCTGCATCTACACAGGTGAGCTTGAACCTGCAATATTCCTATGTCCTCACTTTGCCAGCCAAAATCTGGCGTTATGTGGGGCTACTCACGTGGCAGAGTACTCCCTCAGCTGACCCAGTACTTCATCCATCCCCAGGGTGTGGAAACAGCTGCCAGCTGCTACTTCCCTCAAGGGTGGGGGAAGGGCTTTCAGACCTAGGGCTGGAAACACAGTCTCTTTCCACATTTTCTAATCTCTTTTTCCCTCACTGACCTGGGCCTTGAGATGTCCTACCTTGTCCCCTTGGTCTGCAAATAGTGGGTGTATGCCTCACTGCTGTGAGAGGTTTTGTAGTCTGTGTCCATGTTGGTGGAGGCCCCATCTTGTGATTCTGTGCATTTCCTGCATTGAGCCCAAGTGAGGGGGATGGGAGAGGACTGGCTGGTCTGGAATGGAAGATTCCTATCTGACACTTCTCTTTTTTCAATTCAACATCTGAAATGTTCTTCTCCAGGCTATATCTTCCTCCAGAGTTTCAAACAACTCAGAGTTGTCCTTTTTTCTCACTGAATCTCTGGAGAGAAGTTTTCAGTAGCTGTTTACATTGCCATGTTGATGATGTCCCTCCTCCAAACTTTTTAATCAGTGAAATTAGCAAATTTTTTTTATTATATTTGACATATATCTGGGAGTGTAACCTTCTTCTTGGTGGTTAAATTAATTTTAAACTTAATCTATATTGACTCATTCGGACAGGATAGGAAGTCTCAATTCCAGATTTTATTGAAACATTTTAATAAAAATTTTGTTGCCTAAGGCCTCAAGGTTTGGATGAAAACATACTTCATAGTAGTTTCAGCTCATATCCTTAATGAATGGATAATAGAAAAAATAATTTGGAAAATTTATTTCCTTTTGGTAAAAAATATTTTATCCACCAATGGATTAATAATATGCCTTCTTCTGTAATCTCAAATCAAAATTTACTCATCAAAAATAGACAGCAGTTTACCATAAATGAAATTTTAGTGGTTCATGATTAGGCAAATCTAGCACATCCTATCATAATTATGTGCTTTCAAAAGAGAAGAAAATTGTGGCTGGACTATGAGTATAAAGAACAAAAAGAGGAACCTGTGGACATGGCGAACCAGGTTATCAAGTGCAATGCTGTAGTTTCCTGGGAGGCTGGAAAGCCTCTCTCCATAGAGGAAATAGAGGCGGCACCCCCAAAGGCTCATGAAGTTCGAATTAAGATTCTTGCCACTACTGTTTGCCACACGGATGCTTATACCCTGAGTGGGGCTGATCCTGAGGGGTGTTTTCCAGTGATCTCGGGACATGAAGGTGCTGGGATTGTGGAGAGTGTTGGAGATGGAGTTACTAAGCTGAAAGCAGATGACACTGTCATCCCACTTTACATCCCACAGTGTGGAGAATGCAAATTTTGTCTGAATCCTAAAACAAAGCTTTGCCAAAAGATAAGAGTCACTGAAGGGAAAGGATTAATGCCAGATGGTACTAGCAGATTTACTTGCAAAGGAAAGACACTTTTACATTACATGGGAACCAGCACTTTTGCTGAATACACGGTTGTGGCTGATATCTCAGTTGCTAAAATAGATCCCTTAGCACCTTTGGATAAAGTCTGCCTGCTTGGTTGTGGCATTTCATCCGGTTATGGTGCTGCTGTAAACACTGCCAAGGTGGAGCCTGGCTCTACTTGTGCTGTGTTTGGCCTGGGAGGAGTTGGACTGGCAGTCATCATGGGCTGTAAGTTGGCTGGTGCATCCCAGATCATTGGTGTGGACCTCAATAACGATGAATTTGCAAGGGCCAAAGAATTTGGAGCCTCTGAATGTATTAACCCCCAAAACTTCAGTAAACCCATTCAGGAAGTACTTGTTGAGATGACTGATGGAGGGGTGGACTATTCCTTTGAGTGTATTGGTGATGTGAAGGTCATGAGAGCAGCACTGGAGGCTGGGGCATCAGCGTGATAGAGTAGCTGCTTCAGGTGAAGAAATCTCCACTTGCCCATTCCAGCTGGTAACAGGTCGCACATGGAAAGGCACCACCTTTGGAGGATGGATGAGTGTAGAAAGTGTACCAAAGCTGGTGTCTGAATATATGTCTAAAAAGATAAAAGATGATGAATTTGTGACTCACAGTCTACCTTTTGACCAAATTAACACAGCCTTTGAACTGATGCATGCAGGAAAGAGCATTCGAACTGTTGTAAAGGTGTAAGTTCAAGAGAGTAAAAATATATGTTATCCTGGAAGCAGCCAGACAGGCAGGAGCTCTTCCACATTCACAGCCTCAGAAACCTTCTGTAACCTACTCTAGGAAATAACGTTTCATATGTAATTCCTAAACTCTGTAATCAAGGACAAGGCTAATGCAATCATAAATCTGTTTTCTGGACTCTCCTTCATACAAATAATTGCTAACTTGTCAAGGAATATTTTAACACAATAAAAGTAATTTTTTTCATTTATGTAGAAAAAAAAGAATAAAAGGACAAGGTGGCAGTGATATTTTTCTTCCTGGATTCCTAGGCTTGAACAATAAAATCTCAGAAAACCTAAATAGGAGAAAAATTTTCCAGGTTTTCTTTTCCTCTTTTTCCTTTTCCTACTTTTAGTTCCCTTATGTTAATTGTTGCTTGTGTCTTCTTATTTATTTTTACTATGTTGAATATTATTTATATTTAATATTTCTATGAAGGTTGTTTTAAACACTCTATATGTTTAAATATATTGATATTTTCCTTTATTGTTTCAGGATTTTAGACATAGTTTCCACACTCCCATTTATAAAGGAAACTATCACAGTGTTTTCTTCTAGAATTTTTATGATTTAATGCTTCATGTTGATGCCCACAGACATAGGGGACTGGTGGTTTGATGGGTTGAGCCCTCTACCACAGGACTTGCCCTTGGGAAAACTGTTGCTGCAAAGGAGAGGCTAGGCCTCCCTATAATTGTGCCTAAGAGCCTCCTCCTGAACGCCTCTTTGTTGCTCAGATGTGGCCCTCTCTCTCTAGCTAAGCCAACTTGAAAGGTGAAATCACTGCCCTCTCCCCTACGTGGGATCAGACACCCAGGGGAGTGAATCTCCCTGGCAACGTGGAATATGACTCCCGGGGAGGAATGTAGACCTGGCATCGTGGGACAGAGAACATCTTCTTGACCAAAAGGGGAATGTGAAAGGAAATGAAATAAGCTTCAGTGGCAGAGAGATTCCAAAAGGAGCCGAGAGGTCACTCTGGTGGGCACTCTTATGCATAATATAAACAACCCTTTTTAGGTTCTAAAGAATTGGGGTAGCTAGTGGTGGATACCTGAAACTATCAAACTACAACCCAGAACCCATGGATCTTGAAGACAATTGTATAAACATGTAGCCTATGAGGGGTGACAATGGGATTGGGAAAGCCATAAGGACCACACTCCCCTTTGTCTAATTTATGGATGGATGAGTAGAAAAATGGGGGAAGGAAACAAACAAACAGACAAAGGTACCCAGTGTTCTTTTTTGCTTTAATTGCTCTTTTTCACTTCAATTATTATTCTTGTTATTTTTGTGTGTGTGGTAATGAAGGTGTCAGAGATTGATTTTGGTGATGAATGTACTGTGAACAATCAAATGTATGATTTGTTTTGTATGCCTGCGTGGTATGTGAATATATCTCAGTAAAATGAATATTAAAAAAAATGCTTCATGTTGAAATATATGAAAACTTTGCAGTTTGTTCTTATTTATGGTATATAAAATGAATTGAGCTGTATCCTTTTCCTTATTACTACCATTATCCCAACATCACTTACTTTAATATGTCTTTTCCCATTGAATTACATGCCAACATATACATACATTAATTCCTTTTTCAACTGGGTCTATTTCTATTTCTCTAATTTGTCTAAGTTTGCTAGATGTGCCATCATGCAAAATACCAGAAATGGATTGGCTTTTATGAAGGGGGTTTATTTGGTTACAAACAGAGTCTGCAGGCCATGAAAATGTCTAAATTAAGGCATCAACATGAGTAAGCCTTCACCAAAGGAAGGCCAGTGGCATTTGGAAAAACTTTCTTAGCTGGAAAGGCA
Organism: Choloepus didactylus; assembly: GCF_015220235.1. Lineage (NCBI taxonomy): Eukaryota > Metazoa > Chordata > Mammalia > Pilosa > Megalonychidae > Choloepus > Choloepus didactylus. The sequence goes on from NW_023637579.1 coordinate 3,927,239, forward strand.
TTTTGCTGACATCTGCTGATCCCAGGTTGTCTTTCAGCTCCTCTCTCAGCCCCTGTGCATTTTGCAAAATGTTGCTCTTGAGGTATTTTGTCCTCTCTTAAATTCTCTGGAGCAAACCCTAGGCTAGCATCTCCAAATCATCAGCAAAAGTCTGCTTTCAACAGCCATCTCCAATGTCTCTGTCAGTTGCTCTCCAAAATATCACTCTCAGCTGCTCTGAAGTTCTTCTGTTTGTGAGCTCATTTATAGGACTCTAGTGTTTAAATCAAGACCAACCCTGAATGTACAGAGTCCATATCTCCATGGAAATAACTTAATCAAATGTTTCACCCACAGTTGACTGAGTCACATCTCCATGGAAACACTCAATCAAAGGATTTCAGCCTAGTCAACATTAATATATCTGCTCCCACAAGATTGTATTAAAGAACATGGCATTTTGAGGGAAAACAATATATCCAAATCAGCACAAATTTCTTACACTAGAATGTCTACTCATACATCAGTGTCAATCTGTATTATCTATAGACACCACCTCATGCTTTAATGTGGTAAATCCAGACCCATATTGCTCATTATTTATCTTTCCAGGGAATTTGGGATTATATGTTTATTTGTTTAAGTCTAGGGAAAATAAATCCTGATGGTATATTCACTTGTATTGTGTTAAAATCTAGATTAATTTAAGGAGAACTGACATGTTTAGAATCTTGAATTTTATGTCCAGGAATGAGGAAGGCTTGCCATTTGTTCAGCCTGTATTGTGTTTTTCATGAGTGTTTTATGTTTTCTTCAGACGGCTTTGCAAAATTTCTTGTTAAGTTTTCATAAACATATTTTTCTTTAACAACAGGATTTCCTGTCCCATGTTATCTTCAAATTTTGTTTGCATAAATGAAGTTTATTAATATTTGTATGATAATTTATATTATACTAATCTATACTCTCATAACTTTAGTGATTTTTCCTATGTTTATTGAAAGGTTTTTTAATACATAATCATATAATCCACAAAGAGAAATTGTTTACCTTTCTTTTCCAATTTTGTGCATCATTTTTTCCTTCTGTTCTCTTATTTAATTGTTCTGGATATCTTGCCAACTCAATATTAAATAATAGAGGATCTGGTGAACATCTTGACATACTGTTAAATTTAGCAAAGAAGCCATTAGTGTTTTATCCAATGATGAAGAATCAAGCTTTGTGCTAAGATGGCTATGCATATAAAACATCTGTACTGTCAATTTTTAATTAATTGACTATTTAAACTAGAATTCATGTGAAATTTTCTCAAATGCTTTTTCAGCATTTATTTAGAGGATCATACTGTATTTCTCTATCAATACAATGGTATAATAGGTTTTATAATATTTAGCATCTTTTATATTCATGAACTAAATCCTCCTTGGTCAAAAGGCATTACTTTTAATATGTCTTTGGTTCATGTTGACATAATTTATGAAAGATTTTTGCACTGATGTTAATAAATGTAAATTTCCATCATTTCCTTTTTGATATTATCTTCATTAGGATTTTGGATCAATGTTATACTTACTTCATAATATATGTGGAAGTTTTCTTTCTTTGTGTTCATAAAGATAACACAGCCTTATGATATTGATATTTTGAAAACAATCAAGGATTTCTTTATGACTAATATTTTGTCCATATCTTAAGTATTATGTGGTGCTTAAAAATATTGTTATTTTTGTAAGGTTTATACTTATTAGCTTGAGATTAATAATCATGCTTTCAGGATTTTAATCTCAGGAAGTATTATTTATCTGAGTATATCCATCATTTAGTTTCTCAGAGATGTGGGTTAAACTTCACCACAGGCAAGAAGCAAGTGATTTGTTAAGAGAAAAGGAGCTCATAATAATTCCCAAATAGTGGTGATTCTGGCAAAGACCTAGGTCCTGGTAAACTGCTGTGCAATGAGCAGGCATTCTGTAAGACCCTGGAGAAGAACTGATTCTGCTCTAAGATTGTATCATAAAAGTCCTGCCTAATTTTCCATGCTGCAAGACTTTTCTTCAGATTTCAAACAAATTTGCAATATCAATCACTTTCTGTTGAGCTTACGTGCTGTAGGCATGCCTTACAAATTCCACACTTGCAGGCCCCACAAGAGTGTGAGCAAGGTCCTTAAAATAAACACCACTCTCTCTCTCTCTCATTCTATCTCACTCTCCCCCTCTTACCACATGTATGTGTGTGTGTATTACTAGTCTATTTGTTCTCTTCTCTGGGGAACCCTGATTTATACAAATTTTGGTACTGAGATTGGTTCTAGAGGAATAAAATCTTAAGAATGAGTTTTCTAAATTGTTTCTGGGGTTGCTGGAATTGGTTCTCTAGTCTGAATGGATATAAAGGTACTAATGGCTCTCTTTCTTTGGTAAAGAGGGCACAGATAGCCCATGATGTGATGTGACAATGGAGATATGCAAAATATCACCATTGGATAGTCTTAATCAAATGTTTACAAAGGGCAAAGTTTTGTTTGATTGTGTATTTGTTACCTTAGAATAGTTTTTTCAAACTAATAAGCATAATGAGATTGGCTAGTTGCATTTAACTGGACTAGAGAAAATAGAGAAATAAAAGGGTGACCCTAAGGATTAAAATTTCTATGACTATCTCAAAGAAACTCTTTTCCCATGTATTCTCAGGGATGAATTTCTAAAAGCCAAACCGAGTCTCCTCCTGTGAGTGGCTGAATTACAACACAAATAGCATTTCAACCTCTCAGTGTGCCCGCTATTAAAGTGAGGGCATTTATTTGGAGGAATACCATCCTAAAAATTGGAATAGAGACATATGGTAAGTTGCTGATGAATTTTTGGACATTGAACTCCTACTTTCTGATGAGGTTTCATTGCCAGTAGTTGCAGCTCTTCCACCCCTGTCTGAGGAAGTTAATTTTGCTTTGTATGAGGAATCTGTAATGACCTTCCTTGAGGCAACCATCATATCTCCTTGCTTTCAGACTTATACTGAGATTCATAATTCAAGTGGTCTCAAATAGTGGTGTACAATGTGTGACACATGAGGATGTATAGTGTGCTCCAAAAGAACTACCTGAGTGTTCCAATTTATACTGACAGAAGTCTGGAGAATATATGTGGGAATGGATTTTAAAGGTGTGGGATAGTGGTAGACAGAACATAGAGTTAAGTCGGGCCAAATTTATTGATATAGACACACTAAGCAGATATTCTGGATTCAGTGTTGCTACTCAAAGGGTTAGAAAGAGTTGATTTGTTTGGCTGACAGAAACATGGACTGACAAGTGTCTTACTTTAAATGAGGTAAAAATGCAAGAACTGCATTGGCATACCATAGAGAAAGGTATCTAAAGGCGTAAAATGATTGAAGTCTTAGAGTAGATTTGTCATGTGTGACCTGCTCACCCCTTCCCCAACTGAGTGCATCTAGACGACACACCTTTCATCACAACCAACAGAAATAACTTTGGGACAGAAGCCACACATCTTTGAATAACTCCATGATAACTTTTCTCTGTAGGTCAGAAAATACTGTGGGAGCTGCAAACACTGCATTACAATCCTCAAATGAAATGGGTATGATTGCATGCCGGGGTGACAGAGGCCAAGCAGCAGCACTTTTTAATAAAGTCAAGGTGGGAGTGGAAAGCAAAGTTAAAGAAGAAATTATAGTATATAATATAATTATAATAGTCTTCTCATAAAAAAACTTTGGTGTTGGCTAGTTGATCATGGTGTCCCTAGAAGAGAAATAGATGAGCAGTTTACTAAACTCTTTATCTCTGTAGGTGGAAGATTTCTAGGTCAAGCAATGAAAAATCTAACTTGTATCATCAAAACAGAGAGTCAGCATCCCTCAGTCAATTTCTGGATATGAGCCAGTTTACAGACCCAGAATGCCTTGAATGAATGGGAGGTCAGGTCCTATGGAAGAAGGACTTACTACACTGACAAGTATAAGCCTTTCCCAAAGTGATTTACGGATTTTTACTTAGGTGACTGTGCAGTAAAGAAAAGGAAATAAACTTTCAGGGATGACTGGATGCTTTCTCTGTCTGACACTAATTCCAGAAGACCCAAAAAGTCACTGTGGTCCACTAATAAGACTAGGGGCTATGGAAGTGATGTAAGCAATGGGCTTTAGCTCATATCTGTCTCACAATTGGTCCAGTGGGTCCCTGGACATACCTTATGGTCCTTTTCTCCTGATCTGGAATTAACAATTGAAATTATACTTTATTATTAATTATTAGCATATTACAGTATCCCTATATTTGTTCCCCAACCTGTGAAGTGGGGATTATTATGGTAGGAAATCTCAAGTGGAAGCCACTAGAACTCTTCTATCTAGGAAAATAGGACACCAAAAGAAATATCACAATCCTGGAAGAACTGCAGAGATTAATAACACCATCAAGGTCTTTAAAGATGCATAGGTGGTGACTTTACCACATCTTGATTGAAGTCTCCTATTTGGCCTATGCAGAAAACAGAGAGATCATGGTGAATGAAAGTGTATTATCATAAACTTAACTTAGGGCTAACTCCAATTGCAGCTGTCATTCCAGAAGTAGTTTCTGTGCTTGAGCAAATTAACACATCATGGTACCTGATTATGCAACTATTGGATTGGCAAATGAATTTTCTCCATTATTAAAGGTCATTTGACAAGACCAGTAATACATCTATAGTGTCTTAACTTGGGGATATATAAATTCTCCAGCCTCATGTTAACTTTTCTGCAGGAAAGTTTATCACTCTTTCTCTCCACAAGCCATCACACTGTTCCTTTCATTAATGACTTTATGCTGACTGGACGTAGTGAGAAAGAAGTAACAACCACTCTAGACTTACTCATAAGAACAACTTATGTGTCAGAAGCTGGGAAATAAATCTGATGAAAATTCAGAACTTTCACCTCAGTGAATTTCATGGAATCTGCTGGTGTGGTTCCTGTTGTGATTTTCATTCTAAGGTGAAGGATATATTTTTTCATACTTCCCCTCTTACAACCAAAGAACAGCCAGAACATCTACTGGATCCCTTTGGAATTGTGAACCAAAATATTCCTCATTTTGGTGTGCTACTCTGGCCCATTTACCAAGAAACCTGAAAAACTGTCAGTTTTCACTGGGATCCAGGACAAGAGAAAGCTATGCAGTAGATCCAGGCACCATTTAAACTATTCTGCCACTTGGTTCATATGATAATCCAGCAGATCCAATTGTGCTTGAAGGGTCTGTGGCAGAGAAAGATGTCTTTTGTCAATATGAATGAATCACAGAGAAGACCCTTAATATTTTGGAGCAAAACCCTGTCATCCTTGGCAGATAATTACTCTCTTTGAGTAATGCCTTTGGTTTTCTATTTGGCCTTAGTAGAGACTGGGTATTTAAACATAGGCTGCAAAATAGCCTTGGAATCCGAGTTGGCCATATGAACTTGTCTGACCCGCCAAACCATAAAGTTTGGCATGCATAACAGCACTCCATCATCAAATGGAAGTGGTATATACATTATGAGCTTCAAGCAGGCCCTGTAGACACACAAGTAAATTGCAGGAAGAAGTTGCCCAAAGGCCCATGGTCTCAACTACAGCTACATTATCTTCTCTCTCCTAGCCTACATCTACGACCTCATGGGGAGTTCCTTATAGCAAGTTGACTGAGGAAGAGAAAAATCAGACCTGGTTTATGAAAAGTTCTGCACAATATGCAGGCACCACCTGCAAGTGCATAACTGCAGCATTACAGCCCCTTTGTGGAGCATCCGTGAAGGACAGTGGTGAAGGGAAATCTTGGAAGAAGAAATGGCTAGAGATACGATTGTATAATGATTCATGGAGTGTCAACAATGGTTTATTGGGTGTTTAAGGACTTGGATGGAACATTTGGAAAACTAGTGACAAGGATATCTGAGGAAGAGATACATGGATAGACCTTTCAGAAGGGTAAGAAAATGTGAAAATAGAGTGTCTCATATGAAGGCTCTGTAAAGTGTGGCCTTGTCAGAGGAGGATTTTAATAGTTAAATGGAAAGGATGATGCATTATGTAACCAGATGCCTCTTTCCCCACCCACTCCTGTCATTTCCCAATGGTCTCATGAACAAAGTGGGCATGGTGTTTGGGATGGAGACTGGGCATGGACCCAGCAACATGGGCTTCCACTCACCAAGGTTAATCTGGCTAGAGCCATTGCTGAGTGACCAATCTGCCAGCAGCAGAAACTGACAATGTGTCTCTAAACACGGTGCCATTCCCTGAGGTGATCAAACAGCTAGCTGGAGTCAGGTTGATTACATTGGATTGCTTTCATAATGAGAGGGGCAGCATCTTGTTCTTACTGGAATAGACACTTACTGTTGGTATGGGTTTTCTTTCCCTTCACACAATGCTTCTGACAAAACCACCATACATGGACTTACACAATGTTAAATCCATATCACATTATTCCACACAGCATTACCTCTAATCAAAGAAGTCATTTCATCACAGATGGTGTGACAAGGGGCCCATGTACATGGAATTCCCTGGCCTTTCATTGTTCCCCATCATCTGAAGCAGCTGGATTAGCAGAAGGCGGAGTGACCTTTTGGAGACTCAGTTACAGCACAAGCTATGTTGTAATATTTTGCAGGGCTGGAACAATTTACTCCAGAATGCTATATGTGCTCTGAAGAAATAAACAGCATATAGTGCCCTTTCTCCCAAAGCTAGGATTCACAGGTCCAGGAATCAAGGGGTGCATTACTCACTATTGCCTCCAGTGGGTGATCTACTATCAATATTTGTGATTCCTTTGTCCATGAACCTAGGCTCTGCTCTTCTAGTGGTCTGTGTTCCAAAATGAGGAATGCCAGGGGATGCAACCATGATTACTTTGAACTGTAAGTTAAGACTGTCACCCAGCCACTGTTGGCTCCTTGGGCCTTTAAATCAACAATGAATGGAGTCACTATATGGCAGTGGTTATTTATTGATAACTAAGCAGAAATTGGACTTCTATTACACAATGGAGGTAAGGAGTAAAATATGCCTGGAATAGAGGAGATCCCTGAGGGCATCCCTTAGTACTACCATTCCCTGTCAATCTAAAACTGCATCAGCCCAGGAGGAATCAAAGATGGCTGATTAGGGAGAGGCTGGGCTCACTTTGCTCCCAGAAACACAAGTAGACAGGCATAAACTGTCCTGAACAATGGTTCTAGGGCTCTGGAGGTATGATTTGACACACCAAGGAAAATGCAAGATGAAGGGTTGGGGAAATTTTGGTGAGAGATCATGAGTAACCTCTAAGCCCTGCATCCTGGTACCCATCTCCCACTCTCAGGGCAGAAAGCTTTGGGGTGCCTGGAACCTGGTGGTCAGGCAGCTGCAGACTGAGTGAACCCTGGAGTTTCACACCCCTGAGGACAGGGTGGGACATGGTTTAGCACTTTTCCAGCTTTTGGCCAGTGAACTTGGACTGCTGGGTCCTGCAGTTTCAACCAGCCCAGACCAGCACTGCTACAACATTGTCTGGATCTGGCAGGGAGTTAAAAGCCTGCATTCAAGATCTGAGTGGAATAGGTTGCCAAAGACCTCCATCTTCTGGCATGCAAATAAAGCACCCTTCTGAGAAGATGTCTAAAACTCTTTTGGGTGAAGAAGGCCATATGCTGGGCAGGAAAGTGCACCACTGGGGAGTGGTATAGAGGCTTTTGGCATCTTTGCCTGACCCACTGCCTGGAGCCCTGTGGAACTGATGTGCATCTCCTTTGTAGGTCCCTGGCCCAGCCCACGTTGGGTAATATGGATGAACCAAGTGCAAAAGGAGAGCATTAACACAAAGTTAATCAACAACAAAATCTCTCATGAGAAAGAGAATCTGACCTTCAGATTTAATTCATTAAGATAATCCAATGCCCAGACTTCAGCAATAATTTATGAGCCATGCCAAGAAATGAGAAGATATGGCCCAGTCACAGGAGCAAATAAAAAGTTGAAGGAGATAAAGAACTTGGATGAACTAATCAAAGATATTCAAATAAATTTCCTAAACAAATTCAAGGAGATGGCTAAAGAGATAAAGGGTATTAAAAAAGAAACTAGGTGAGCATAAAGAATTTGAAAGCATGCAAAGAAAAATAACAGATCTTATCAGAATGAAAGTTACAATAGATGATATTAAAATACACTACAGTCACACAACAGCAGATTTGAAGAGGCAAGCTAAAAACTGTCCTTCAAAATGAGTGAGAATTTAAGACATTCACAGATAATCAGAAGCAGAGAGAGTTTGTTAAGAAGAGATTTGCCCTCCAAGAAATAATAAAGGTAGTTCTCCAGGCTGAAAGGAAAAGACAGGATAGAGAGGCTTGGAAGAGAGTGTAGAAAGGAAGTATATCAGCAAAACAGATTGTAAAGGTAAAATGAGATACAAAAAATGATATGCATATGAAAGTCAAAGCATAAAATGACTGAGGTAAGTACTGCCATTACAGTAATAGCAATGAATGTTAATGGATTAAATTCCCAAATCTAAAGACATCAATTGGCACAATGGATAAAAGAAATATGAGCCATGTATTCATCTTAAACCTAAGAAAACAAATAGGTCAAAAGTGAAATGCTGGACAAAATATTCCAAGCAAACAGTATCCAAGAAAGGCTGGGATAGCTGTACTAATACCAGAAAAAAATAGACTTTGAATATAAAGCTCTTATAAGAGACAAGGAAGGACACTATATTTTAATAAATATAAGTGGGGAAATCTACCAAGAAGAAATAACAGTCAGCCATAAATATATATACACCTAACCAAGGTGCCCCAAAATACATGAGGGAAATACTAGAAAAACTGAAGTAAGGACTATGGACACATAGCTGGAGACTTCAATACACCACTCACATCAAAAGATGGAACATATAGACAGAGGAACAATAAGGAAAGAGAATTTGAATAACTTGATAAATGACCTAGACCTAACAGACATTTACAGGCAATTCACATAAAAAAAAAGCAGGGTATACATTCTTCTCAAGTGCCCATTGATCATTCTCAAAGATAAGAACACCCGTTGGGTCACAAAGCGGGTCTTGATAAATTTAGAAAGATCAAAAGCATACAAAGCAATTTCTCTGATCATAATGGTATGTAGCTAAAAATCAACAACAGGTGGAAGACAGGGCAATGAACACATTTTTGGTAGTTAAAGGACACACTCTTGAGTTGGGGAAGATGGCAGATTATGAGAGTCAGAGCAAAAAAAAAATCTCCATGAAAAATACTAGACAAAAGACAGAAAGTGCTACAGAATACCAGTTCCAATGATGCACCAGCTGGACAAGGTCTGCTAAATCCACAAGGACTGTGCACTTGGTGAAACTGAAAATATGCATTCTGAAATGAGTGAGTGAGCCTGCTGGAGAACCAACAGCCACACTGCCATTGGGAGAAGCTGGGGGTTGACTTTTGGAGATGGATTAGTTTAAAAATAAAAACCAGAAGTGGCTGTGGATCCAGCAGCAGGAGCCGTGCAACCCAGTGTGGTCAGAAGACCTTCCCACAAATCACATACATGTCTCAGTATCTGGTGTGGACAATACACTATCACACACCTGCAGCTAATTGTCCCAGAGCTAGGAAGGCAAAGGTGAGAGAAAAGGGGAATAAAGCCATCTTCTCAGCACTCTGGAAATGGCCCTGCCAGTTGCCCCAGGCCAGAGCTATGTTGCACAGCCCAGTGCTTTGGGAGTGCTTTTAGCATGCTGCACACATGCCAGAGTATCTAGTGTGGGAGGTAGCCTTTTGCACACCTGCAGCTAAATGTCCAGGAGCTAGGAAGGCAGAGGTCCATGAAAAGGGGGAAATTACCACACCCCATACAGCCGTCTTTTCAGTGGGCTGCAAATGTCCAGAGCAAGGCAACAGCACAGTGCTTCCCTTGCAGACTGCACTCATCTGTGATGTTGTGCTGTCTTCCCCATGCAGAGGCACTTGGAGGTGGGACCCACAGAGAAGTCCCAGGGACAATATGCCAATACAAGAGACTTGTGGGTCCATGGAAAAGACAAACTGTGGTGAGTCTGAACCAAAGTTTGGACTCCTACAACACCTTTAAGTCTCCAGGAACACCTGAGAGATTTGATTATGAAAGCCACCCTCCCTTTCAAACTGCTCAGACACACCCACATTCAGGGCAGGCAGCAACAAATAGACATGGAAATTTGGTGCACCAAAAGGACCCCCACAAGTTTCACACCCCCACTCACCACAAAGACAAAGTTGGGGAGAACTGGCTTGAGGGAAATGGGTGGTTAGCAGATGCCACCTCCTGGTTAGTCAGAGAAAGTGCACTCCACCAAGCTGTAGCACTGACAAATTAGAGATAATTGTTCAAAAAACCCTACATACCCTAAAAGAATCATATAAAGATATGCAAATACCAACAGGCCAAAAACAACAGGGAATTTTAAAGCATAGGAAGAAACCAGAAGATATGGATAACCCAAACAAAAACATCCAAATCAAAAGATCACAGGAGATACAGTACTTACAGCAATTGATCAAAGAACTAATGACGAACAAGCAGATTATCGCACAGGATATAAAGGACATGAAAAAGACCCTCGAAGAGTGGAAACAAGAATTTGCAAGAATAAATAAAAAAATAGATGATTTTATGGAAATAGAAGAAACGGTTGATCAAATTAAAAGGTTCTGGATATTCACAGTAGTATATTGGAGGGAGCTGAGCAACAAATCAGCAAGCACATGGAGGACAGAATGGAGAGGGAAAGAACAAATGAAAAAATGGGGAAAAATGAAAAATTGAAATGGATCTCAGGGATATGATGAACAACGTAAAATGCACAAATATAAGAATCATTGGTGTTCCAGAAGAGGAAGAGAAGGGTAAAGGTCTAGAAGAGTATTCAAAGAAACCATGGGAAAAACCTCCCAAACCTAAACAACATAAATATACATATCATAGATGTCCAATGAGCTCAAAACAAATAAACCCACTCTGAGACCTATTCTGATCAGATTGTCAAATGTCAAAGAGAAGGAGCAAGTTCTGAAAACAGCAAGAGAGAAGCAACTGACCACTTACCAGGGAAACAGCATAAGACTAAGTAGTGACTAGTCAGTGGCCACCATGGAGGAAAGAAGGCAGTGGCATGGCATATTTAAAATTCTGAGAGAAAAATTGACAACCAAGAATTCTTTATCCAGCACAGCTCTCCTTCAAATTTGAGGGAGAGCTTAAATTTTTCACACACAAACAAATGCTGAGTGAAATTGCTAACAATGCTGAGAGACCTGCCCTATTTGAGATACTAAAGGGAGCCTTACTGACAGAGAAACAAAGAAAGTAGAGAGAGGCACAGAGAAAGATTCAGAACTACAGAGATTCAGTATGGATACATTAAAGGACATTATGAGAGAGGGGAAAAATATATCTGACAAACATAACCAAAGGATAGGATGGCTGATTCAAGAAATGTCTTCATAGTAATAAGATTGAATGTAAATGTATTAAACTCCCCAATTAAAAGATATAGATTGGCAGAATGGATAAAAATATGAACCACCAGTATGTTGCATACAAGAGACTCATTTTAGACACAGGGACAAAAATTGAAAGTGAAAGGATGGATAAAATATTTCATGGAAACTATTGCCAAAAGAAAGCAGGAGTAGCAATATTAATCTCAGATAAAATAGACTTTAAGTGCAAGGATTTTATGAGAGACAAAGAAGGCCAATACATACTAATAAAAGGAACAATTCAACAAGAAGAAATAACAATCATAAATGTTTATACACCCAATCAAGGTGCCCCAAAATACATGAGACAAACAATGGCAAAACAAAAGGAAGCAATATATGTTTCCAAAATAATTGTGGGAGACTTCAACACATCACTCTCTCCTGTAGACAGATCAACCAGACAGAAGAACAATAAGGAAACTGAAAACCTAAACAACCTGATAAATGAATGTGAATCAACAGGCACATATAAAACATTGCATCCCAAATCACCAGGATACACATTCTTCTCTTGTGCTCAAGGAACCTCCTCCAGAATAGACCATATGCTGGGCCATAGAACAAGCTTCAACAAATATAAAATAATTGAAATTATTCAAGGCACACTCTCTGATCACAATGGAATACAATCAGAAGTCAATAACCACCAGAGACTTACAAAATTCAAAAATACCTGGAGGTTAAACAACACACTCCCAAACAATCACTCAGTTAAAGAAGAAAGAGCAAGAGAAATTGCTAAACATATAGAGACAAATGAAAATCAGAACACAACATATGAAAACTTGTGGGATGCAGCAAAAGCAGTACTGAGGGGGAAACTTATAGCTCTAAAAGCATACATTAAAAAGGAGAATGAGCTAAAATCAAAGAACTAATGGAGCAGCTTTAAAAGCTAGAAAACTAATAGCAAACTAGTCATAAACCAAGTAGAAGAAAAGAAATAACAAGGATTAAAGCAGAAATAAATGACAGAGAAAAAAACAATAGAGAATGAATAACACCAAAAGTTGGTTCTTTGAGAAGACCAACAAGATTGATAAGCTCCTAGCTAGACTGAAAAAATAAAAAAGAGAGAAGACTGAACTAAAAACAATAATGAATGAGAGAGATGACATTATGCAGATCCTGAAGAAATTAAAAAAAAATTATAAGAGGACAGTAAGAACAACTGTATGCCAACAAACTAGATAATGTAGAGGAAATGGACAATTTCCATGAAACACATGAACAACCCAGACTGACCAGAGAAGAAATAGAATACCTCAAGGGATCCAATCACTCATCAAAAACTTCCCACAAATAAATGTTCAAGACCAGATGGCTTCACAGGGGAATTCTAAAAATCTTTCAAAAAGAACTGACAAAATCTTACTTAAACTCTTGCAAAACATTGAAGACAATGGGACACTACATAACACATTTCAGGAAGCTATCATCACTCTAATACCAAAACCAGGTTAAGATGTTACAAGAAAGGAAAACTAAGGCCAATCTCCCTAATGAATATAGATGCAAAATTTCTCAACAAAATACTTGCAAATCAAATGCAAAGACACATTAAAAAAATCATACACCATGACCAAGAGGGGTTCATTCCAGGCATGCAAGGATGGTTCAACATAAGAAAATCAATGTATTACAACACATTAACAAATCAAAAGAGAAAAATCAAATGATCATCTCAATAAGTGCTGAAAAATCATTCAACAAAGCCAACAACCCTTCTTGATAAAAACAGTTCAAAAGGTAAGAATTGAAGAATTAAAGAGCATATATGAAAAACCCACAGCCAGCATAGTACTCAATGGTGAGTGACTGAAAGCCTTCCCTCTAAGATCAGGAACAAGACAAGGATGCCCGCTGTCACCACTGTTATTCAACATTGTGCTAGAAGTGCTAGCCAGGGCAATCTGGCAAGACAAAGAAATATAAAGGTATCCAAATTGGAAAGGAAGAAGTAAAACTGTCATTATATGACCTTATATCCGTAAAACATTGAGAAATCAATGACACATCTACAAAAGCTAATAAACAAATTTAGCAATGTAGCGGGATAGAAGATTAATGCAAATAAGTCAGTCATTTTCCTGCACACTAAAAATGACTGAACTGAAGTTACACTCAAGTAAAAGATAACATTCTCAATAGCAAATAGAAAAATGAAGTTCCTAGGAATAAGCTTAACCAAAGACATAAAAGACCTATACAAGGGAAACTACATAACTCTACTAAAAGAAATAGAAAGGGACCTAAAAAGATGGAAAAATATTCCATGTTCATGGATAGAAGGCTAACTGTCATTAAGATGTCAATTCTACCCAAACTGAACTACAGATTTAATGCAATTCCTATCAAACATCCAACAACCTACTTCACAGAAGTGGAAAAGCTAATTATGAAATTTATCTGGAGGTGGAAGATGCCTTGAATAGCTAAAAACAATCTAAAAAAGAAAAATGAAGTGGGAGGTCTTACACTCCCCGAATTTGAAATTTAGTCAAAATTCTAAAATTAGTCAAAAAAGCATGGAACTGGCACAAAGATAGTCATATTGATCAATGGACTTCAAATGAGAATTTGGAGCTAAACCTGCAGATCTATGTTCAACTGATCTTTGATAAGGCCCCCAAAACCACTGAACTAGGACACAAGTGTTTTCAATAAATGGATCTGGGAGAACTGGATATCCATAGCCAAAAGAATGAAAGAGGACACCCTACACAAAAATTAACTCAAAATGGATTAAAGACCTCAACATAAGGGTCGGTACTATAAAACTCCTAGAAGATAGAAAACCCTGAGAAATCAACGATACACCTACTAGAGCTAATAAACAAATTTAGCAAAGTAGCGGGATACAAGATTAATGCACATAAGTCAGTAATGTTTCTATATGCTAGAAATGAACAAACTGAAGAGACACTCAAGAAAAAGATACCATTTTCAATAGCAACTAAAAAAATCAAGTACCTAGGAATAAACTTAACCAAAGATGTAAAAGACCTATACAAAGAAAACTACATAACTCTACTAAAAGAAATAGAAGGGGACCTTAAAAGATGGAAAAATATTCCATGTTCATGGATAGGAAGGCTAAATGTCATTAAGATGTCAATTCTACCCAAACTCATCTACAGATTCAATGCAATCCCAATCAAAATTCCAACAACCTACTTTGCAGACTTGGAAAAGCTAGTTATCAAATTTATTTGGAAAGGGAAGATGCCTCGAATTGCTAAAGACACTCTAAAAAAGAAAAACGAAGTGGGAGGACTTACACTCCCTGACTTTGAAGCTTATTATAAAGCCACAGTTGCCAAAACAGCATGGTACTGGCACAAAGATAGACATATAGATCAATGGAATCGAATTGAGAATTCAGAGATAGACCCTCAGATCTATGGCCGACTGATCTTTGATAAGGCCCCCAAAGTCACCGAACTGAGCCATAATGGTCTTTTCAACAAATGGGGCTGGGAGAGTTGGATATCCATATCCAAAAGAATGAAAGAGGACCCCTACCTCACCCCCTACACAAAAATTAACTCAAAATGGACCAAAGATCTCAATATAAAAGAAAGTACCATAAAACTCCTAGAAGATAATGTAGGAAAACATCTTCAAGACCTTGTATTAGGAGGCCACTTCCTAGACTTTACAAAAAAAAAAAAAAAAAAAACTCCTAGAAGATAATGTAGGGAAACATCTTCAGGACCTTGGATTAGGAGGTTGATTCATAGACCTTACACCCAAAGCACAATTAATGAAAGAAAAAATAGATAAGTGGGAACTCCTCAAACTTAAAAGCTTCTGTACCTCAAGGACTTTGTCAAAAAAGTGAAGAAGCAGCCAACTCAATAGGAAAAAGTATTTGGAAACTGTCTATCTGACAAAGATATCTTGCATACATAAAGAAATCCTAAAACTCAGCAACAGTAGTACAGAGAGCCCAATTAGAAAGTGGACAAAAGATATGAAAAGACAGTTCTCTGAAGAGGAAATACAAATGGCAAAAAAAACACATGAAAAAATGTTCAGCTTCACTAGCTGTTAGGGAGAGGCAAATTAAGACCACAATGAGATACCATCTCACACCAATTAGAATGGCTGCCATTAAACAAACAGGGAACTACAATTGTTGGAGAGGATGTGAAGAAACTGGAACTCTTTTTCATTGTTGGTGGGACTGTATAATGGTTTAGCCACTCTGGAAGTCAGTCTGGCAGTTCCTTAGAAAACTAGATATAGAGTTACCATTCGATCCAGCGATTGCACTTCTCGGTATATACCCAGAATATTGGAAACCAGTGACATGAACAGATATCTGCACACCCATGTTCATAGCAGCAATATTCACAATTTCCAAGAGATGGAAACCCAAAGTCCTTCAACAGATGAGGGGATAAATAAAATGTGGTATATACACACGATGGAATACTACGCGGCAGTAAGAAGGAACGATCTCGTGAAACATATGACAACATGGATGAACCTTGAAGACATAATGCTGAGCGAAATAAGCCAGGCACAAAAAGAGAAATATTATATGCTACCGCTAATGTGAACACTGAAAAATGTAAAATAAATGATATGTAATATAGAATGTAGGGGACCTAGTGATAGACATCAATTAGTGAAGGGGGAATGATAATCTAATAAGAACAGATAAGTTATTGTGTGTAAATTTAATGCTCTGGGAATGCTCAGGAATGACTACGGTTTGATAATTTCTTATGAGTATGGTAGGAACAAGTTCACCAATATGTAGTTATTTTAGGTTATCTGGTTTTCTTATTCCTTTCCTGGGTTATAGTCTGCATATTTTCTTGGGGTAGAATAGGAACATGCTAGAAGTAATGTAGTTATTCTAGAATATTTGTTTTTTTCTTATTCCTTTGTTTTGGTTTTGTTTGAAATGGTTTTTTATTGTCTGCTTTTTTAATTTTTTCATAAAATTAATTTGAAAAACAATGAAAAAATATGTAGAGCCCCGTTGAGGAGCTGTGGGAAAATGCAGGTGTGTTGGGCTTCCTCACCTGGATTGTTGCTTGTGTTCTCAGAAACCTTGAGGGCTGGTGGTTTGGTGTGCTGAACCCTGTATCAAGGGACTTCCCCTTATGAAGCTAGTTACTGCAAAGGAGAGGCTAAACCTGCTTATAATTGTGCCTAAGAGTCTCCCCCTGAGTGCCTCTTTGTTGCTCAGATGTGGCTCGCTCTCTCTCTCTAACTAAGGTATGTTGGCAGGTAATCTCACTGCCCTCCCCCCTACATGGGACCTGACTCCCAGAGGTCTAAATCTCCCTGGCAATGCAAGATACAACTCCTGGGGATGAATCTGGACCCAATATTGTGGGATAGTGAACATCTTCTTGACCGAAAGGGAAAAGCAATATGAAATGAAATAGAGCTTCAGTGGCTGAGAGAATTCAAATGGAGTCGAGAGGTCACTGTGGTGAACCTTCTTATGTACTATATAGATAACACTTTTTAGGTTTTAATATATTGGAATAGCTAGAAGTAAATACCTGAAACTTTCAAACTCAGACCCAGTAGCCTTGACTGTTGAAGACAATTGTAACACTGTAGCTTATGAGGGGTGACAGTGTGATTGTGGAAACCTTGTGGATCACACTCCCTTTATCCAGTGTATGGATGGATGAGTAGAAAAATGGGGGCAAGAAACTAAAGGAAAATTAGGGTGAGGGGGATGACTTGGGTGTTCTTTTTTCACAATTATTCTATTCTTATTATCACTTTCTCTGTTACAAGGAAAACGTTAAAAAATATATCAGGGTGATGAATGGACAAGCATAGATGGCAATGTGATCAATTGATTGTATATTTTGGAGGATTGTGTGGTGTGTGAATAAATCTTAATAAAAAAACACACTCTTAAACAAACAGTGGGTCAAGGAAGAAATGGCAAAAGAAATCAGAAATATCTCAAAACAAATGAAAATGAGAACACAACATATCAAAACTTATTAGATGCAGTGAAGGCAGTTCTGAGAGGGAAATTTATAGCCCTAATGCTTACATTAAAAATGAAGAAAGAGCTAAAATCAAAGATCTAACTATACACCTGGAGGAACTGGAAAAAGAACAGCAAAGTAACCACAAAGCCAGCAGAAGTAAAATAATCACAAACATCAGAGCATAAATAAATGAAATTGAGACTAAAAAAATTAGAGAGCAATAATTAAACCAAAAGTTGGTTCTTTGAAAAGATCAATAAAATTGAAAATCTCTAAGCTAGACTGACAAAGACAAAAAGTAGACACAAATAAATACAATCAGAAAGGAGAAGGGGTTATTACTACTGACTCCACAGAAAAAAGGATCGTAAGAGGATACTATGAAAAACTGTATGCCAAAAAATTAGAAAGCCTAGAAGAAATGGAAAAATTCCTAGAAACACATGAACAACCTACATTTACTCTTGAAAAATGGATCTCAACAGACTAATTATTAGTGAAGAGATTGAATCAGTCATCAAAAATCTTCCAAAAAAGAAAAGCCTAAGATCATATGGCTTTACAGATGTGTTATACCAATCCTTTTGAAAAGAATTAATACCAATCTTGCAACAAATCTTACAAAAAATTGAAGAGAAGAGAACACTACCTAAATCATTTTATGACTCCAATATCACCCTAATAACAATGCCAGATAAAAATACTCTGAGAAAAGAAAATTTAGACCAATTTCTCTAATGAATGTAGATGCAAATATCCTCAACAAAATATTAGCAAATTGAACCCAACAGCACATTAAAGAATTATACAGCATGACCAACTGGATTTTATCCCAGCAATGCAATTAATATGTTGATTAATATAATATGATTAATACATCAATTAATACAATAACCACATTAACAAATTGAAGGAAAAAAATCACATCATCATCTCAATTACACAGGAAAGGCATTTGACAAAATCCAACATCTTTTCTTCATAAAACACTTCAAAAGATAGGAATAGAAGGAAACTTCCTCAACACAATAAAGGGAATATGAGAATAAACTCACAGTTAACATAATCAAAGGTAAAACACTGAATCCTATCCTTCTGAGATCTGAAGTGGGACAAGGAAGCCCACTGTTCCCACTGATTTCATTGTGAAGTCAGGACTGTTCTTTAGCTGAATCCCATAGCAGACAAGATCTGTGGCATTGCTCAATTCTTAGACTAGCAGGAAAGTCAGACTTGACCAAGAAGTGATTGTTGATCAAAGGCAAGGATAGAGGAGGGTGGGGTGCACCTATGAAGATTGTTGGTTTCTGAGAAGTCCTTCTTTGCAAAGAAATGATTACATGAGACTTGAATAAAGAGCATCAGCTAGTTTAATGAACGATCTTCATGGGGAAGTGGAAGAAAGCCATTATCACAGAAGGAGCAAATTCCCTGAGGCAAAACTGTGTTCAGAATATTCAGGAAATGGGAGATCAGTGTGACCAGAGCATAACTCTTGAGAAGAAAATTGACTTGATCTGAGCTGTCAAGTAAACATGGAATGAAGAATTCCTACTCAGTAAAATCCTATGAGTTTTGGTCTACTTCCCAAGGACAACAAAAGCAGGGTTGTCAATTACAATGCTAATGCCTGAACATTTTTAATTCCAGTGTAAAGGAATTTACTATTACAATTACCAGGACATGAGTTTAGAAGCTAAGATTTTAAGATGTTCTGCTTGAGTAGAAGCTGTCAGTGAGGTGGCAAAAGGATTCAGGGATTATTTTCACATTTATATTTTGGAAACATCCTGGAAGGAACTGCCATTCACTCAAAGGGAGAAGCTGTGAAAAGCAGTTGAATTGGGAGAATTTTGCTGGGTGTGGAGACTCTGAGTGGAGAGTCCTACTACACCTGAAAGTGAAAGTGACATGAAGCTTAATCTGCCACCAAACAATGGGCTCCAGCCAGGGATGAAGATTGTGCATTTATTAGCATTCAGGAAAGAGATGGATAACATGGCATGATTTTTTTGTAGATTGTCCTTTGTAGATCAATATAGGTATAGATTGGACAGGTGTGAGGTGCAGAACTCAGAGTCTAATTTGTGGTTTCCTGGCCATATGTGTATCAGGAAATACCAGCTTGAAATTTGTCTGTGAAAATGAAGAGAAGTAGAAATAATCAAAAACCACTCCTGGGCCAGTGCACATTGAGTTTGAGGTGACTTAAAAGACACCTCTCTAAGATCCTTTCCTGTATTCTCAGGCTCCACCATGATAAAGTTAAAAAATATGAAGGACCCTGTACAGTTGTTTGGATGGTTACAAAGGTTTTATTCTGGGTGGGGTCCATAATAATACCCTGGCCTGCATCTGAGAGTCTGAAAACAATAAAATAATCTAAGTATCATATTTCAAATATTCTTGATACATTTTCCCCTTGTGTAGCTGTACAAGTCAGGGTTCTCTAGGGAAACGGAACCAACAGGAGATATCTGTAAGTATAAGATTTTATAAAAGTGTTTCATACAACTATGGGGATGCATGAGTCCAAATTCTGTAGGGCAGGCCATGAATTCACACCCCCAATGAAGGTCTTCCATGATGTTCCCAGGAAAGGCTAGCTGGCTGAAGGAGAAATGAAAGCTCTCTCTTCTCCCCTAAGTCTTCAACTGATTGGATTAAATCCAGCAGATTAAATTTGCTCATTGCAGAAGAAACTCCCTTAGTTGATCATAGATGTAATCAGCCACAGATGCAATCAACTGACTAATGATGTGAAAAATCAGCCTTCTGGTCAATTAACCAGCCATGAAATGTCCTTGCAGTCATGTTAGGTCAGTGCTTGCTTGACCAGACACCTGGGCACCATCACCTGGCCAAGTTGACACATGAACCCAACCATCACAATAGCCAACACTACTCCCCATTTCCCACCTACCAGTTAATTGTTTCATGTATTAACCCCACTCATATCCCCCCATTTCCTGCCATTTTTTGGCATTTAAAAATTCAAGTCTGTTCTCTATGAATAGAAATGTTCTGTTCTCCCTAAACCCTTTCTTCATCCTAAGCCTTTTATAGAGAATTCTAAACCCATCACCACCATCCATGACCACTCAGTCACATTCAGGCAGCTGGAACCTGGACTCTTCCTAACCTCCCACTTGACCCAGGCTCTGAAAATCAAATAGTCCTCAAATTCAAAACACAAAGAGCATCACTGACCTTTTTACCCTAACTCAGAACAACCAATTTTGGAGTAAAAGGGTGGTTTAATACAGGAATATGGCAACCCCTCACTTAGAATTTGGTCCAGAGATGCTGGAATCACTGCCTGAGTTGATCTTTAGCCCACCTTGTCCCAGTGTTTCAATTAAACTGTAGTGTAGGAGATAAGGTGAAGGGATTTTGTATGAAAGTCCTAAATTAGTTAATCCTCACTTAATCAAAAGGAGGCCCTGTGGGGTGTGTCTGACTCAATCACACCCAAGCCCTTTAGTAGAATCTGCAGTCCCATGGGCTCAGAGACTGCCTGCTGCAGAGAGAAGCAAACATATTTCCATGCTTGGGGCATCTACTCACCTGGATTCCAGAAGCACAGAGGAAGAACCGGCCCTGCCTGCCCTGGATTAGGCCCCGCGGCTACAGGTAAAAGAGCTTCAGTAGAGAACTTTGGAATAAAAATGAAGGTAAGTTGGGGAGAAGGGTTACTTCCTGTGTGTTTCTGAGATGATGGCTGGTTTTTTTTTTTTTTTTTTGCCTTCCCATTTCAAAAGAATTCCTTTGATCATTAAAATTTTGGCCAGACTCTCATCTCCTTACAAATATCAGCTTCATTAAACCTCAGAAAGTCTGATGGAAGGTATTGTTCTGATACTCATTTTACAGACAAGGAAGTGAGGCACAGCGTCATTAAACACCTTGACAGGAACCCAGAGTTGTAATTTCCAGAGCTGATAATAAAATTAGTACACTGACTTCTTAGTCCCTGACCAGTGTTCTAAGGTGCTCTCAACTGCTTGAAGGTATCCTTGAATGTTCTTATTTTAATAGAACTGAGTGTCTGCTTTGATTTGGTTCTTCTTGTCCTGTATTCTGCATCTTTAGAAATCCCATTTAAGTCCTTTGTATATCTTCTATTTATCTCCTTTTGCTCATGTAAATCTATACTTGACCATAAGGAGGCCACTAATACCATTTAAATTTCTTCTCTGTTAATTCTATCATCTGTATCAATTCAGGGCCTCTTGATGGATTTTGTTTCAATATATGAATTGCATTCCTCTGCATTGTTGCATTCTGGCCAATTTTAGATAGGAGCCAGCATGTGGAATTTTACCTTCTGGGTGCTGGATATTTTGTTTATTTAAATAATCTTGGTCTATGTTCTGTGAGGTAGTTAAGTTGCTTTGAAACAGATCATCCATTTTGTTAGGGATACAACAACAGGCTTGATTCTGTGGCTAATTTGGCCCACTAGGGATGCAGTGCCCTCTGAGCCCTCTGATGGAAGGCCTAGGATTAGGGGCTCTTTCCACTCTGGCTGCTGGTACACAAATCCCTCCTGGCTCTAAGTGAGCCATAGGGACCTTTCAACATGCTCCTTCCTTGTGGTTCTTTCCCAGTCTAGGCAATTCCTTTCCCACAATGTGCTGATCTGAGCCCAGACAGGGAACCTCCTGCATATATCCAGAGTTCTCTGTCTCCCTGTCACTGCCCACTCCTTCCACCATGGTACTTGCCATTGCAATACCCAGAGCATTCACCTCCCCAAGTTCTCAACTCTGCTTCCTCAACCCAGGCGGGGGGCTGGGCTTTTCTTGGATTCCTGTCTTTGCTATATGACCTGGCATCTCTGCAGTCACGAGCTGGAAACTTGTGGGAATCACTTCATTGGGGCCCTGGTCTCCTGATCACTATCTTGTCCTAAACTCTGTTCCCAGTGTCAGATATCTGTTGGTTCCCCGCAGGTCATGAGGTTTTGCTTGTTTAATGAATGGGGATTGTAGTGAAAGCTTTGCTTTGACTCAGAACTATCTCCTTGGTTAATAAATTGTGACTGAGATTCTCTGTTTTAGAATAACATATTTTTCAAGTTCTATACTTAAGAGTTGGGAATGTTGATTTTATTTTCCATACTGTGATTGGCTAATATCTAATTAATTCTTGGGCAAGTCACTAAGGGATTATCTCCTATTTGCATAATCTTTTATTTACTTTTCAAATTAGAAAGAGTCATTTCAGCCTGAAATTACTAGAAACCCCCAGGAAGTAAAGGAAAAAGCAATGCATGAACCAGAGAAGACTTCAGGTACTGTGTTCTCAGAGTAATTTTTCTATTTTCTCTGATTTACTGGCCCACTCCAGTCATCTTCACAATCTCAACATAATTGCCCCAGATCCCACATGGGGCAGCCCCAGGGGTGGAGCCTGGGACTCAGAATTCCTGGGAGCCCTGTCTGCCCAGAGAGCCCTAATTACATGAAGGTGAAAAAGGACCCCTTGGGGTGGGTGGTGAGCCCCACATCAGGACAGCCTGGTCAATGTTCTCTGGAATGTTTCATGGAACTTGGAAAACAGTACCCAGATCACCAATGCTTCCTTGCATTCCCACACACTGTTTGGCTTGGGCATTGGGCACTGGGACTCAGGTAGGCAGCTGATCCATGAATTTCTTATTTAACTTTTTAATGCCTACACATTGCAATAAATTCATGTTTAGTCTCAGACAGTAGGAGGAGAGCCTTTTAAAAATACTGAAATGTTCAAGTGAATTATGCAAAACAGCAACCATACTCTTCTCTCTCTTCCAGGCCAGTTCATTAATCCTTGGAGTGATCAGGAAATCCAAAGTTGCATTCAAGAATGGGAATTCTTTGAACATGTGGTGTATCCTGGGGCAAGGATAAAGGATCATGTGCTATCAAAATCAATGGCTCAGCAGCTCAGGCTGACGGGCGTGAAGAAGAGCTAGTGAGAATGTCTCCACATGCTGCAAGGACTGCAGGACTTCTATTGGACCATAAAGGAGGCCAACTAGAGACCAAGGAGCAGACCCCTGATCTGTCCTTATGGAGAGGCCCTACACAGGATAATGGGCTCTAAGTGGGAGCATGAAGTCTTCTCAGGTTTGTCTATTCTTTGTTCATTTTTGTGGTCCTTTAGCAACTGGCTTCAAGAAGCCCAGCTGATAGCCATGTTCCCTGAGCAGGGCAGAGAATGCTGAGACTGGTCCCTGCCAACAGGTTCTCTCTGCACATCAGCACAAAGAATCTGCCCCTCTTCAAGTTTCCCTGCCTCTCTCTCCCATTTGCTCCTGGCCTGGTTTAGAATGTCTCTGGCCTCTGGGCCAGCTTGACAACAGGCAAATATTCATGGAGAGGGTGGGTAGTGTCCTCATGAGCCCTCAATGTGCCTTTCTCTCAGGTCTTCCCTGCACAGATTCAACCAATTTTCTACCTCCTGAGTTCCAGCTGCAGGCCTGTCCCATCTTTGCTCCTGTTGAACAGCCTCTATAGGTCCCCCCACATGTGATCCATGTGGAGTGCCCTCAGGTATCAGGATGGGAGCCCTGGACTCTGAGCCCTCCATGGCCGTCTCTAAACACATTGCCTGTCTTTTTCTCAGAAGACCCCACCCTCCAGCACCAGTAGCCAACCTCCCCTGATGCTGAAGCAATCCTGATCAAAAAGAGAACTTGAACCTGGATCCCAATTCCATGTGAGACAACAGAATATCACAGTTCCTACACTCAGGATTCCTTGCCTTTTCCAAATGAAATGTAATGAAAACAAAATTTGCAACTGAATGAGATGAGCCTCATTTCTTTCTACTTGATTGCCAGGACTTAGATGGAACCAGGAATTACAAAGAGATGCCAGGGGGCAAGGAGGAAACTGAACTTCCTGGATGACTTTATTCTGTCATCCTCTCACTGCTCTCCCCATCACTCTTCCTTCATTGAGGCTCTTATACTGCTATTGGGTAACTTGTAGACCTATAGAGATCATTGGGTTTGAACCCAGTCTTCATATTTCCTAGCTGTGTGAACTTGGTCCTTTAATTTAAGGTTTCTGAACGTCCATTCCCTCCTTTTAAGGGTGCAGCTGATGCTTCTTCCTTCAATGGCAATTTGATAAAAATAATATATACTTAGGATGAAAAGTCTCTCTTTTCCATGATCAATTTACATTGTCCTGGGCATATTTTCCTAAGTCAATTGACTATAAAAGAGAGTCTATTTCTGGATCCTCTACTCTGTTATGTTGATCTGGACCATTTATATGATAATACCACAATGTCTTGTTTACTGTAGCTAATTTAATACCATAAAGTAATCTTAAAATTGGGCAACATAAGGGCCCCAATGTTTCTTCTTTCTCAAAATTGTTTTGTTATTCTATATCTTGTGCCTTTCCAACTAAATTTAAAATTTGGCTTTTCAAGTTCCTCAAAAAGCCACCATAGGTTTGATTGTGTTTGCAATGAATCTATACATCAGCTTGGGGAGAATTGCCATCTTAACCATATTGATTCTGTCTGTCCATGAACACAGTATATTTCTGCATTTATTTTGATATTCTTTAGTTTATCTCAGCAATAATTTCTAATTTTCAGTGTCCAGGTCTTGCATATCTTCAGTAAACTACTTTTACATAATTTTTATGGTGTTTGTCAAGAACTGAGACCATCTAATATTTAACACTACTTACAAACTAACAAGTTTGCCCTATGGAGTTTCATGGATGTTGGCAAAATATACAATATGCCTGCATCAGAGACAAAGAGTTCTTAACCAATGTGCAGGAGGCAGCCTGAGCTTCAAGCTTGCATTGTTTCCTCTTCCTTCCCAAATACTTTGGGCAATCATGTATAATCTATGGGGGGACATGAAATGATGTTCTCTCTTGTTTCTCCAAATCCCAGACCCATATCTCTTCCAGAATTTGATATACAATATATGGGTCCAATGTTCCTGAGGTTGAAAAGTATTCAAAGAATGGCAATTTCAAGGTTATTTAAAATCTGAATAGAAATTTGGAGATCATTTAAAATCTGAATTACAAGTAGTCATGGCATAAACAAATTAATTAAAAATTATATGTAAAAATATATACATCCAAAGTTTATACCTACCTAACATATCACCACCATTATTAAAATCAGAACATAAAGCTCTGAGGAAGTTTCTTTAGGAAATAATAGAGTTTCCAACTAGTGAATACCACTATAAAAAAAGATAGAATTTATGAATACATTTGTATATAGGGTTTTTTGGTTTTTGTTTGCCCCCATTTTTCTACTCATCCATCCATACACTGGACAAAGGGGAGTGTGGTCCATATGGTTTTCCCAATCACATTGTCACCCCTCATAAGCTACACTGTTATACAATCATCTTCAAGATTCAAGGGTTCTGGGTTGTAGTTTGATAGTCTCAGGTATTTACTGCTAGCTGTTCCAATTCATTAGAACCTAAAATGGTTACCTATATTGTGCCAGTTTGAATGTATTATGTCCCCCAAATGCCATTATCTGTGATGTAATCTTGTGTGGGTGAACCTATCAGTGTTAATTAGACTGTAATTCTTTGAGTGTTTCCATGGAGATGCGCCCACCCAACTGTGGGTGATGACTCTGATTGGATAATTTCCATGGAGGTGTTGGTCTGCCCATTGGGTGGGTCTGAATTAAATTACTGGAGCACTATTTAAGATCAGACAGAAGGAGCAAGCTGCTACAGCCAAGAGGGACACTTTGAAGAAAGCACAGGAGCTGCAGATGAGAGCCAGTTTGAAGATGGCCGTTGAAAGCAGACTCTTGCTCTGGAGAAGCTAAGAGAGGACAAATATCCCAAGTGCAACCAAGAATGACATTTTTGAGGAACTGCAGCCAGAGAGGAACATCCTGGGAGAAAGTCGTTTTGAAACCAGAACTTTGGAGCAGATGCCAGCCACATGCCCACCCAGCTAACAGAGGTTTTCCAGACACCATTGGCCATCCTCCAGTGAAGGTACCCAATTGCTGATGTGTTACCTTGGACACTTTATGGCCTTAAGACTATGACTGTGTAAACAAATAAACCCCCTTTTATAAAAGTCAATCCGTCTCTGGTGTTTTGCATTCTGACAGCATTAGCAAACTAGAACAACCTCTCAGCTCCTTTTGGAATCTCTCAGTCACTGAAACATTTCATTTCATTTCATGTCCCCCTTTTGGTCAAGAAGTTGTTCTCCATCCCATGATGCTGGGTCTGGATTGCTCCTTGGGAGTCATATTCCATGTTGCCAGGGAGATTTACACCCCTGGGTGTCAGATCCCATGTAGGGGGGAGGGCAGTGGTTTCACCTGCCAAGTTGGCATAGCTGGAGAGAGAGGGCCACATATGAGCAACAAAGAGGTTCAGGAGGAGACACTTAGGCACAATTATAAGCAGGCCTAGCCTCTCCTTCGCTGTAACAGTCTTCCCAATGGCAAGACCCATGATAGAGGGCTCAGTCCATCAAACTGTCAGTCTCCAATATCTGTGAACACATCAGAAACCATCGAGGTAGGGAAGCCCAACACCCTGCATTCTCCCTCAGCTCCTCAGGGGGGCTCTGCATATTTTTCATTTTTTAAATTAACTATTAACTATATAAAAAATTTTTAAATAAAATAAAAAAACATTTCAAGCAAATCAAAACAAAGGAATGAGGAAAAGAGAACTAACCTAAAATAACTGCTTTACTTCCAACAGGTTCCTACTCTATCCCAAGAAAATAACCTAATATAGCAACATTCCTGTGAATTTGTTCCTACCATACCCATGAGAAATTAACAAACCATAGTTATCCTGGACATTCCCAGAACATTGAATTTACCCATGATAGCTTATCTGTCCTTTTCAGGTTATCATTCCCCCTTCACTAATTGCTCTCTAACACTAGGTTCCCTAAATTCTACATTATAAACCATTTATTTTACATTTTTCAATGTTCACATTAGTGGTAGCATACAGTATTTCTCTTTTTGTGCCTGGCTTATATCACTGAGCATTATGTCTTCAAGGTTCATCCATGTTGTCATGTTTCATGACATTGTTCCTTCTTACTGTCATGTAGTATTACAGTGTGTGTATATACCACATTTTATTTATCCACTCCTCTGTTGAAGGACATCTGGGTTGTTTCCATCTCTTGGCAATGGTGAATAATGCTGCTATGAACACTGGCATGCAGATATCTGTTTGAGTCACTGCTTTCAGATCTTCCAGGTATATACCAAGAAGTGCAATTGCTGGATTGAAGGGTAACTATACATAGTTTTCTAAGGAAATGCCAGACTGCCTGCCAGAATTGCTGAACCATTATACAGTCCCACCAACAATGAATAAGAGTTCCAATTTCTCCACATCCTCTCCAGCATTTGTAGTTCCTGTTTGTTTAATGGCAGCCATTCTAACTGGTGTGAAATGGTATATCATTGTGGTCTTAATTTGCTTCTCTCTAATAGCTAGTGAAGATGAACATTCTTTCATGTGTTTTTTGGCCATTTGTGTTTCCTCTTCAGTGAACTGTCTTTTCATATCTTTTGCCCATTTTATAATTGGGCTGTTTGTGCTATTGTCATTGACTTGTAGGATTTCTTTATATATGCAAGGTATCAGTCTTTTGTCAGATACATGGTTTCCAAAATTTTTTCCCACTGAGTTGGCTGCCTCTTCACCTTTTTTGACAAATTTCTTTGAGGTACAGAAACTTCTAAGCTTAAGGAGTTTCCAATTTATCTATTTTTCCTTCATTGCTTGTGCTTTGGGTGTAAAGTCTAGGAAGTGACTGTCTAATACAAGGTCTTGACGTTTCCCTACATTATCTTCTAGGAGTTTTATGGTACTGCCTTTTATATTGAGTTCTTTGATCCACTTTGAGTTAATTTTTGTGTAGGATAAGAGGTAGGGGTCCACTTTAACTCTTTTGGGTATGGATAGCCAACACTTCCGGCCCCATTTGATGAAAAGACTCATGTCCCAGTTCACTGGCTTTGGGGACCTTATAAAAGATCAGTCAGCCATAGATCTGGGGGGTCTATCTCCAAGTTCTCAATACAATTCCATTGATCAATATGTCTATCTTTGTGCCAGTACCATGTTGTTTTGACTACTGTGGCTTTATAATAACTTCAAAATCAGGGAGTATAAGTCCTCCCACTTTGTTTTTCTTTTCTACAGTGTTTTTAGCAATTCAAGACATCTTCCCTTCCAAATAAATTTGATGACTAGCTTTTCCAAGACTGCAATGTAGGTTGTTGGAATTTTAATTGGGATTGCATTGAATCTGTAGATGAGTTTGGGTAGAACTGACATCTTAATGACATTTAGTCTTCCTATCCATGAACACTGAATATTTTTCCATATTTTTAGGTCCCCTTTTATTTCTTTTATTAGAGTTATGTAGTATTCTATGTATGGGTCTTTTACATCTTTTGCTAAGTTTATTCATGGGTACTTGATTTTTTTAGTTGCTATGGAAAATGGTATCTTTATTTTGAGTGCCTCTTCACTTCATTCATTTCTAGCATATAGAAACATTACTGACATATGCAGTATATTGTATCCTGGTACTTTGCTAAATTTGTTTACCAACTCTAGTAGCTTTATCATTGATTTCTCAGGGGTTTCCATATATAAGACCATATCATCTGCAAATAATGACAGTTTTCTTCTACCTTTCCAATTTCAATTAATTTTGTTTCTTTGTCTCAGCAGATTGCCCTGGCTAGCACCCCTAGCACAATGTTGACTAACAGTGGTAATAGCAGGCTTCCTATTGCAAACTATATGCTACAGTTAATACTATCTTAACATTCTCTCATCGACAGTTACAAATATACTATACCAGAACTATGAATCAATAATGGAGAGGTGGTGATTAGGAGTATGGGAGGATTGGAGTTTCCTTTTTTTGTCTTTATTTCTTTTCTGGAGTAAAGAGAATGTTCTAAAAACTAAAAGAAAACTAATTGTGGTGATGGATGCACAGCGCTATGATGGTGCCATGGGCAATTGATTATAAACTTTGATCTATTGATAGTTGTATGCTATGGGAAAAATCTCAATTAAAAAAACAAAAAACAACAGAAAAATAAAAGTGCTTGAGAAAATGTGGATGGAGGGATGTACCTAATCACTCTTTGTGGGTAAGTAGAATGGTGCAGTACATCTGGTGGGCAGTGTGTTGGTTCAAGAGGAAGCTAAGTATGGGGCTGTCATATGGTCCTACAACCCTGTTATTGGATATATACTTTGAAGAACAGAGAACAGAGAACAGAGACAAGAATGGACATTTGCACAGTGGGGTTTAAGGTGACAGTAGTCACAATTTGCAATGGATGGGGGTGGCCTAAGGGTACATTGACTGATGAACAGAATAGTGAACTGTGGTGCATACATACAATGGGATATTGAGCAGCTACAAGAAGGAATGAAGTTGTGAGCTATACAAATAGGTGTATGGACCTTGAGGACAGTATGTTGAGTAAAATAAACCAGAAATAAAAAGACAAACAATATAATGCCTTACTAATATGGACTAACTATAATGTGCAAACTCTGAGAATTGAATCTGAGAGCACTGGATATCAGGGAAAACTTACGGTAAATGTTCCTAAACCATTTACAGCTGTTACATCTATTCCTAAGTTGTAATGGTTATTTCTAAATTCTGAAATGCTAAGCTTTTTGTGTATAACCTGGTCAGTCCCTGGAACTTTGTGTACCTGTGTGACATGACACCTGAGACTCAGATCCAGAGTTTGGCAACTATAAATGTTAGCATTACCCAATAAAGCAAATGTTAAAGAGGCTGATAAAGAGATCAGACTTCAATTAGAGATATGAACAAAATGGCCTTGGTTAGGACTAAGGTAAATCAGACTAAAATATAAAGGACAATATTGACAGTGTTTTAAAACTTTAACTTCTTTGTGAGACCAAAGGGAGAGATGTTTATTTGGTGCAGAATCCATATTTTCTGTCGAATGATACATAATTTAACTTGTATGGTCAGTTCATTCAAACACCACAATTACATGGCACTTTGAATAGGGTGTGATATCTGGTTGGTTTGTGCAGGTTAGTGTGAAGTCCTGATATCTCAGAGTAATTTGGGCAGAGAATAAAAATGTATTTGCAAAGCCCCCTTGAGGGATTGGGGAAAGATGTGGAAATATCAAACTTCCCCACTTGGGGAATTACTGATATCTTCACAAGCATTGATGACTACCAATTTAGAAGGCCAAGCCCTCAATCTTGGGTCTTGCCCTTATGAAGCTTCTTATGGCAAAGGACAGGCTAAGCCTACTTATAATTGTGCTAAGGGTCACCCCCAGAGAACTTTTGGTTGCTCAGGTGTGGGCTCTCTCTAAGCCAACTCTGCAGGTAAACTCCCTGCCCTCTCCACTAAGTGGGACATGACTCCCAGGGGTATAAATCTTCATGGCAAGGTGGAGCATGACTCCTGGGGATGAACCTGGACCTGGCATCAAGGGATTGTGAAAGACTTCTTAACAAAATGGTGGAAGAGAAATGAACAAAATATAAAGTCTCAGTGGCTGAGAGATTTCAAATTGAATCAAGAGGAGATTCTGGAGGTTGATATTATGTCATATAGATATTCCTTTGTAGTTTGTACTGTACTGGAATAGGTAGAAGGAAATACCTGAAACTGTTAAACTGCAACCCAGTAGCCTTGATTCTTGAAGGTGACTGTATAACTATTATAGCTTACACTGTGTAAATGTGTGATTGTGAAAACCTTGTGGCTCACACCCCCTTTTTCCAGTGTATGGGCAGATGAATAGAAAAAAGGGGGCAAAAGTAACTGAGTAACAGGAAGGGATGGGGGATGAGATTTTTTGGGTGTTGTTTTTACTTTTATTTTATTTTTATTTATTCTTTTTGGAGCAATAAAAATGTTCAGAAATTAATTGTGGTGATGAATACATAACTATATAATGGTACTGTGGAAATTGATTATACATTTTGGATGACTATGAATATATCTCAATAAAATTGAATTTTATAAACGTTTGCAAAATGGTCATCTGTTGAAGTCATATTATCACATGCAAATAAAAAAGGTCATTCACTATTACATCCCAGAGGTAAACTGATTCTAGCATGTCTCACAACATCCTTGGGAAGTATCAGATAGAATAAAGTGCTCCTAAGTTTCAAAAATTTAGTTAAATGTCAGTGTAGAGGAAGACATAGGAATTTAGATTAAGTAAAGACATAAACACTTTAAAAAACATTACCATTATAATATAGGATAAACAGATACTAAAAATGACATTTTAAATTGAGTAGAGTGGGTAGAGAAGATGGCAGATTAGGAGAGTCAGGGCAAAAAGCATCTCCATGAAAAACACTAGATAAAAGACAGAAAGTGTTCCAGAATGCCAGTTCCAATGTTGCACTGACTGGACAAGGACTGCTAAATCCACAGGGACTGTGCACTTGGTGAAAATGAGAGTCTGCCTTCAGAAACAAGTGAATGAGGCTGCTAGAGAGTCAGCAGCCATGCCACAGTTGGGAGAAACCAGGGGTTGGCATTTGGAGAGGGATTAGTTTACAAACCCCAATAGCAGTTGTGGATCTGGCAGTGAGAAACATGCAGTCGAGCATGTTGAAGAGCCTTCCACACTCTGGTCACCTGCCTCAGTATCTGGCATAGGTGATAGCCTTTTCACACCTGCAGCTAATTGTCCTGGAGCTAGGAAGGCAGAAGTCCACAAAAACAAGGAAATTACCACACCCCATAGAGCCATCTTTTCAGCAGGCTGGGAATGCCCCTGTGTGGCACCACAGCCCAGAGATATGCCATGCAGTCAAGTGTGGCAGGAAGTGCCTTCCAAACCCTGGACACACACCTCAGTATCTGGCATGGATAACAGCCTTTCACACACCCACACCTAATGATCTCAGAGCTAGGAAGGTGGAGATTCACTGAAAGGATACTTTACCATGCCCTCTACAGCCAAACTCTCAGTGGGCTAGGAACACCCCTGTGTGGCATGGTGGCTGAGAGATTCCCTTGGAGATTGTGCTTATCTGTGATGTTGCACTGTCTTCCACCTACAGAGGCCCTAGGAGGCAGGACCCAGATGGAAGTCCCAGGGGCCTTAC
Source organism: Choloepus didactylus (assembly GCF_015220235.1). Classification (NCBI taxonomy): domain Eukaryota; kingdom Metazoa; phylum Chordata; class Mammalia; order Pilosa; family Megalonychidae; genus Choloepus; species Choloepus didactylus. Next base: position 3,959,917 of record NW_023637579.1, read on the forward strand.
ACCAACACCAGAAACTTGTGGGTCCTCAGCAGAGGCAGACTGTGGGGATACTGAGCTGAAGGTTTGGACTGCTGCAAGAGTTTAACGTCTCCAGGAATGCCTGAGAGATTTGATTCTTAAAGCCACCCTCCCTCCCTAACTGCTCAAACACCCCACATTCAAGGCTGGCAGCACCAACTACACATGGAAATTTGGTGCACTGATTGGACCCTCACAAGATTTGGACCCCCACTCACCACATGGACAAAGTTGGGGAGAACTGGCTTAAGGGTAATAGGCAGCTCATAGGCACCATCTGCTGGTAATGCAGAGAAAGTGTACTCCAACAAGCTCTACCTCTGACAAGTTAGAGATAATTGTTAAAATAAGCCTGCATATCTTTAAAGAACTCTATCAAGATAAGCAAATGCCAAGAGGCCAATGAGAGATAATTTTAAAGCACATGAAGAAACCAGAAGATTTGATTAACCCCAAACCAAATGCCCAAATCAAAAGACCACAGGAGACACAGTACTTGGAGCAATTAATCAAAGAACTAAAGACAAACAATGAGATTGTGGCACAGGATATAAAGGATATGAAGAAGACCCTAGAAGAGCATAAAGAAGAATTTGCATGAGTAAATAAGAAAATAGATTATATAATGGAAGTAAAAGAAACTGTTGATCAAATTTAAAAGATTCTGGATACACAGTACTAGATTAGAGGAAGTTGAGAGAATCCGAGCTGGAAGAGTGCAGAATGGGCAATGAAAGTACAAAAGAAAGAATGGGGAAAAAATCTGACAAAATCAAAATGGACCTCAGGGATATGATGGACAACATAAAGCATGCAAATATAAGAATCATTGGTGTCCCATAAGGGGAAGAGAAAGGTAAAGGTCTAGGAAGAGTATTCAAAGAAATTGCAGGGGAAAACTTCCCAAACCTTCTAAAAAGCATAAACACACAAACCATAGACACACAACAAACTCCAAACAGAATAACACCAAATAAACCCACTCCAAGATATATTCTGATCAGATTGTCAAATGCTGGAGAAAAGGAGCAAGTTCTGAAAGCAGCAAGAGGGAAGCAACTGACCACATACAAGGGAAACAGCATAAGACTAAGCAGTGACTAATCAGCAGCCACCATGGAGGCAAGAAGGCAGTAGTATGACATATCTAAAATTCTGAAAAAGAAAAATTGCCAACCAAGAAATCTATCCAGCAAAGCTCTTCTTCATATTTGAGGGAGAGCTTAAATTTTTCACAGACAAACAAATGCTGAGAGAATATGCTAAGAAGAGATCTGCCCTATTTGAGATGCTAAAGGGAGCCAGACCACTAGAGAAACAAAGAAAGGAGAGAGAGATATGGAGAAAAGTTCAGAATTAAAGAGATTTAGTAAGGGTATGTTAAAGGAAATTAAGAGAGAGCAGGAAAAAATATATCTGACAAACATAAACCAAAATATAGGATGGCTGATTCAAGAAATGCCTTCATAGTAATAACATTGACTATGAATGGATTAGACTCCCCAATTAAAAGATATATATTGGCAGAATGGATTAATTTAAAAATATGAACCATCAATATGTTGCTCACAAGAGACTCATCTTTGACATAGGGACACAAAGAGATTGAAAGTGAAAGGATGGAAAAAAGTATTTCATGCAAGTTACAGCCAAAAGAAAACAAGACAAGCAATACTAATCTCAGATAAAATAGACTTTAAATGCAAGGACTGTATTAGACACAAAGAAATGTCTCATAAAAGGGACAATTCAACAAGAAGAAGTAACATTCATAAATGTTTATGCACCCTATCAAGTTGCCACAAAATACATGAGACAACATTGGCAAAACTAAAGGAAGCAATAGATGTTCACACAATAAGTGTGGGAGTCTTCAATACATCACTCTCTTATTGAGAGATCAACCAGACAGAGGGCCAATATGTAAATGGAAAACCTAAACAATCTGATAAATGAATTTGAATTAACAGATATATATGGAACATTACATCCCAAATCACAAAGATACACATTCTTCTCAAGTGCTCAAGGAACTTTCTCCAGAATAGATCACATGCTGGGCTACAAAACAAGCCCCAATAATCTTGAAAAGATTGAGAGTATTTAAACCACATTCTCTGATCACAATGGAATACAATTAAGAGTTAATAACCATCAGAGACTTAGAAAATTCACAAATATCAGGAGATTAAATAACACACTCCTAAACAATCAGTGGGTAAAAGAAGAAATAGCAAGAGAAATTGTTAAATATTTAGAGATGAATGAAAATGAAAACAATACATATCAAAACGTACAGGATGCAGCAAAGGCAGTATTGAGGGGGAAATTTATAGCCTTAAATGCATATACTAAAAAGGAAGAAAGAGCTAAAATCAAAGAACTAATGAAGCAACTGAAGATACTAGAAATTGAACAACAATTAATCCTAAACCAATTAGAAGAAAAGAAATATCAAGGATTAAAGCAGAAATAAATGACACAGAGAATAAAAAAAACAATAGAGAGAATAAATAAAACCAAAAGTTTGTTCTCTGAGAAGATCAAGATTGACAACCCCCTAGCTTGACTGACAAATCAAAAAGAGAGAAGACCCAAATAAACAAAATAAGGAATGAGAGAGGTGACATTACTGTGGGTCCTGAAGAAATTTAAAAAATATAAAAGAATACTATGAACAATGATGTTCCAACAAATGAGATAATTTAGAAGAAATGGACAATTTCCTGGAAACACATCAACAACATAGACCAGGGAAGAATTGGAAGACCTCAACCAACAAATCACAAGCAAAGAAATCCAATCAGTCATCAAAACGCTTTCCACAAATAAATGCCCAGGGCCAGACGACTTCACAGGGGAATTCTACAAACCTTTCCAAAAAGAGTAGACACCAATCTTGCTTAAAATCTTTCAAAACATTGAAAAAAAATGGAACACTACCTAACACATTTTATGAAGCTAACATCGCCTTATACCAAAAACAGGTAAAGATGCTACAAAAAGGGAAAACTAGAGGCCAAGCTCCCTAATGAATAAAGACACAAAAATTCTCAACAAAATACTTGCAAATTGAATCCAAAGACACATTAAAAAAATCATACACCATGACCATGTTGGGTTCATTCCAGGCATGCAAGGATGGTTCAACATAAGAAAATCAATCAATATATTACAACAGATTAACAGATCAAAAGGGAAAAATCAAATGGTCATCTCAATCAATGCTGAAAAAGCATTCAACAAACTCCAGAATCCTTTTTTGACAAAAACACTTCAAAAGTAGGAATTGAAGGAAACTTCCTCAATATGATAAAGGGCATATAAAAAAATCCACAGCCAGCATAGTACTCAATAGTGAGGGACTGAAAGCCCTTCCTCTAAGATGAGGAATGAGACAAGGATGACCACTGTCACCACTGGTAGTCAACATAGTGCTGGAAGTGGTAGTCAGAGCAATCTAGCAAGAAAAGAAATAGAAGGCATCCAAATTGGAAAGGAAGAAGTAAAACTGTCATTATTTGGAGATGTTATCATCTTATATCTGGGAAACCCTGAGAAATCAGTGACACAGCTACTTGAGCTAATAAACATATTTAGCAAAGTAGTGGTATTCAAGATTAACGCACAAAAGTCAGTAATGTTCTTATACACCAGAAATGACCTAACTGCAAAGACACTCAAGAAAAAGATTCCACTCTCAATAACAAGAAAAGAAATCAAGTACCTAGGAATAAACTTAACCAAGGATGTAAAAGACCTATACATGGAAAACTACATAACTTTACTAAAAGAAATAGAAGAGGACCTATAAAGATGGAAAAATATTCAGTGTTCATGGATAGGAAGGCTAAATGCCATTAAGATGTCAATTCTACCCAAATTCATCTACAGATTCAATGCAATCCCTATCAAAATTCCAACAACCTACTTTGCAGACTTGGAAAAGCAAGTTATCAAAATTGGAAAGGAAAGATGCCTTGAATTTCTAAATTCATTCTAAAAAAGAAAACAGAGTGAGGACTCACCCTCCCTGACTTTAAAGCTTATTATAAAACCACAGTAATCAAAACAGCATGTTACTGGCACAAAGATAGACATATTAAGCAATGGAATTGAGTTGAGAATTTGGAGATAGACCCCCAGGTCTACAGTTGACTGATCTTTGATAAGACCCCCAAAACCACTAAACTGGGATATAACAGTCTATTCAACAAATGGGGAAGGGAGAGTTGGATATCAACATCCAAAAAAAAAAAAAAAAAAAAAAAAAAGGAAAGAGGATGCCTATGGCATGCTCTACACAAAAATTAACTCAAAATGCATTAAAGACCTCAATATTAGAGACAGTACCATAGAACTCCTAGAAGATAATGCAGGGCAACAGCTTCAAGACCTGGTATTAGGAGGTCACTTCTTAGACCTTATACCCAAAGCACAAGCAACAAAAGAAAAATTAGATGAATGGGAACTCCTCAAAATTAAAAGTTTTTGTACCTCAAAGCAATTTGTCAAAAAGGTGAAGATGCAGCCAACTCAATGCAAAAAAAATTTGGTAGCCATATATCTGACAAAGACTGATATCTTGCATATATAAAAAAAATCCTACAACTCAACAATAGACAAACGGACCAATTACAAAACGGGCAAAAGATATGAAAAGACAGTTCTCTGAAGAGGAAATACAAATGCCCAAAGAAAAAACACATGAAAAAATGTTCAGCTTCACTATCTATTAGAGAAATGCAAATTAAGACCACAATAAGATATCATCTCACGCCAGTTAGATTCACTGCCATTAAACAAATAGGGAACTACAAATGCTGGAGAGGACATGGAAAAATTTCAACTGTTATTCATTACTGTTGGGACTGTATTATGGTGCAGCCACTCTGGAAAACAGTCTAGTGGCTCCTTAGGAAACTAGGTATAGAGATACCTTTCAATCCAGTGTATACCCAGAATATCTGAAAACAGTGATATGAACAGTTGTTTTCACACTGATGTTCATAGCAGCATTATTCATAATTGCCAAGAAATGGAAACAATCCTAATGTCCTTCAACAGATGAGTGGGTAAACCAAATTTGGTATGTACACACCATGGAATACTATGCTTCAGTAAGAAGGAATGAGGTCATGAAACATATGACAACATGGATGAAACTTGAAGACATAATGCTCAGCAAAATAAGCCAGGCACAAAAAGAGAAATATTGTATGTTATCACTAATGTGAATTCTGTGAACAACATAAAATAAATGGTTTATATTGTAGAATGTAGGGGACCTAGTGATAGACAGCAAATAGTGAAGGAGGAGTGATAATCTAATAAGAACAGATAAGTTATTGAAGGTAAACTTAATGTTATGGTAATGCTCAGGAATGACTATTGTTTGTTAACTTTGGGAGGGTATAGTAAGTTCATGGAAATGTAGTTGTTTTAGGGTATTTGTTTTTGTTATTCCTTTGGTTATGGTTTGTGAATTTTTTGGGGGTATGGTAGGAACAGGTTGGTAGCAATGTAGTTATTTTACGTTATTTATTTTTTCTTATTCCTTTGTTTTGGTTTTGTTTTTAATGTTTTTTATTGTTTGTTTTTTTAATTTTTTAATAAAGTTAACAAACAATGAATGAGTGTTAAAAAATGTGCAATAGGTGGAGGAGGGGAATGGAATGTTTTGGATGTTCTTTTTTTTTTTTTTTTTTTTTAATCATCATTTTATTGAGATATATTCACATACCACGCAGTCATACAAAACAAATTGTACTTTCGATTGTTTACAGTACCATTACATAGTTGTACATTCATCACCTAAATCAATCCCTGACACCTTCATTAGCACACACACAAAAATAACAAGAATAATAATTACAGTGAAAAAGAGCAATTGAAGTAAAAAAGAACACTAGGTACCTTTGTCTGTTTGTTTGCTTCCCCTACTTTTCTACACATCCATCCATAAACTAGACAAAGTGGAGTTTGGTCCTTATGGCATTCCCAATCCCACTGTCACCCCTCATAAGCTACATTTTTATACAACTGTCTTCGAGATTCATGGGTTCTGGGTTGTAGTTTAATAGTTTCAGGTATCCACCACCAGCTACCCCAATTCTTTAGAACCTAAAAAAGGTTGTCTAAAGTGTGCATAAGAGTGCCCACCAGAGTGATCTCTCGGCTCGTTTTGGAATCTCTCTGCCACTGAAGCTTATTTCATTTCCTTTCACATCCCCCTTTTGGTCAAGAAGATGTTCTCCATCCCATGATGCCGGGTCTACATTCCTCCCCGGGAGTCATATTCCACGTTGCCAGGGAGATTCACTTCCCTGGGTGTCTGATCCCACGTAGGGGGGAGGGCAGTGATTTCACCTTTCAAGTTGGCTTAGCCAGAGAGAGAGGGCCACATCTGAGCAACAAAGAGGCATTCAGGAGGAGACTCTTAGGCACAAATACAGGGAGGCCTAGCCTCTCCTTTGCAGCAACCGTCTTCCCAAGGGTAAAACTTATGGTAGAGGGCTCAACCCATCAAACCACCAGTCCCCTATGTCTGTGGTCATGTTAGCAACCATGGAGGTGGGGTAGGCGAATACCCCTGCATTCTCCACAGGCTCCTCAAGGGGGCACTATGGATGTTCTTTTTTATTTTAATTTTAATTTTATTTTTTGGAGTAATGAAAATGTTCAAAGATTGATTGTAGTGATGAATGCACAACTATATGATGATACTATGAACAGCTGATTTTACCCTTTGAATGATTATATGTTATGTGAATATATCTCAATAAAATTGAAAATATGCTCAATTTCACTGGCTATTAGGGAAATGCAAATCAAAACCACAATCATATATTTTCTCACACCTACTAGAATGGTCATTATCAAAAAAACAGAAAACTACAAACATTGGAGAGGATGTGGACAAAGAAATACACTTAATCACTGTTGATGGGAATGTAGAGCAGTAAACCACTCTAGAAGGTAGTTTCATGGTATTGAACTACCATATGATCCTCCAATACCATTAATAATTATAGAAGAACTGAAGACTAGGAATTGAATGGACATTTGTACACCAATATTCCTAGCAGCATTATTCATGATTGCCAAGAGATGGACACAGCCCAAATGGTCATCAAGAGATGAGTGGATAAGCAAACTTTGTCTTATACATGTGATGGAATTTTACACTCTGTAAGACAGAATAAAGTCATGACACATGCAACAACATGGATGAAACTTGAAAACAGTATGAAGGACAAATACTGTATTCTCTCACTAATTTGAACTAACAAAAGTGAGAAAACCCTGAGAGTTCAAGTTAAGAACACAGGTTATCAGGAGGTAGAAACTAGGTAGAGACTGGTAATTGGATGCTGAAGGGGTACATAATGTTCAACAAGATTGTAAAGATCTGGAATATTATATGATGGTAACACAGTATTGTAAATATAATGAACAAAACTGACTATGAGTATGGTTGAAAGAGTAAGGGTATCGACACGTATGACACCAAAAGGAAAGGTGGAGGATAAAACTGGGACTGTATAACTTTAGCAAAACCTAGGTTGGGCAATAATGGTGATTAAATGTAGAAATGTAAGAAAGTATTTACATGAGGGAGAATAAGTGAATGTAACCATTGCAAGGTGTTGAAAGTGGGATGGTATATAAGAAAAAATACAAACAAGGCAAACTAGTGTTTACAGATCATAGTAATATTGTAATTTCTTCCAACAATTGTAACAATGGCAATATACCAAAGCTAAAGTTTAATAGAGGGGGATATAAGGGAAGGATGTTTGATTTTTGTTGTTGGTGGTGTTTCTCCTTTTTAATATTTTTATTTTTTATTCTATTATTTTTTTCCTCTTCTTTCTTCTTGGAAGAAATGGAAATGTTCTCACATAGACTGTAGTGGTGAATGCATAACTATGTGATTATACCAGGAGCTATTGCTTGTTTACTTAAGATGGATTTTATGGCATGTGAATAAAACTGTTTAAAAATAAACAAAGACACAAGTGTTAGAGAAGTTGTGGAGATTGAGAGATATACTTATTAACTGTTGGTAGGACAATAAAACTGTGCAGCACTTCTGAAGGGCAGTATGGTGATTCCACAGGAGGCTAAGTATCGGGTTGCCAAATGTAACCCCATAATTTGGTATGAACTTGGAAGAACTGAATGCAGGGACACAAATGAACGTTTTCACACTGGAGTTTATGGTGGCAGTATTCATGATTTGCAATGGATGTTTGTGGCCTCAGGGTACATCATGGGTGAACAGAAGAGTGAATTGTGGTGTATACACACAATGGATAATTGAGCAGCTTCAAGAAGGAATGAAGTTGTGTGGCATGCAACTAGGTGAATGTACCTGGAGGACATTATATTGACTAAAATAAGCCAGAAACAAAAGAACAAGTATAGTAAGGCATCACTAATATAAACAACCATAATGATCAAATGCTGAGAATTGAATTTGAAAGCATGGTTTATCAGGATGGAACATGGGCAGAGATTGGGCAATCAATGATGGAGAAGAACAGAATGTTCAATAAGGCTTAGTGTAAATTTTCCTAGATTGTAAGCTCTTGCAGCAGTCACATGCATTCCTGAGTTTTAATGTTATTTTAGAGATGTTTATTTGATAAATAATTTATATTCTCTGTAGCATACTATCTAATTTAATCTGTGTCATCAGTTTATGGAAACAATATAATTACGTGGAACTTAGAATAGGGAATGAAATCTTGTTATTCTATACCAGTTAATGTAATATGCTGATGTATTCCAGAGTATTTTTAACTGAGTTAGTTTCCTCTGTTGCTGTATTATTTCTATGCAATTTTATTGAGATATATTCACATAACATACAATCCTTCAAAGTGTACAATCAGTTGTTCATAGTTGTGTATTGATCACCACAATCAATCTTTGAACATTTTCATTACTCCCCCAAAAATAAAATTAAAATTAGAATAAAAAATAACACCCAAAACACTCCATTCCCCTCCTCCCCCACTGTTTATTTACTTTTTTCACACTCATACATTGGTTTTCTAACTTTATCAAAAAATAAAAAAATAAATAAAAAACAACATTTTAAACAAGACCAAAACAAAGGAATAAGAAAAAACAAAAACCTAAAATAACTACATTTCTGTGAACTTGTTCCTACCATACCCCCCAGAAATTAAGAAACCATAGTCATTCCTGAGCTTTCCCAGAATATTTTTACCCTCCATAACTTTTCTGTTCTTATTAGATTATCACTCCCCCTTCACTATTTGCTGTCTATCACTAAGTCCCCTACATTCTACAGTACAAACCATTTATTTTACATTTTTCACAGTGTTCACATTAGTGGTAACATACAATATTTCACTTTTTGTGCCTGGCTTATTTCACTCAGCATTATGTCTTCAAGTTTCATCCATGTTGTCATGTTTCATGACATCATTCCTTCTTACTGTGGTATAGTATTCCATTGTGTGTATATACCACATTTTGTTTATCCACTCATCTGTTGAAGGATGTTTAGGTTTTTTCCATCTCTAATCCCAGAGTATTCTGGGCAGAAAATACAAAAATGTTTGCAAAGTCCCCTTGTGGGACTGGGGAAAAAGGAAATATTAAACTCCCCCACCTGCGGAATTCCTGATATTCTTGCAAGCATTAGGGATTCCCAGTTTAATGTCAAGCCCTCAATCTTGGGGCTTGCCCTTAATGAACTTATTCCTGCAAAGGAGATGCTAAACCTACTTATAATTATGCCTGAGTCACCTCCCAGAGAACCTCTTTTGTTGCTCAGATGTGACCTTTCCCTCCCAGCCAACTCTGCAAGTAAACTATTCTACCCCCTACATGAGACAAGACTCCCCAAGGTGTAAATCTCCCTGGAAATGGGAGACATGACTCCCAGGGATGAGCCTGGCCCTGGCATAATGGGCTTGAGAAAATCTTCTTGACCAGAAAAGGGCAAAAAAATTGAAACAAAATAAAATTTCAGTGGGTAAGAGATTTCAAATAGATTTGAGTGGCCATTCTGGATGTTATTCTTATGCATTATATAGAATATTCCTTTTTAGTCTCTAGTGTTTTAGATAGCTGTAAAGTAATACCTGAATAGGTTGAACTGTAATCCAGTAAACTTGATTCTTGAAGATGATTGTATAATTATTTGGCTTTTATCATGGGACCATGTGATTGTGAAAACCTTGTGACTAACATTCCCTTTACCCAGTGTATTAGTTAGGGTTCTCCCTGGAAACAGAATCAATGAGAGAAGTCTCTGATTATCAAATTGTAAAAGTGACTCACGCAACTGCAGGAGCGCACGAGTACAAATTCTGCAGAGCCCTCAACAAGCTGTCAACTCCAAGGAAGATGTCCGATGAACTCCTTGGGAAACAAACCGACAACTTTGACGAACTCCTCAGGAAACAAACTGGCAACTTCGACGAGCTCCCCAGGAAATGCTTCACTGAGCAGCCAAAGAAGAAGTGAAGGTCCTCTAACTGTCCGGCTTATAAGCCTCCAACTGATCACCTGGACCAAATCCAGCCAATTGCATTCTCTCACTGTGTAAGCACAGCCCTTGATGAGTCATCAGTCAGCTGCAGTCAATTGACTGATGATCCGACAAACCAGCCCGTTGGTTTATTAACCAGCCTCAAATATCCTCACAGCAACCATCAGGCCAGTGCCCGCTTGACCAGACAGCTAGGCCACCTAGCCAAGTTGACACATGAACCCAACCATCACACCCAGTATATGGACAGACAGTAATAAAATAAAGACAAAAATACATAAATAATGGGAGGGAATAACGGGTATGGGATGTTTAGGGTATTCTTTTTTATTTTTATTTTTTATTTTTGGAGTAATGAAAATGTTCTAAAATTGATTGTGGTGATCAATGCACAAAGGTATCATGATACTGTGAGCCATTGATTGTATACTTTTGATGGATTATATGGTGTGTGAATATATCTTAATAAAATTGCATTTGAAAAAAAATCCTATCCACTGTTTCTACCTTCTAAATTTATGGGACTTAAGCTCAAATACACAAAGAACTGGAATGAGTAATATAAACTCATGATTTTAAAAATACATTACATAGGTCTCTGCACAAAAGTGGCTAATGACAAGGAGATACCAGTGACAATGACCAAAACATACAGCCAGATTTTGATTTATGAATACCTATTTTTCTCCAGTTGTAGTCATGACTCCTTGGGTCTTGGTCAGAGAATGTACTGTTGGGGACGATTAAGGTAGCATGTATAAAATCCACCCTCAGCGATGCTGGAGATATGCAACATAATAGCTGGGGCTAATGTAACAACAGTTTAAGTTGCCCTCAGCCTTCTACGGAAGTGATAGCCGTTTGCGCCCAAGATTCACATCTAGGGTGCTAGCTTTACTACCTGCCTTCTACCCGGCAACAGCATCTACCAATCCTGTGCTAGCCTTACATCTGCCATCCGCCCTAGCAACAGCAGCAGCCAATCCTAGGCCGCCACCCGTTCGTACTAGCCACTCCCTCTACCTTAGGGTATATATACCCTGCCTCTTCAATAAAGTTTTGCAGCTTGATCAGAAACCTGTCTTGCTGTCATTCCTCGTGTCTCTTGTCCCATACCATTCCTCCCTCACAGGATTTGGAGCTTCCGTTGAACGTCCCGCCGGCCGGGACAAACTGGCGCCCAACGTGGGGCTCGAAGTTTTGTGAGAGACGGAACGCCGCACTCAAGGAGAGAGGTACCTCACACTCACCACACCCGGGATCGCCGCGAATAAACTCGGTCGCGAGACAGATCCGTTCAGCAGTCAAAGAAAGAAAGAAAACCACACCAGGGATCACCGCGGGGAAGCGCGCTCGCGAGACAGATCCGTTCACCAGTTGATCAGTGTCGGCGAAAGGAAAGAAGAAGAAGAAAAGAAAGCAACAAAAGGTAAGCCCCCCCCCACCCTTATCATGGGACAAGGAATTTCCCAACACGAATTATATGTTAGTCAAGTTAAGCAATCACTCAAGGCACGAGGAACACGAGTTAAGAAAAAAGATCTCACGCGCTTTTTTAATTTCCTGTTACAAACCTGCCCTTGGTTCCCTCAAGAAGGTACTATAGATCACCAGTGCTGGCTAAGAGTTGGAGATTGTTTAAAAGATTATTTTCGAACCTTTGGTCCTGAAAAGGTCCCGGTTACTGCCTTTTCTTATTGGAACCTAATTAATGAAATTCTAAAAGTCCACTCTTCAGCTCCAGACGTTCAAAACCTCTGTAAATTAGGAGAGGAAGCTTTGAGAGAGCACTCTCGCCCTGCTTCAGCATGCGGCTCAGTAATTATTAACATGCCTGAATATCCTTTAAACGAAAATTCTAACAGGGATAGGCCAAATACCCCAACCAGTCAAGTCAGTTTGTCACCCGATCAGTATGAAATCAAACCAAAGGCTAAAATTTCTCCCACTTTGGAGGGACCGGAGGTTAAAATTTTTCCCTCTTTAGAAAGCAACTCCCTTCCTCCGTTTCGGCCACCCCCTTATGCACCTGATTTTTTCAAACCATACTCTCATTTTTATCCAGTCATGCCCTTATCTCAGTTTCATGCTTTAGAAGAAGCCACAGAAAATCTCCGGCTACACGCCGATAATTTTAGAGAAACTTTTAAACAGGAGCGGCAGCATACCGCCGATTTGCTCGCGGACCTCCGGTCAGCAACTCAAAGCATTGCAGCCCTTTCGCTTCCAGAAAATGCCCGCTCATCGCGCCTCCATTGTACTCGCCGCGCCTATGCTTTTCCGGTTACGCGTAGTCAGACTCGAGGCTCCCAAAATGGCGCCGCCGGTTCTCAACATGGTGTCGCGGGTTCCAAAAATGGCGATTCTGGTAGCGATAGCGAAGAGAGTAATAAATCAGATTCCCCCGACTCTAGCGAAGGAGAGCAGGAGGAAGCTAGTTCCACCTCAACTGCTAAATATAAAAAACTTAGTCTAACATATCTAGAGAAATTAAAAAAGGCAGTGAGTGATTATGGCGCTACCGCTCCCTTCACGCTCGCCCTACTGGAGAGCCTTAGTGAAAAGGAACTTATTCCTAATGATTGGTTCCAGCTAGCCAGAGCTGCCTTGTCTGGCGGTGATTTCCTGTTATGGAAATCCGATTATGAGGAGCATTGTAAAAAATATGCCACCCGCAATGCCCGTAAGGCCACTTCTAAAACTTGGACCTTAAATAAATTTTTAGGTCAAAGTCCCTACCATCAAAGTGATAAGCAGGCTCAATTCCCCCCAGGTCTCTTAGCGCAAATACAAACAGCCGCGCTTAGAGCATGGAAAAAACTTCCGCAAAAGGGCGCCGCCACTGCCTCTCTCGCTAAATTAAGACAGGGGCCTGATGAGCCATATACTGATTTCCTTAGCCGCCTGCAAAACATGGCTGAGCGCTTATTTGGGGCTAGCGAAAACGAAAGTGATTTTATTAAACACCTGGCCTATGAAAATGCTAACGCTGCCTGCCAAGCAGCAATCCGTCCCTTTCGTAATACTAGCCTTAATAATTACATAAAGCTCTGTTCTGGCATCGGGCCCACTCAAACCCTTGGAATAGCTATTGGCGCCGCTCTTCAAAATTTTGCAGCGCAGCATAAAAATTTTACGGCACAAGCAAAGCCTCCAACATGCTATAATTGTAAGCAACCTGGCCATTTCTCAAGCTAGTTTGCAAACAGGAGAAGCTTCGAAGCATGTTATTTCTCATTTACTATACTGCTTCGCTATTTTAGGCCAACCTAAAATCATTAAAACAGACAATGGGCCTGGATATACTGGAAAAAATTTTCAAATCTTCTGTCAACAATTACAAATTAAGCATATCACGGGAATACCGTATAACCCCCAGGGGCAAGGAATGGTAGAACGAGCACATCGCACCTTAAAAAATGCCCTGTGCCGTTTAGCCGAAAGCACTCTCAATCTCACCAAACAACGACCTCGAGACCTGTTACATCACGCTCTTTTTGTTCTTAACTTCCTAACTCTGGATGATGAAGGACAATCTGCAGCTGACAGACATTGGCATCCCAGAACGCAAACGCAACAAGCCACTGTTATGTGGCGTGACCCCTTAACGTCAGAATGGAATGGGCCTGACCCCGTGATTATTTGGGGACGAGGCTCTGCTTGCATATACGATCAAAAGAGGGAAGGTCCTCGCTGGCTTCCAGAACGGCTGATAAAACATATTAATTCTTCATTGCCGAAACAAACCCCTGAAACACTTCCTTCCCCTCCTCTTAATAATAACCTTTCCAGGGTAGAAGCCTCTCCCTGAGAAAAATGTCTTTCTTTTCTCTTTCAGTGCATCAATTACTCCTGCTATAACCCATCCGGAGACAGCCAGTCCGCACACAACCAGAAGTGGAAAGAAGTCCTGCTTACAGGTTTATTCCATCACTAATCACATGACTTACCACTTGAATTACTATTGGCTTTTTTTAATTGGTCTTCTGGCTTTGCTGTTTGCAGCCGGATTAGCAACTGTTGCCCCAAAAGATTGGAATCCGTTAGAAAGATTCCTGCTTGCTATAGCATATTTGTGCATTGTAGGGTGTATTACTTTGCTAGCTTGTCTCCCTTAATAGGGAAGAACCTATAGCCTCTATTAGTATGGCTTTCTTATGCCTACTGCCATTTAAAGTTGCCGCCTTATATTTTCTCCTGCAAAGTGTGCATGCCACCTTCGGCAACTCCAACCCCCATCAGCCTTGGAAATGGACCTTAGCACGATGGGAAGATTCCACAGTTATACAAACCCAAATTACAGCAGGACGCCCCTCCTTCCTTGTTTATGCCAGTGATCTAATTAAATGTTCAGACGGCACACCATGCCTTAACAAAGCCCAATATTACATGTGCCCGGCCTCCAACCCCAGAAAACAATATTGCAATACTCCCAACCAGTACTATTGTGCATACTGGGGGTGTGAAACATTAGCTACTAATTGGAAACCTTCCGCCCCTGATCACTACCTAACTTTAAAATGGTCCCCCCTTGGCTGCACACTCGGTAAACGCACCACCTTATCTACATTTGGTGATTCAAATTGTGAAAAATTAAATCTCACCGTACAACTCCCCACTGATAACTCTTGGTTAAACGGTCGGACATGGGGCTTTAGAATCTACTTATTTTCATCAACCGACCCAGGAAGCCTTATTCTAATAAAGAAGGAAGCAGTACAGCAAAAACCTTCTGCCATTGGGCCAAATATAGTGCTCGCGCCTCCAGCTACCCCTCCTGTCCCGAGCACGCCCAGTACAAATCTTTCCAAAATTCACCCCACTACTCCTCCTTTTATTAGCAACCCAATATTGTCGTCCTCAAGCCCGTCCATATCATTTGACAGCCCGCTTTGGCCACTACTCCAAGCCACCTTTTTCTCTCTAAACTCCTCCCAGCCTAATTTTACTCGTAGTTGTTGGCTGTGTTTCTCTGCCAAGCCTCCTTATTATGATGCTATAGCTCTTAATGTTACATTTAATACTTCTAATGAAGACAATCCTTCTCAATGCCCTTGGAATGCAAGAAAAATCGGTCTCACTATGCAATCCGTTCTTCACTCTGGGCATTGTATTGGTAATATTTCTGCCTCCTTAAAAACAGTCTGTGCACAGTCGTCCTCTCCATCGCCTGGTAAATTCTATATCCCCCCAACAGGGGCAAAATGGCTGTGCTCTTCCACGGGGCTTACTCCTTGCGTATCAGCAAAAGCCCTAACTGAAACAGGGGAAATGTGCCTCTTAGTGGCTGTGTTACCCCATGTCCTCTTTCATACAGAGGAAGACCTTTATCACCACTTGGTCGCGCAGTCTCCAGCCATGCTAAGAAAGAAAAGAGAACTTGTTACGGTTGTTACTATTGCTTCTCTTTTAGGTATTACTGGCCTAGGCACCGGAATCGCCTCTATTGTTCTCCAAAACCAAGGCTTCTCCCACCTAAGAGCTGCTATAGATGAAGATTTAGCCCGCATTGAAACCTCCATTACCCATCTTGAAAAATCCCTTACGTCCCTATCGGAGGTTGTTCTCCAAAACAGGAGAGGCTTAGATCTGCTCTTCCTTAAGCAAGGAGGGCTTTGTGCTGCGCTAGGTGAGGAATGTTGTTTTTACGCTGACCATTCTGGCATAGTTAAGGATTCTATGACCAAATTTAGGGAAGGAATTGAAAATCGCAAACGTGAGCGAGAAACCCAAGGGGGTATCTCCTGGGGACTTAATGGAATCCTCCCATACCTCCTTCCTATACTAGGCCCCTTAATAACCATAATCCTTATAATATCTTTTGCTCCTTGGGCCATAAAAAGAATAATACAGCTAGTTAAGGATCAAATTGACTCTGCCCTAAGCAAGCCTATTCAAGTGCATTATCACCGGCTTCACCTCACTGACCAGGGTTTGGATCCAGATCATCTGACTGCTACCCACCCTTACGGGTAAGAAACCCCCTCCTACGGGAGCAGCATATAACTCGAAAGTATGCTTCTAGCGTATGCTATGATTGGTACCGCTGGGTGCGAGGCAAAGCACTGCAAAGGAGGGCCAAAGCAACTAAAGGCCATTTTCGAGCTCCTTGAGAAATATGCCTCATTTGCATAGGGGTTTTGCTCTGCCAAAAACTCCCCTCCCCAGAAAAACAGAGCCACAAACAACTTGGGGAATGAGGCCTCTATTTCCCCCAGTAGGTTAATGCCAAAAGAGTGCTCGAGCAGCATTCTTCCTCCATCCTTTTGAAAAACAAAGGGAGGAGATGTTGGGGACGATTAAGGTAGCATGTATAAAATCCACCCTCAGCGATGCCAGAGATATGCAACATGACCGCTAGGGCTGATGTAATAGCGGCTTAAGTTGCCCTCAGCCTTCTATGGAAGTGATAGCCGTTTGCGCCCAAGATTCACATCTAGGGTGCTAGCTTTACTACCTGCCTTCTACCCGGCAACAGCATCTACCAATCCTGTGCTAGCCTTACATCTGCCATCCGCCCTAGCAACAGCAGCAGCCAATCCTAGGCCGCCACCCGTTCGTACTAGCCACTCCCTCTACCTTAGGGTATATATACCCTGCCTCTTCAATAAAGTTTTGCAGCTTGATCAGAAACCTGTCTTGCTGTCATTCCTCGTGTCTCTTGTCCCATACCATTCCTCCCTCACAGGATTTGGAGCTTCCGTTGAACGTCCCGCCGGCCGGGACAATGTACAAAGTGGATCTTGAACATCCTATTTCAAAATGACAGAGAAAACAGATTTTAGAGACTTCCAAACACAAATCTGGAGAAATTTGAGCATAAAACTGAGTGACTGCAATTGAATTGCATTGCATATATGAATATCTCATTCTCAGTGATATTCCAAAAAAAGAAAGAAAGGATACTGACTTTCTGCAAGATTCATAACACATCTGAACACATGAAAATCTAACGATAGAATCACCCTATTTATTGATATTAGGATCTCAAATTATGGAGAATCAGTCTTGTGTATTAGCTTGATATTCCTGTGTAATGAGGTGGCATAAACTTAATTTGAATTTTATATATGTTACTACAATAAAAAGTGTATTTTAAAGAATATAAAAATATTATATTACAGGTGTATTTCATGTTCAAGCAGATCAGGTGTCTTGCATGTTCAAGCAGATCTTCCATTGCATCTTAAATGGCCCAAATCAAGGAGTTCGCCAGCCACATTCTCATCTGGAGGTTTAACTAGAGAGTAATCCATGTCCAGTCTCCATCAGATTGTGGGTATAATTCATTTCTGTTCTAGTTTGCTAATGATGCCAGAATGCAAAACACCAGAGATGGATTGGCTTTTATAAAAGGGGGTTTTTGGTTACACAGTTACAGTCTCAAGGCCATAAAGTGTCCAAGGTAACACATCAGCTATCGGGTACCTTCACTGGAGGATGGCCAATGGTGTCCAGAAAACCTCTGTTAGCTGGGAAGGCACGTGGCTGGCATCTGTTCCAAAGTTAACTGTTAGTTGCACTTGGGGTATTTGTCCTCTCTTAGCTTCTCTGCTTTCAATGGCTGTCTTCAAAGTGTCTCTCATCTGCAGCTCCTGTGCTTTCTTCAAAGTGTCCCTCTTGGCTGTAGCTTCTCTTCAAAAGTTCACTCACAGCTGCACTGAATTCCTTTTGTTATGTCAGCTCATTTATATGTCTCCACTGATCAACTTAGACACACCCCAAATGGGCAGAGCAACACCTCCATAGAAATTATCCAATCAGAGTCATCACCCACAGCTGGGTGGGGCACATTCCAAAGACACACTCAAAGAATTACAATCTAATCAGCACTGATAACCTCTGCCCACACAAGGTTACATCAAAGATGATGGCATTTGGGGGACACAATATATTCAAACTGGCACAATTTCCAAGTGATTTTATTATGAGGTTTCCATTTTCTTGCCAGTTGTTGGCCAGGGCAACTCTATTACAAAAGGCAACTCCAGGGTATTTGGCATTTGTCTCCTGAATATGGCAGCTTTCTCCTTGCAGACCAGAAGGAAGAGCTCTGCTGCTTCTATGTTTCTTTTAAGGACAGAAATTATTATAGTAGGCCCTCCAAGGATGTTCTCCCTTTTACTTAACTCTGATTATGAAACTTAATTACATCTTCAGTACACTTTATTAAACTTTTTAATTTGAAATAACTTCATTTTGCCATATTTGTTATATCATTCCATCTACCATCCATCTATCCATCCTAGACACATTTTTATGACATATTGTTAACTTTATTTTGTAGTAACGGAAGTACAACTCAAAATTTCTCATTTTAACCATTTTCAAGTGTACAATTCAGTTGCAGTAATTATATTCATAGTATTATGCTAAAATCACCAGTACCCATTATCCCAACTTTTTCATCATCTCAAACAGAAACTCTACACCCATTAAGTTATAACTCCCTCTTCCCACTACCCTTTCCCCAGCCCATGGTAACCTATAATCTTCTGTCTCAAGAAATTTGCTTCTTTTAGGTATTTCATATAATCAAGTTCATACAATATTTGTCTTTTGATGTCTGGCTTATTTCAATCAACAAGATGTCTTCAAGATTCATCCATGTTGTAAAATGTATCAGAACTTCATTCCTTGTTATGGTTGAATCATATTCCACTGTGTGTACATACTACATTTTATCTATTCATCAGCTGATGGACACTTGGGTTGCTGCTATCTTTTGTCTATTGTGAATAATGCTGCTGTAAGCAACGGTGTACAAATAAAGCAGGGTGTGCAACTCCCTGCCTTCAATTCTTTGGGGCAAATATCAAGAAGTAGGATTGCTGCATCATATGGTAATTCTTTGTTCAACTTTCTGAGGAAACACCAAATTGTTTCTACAGTGGCTCTACCATTTTACAATTCTACCGTCAATATATAAAATGTTTTATTTCTCTGTATCCTCATCAACACATTATTTTATGGGAATATTTTTTAATAATAGCTATCCTAGTGGGTGTGAAGTAGTATTTCATTAGGGTTTTAATTTGCATTTCACTAATGGCTAATGACGTTGAACATCTTTACATGTGCTCAATAGCAATTTTTTTTATCTTGTTTGGAGAAATATCTATTCAAGACTTTTTCCCATTCTTAAATTGGGATATTTTTCTTTTTGTTGTTCAATTGTGGCCATTCTATATATATTCTGGACATTAAACCCTTATCCAATACATTATTTTCTCCTATTTGCTGGTTTGTCATATCACTTTTTTATAATGTCCTTTGAGAAAGAAGTGTTTTAAGTTTTTATGAAGTCAACTCTATCTACTTTTTATTTTGTTGCTCATGCATTTGGTGTCATATCAAAGAAATCATAACAAATCCTGGATTATGAAAGTTCCACCTAAGTTTTCTTCTAAGATTTTTGTCATTTTAATTCTTATATTTAGGTCCTTGATCCACTTAGATTCAATTTTTTTTTTAATCTTCATTTTATTGAGACATATTCACATACCACGCAGTCATACAAAACAAATCGTACTTTCGATTGTTTACAGTACCGTTACATAGTTGTACATTCATCACCTAAATCAATCCCTGACACCTTCTTTAGCACACACACAAAAATAATAAGAATAATAATTAGAGTGAAAAGGAGCAATTGAAGTAAAAAAGAACACTGGGTACCTTTGTCTGTTTGTTTCCTTCCCCTGTTTTTCTACTCATCCATCCATAAACTAGACAAAGTGGAGTGTGGTCCTTATGGCTTTCCCAATCCCATTGTCACCCCTCATAAGCTACATTTTTATACAACTGTCTTCGAGATTCATGGGTTCTGGGTTGTAGTTTGATAGTTTCAGGTATCCACCACCAGCTACCCCAATTCTTTAGAACCTGAAAAGGGTTGTCTAAAGTGTGCATAAGAGTGCCCACCAGAGTGACCTCTCGGCTCCTTTTGGAATCTCTCTGGCACTGAAGCTTATTTCATTTCCTTTCACATCCCCCTTTTGGTCAAGAAGATGTTCTCCGTCCCACGATGCCGGGTCTACATTCCTCCCCGGGAGTCATATTCCACGTTGCCAGGGAGATTCAGTCCCCTGGGTGTCTGATCCCACGTAGTGGGGAGGGCAGTGATTTCACCTTTCAAGTTGGCTTAGCTAGAGAGACAGGGCCACATCTGAGCAACAAAGAGGCATTCGGGAGGAGGCTCTTAGGCACAACCATAGGGAGGCCTAGCCTCTCCTTTGCAGCAACCGTCTTCCCAAGGGTAAAACTTATGGTAGAGGGCTCAACCCACCAAACCACCAGTCCCCTATGTCTGTGGTCATGTTAGCAACCATGGAGGTGGGGTAGGCGAATACCCCTGCATTCTCCACAGGCTCCTCAAGGGGGCACTACATCTTTTTTTTTCCTTGTTTTTCTTTTTTTTTTTTAACTTTCCCTTCTTTTTTAAATCAACTGTATGAAAAAAAAGTTAAAAAGAAAATAAACATACAATAAAAGAACATTTCAAAGAGACCATAACAAGGGAGTAAGAAAAAGACAACTAACCTAAGATAACTGCTTAACTTCCAACATGTTCCTACTTTACCCCAAGAAAGTTACATAATATAGCAACATTTCTGTGAACTTGTTCCTACTATATCCATCAGAAATTAACAGATCATAGTCATTGCTGGGCATCCCCAGAACGTTAAATAGCTTATCTGTTCTTCTTGGATTATTGTTCCCCCTTCCTTAATTGCTCTCTATTGCTAGTTCCCCTACATTCTACATTATAAACCATTTGTTTTACATTTTTCAAAGTTCACATCAGTGGTAGCATATAATATTTCTCTTTTTGTGCCTGGCTTATTTCGCTCAGCATTATGTCTTCAAGGTTCATCCATGTTGTCATATGTTTCACGAGATCGTTCCTTTTTACTGCCACGTAGTATTCCATCGTGTATATATACCACATTTTATTTATCCACTCATCTGTTGAAGGACATTTGGGTTGTTTCCATCTCTTGGCAATTGTGAATAATGCTGCTATGAACATTGGCGTGCAGATATCTGTTCGTGTCACTGCTTTCCGATCTTCCGGGTATATACCGAGAAGTGCAATCGCTGGATCGAATGGTAACTCTATATCTAGTTTTCTGAGGAACTGCCAGACTGACTTCCAGAGTGGCTGAACCATTATACAGTCCCACCAACAATGAATAAGAGTTCCAATTTCTCCACATCCCCTCCAGCATTTGTAGTTTCCTGTTTGTTTAATGGCAGCCATTCTAACCGGTGTTAGATGGTATCTCATTGTGGTCTTAATTTGCATCTCTCTAATAGCTAGTGAAGCTGAACATTTTTTCATGTGTTTCTTGGCCATTTGTATGTCCTCTTCAGAGAACTGTCTTTTCATATCTTTTGCCCATTTTATACTTGGGCTGTCTGTACTATTGTCATTGAGTTGTAGGATTTCTTTATATATGCAAGATATCAGTCTTTTGTCAGATACATGGTTTCCAAAAATTTTTTCCCATTGAGTTGGCTGCCTCTTTACCTTTTTGAGAAATTCCTTTGAGGTGCAGAAACTTCTAAGCTTGAGGAGTTCCCATTTATCTATTTTCTCTTTTGTTGCTTGTGCTTTGGGTGTAAAGTCTAGGAAGTGGCCACCTAATACAAGGTCTTGAAGATGTTTTCCTACATTATATTCTAGGAGTTTTATGGTACTTTCTTTTATATTGAGATCTTTGGTCCATTTTGAGTTAATTTTTGTGTAGGGGGTGAGGTAGGGGTCCTGTTTCATTCTTTTGGATATGGATATCCAACTCTCCCAGCCCCATTTGTTGAAAAGACCATTATGACTCAGTTCAGTGACCTAGGGGGCCTTATCAAAGATCAGTCGGCCATAGATCTGAGGGTCTATCTCTGAATTCTCAATTCGATTCCATTGATCTATATGTCTATCTTTGTGCCAGTACCATGCTGTTTTGGCAACTGTGGCTTTATAATAAGCTTCAAAGTCAGGGAGTGTAAGTCCTCCCACTTCGTTTTTCTTTTTTAGAGTGTCTTTAGCAATTCGAGGCATCTTCCCTTTCCAAATAAATTTGATAACTAGCTTTTCCAAGTCTGCAAAGTAGGTTGTTGGAATTTTGATTGGGATTGCATTGAATCTGTAGATGAGTTTGGGTAGAATTGACATCTTAATGACATTTAGCCTTCCTATCCATGAACATGGAATATTTTTCCATCTTTTAAGGTCCCCTTCTATTTCTTTTAGTAGAGTTATGTAGTTTTCTTTGTATAGGTCTTTTACATCTTTGGTTAAGTTTATTCCTAGGTACTTGATTGTTTTAGTTGCTATTGAAAATGGTATCTTTTTCTTGAGTGTCTCTTCAGTTTGTTCATTTCTAGCATATAGAAACATTAATGACTTATGTGTATTAATCTTCTATCCCGCTACTTTGCTAAATTTGTTTATTAGCTCCAGTAGCTGTATCGTCGATTTCTCAGGGTTTTCTAGATATAAGATCATATCATCTGCAAACAATGACAGTTTTACTTCTTCTTTTCCAATTTGGATGCCTTTTATTTATTTGTCTTGCCGGATTGCCCTGGCTAGCACTTCCAGCACAATGTTGAATAACAGTGGTGACAGCGGGCATCCTTGTCTTGTTCCTGATCTTAGAGGGAAGGCTTTCAGTCTCTCACCATTGAGTACTATGCTGGCTGTGGGTTTTTCATATATGCCCTTTATCATGTTGAGGAAGTTTCTTTCAATTCCTACCTTTTGAAGTGTTTTTATCAAAAAGGGATGTTGGATTTTGTCAAATGCTTTTTCAGCATCTATTGAGATGATCAATTGATTTTTCCCTTTTGACTTGTTAATGTGTTGTATTAGATTGATTGATTTTCTTATGTTGAACCATCCTTGCATGCCTGGAATGAACCCCACTTGGTCATGGTGTATGATTTTTTTAATGTGTCTTTGGATTCGATTTGCAAGTATTTTGTTGAGGATTTTTGCATCTGTATTCATTAGGGAGATTGGCCGGTAGTTTTCCTTTTTTGTAGCATCTTTGCCTGGTTTTGGTATTAGATTGATGTTAGCTTCATAAAATGAGTTAGGTAGTGTTCCATTTTCTTCAATGTTTTGAAAGAGTTTGAGTAAGATCAGTGTCAGTTCTTTCTGGAAAGTTTGGTAGAATTCCCCTGTGAAGCCATCTGGCCCTGGGCATTTATTTGTGGGAAGATTTTTGATGACTGATTGGATCTCTTTGCTTGTGATGGGTTGGTTGAGGTCTTCTATTTCTTCTCTGGTCAGTCTAGGTTGTTCATATGTTTCCAGGAAATTGTCCATTTCTTCTACATTGTCCAGTTTGTTGCGATACAGTTGTTCATAATATCCTCTTATAATTTTTTTAATTTCTTCAGGATCTGCAGTTATGTCACCTTT
This sequence comes from Choloepus didactylus, assembly GCF_015220235.1. Lineage (NCBI taxonomy): Eukaryota > Metazoa > Chordata > Mammalia > Pilosa > Megalonychidae > Choloepus > Choloepus didactylus. Next base: position 3,983,898 of record NW_023637579.1, read on the forward strand.
TTCATTCATTATTTTGTTTATATGGGTCTTCTCTCTTTTTGATTTTGTCAGTCTAGCTAGGGGCTTGTCAATCTTGTTGATCTTCTCAAAGAACCAACTTTTGGTGATATTTATCCTCTCTATTGTTTTTTTGTTCTCGATGTCATTTATTTCTGCTTTAATCCTTGTTATTTCTTTTCTTGTATTTGGTTTAGGATTGGTTTGCTGTTCATTTTCTAGCTTCTTCAGTTGATCCATTAGTTCTTTGATTTTGGCTCTTTCTTCCTTTTTAGTATATGCGTTTAGTGCTATAAATTTCCCCCTTAGCACTGCTTTTGCTGCATCCCATAGGTTTTGGTATGTTATGTTCTCATTTTCATTCATCTCTATATATTTAGCAATTTCTCTTGCTATTTCTTCTTTAACCCACTGATTGTTTAGGAGTGTGTTGTTTAACCTCCAGGTATTTGTGAATTTTCTAAGTCTCTGATGGTTATTGACTTCTAATTGTATTCCATTGTGGTCAGAGAATGTCCTTTGAATAATTTCAATCTTTTTAAATTTATTGAGGCTTGTTTTATGTCCCAGCATATGATCTATTCTGGAGAAAGTTCTGTGAGCACTAGAAAAGTATGTGTATCCTGGTGATTTGGGATGTAATGTCCTGTATATGTCTGTTAAATCTAATTCATTTATCAGATTGTTTAGGTTTTCAATTTCCTTATTGGTCTTCTGTCTGGTTGATCTATCTATAAGAGACAGTGATGTGTTGAAGTCTCCCACAATTATTGTGGAAACATCAGTTGCTTCCTTTAGTTTTGCCAGTGTTTGTCTCATGTATTTTGTGGCACCTTGATTGGGTGCATAGACATTTACGATTGTTATTTCTTCTTGTTGAATTGCCCCTTTTATTAGTATGTAGTGGCCTTCTTTGTCTCTCAAAACATCCCTGCATTTAAAGTCTATTTTATCTGAGATTAATATTGCTACACCTGCTTTCTTTTGGCTGTAGCTTGCATGAAATATTTTTTTCCATCCTTTCACTTTCAGTTTCTTTGTGTCCCTGTGTCTAAGATGAGTCTCTTGTATGCAACATATTGATGGTTCATTTTTTTGGATCCATTCTGCAAATCTATATCTTTTAATTGGGGAGTTTAATCCATTTACATTCAACATTATAACCGTGAAGGCATTTCTTGAATCAGCCATCTTATCCTTTGGTTTATGTTTGTCATATTTTTCCCTCTCTCTATTAATATCCTTTATTGTACCTATACCGAATCTCTTTAGTACTCTTTCTCCATGTCTCTCTGTCCTTTCTTTGTTTCTCTGTCTGTAGGGCTCCCTTTAGTATCTCCAGTAGGGCAGGTCTCTTGTTAGAAAATTCTCTCAGCATTTCTTTGTCTGTGAAAAATTTAAGCTCTCCCTCAAATTTGAAGGAGAGCTTTGCTGGATAAAGTATTCTTGGCTGGAAGTTTTTCTCATTCAGAATTTTAAATATATCGTGCCACTGCCTTCTTGCCTCCATGGTGGCTGCTGAGTAGTCACTACTTAGTCTTATGCTGTTTCCTTTGTATGTGGTGAATTGCTTTTCTCTTGCTGCTTTCAGAACTTGCTCCTTCTCTTCCGTGTTTGACAGTGTGATCAGAATATGTCTCGGAGTGGGTTTATTTGGATTTATTCTATTTGGAGTTCGCTGAGCATTTATGATTTGTGTATTTATGTTGTTTAGAAGATTTGGGAAGTTTTCCCCAACAATTTCTTTGAATACTCTTCCTAGACCTTTACTCTTTTCTTCCCCTTCTGGAACACCAATGAGTCTTATATACGGACGTTTCATATTATCTATCATATCCCTGAGGTCCATTTTGATTTTATCAATTTTTTCCCCATTCTTTCTTTTATGCTTTCATTTTCCATTCTGTCATCTTCCAGGTCACTGATTCGTTGTTCAACTTCCTCTAGTCTTGTACTATGTGTGTCCAGAATCTTTTTAATTTGGTTAATAGTTTCTTTAATTTCCAGAAGATCATCCATTTTTTAATTTAGTCTTGCAATGTCTTCTTTATGCTCTTCTAGGGTCTTTTTGATCTCCTTTGTATCCCGTACTATGGTCTCATTGTTCATCTTTAGTTCTTTGAGTAGCTGCTCTAGGTGCTGTGTCTCTTCGGATCTTTTGATTTGGGTGCTTGGGCTTGGGTTATCCATATCGTCTGGTTTTTTCATATGCTTTATAATTTTCTGTTGTTTTTGGCCTCTTGGCATTTGCTGAACTTGATAGTGTTCTTTTAGGATTTGTAGACGAATTGAAGTCCTTATCTCTAATTTATCAGATCTACAGCTTCGTGGAGTATACTTTCTCTAACTAACCAGCAGGTGGCATCCACGAGCCACCTGTTCTCCACAAGCCAGTTCTCCCCTGCTTTGCCTTTGTGGTGAGTGGGGGAGTGAGTCTTGTGGGGTCCAATTGGTATATCAAGCTTGCGTGTGTAGTTGGTGCTGCCCGCCCTGTATAAGGGGCATGTGTCTGGTGGTCAGGGAGGGGGTGTGGCTCTAACAATCAAATCTCCCTGGTGTTCCTGGAGTTTAAAGCTGCTGCAATGGTCTAATCCTTCAGTTTAGTCCTGCCACAGTTTGTCTCTGCCGCTGACCCACAAGTCCTTGGTATTAGTGTATGGCTCCTGAGACTTGGGAGTGGGTCCCTCTTCCAGGCCATCCACCCCCTGGTCCTCTGTTGAGGGATGACTGTGCTGTGTCACAGGTGAGTGCTGTTCCCCCATGGTGGTTCTGGGCTGCTGGTCTTTGTAGGGAGGCTCGAAGTCTTCTGAAATGATGGCTGAATGGGGCTTTGTTAATTCACACTGCTCCACCTTCCCCAACTCTGGGACAACAAGCTGAGGGTGCAGGGAAGGCTAATGTCCATGCCCAGTTTTGTGGTGTGTGTGTGTTATTTGAAGCAGTTCTGTCACACTGGGTTGTCTGGGGCAGCTCTGGGCTATGGGGCTGGCAATGGCCAGGAGTGTTTCCTGTCCACCAGGATGATGGCTGTGAGTGGACACCCCTCTTTTCTTGGGAAGTTGTGGTGTTTAGTGAATTTTCTCTGCCACTGTATTATTGCCTGTTGTCTCAGAGCTCTCTTAGTTCTGCTCTTGTCTTGACCTGCCCAAATTGCAAGTCTTTGAAGCTTTCTGTATTGGGCTTCTTAGAGTAATTGTTTTAGAAACAGCAAAAAAAAAAAATTAAAAAAAAGCCCTCCTGGCAGATCTAATGGGTTATTGAAATGCTAAGAGACAAAGTAATTAGGGCCATTAAGGAAAGATCCAGGGGGCAGAGAGATCAGTTTTTCTTCGGGATTTGCATATGAGCCTCAGGGCCTGAGCTCTGCCCTTCCCCTTTCTATGTTCACCAGAACTCCAAAAATCCTCAGCTTTTATTTTGGAGTTTTTCTTGCTGTTTTTTTCTATGCCTGTCTCCTCTCTGCTGGGCTGGCTGCTCTCAAATTCTCTGGTGTCTCATCTCAGTCTATCTATGGTTGGAGTTTGGATCAGTAGAATGAGTTTCTGATAAGAGCTGCCACTGCAGTTCTCCCTTCTCCTTCCCAGTGCTGACAGCCCCTCCTCCCACAGGACTGAGCCTCGCAGGGAGGGGTGCAGGTCCCCTGGCCACAAAAACTTACAGATTTTGCTGATCTCAGCAGTTCAACATGTTCATGAGTGTTGTATGAAGTATGCCCAAAGTCAAACTGCTCTGCGGTGTCCAGTCCACACAGTTCCTGGCTTTCTACGTACTTTCCTGGAGGAGGAACTAAAACATACAGCTCACCAATCTGCCATCTTGCCCTGCCTCACCATCCCATTTTAATACCTTGCAATGTTGATATTCATTCCTTCTCCTTCATGTAAAAACATTCTTATATTTGTGCATTTAATCACCATCATTGTCCACTCTAGGTTTCACTAAGTTATACAGTCCCAGTCATCTTCTGTCTTTCCTTCTGGTGTCATACATGCCCCTAGACTTCCTCTTCCCGTCCTACTCACACTCAGCTTTCTTCATTGTAGTTTCAATATTTTGCTACCATTTACCATTTTGTCTTTTGGAATTTATATGTTGTATCTTATTTTACTCTTATTTTGTCTGTAACTCTCTGTTTTAACCCTTACTGATATTCTTCATTTCTATACTCTTCTCCAAACTTCTCTCTCCTGTCTTTTCCTATCTGTAGTGCTCCCATTGCTATTTCTTGTAGAGCTGGTCTCTTGTTCACAAACTCTCTGTTTGTTTGTCTGAAAATGTTTTAAACTCTCCCTCATTTTGAAGTACAGTTTTGCTGGATATAAAATTTTTGGTTGGCAGTTTTTCTCTTTCAGTATCTTAAATATATCATTTTTCTTGCCTCCATGGTTCTGATGAGAAATCCACACATAGTCTTATTGTGCTTCCCTTATATGTGGTGGATTGCTTTTCTTTTGCTGTTTTTAGAATTCTTTCTTTGTCTTTAACATTTGACAATATGATTAGTAAGTGTCTTGGTGCATGTTTATTGAGATCTATTCTGTTTAGGGTACACTGCACTTCTTGAATCTGTAATTTTATGTCTTTCATTAGAGATGGGAAATTTTCAGTGATTATTTCCTCCATTATTCCTTATGCCCTTTTTCCCATCTCTTCTCCTTATGGGAAACCCATGACAGGTATATTCATGCACTTCATGTCATCATTCAATTCCTTGGGACCCTGCTCATATTTTTCCATTCTTTTCCCTTTCTGTTGTTTTATGTGTAAGATTTCAGAAGGTCTGTCCTCTAGTTTAGTAATCCTTTCTTCTTCCACTTCAAATCTTTTGTTGTACGTCACCTTTGTGTTTTTCGTCTCTGCTATTGTATCTTTCATTCCCATAATTTCTGCCAATTGTTTTTCCAAACTCTCCAGTTCTTATATTCACCCAATTCTTCTTTATATCTTTCATCTCTTTTGACATATCTTCCCTCAACTCACTGATTTGATTTTTGAACTGATTTAGCATGTTTGTTGAACATCTTTAATTTGTTATTCCAGTTCCTCTATCTTGTTTGAAGTTTTAGTTTGTTTCTTTGTCTGGCTGTATCTTTGTTTTTCCTAGTGTGACTCATAATTTTTAGCTGGTGTCTAGGCATCTGGTTTCCTTGATTAGTTTATTCTAGAGGACACTTTCACTCTTTTACCTAAGGTTTTCTTGTTGGTTGGCTTTGTTATCGATCTGTTCTTTGTCATTCAGTTCAACTTATTCTAGAGCTGTCTTAATGCTTCTATTTAACTGATCAGAATTTTTAAGCTCTTGTTATTCTGGTTCTAGTCCTGCTTATATGGAACCTTTTAGTTTTGGGGGAGTGTCTACCCAGATATGATCAACCCCAAACAAATTTTCCCAGACCAGATGGACATGGCCCTGATGGGGGCTTTCTGTCCCTGTTTTGGCTCAGTGGATAAAGTCTCAGCCATTTTCAGTTCCCAGTGCTCTGAACCAGACAAGGGTGGAGAAAGCAAAGGCAGAGAGTGACCATTGAAATGCTAATGACCTCTCCCTAGGGGTTCTATCTTCCCTAAGAGGAAAGGGGTGGGGCCAGCTCTACTACCCACCTTCTATTAAGAATCAGACCCCAGAGCCTGGGGAAAGCAGCCATGGGCCACACCACCTTACACCAGTCTGGAGTTACAGGCTGACAGGCACCACATTCTGGGCAGAAAAGCACAGTGACCTGAAGCCTCACAGTGGGTACCAAGTTTCAAAGACAAACCCTCAGGTAAACCAAATCCTGAATAGTTCTTCTTTCTGGGACCAGAGCCCATTTTGGTCTGGGAAAACCTGATTGGGTAACCAAGGAAACCATGCCTAGACAACAGAAAACTACAACCTACACTAAGAGAAATGAAGTTATGGCCCAGTCAAAGGAACAAACTTATACTTCAACTGAGATACAGGAACTTAAACAGCTAATACTAATTCAATTCAAAAAGTTTAGGGAGGGTATGGCAAAAGAGATGGTCTGTATAATGAAAACACTAGGCATACATAAGGTAGAAATTGAAAGTTTGAAAAACCAACTGGTAGAATCTATGGAAATGAAAGGCACAACACAAGAGATGAAAGACACAATGGAAACATACAACAGTAGATCTCAAGAGGCAGAAGAAAACATCCAGGAACTGGAGAACAAGGCACCTAAAAGCCTACATACAAAAGAACAGATAGAGAAAAGAATGGAAGAATATGAGCAATGTCTCTGGGAACTTAAGGACAAAATGAAAAGCAGGAATGTGCATATCATTGGTGTTTCTGAAGGAGAAGAGAATGAAAAAAGGGCAGAAGCAATAATAGAGGAAATAATCAATGAAAATTTCCCATCTCTTATGAAAGACATAAAATTGCAGATCCAAGAAGTGCAGCATATCCGAAGAGAATAAATCTGAGTAGGCCTACACCAAGACACTTAATAATCAGATTATCAAACATCAAAGATAAAGAGAGAATCCTGAAAGCAGCAAGAGAAATGTGATCCATCACATACAAAGGAAGCTTGATAAGACTATGTGTGGATCTCTCAATAGAAACCATGGAGGCAAGAAGGAAGTAGGGTGATATATTTAAGATAGTGAAAGAGAAAAGCCACCAACCAAGACTCCTATATCTGGCAAAACTGTCCTTCAAATGTGAGGGAGAGCTTAAAATATTCTCTGGCAGACAATGACAGAGCTTGTGAACAAGATACCTGCTCTACAGGAAACACTAAAGGAAGCACTGCAGACAGAAAGGAAAAGACAGAAGTGAGAGGTTTGGAACACAATTTTGGGAGATAGTTACCCAGAAAATCTAAGTTTAGAAGAACTACAGAAGTGGTTAAAAGCATTGGACCCTATGATGGAATGAGAAATAGAAGAGCTTCATCAAGGACATACTGTGAAATGACAACGCATTCTGGAGGCAATGGATGCAAAAAAAAAGACAGCAAAACTTTTGAGTCCAATTTCTTCTCTGATTTTCTTTTCTGTATAGCTATTCTGGAGACCAAAAACCACTAAGAATTGAAGGAATATCATGTTTTGTTTTATTTCTTAATCCCTAATATTTCAGCTGTACAACTTGGCAAATGTCAGAAACTGATGGTACATACCCAGGTGAATTCCCAAAAGGCAGAATTTGTAGCTGTAGTCTCTGTATTTTAATTTTTAAAATGAAATGAAAACAGCAGAATGTATTCTTCTCTTTACTTGTCAACTGTATACCAGCAGTAAAACTAGATTATTAAATGAAGGCTGTATCCAAAAACCTTGAAAATCCAAAGCTATGGTTTAATTGTACAGTACTGAAGGCTTTCTGCTACTCTTCATTCCTATGTAGTTGTCTATTTATTGTACCCCCTTAGGTCAACTTATTTATTTATGCTATCTCACTGTGTTTTCTTTTTTAAGGACAAGATCAGAGTAGCTTTGGTGAAGGAAGGCGACATATTAATCACTGAAAATAGATAACCAAATTACATTTTCAGCCAGGAGATAAGGGTACAGTCCTTGACTTCCAGGATAGTGTTCCAATAGAAACAAAGCAATAATAGCAATAGCATCCAACTGGACATTTTTTATACTAAAGCAATAATTTCATTTTTGCCTTTTGAAATTTTGTCTAAGTTTTTTTGTTTTTGATGTTTGGTATAAATAGAAGTATATATATTTAGGTTAAATAGAACTACACTGTTTAAAAACCAAAGAATTCAATGGAAACTTGGCACCAAAAAAAGTGTGGTAATTACCTAAAAAGAAATTAAACCTGAAGACAAATGTATTTTATTAATATTGTTTCATATTTCATGTGTAGGTCTGAAAACTAAACTGCATCAAATTGTAATAAGCTTTTCAAATTTGGTTCTGTGGAAATGTGCTCTATTGTCACAGGACTTTTTTGTTGGTTTTCATTTGTTTCCTAGGAAGTGGTAAACATCATGTGTCTGGTGATAACAAAATAGCAAAAACATTTATACTCAACTGTACAAGCCTTGGGGACTGGGAAAAAATTAAAACCATTAAAAAGAAACTCATTTCTAAGCTGAATGAATATTTGTATGATTGAACTGAGACCAGTCATTTACTAAGCTACATAGGGCCATCTTGACAGTGTTTATTCTTTTATGTGTTTAATTTCTCCATATAAATGATAAAGACAAAAACTTTACTGTGCCACCCAGCACATTTCATCACTGTACTTGGACTTGGTCTCTTCCAAGAAAGGAAGATATATGAGTCAGGACAGTTTCAATGACGCCTTGGTAACTTCAGTGACTTAACATAATGTAGGTTATTTCTCACTCCTGCTCCATGCCATCCCAGGGTGGCAGGATGACTGCTCCTATCATCATCAGCCAGGGACCCTCCCAGTACAGCCTCTACCATCTGCAACACAGCTGTCACCACAGCAGAAATAAGGGGACCCAGGAGAGACACACACTAGGTCCAGCCAGCAGTGGCACATGTCAGGCTGCCCAGAACCAGCATTCAGAACCAGTCACATGGCCACTCCTGGTTTCCAAGGAGGCAGGGAAGTGCAACCTTCCCAGGCACCTGGAGGGGAGAGAGTGGGAAATGCTGATGATACACCTCAGAAGGTGCATCATCTCTGGAAAGCTTCCATTCCTCTTTAAATTGATATTTGTGCCCCCAGGTAATGCCTTGATGTAGACTTTTTCTCTGTTCTGTTGAGTCCTTATGAATAGGAAATTGTGTAATTGGATGTAAATTACATGACTGTAAAAATATGGTAAATATTGAAAAATTGTTTAAAGTTTATTAAAAATGGAGATTGGATTCGTAAAAAAAAAAAAAAAAAACTGCAATTGGAGCTTGGTTGAGATATCATCCCTTGCTTCTTTCTCCCACAGGGAAATGTCCCAACTTGGCCTTCTGTGACAGTTGGTATGGGGTGACAGCCTCTGCCATTTGGGAGGTTTACTTATATTTATATGCTGGATTTTTGGCCCTATCACCCATTCCATACTGATGTACAATTTATGTCTGGATGTATCCCAAACAGTTATTGTTCCTGGTTATTTACTAGTTGCTCTAGAGAACTAATTCATTCCACACCTCCCCATGCTACCATATTGCCCCACCTCTCTGTTTGCTTCCTTTTTAAGATATCTATCTCAAACTGCAATGAATACTTTTTATTCATTTTTCACTAATATCCTTTAATTCTTCCTCCACATTTATTCACTCTTTTTGGGAACATAGAATGACGCAACTGTTCTGGAAGGCAGGATGTTGGTTCCACAGTAAGTTAAGTATAGAATTGCTCCATGATCCATCAATCCCATTACTAGGTATATTCAGCGGATCTGACGGTGAGGACATGAATGGGTGTTTGCACACCAGTGTTTATAGTGGCTTTATTCATGATTGCCAAGAGATGGAAACAGCCCAAATGTCCATCAAGGAATGAGTGGATAAACAAACTGTGGTATATACATATAATGGAATATTATGCAGTTGTAAGGCATAATAAAGTTATGAAGCATATGACAACACAGATGAAACTTGAGGACATTATGTTAAGTTAAATTAGCCAGAAACAAAAGGAAAAATACTATATGGTCTCACTAATATGAACTAACATTAATGAGCAAAGTTTAAAATTTAAAATTGAGAACATGCATTACCAGGAGATGGAAAGACGGTAATGATAGTGTGAATATTGATTGTACACTTTTAATGATTGTATGGTATGTGACTATATCTCAATAAAATTGCAAGGATAATAAAATAAATAAATAAACAAACATAAAAATGGAAAATTTGCAAATTATGTATCTGATAAGGGACTAGTATCCAGAATATATAAAGAACTCTTACAACTCAACAACAAGAAGGTAACCCAAATATAATATGGGCAAAGACCACATCACACCATTGTAGATGTCTATTACTTTAAAAACAAAAAATAGCAAGGGTTGGTGAGTATGCAGAGAAATAGGGACACTTGTACATTGCTGGAGGGAATGCTGTGGAAAATAACATCTTATTTCCTCAAAAAGTTAAACATAGAATTAGTATATGACCCAGTAATTCCACTTGTAGGTATATCCCCAAAAGAATTGAAAACTGGGACTGAAACAGGTATTTGTATACCAGTGTTCAAGGTAGCATTATTCACAATAGCCAAGAGGTGGAAACAACCCAAACACCCATCAAAAGATGAATGGATAAACAAAACATGATATATCCACACAATGGGCTATCACTTAGCCATAGAAAGGAATGACATTCTAATACATGTTGCAACATGGATGAATGTTGAAGACATTATGTAAAGTGAAATAATCCAGACTCAAAAGGAGAAATATTGTATGGTTTCATTTATATGAAAAATATAGAAGCTAAGCGGATTTTCAGGTCAGATCAGTAAAATTTCCTCTTAGCTTCACTGTCTTTAATACATGTTACAGGGTTTACTGAGAGAAACTGCCTAATTTTTCCCTCCTGGAGGACAACAAGCAACAAGTGTGGTAGGTGAGAGTCAGAACCACAAGTGAAGAGAGCTTCTGAGCACAGGCCTGGCAGGTCTGGTTCTGGGACGGCCTCTCTCTCTAATAAGGAAGCACAGCTTCCAATTTTCAGGCACGATGTGGGGCAGGAATACCTGACAGAGGCTACATGGGGAACTGTTGGCTGACAGATAGCAATGACCTGTGATGGTCAACCAGCTGAAGACAAATAGGCCGAGAGCTGGAGCTCTGGACAGTGTCCTGGGCACAAGGCCATAGGTTTAGAGGAAGAAATGTCACCACTTTAAAATCAGGTGGTGTTTAATGAAGAAAGAAGATGACTCAGATGGCAATCAGTGCTAATCAGGGTTGAGGTAAAAGGTAGGCTTCCTCTTTGAAAGGGATAGTTGATGGTATCACAGAATCAAAAACTGTAGTAGTTCCTAAGGAGCAGGTGCTTTAATGCTGAGTGTGGGAAATAAAAAAGCCCAGGAAACAGAGGAAGTAGAGGAGACTGAGGGCTTGGGGGTGGCAGAACACACCACTGCAGCTGCCTGGAATTCCAAGTCATTGTCAGATGTCCTGGGAGGGAAAGCCAACATCCCAACCTCCATAGCCACTTGGAATCAAGGTGTCCTTTCTACCTACTGGAAGTACAGTTGCCCAGTAGGTGAGTGAGGTGAGAATAAATGCTGTCTGCTTTCCAGTTCCCCTGCCAGGTGCCTTAGCTCAGGTCTATGTTTCATAGAGAAACATGTGCTTCACCTATCGCATAGGAATGGGGCCACTTTCCAAATTTGTACAGAGGGTCTGTTTAGGCTCTCTATGTCCCCCAAAACCAGGGACCCCTGGAGGACACATTTGAAGCCACCAAGAATTTCTTGACCCAGCTGGAAACTTTGGGAATCTGCCAGGAGGCTTTACTCAGTTTAAAGAGAGGTCTATTCTGAGTCTTCTGTTTTGTTGACAATGACTGTGAGCAAAGGCAGAAAAGTTTGGGTCCCAGCTTTTCCTAATCTGCTGATTTCTGGTCATTAGGTAAGTTCAGTTTTTCCCCTTGGTGGCTCCCATTTTTACCAGTCCCTAGGCTATATCCTTCCTGTTCCTACAGCTGACATGATAATCATGGCCTGGGGGGAGATGAGCTGATGACATCCCTTCTTTATAATGGTGTTCTGGGGCCTTGTCTCACACACAGAGACTCACTGCAGGACTCAGCTGGGTGAGCCTCTCTCTCTTGCTTTCTAACAGTGAGTGCTCAGGGCTCCAGGTGGGGGATGGCCTGAGGTAGTGTTTTCTCAGTGAAGTGTGAGTACAATTCTCTTCTCAGAATTTCAGTCATATCTCTAAGATCCATAACTAAAATCATTGGATGGCTCCAGGTGAAAAGTTCACCTCAATAAATCATATCAGGCCTTGTTAACAGATTTATGAAGGGACAGTTATAATTTTTATGTTGTGCTTAAATTGGAATTATATTATTTTTTCTCATTTAATAATTTGTCTCAGGTAAAACTTACTGTATGCATGCACATGATATTTTATCCTTTAAAACACTCCTAATCTGAAATAATTCAGAATGCATTTGTTACACATCTTTATTTGGTAATGTTTAAATAATGGTACCCAAAATCATAACTTATAAAGATGTAAAACAGTAAGAATTTAACAGAGGGCCATAAAGATCATTTTGTTTTCTCCCTTTAGTAAGTGCTAATAGAGGATATTCCTTTACTTGTTTCCACAGAACAATGTGAACAAATCACCCCTCTGCTATTTATACAAGAGGTGATGACTAACCTAAATGAATGGGGCTAGGAATGCTCAGCCTGATTCAAATATATCATGAAGTAATATCAACTTAGGATTTTGGGTTTTCTTAATAAGCTAATACTTATAAAAATACGTCAGTTTAATTAACACCATTGTTAATTGAATTGTATAATTGAAAGAGGCTAAGATGAGAAATTTTAGGTTGTATATATGTTACCAGAATACAAATAATTAAAAACATAGAAATGCACAGCACAATGAGAGAACCCTGATCTAAACTGAGGACTACAGTTAATTCTGTGATTATAATAATGGTGTTTCATAAACTGTAACAAAGGTACTACACTGATACAAAATACTAATAACAGGGAAAACTGTGTGTGTGAGGAGGGTAATGGGAACACCGTACTTTCTGCATGATTCTTTTGTAGACCTACAACTACCCTAATAAGTAAAAAAAAAAAAAAAAAATAGTAAAATACATTGAAATCAGTCAGAGTGAGACTTGCTTAGTAATGAAGGAAAATATTTTGCAAAATTTGAAGTAAATAACGTTCCCTTATTTCAAAAGTTTATGATCTAAAAGATCTATCCCTCCTATTTACTCTAAAAGTTTTAAGTCTAATTTCCTCACGAAGACATACATTCACAAAGATTGACATGTAAATTTCTGTTTAGTGAGTGAAGCACCACATGTTTCTTGTTAAGGTTTTCTGAAATCTGCAGGGATAATGTCTTCTAGTGTTTTTGTATCTTCAAGTGGAAGACAGGAGGGAATCAGAACACTGAGGAAAACAAAGGAACAAAGTGATAACTACAGTGATCATCCATTTGTGGGCCCACAGAACATCATGATCTCACATAATTTAATCATTGGAAACCTTCTTTTGTGTCTCTGGACATTAGAGAATTTTAAGTTTTCTTGAAATCATTCATGTTTAAAGCTCTGCATTTCTTGCCTTTAAGAGATAGAAGTGGAAGAAGATTGTCTTGAAGTGATTCTAATCATGGTACTTGGAGCAGTGGGATGTTTCTCCATTTCCTTCCAAATTCAGTATCTGACCCCATTGTTATGACTCCCGTCTTTTCCTTAATGTAATGCATACAGGTGTGATGGTAAAGACCACGTAAGCCTTCAGAAAACAAAAGGGTATTTAGCATGTGTCTTCTTGGTTGTGGTGGTGGTTAGGAAAGCACTCAGCCAGATAACATTTTTATGGTTTGCTAAATTCATAGCACACGTTTTGTGATCAAGCCCCTCCAGTGTTTTTCTCTGTCCTTCCTTTACAGCGATGAATATCCTTGTCAGCAAGCACTGCTATGCTCTACAGTAAGTACCATTGTCAAATGATAGACATATTACAGTCACTAAGAGGTATCTTATTTTAACATATTTACCCATTTGACATTTTACATTTCAAAAACATTTTTTTTCAAGGAACTGATTTAGGTGGGAGAGGTGTTTCCCTGCCCTTGCAATTACCAGTTGTGTTTGTCATGTTGTCAACTCCTGCCACTGATTCAGCCAAGCCCTCTGACTTGTCACCAGCAAATCCCATAGTGGTCTTTGCTCTCAGTGATAGTGCTATTAATAGAATATGATAAAACAAGGAGGAAATGATATTTTTTATTAAAATGATAATAAAATAAAGCAAGTGTTGTTTTATGATTAGGTTATATAATTATATGTAAGCCAGGCAGATTGAAAAGATTGTACCCATGTTAAATAACCCATAAAGTAAAACAAGAGTAACATTTGCCATTATTATAAAGTTAAGAAAATAAATTTTATCAAACTTCATTTTATCAAAAATAACCTATTTTCTTGTCCAAAATAACACTTGGTTCTTAGAAATGCGTTCTTCCTTTCATTACTCTCATACCCTTTCTTTTGACTGCTGATCAAGCTTCCAGGATTTTGCGATCAGTCTTTGTTTCCTGTTATATTTAATAGTATTATTTTTCCCTTGATTGTCCATGAGTCTCTGGGTGCTTTGGGGTTTATGATTTCGGAAGAAGCTGAGGTGAAAGCCATTATAATGAGGGAGAACCAATTGCATTGTCTTCTCCTGAGTTTGCTCAGGGCTTCACCCTCAGCTCCATCAGCACCTAGTCGTCACTTATGGTGATGGCTGAGATGTGTGTTCTTCGGATTTATAAGTTTTCCATGAATCAGTTAGAACCCAGTTGTCTTCTACAGTGTGATTATCCCATATGTAATCTCTATGCATTTTTCTTCTATTCTGCTCTTCCCAGGTCCGTGCTATGCTGTTCCAAATTCCATGGCTCTTCCATTGTGTGTTTTTCAGATACAGCAAATGAAAATATAGGACACCCAATTAAGTATAATTTCAAATAAATAACAGAAACATTTTAAGTGTAAGTATTCAGTGTTTGCCTACCTGAATGTAACATTTGAATACAATATTTGAGATATGCCTGTAGTAAGATTATATTTATTATTGATCTGAAATTCAAATTTAACTGGGTGTCCTTTATGCTATCTAGCAACACTGGTTCATTGGAATCATGGTGTTTTCAAGGGCAGGCTCGGCACCAATACTGTACAGAGCCTCTTTGGAGAAAGGGACATTTTGAGGAGCAAGCAGGTGAACTCTCTTTTGGAATATGGTAGTCATTTATAGATGGGGAGGCACAGAATACAAGAGGTGAGCTGATATTCTTTGAAGTGAGAGAAGGAAATAACACAGTTCTTAGGTATCTAATTTTACCTAATATTTTTTATGTTTTTATATGGCTTACTCTTTATAGAGTATATTAAAATGATTCAAACATATGCTTTCTGAACAACTGCACACATTAATGTCTCATGTGCAAATATTACTTTACTGGTGCTAGAATGTGATCTACAAGACATGGAGACCATTTATGTCTTTAGGTAAATATTATTCTGGTGCTTCTTTCTCATGTGCTGAGGGTGCAGATGTCACTATTTGATTTTGGTAGTTAAGCTAAATGTGTCCCTTTACTAGATTAATCTTTTGGAGAAAGAGTAACAAACATTTAATCAACTGCAGTGTCCCCATTATAAATTCATACATAGCCAATGGTTTTAGAAGAATATTCTACCTCATTCACAAATTTCTGTATATATGTCAAGAATACTATCTTCTTGTGTTGACTCAGAAATTTTCATTGGTAAAATGGCATAGTTTTAAATGACCTAAAAATTATAATCATCACTCTTCATTATGAGTGGAATCTAAGCAATGTGAGGGCTTTTCCTTTTTTGGCTTGAGAAGATGCATATTCCAGTTTGCTAATGCTGCCATTATGCAAAATACCAGAAATGGATTGGCTTTTATAAAGGGGGTTTATTTGGTTACAAAGTTACAGTCTTAAGGCCATAAAATTTCCAATGTAAGGCTTCAATAGGGTACCTTCACTGAAGGATGGCCTCTGGCATCTGGAAAACTTCTGTTAGCTCAGAAGATATGTGGCTGGCATCTGCTTGTTCTCAGGTTGCATTTCAAAATTGGCTTCTCCAAAACGTTGCTCTTGGGGAGTTTTGTCCTATCTTAGCTGCAGCTCCTCTTCAAAATGTCAGTCTTAGCTGCTCTCCAAAATGTCACTCACAGCTGCTCTGAGGTACTTCTCTCTGTGAATTCCTTTATAGGACTCCAGTGAGCCAACTAGCACCCACCCTGAATGGGCAGAGTAACACCTCCATGGAAATTATCCAATCAAACCTTTCACTCATAGTTGATTGAGTCATGTCTCCATGGAAACACTCAATCAAAGAATTCTAATCTAATCAACACTAATATGTCTACCCCCACAGGATTGCATGAAAGAATATGGCTTTTTCTGGGGGACATATATATACAAACCAGCACAATTGTCATCCAAGGAAATTAACACAAAAATGTAAGTTAAAATTTTCCAGCAAAATTTTTACAAAATGTTCCTGTTTTGGAGATATTTTTATTTTGTATTGAAGGAAATTATCTTTACTATTGGGACTTAAGTATTTTGGGGGGTTTGAGAGGGTATCCCTGAATTAAGTAAAGTCTCAAAAAAAAGTGATAACCATGTAATTGTTTTAATGCTCTCTTTTTGCTGTCATAAAGTGGAGAAAAGTGTGTTTGTCCTCCTGATAATTGAGGGCTGGTCATTGGCAGTTACTTTTTGAGATGAAGAGAGCTTATATGAGGGATATCTGGGCTGAAATCTAAACTGAGAGAGCAGGGTCCAATTTGAGAAGATGCATGTTCCACTTTGCTAATGATGCCATTATGCAAAATACCAGAAATGCATTGGCCTTTATACAGGGAGTTTATTTGGTTACACAGTTACAGTCCTAAGGCAATAAAAGTGTCTAAACTAAGGCATCAACAATAGGCTACCTTCACTTAAGAACAGCAATGCCATCTGGAAAACCTCTGTCAGCTGGGAAGGCATGTGGCTGGCATCTGCTCCAGCCTTCTGGTTTCAAAATGGTTTTCTCACAGGATGTTTCTCTCTAAGCATCTGGGGATGTTCTCTTAGTTTATCCTGGGGCAAACTCTGAACTAGCAGAAGTCTGCTTTCACCAGCTACCTCCAAAATGTCTTTCTCAGCTGCAGTCATCTGGGTTGGTGATGGGTCTTTTTAAAGGACTCCAGTAAACTAATCAAGACCCTCACTGAATGGGTTTGGTCACGTCTCCATAAAAATAATCTAATCAAAATATCACCTACTGTTGGTGAGTCACATCTCCATGGAAACAGCCTAATCCAAATATCCCAAAAGATTGGATTAAAAGATCACAGCTTTCTTTTGGGGGGACATAATATACCCAAACTAGCACAATGCAGTTAAAAGACGTGTTAGGCAGAATAATGTCACATGAGACATTTATTTCCTAATCTGTTTGGAGCCTCCATAAAATATTCAGCACTGCTGATCCTTGATTTTAGCCTAGTGAGATATATTTCAGATTTTTACAGCCATAACTGTAGGCTGATCTATTCCTGTGACTTTAAGCCATTAAATTAGTGGTAATTTGTTACTACACCAAGAATAATTTAACATAGGACTGCATTATTATCATTTCCCATGAGGAATTCATTAAAAGAGCTTAATATTAATGAAGTCCTTTTCCTTTCAGTTGCAGGCAACAAAATTAAGTAAAACCATTGAGAATACTCTACAATCTCTTCCACACACAAGTTTTAGGGAATCAGCCAGGAGTAAAAAAGATATAGCAAATGTTAAGAATTTTTTCAGATTTCTCTTTTGTGGATTGAATTCCCATCTTCATAAATTTTACTTCAGTTCAGTTCTACAAACAATATTATTTTTATGCCATCACCATTCTGATGCTTAATATTATGAGAGAAGCGGATCTATAAGGAATTACTCTCAAAAGACAGAGGCTCAGGTATGACAAAATAGATAACAGGATGTGATTTTATAAGTATTGGCATTTGATGTATACATGCCATTTGTTGTATAAAATAGTGTTGAGGATGAGTTTTTAAGCATTTATAAGATTTAGGGTTAATTAAAGATTGGGTGATATAAAAATGATGATGGTCATGATGATTTTGGACTGTGGTAGAAAGAACATTAATAATGCGAAGTCTGTTGTTTTCTTTTGTTTTTTTCTGTTTCCAGAAGCAAAAAAAAATCTGTTTCCTCTAGCCATTAAGATGAGCGCAATGTTCACTTATGTTATCATAAATAAATGCATTGTCTTCCAAGCTGGCATTGGAATCTCAGCAAACACCTTCCTCTTTGTCTTCTGCATCTGTACATTTCTCAACTGCCGTCCTAAGCCCTCTGAACTGATCACCGGTCACTTGGCCCTCATCCACATAGTGATGCTCTTCAGTGTCATCATTTTGGTGTCTCCAGACCTGTTTGAGTCACTTAATTTCCAGAATGATGTCAAATGTAAGGCATTTTTCTACATGAACAGGGTGATGAGGAGCCTCTCCATCTTCACCACCTGTCTCCTGAGTGTGCTTCAGGCCATCACCATCAGCCCCAGCTCCTCTTGCTTGGTGAGGTTCAAACAGAAATCCAGAAGGTTCATCTTCCATATGTTATTCTACATCTGGTCCCTCAGTTTGTCTTTCAATAGTAACATGATTTTCTACACCGTGAATTATTCCAACATGACCAAGAACAATTTTCTGATTCTTGGTAAATATTGTGCATTTTTGGCCATTAACTCCATCATCAGGAGTCTCTTTTCCATACTGTCAATATTCATGGATGTTTCCTTTGTAGGAATGATGGTCCTCTCTAGTGCATACATGGTGATTCTATTGTACAAGCACCGGAGGCAGTCCCAGCATCTTCACAGCACCAGCCTCTCCCTAAGAACCTCTCCAGAGAAAAGGGCCACCCAGACCATCCTGCTGCTGATGGGTTTCTTTATGGTCATGTACTGGGTTGATCTCATCATCTCATCCTCCTGCACCATGTTATGGGAGTATAACCCCATCATCCTGGGTGTCCAGAGACTTGTAGTCAATCTCTATGCTACTGTCAGTCCTTTGGTGCTGATCAGTTCTGACAAAAGAATAACCAATGCTTTACAAAATGCATGGCAGAAATGTCATTGATTTTAACAAGGTAGTGGTGACAATAATTTGGTTCAAAATGGATGCTGATGCCACCAGTTAAATGATTCATATAGCGCAGGATTTACTATCTTTTTAAATTAAAATGTATGTAATCATACTTGAAAGATGTCTAAATAGCTAGACATCTATGCTGCCAAAGATTTGTGGTTCCTTTCATTCATGCCCACCATAAATTTCATATTGCCATGTCTTCATCTTTCCTGCACTATAATGTTGATCAACTCTCAGAACTATATATGGGGAAATTTTTCTTTCTTTGTGTAGTATATGCATTAGAAGCTCCTTTTGGTATACATATCTCTCAGTGTTTTAATTTAGAAAATACTTTCACCTTTATTAAATATATTTTAGCTAACTATACAATTCTAGCTTGAATATTAATTTTTCTCATCTCTTTATATTTTTTCTCTGTTTTATGGCTTCTTCTGAGATGTGGTGATTTTCCAGACACTTTTAAGGACAGCTTCTTTTTCCTTCTCTTTTGTACAATGCACATTAGCTTTTGTTTCTGTTTGTGTATTTCTCTTTGCCTATTTTAATGATACAGTGCAAATCTGCATTCATGACTTTTTCAATTTTAGACATTTATAAATGATTGTTTCTCTGCTTAGCTTCATTCTTTTTTATATATTCCATAATCCTGACACAATTAGATGTGTTTTACATCATTCTAATCTAGTCTTCATGTATTTATAACTATATTTATTTTTCTATTAATTTATCTTTCTCTATAGCATTTTGTCTGCATTCATTCATTTCAATCTTCCAGATCACTACTCTTATCAGCCTGCCTTAAGTCAGTGTTTCACCTCTAGATATGACATAAATGTTATTTGTTATATTTTACAGTTGTTTATTTTCTATTTAGATCTGTTCAAATACAGCTTGTCAAGCTTACATTTTCTTGCTGGTTCCACCTTTTTTAGCTATCATATTTTCCTTTATTTGACTTAGTGTCTTAGATGCTAAAACAAATACCATACAGCTGGCTTAACTTCAGGAATTTCTTGGCTCATGGTTTCAGAGGCCAGAAGGCTTGTTTCCTCCCATGGTGCATATCTCCTGGCTGACCTGCAATGTTTCAAGTTCCTTGGCTTTCCCATCAGAAGACAATGCACATGGCAGCCACTTCTTTCTCTTCAAAGTTCCCTTGAATTCCAGTTTCTTGAGGCTCCCTGTGGCTTCTTTTTCTGTGACCAATTTCCTTTGCTTTTAAAGACATCAGCCATAGTAATTAAGGCCCACCCTCATTTAGTTGGTCACCTTAACTAGTAACATCTTCAAAGGTCCTATCTACAAATGGGTCCACACCCATAGGGCCAAAATGATTTATGCCTTTTGCTGGGGACACGATTCAATGCCCAACATATCCTTTTTTTCATGTTAATCCATTTTATTTTATTTTATTTTTTGAATGCAATTTTATTGAGATATAGTCACACACAATATAATCCATCCAAAGTACACAATCAATGGCTCACAGTATCATCATATAGTTGTGTATTCATCACCACAATTAATTTTAGAACATTTTCATTACTTCCCCCAAAATAACAAAAATGAGAAAAATGAAAATAAAAAATAAGACCCAAAACATCCCAAACACCTTATCCCCCATATATATATATACACACACATATACATATACATATATATATATATGTGTATATATATATATACACATATATATATATATGTAGTCTTAATTTTATTATTCATCTGTCCATACACCGGATCCAGGGAGTGTCAGTCACAAGGTTTTTCACAATCACATGGTCACACTATAAAAGCTATATAGTTATATGATCACCATCAAGAATCAAGGCTACTGCATTACAGTTCAACAGTTTCAGAACCATGCATCTCCACCATTAAAAAGGAATATCTATATAATGCATAACAATAACCTCCAGAATGACTTCTCAACTCTATTTGAAATCTCTTAGCCACTGAAACTTTATTTTGTTTCATTTCTCTTCCCCTTTTAGGTCAGGAAGTTTTTCTCAATCCCTCAATGCTGGGTTCAGGCTTATCCCTGGTAGTCATGTGCCATGTTGCCAGGGAGATTTACACCCCTGGGAGTCATGTCCCATGTATGGGGGAGGGCAGTAAGTTAATCTGCAGAGTTGGCTTAGAGATGCAGTCCACATCTGAGCAACAAAAGCGGTTCTCTGGGTGTGAGATTTAGGCATAGTTAAAAAATAACTTTAGCTTTGCCAATGGAGAGATAAGTTTCATAAGGGAAATCCTCTAGATCGAGGGCTTGGCTAAATAAACTGGGAGCCCCAAGTGCTTAAGAGAATAGCAGGAATTCCCCAGGTAGGGAAGTTTAATAGTTCCACATTTTACCCTGGTCCCTCAAGGAGACTTTGCAAATAGCCTTTATTTTCTGCTAAAAATATTCTGGGATGTATTGTGGTATTACATTAGCTTGTACAGAATAAAAAGATCTCAATCTCTATTTTAGGTTCCATGTAATTATGTTGTTTAAATAAACTGACCAGAAAGGTTAAATTACTGTGCTACAGAAAATATAAATTTTGTACCAAATAAGCATCTTTTTCTTTGGTCTCATACAGAAACTGGAGTTTTAAAATACTAGTCAATATCATCCTTTACCCTGTATTCCAATTTACCTTAGTCTTACCAAGTCATTCTTGTCTCTAACGTAGTTTGTTATCCTTTTTACCTTCTTTAACAGTTGCTGTTTGGACTAATGCTGACTTACAGAGCTTCAGACATCTCAATCTGAGTCTCAAGTGTCTCACAGATACCCAAATATCCAGGGAACTACCAGGTTATACACAAAGAGCACAGCATTTCAGAATTTATAAATAATAGTTAAAACCCAGGAATAGATGAGTGTTGTAAAAGCTTACAATCTAGGGACCTTTACAATAAGCCTTATTGAATATTCTGTACTCCTTAATCATGAATTGCTCAATCTCTGCCCATGTTCAATCCCCTGATAAAATATGCTCTCAAATTCAATTCTCAACATATGCTCCTTATATGAGGCCTTACAATATTTGGTCCTTTATTTTTTACTTATTTCATCCAACATAATGTCCTCAAGATTCATGCACCTATTTGCATGCCTCATGACTTCATTCCTTCCATTGTATGTATGCACACATTTTGTCCCTCCATTCATCCATCAATGTACCCTTAAAGCCACCTCCGTCTGTTGCAAATCATGAATACTGCCACCATAAACACAAGAGTGCAAAAGTCTATTCCTGTCCCTGCTTTTAGTTCTTACAAGAACACACAATATAACAGGCTTGTAAGATCATATGGCAGCCCTATACTTAGCCTCCTGTAGAACCATCACACTGTCCTCCAGAGGGGCTGCACCATTCTACTTCACTACCAAAAGTGAAGAGTTAGATATCTCTCTCTCCACATCTTCTGCAGTACTTGTATCTTTCTGTTTATTTTTTAAACAGTTTTATTCACACAACATACAATCCATCTGAAGTGAATTATCAATTGCTCCCAGTGTAATGACATAAATATGCATTGTCCACAACAATCTATATAACATTTCCATTTCTTCCTCAAGAAAAGACAAAGAGGAAGAAGCTAAAATAATGAATAAAAATTTAAAAGGGAGAGACAACTGTCAGACCCCAGAAAAAGTCTAGCATATAGAAGGAATGTCTGATCCAGGGGCCCTGCTGCTTATCTCATAGATACCAGGTGCGCCATAAACTAAGGGTTGAAGGCTGTTTTAGAAATCCCAGCCACAGTGACACCTAGACCCCAGGGGGTGGACAAAGCAAGATCAGATAGGTCCATAAGATAAATGACCACAAACAAGCCAAAAGGCCTGCTTCTTCCACGTAGATAATACAGTGCACATCAAAGAAGAGTAATGTGTTAGAACACTAGTAACCAGTCAGCTCAGAAGTTGACAAGCCCTCACCCACTCAAAGCACAGGACACCCTTCCCTCCCCACATGGGTTTTTCCTTTAAAAAATGCTGCTCTCAGATAGAGAGCTGGAGCCATTTTCTTCCTTTTTTCTTTTCTGATGGCTCCCACCTGCTTCCTTCCTCTAATAAACCTTGAACTCTCTACTTAAACCATGACTCGCTGTGTTGTGTGGATTCCTGAATGACTCTGCTCTAACAACAACCACATAAACAAAAAGAATCCCATAATCCTGATTATATCCCATTCTTATTGACATTTAGCTTTGGTATACTGCCTTTTTTACAATTAACGAAGGAACATTACACTGTTATTGTTAACTATAGACTCTAATTTGCAGTGATTGTATTTTTTGTGTATACCATCCCATTTTCAGCACCTTGCACTGGTGATATTCATTTGTCCTCCCTCTTGTAAAAGCTTTCTTATGGTTAGGTCTGGGCCCTGGGCCACTCTCCCATCTCCCCGTTGTGCAAAACCAGGCTGCAGATCAGACCATGCCTCATGTTTCTGCCCCCCCTTTCCCCATTTTCACACCACTTTCTTTGTTCTTGCCCATCACTGGACCCCCTCCCTTTCCCTCACAAATTTATTCCTTCCCTCACCTCTCCTGTTCAAATGCACAAACCAGGCATTGCCAAAGTTACAAGGTAAACTATGTGTAACCCCCTACTGGCCAAATTTCACATACCTTACACGATGTAACTTCCTGATTGGCGAAAAGCCCTGTAAAATGAAATCCCACTACCCGGCTGCACACTTTCCCTTCTGAGCAGCCTTTCTGCCAGCCAGGGCCACCTTGAGGCTTCTTTCAAATAAAACTTTTCTTT
This sequence comes from Choloepus didactylus, assembly GCF_015220235.1. Classification (NCBI taxonomy): domain Eukaryota; kingdom Metazoa; phylum Chordata; class Mammalia; order Pilosa; family Megalonychidae; genus Choloepus; species Choloepus didactylus. The sequence goes on from NW_023637579.1 coordinate 4,007,522, forward strand.
AATACCTGCCCACCTTTTGAACCAAACTACCTTACACTTATATTTGTACATTTAATCACCATCACTCTAGATTTTACTGTTATACAGTCCCAGTCTTTATTTCCTATCTTTCTTTCTGGTGTCATACATGCCCCTAGCCTTCCTTTTTCAGCCATACTCACACTCAGCTTTCTTAAGTGTGCATAGAATATTGTGCTACCATCACATAGTATTGTGCCATCCATTTCTGGATCTATACAATCAATCCTTTGAACATTATGAACTCCTTCAACATCAAATGTGCAATTCCCACCCTCTTTCTATCTCCTGATCACCTGTGTTCTTAACTTGAACCCTCAGAGTTTGCTTATTATATTTAGTTCTTATTAGTGAGACAATACAGTATTTGTCCTTTTGTTTCTGGCTAATTTCACTCAACATAATGTCCTTAAGGTTCATACACATTGTTACATGTGTCTTAACTTTATTCCATCTCACAGCTGTGTGATATTCCATCATATGTATATGCCAATTTGTTTATACACTCATCTGTTGATGGGCATCTGGGCTGTTTCTATCTCTTGCCAATCAGAACAATGCCACTGTAAATATCAGTGTACAAATATCCATTAGTGTCCTAGCTTTCAGCTCCTCTGAGTATATACCTAGTAAATGGGATTGCTGGATCATTCAGCAATTCTGTACTTAGCTTCCTGAGGAACAGCCAAACTACCTTCCAGAGTGGCTGCACCATTCTACATTCCCATCAATAGTGAATAAGTGTACATCTTTCTCCACGTCCTCTCTGGCACTCATAGTTTTCCATTTTTTTGGTAATGTCTATTCTATTAGGTGTGAGGTGATATCTCATGGTTTTGATTAACATTTCCCTAATCGCTAGTGAAGTTGAGCATCTTTTTATATGTTTTTAAGCCAATTATGTTTTCTCTTCAGAAAAGTGTCCATGTCTTTTGCCATTTTTCAATTGGGTCCTTTGTCTTTTTGCTGTTGAGTTGTAGGATCTCATTATATATTCTGGATATTAAACCCTAAATTGATATGTGTTTTCCAAATATTGTCTCCCATTGCATAGGCTGCCATTTTCCTTTCCTGACAAAGTCTTCTGATGCATAAAAGTGTTCAATTTTGAGAAGATCACAATTGTCTATTTCTCCTTTCATTGCTTGCACTTTGGGTGTAGGTCCAGGAAACCACCTCCTATCACAAGATTTTTAAGATATTTCCCTACATTTTGTTCTAGGAGTTTTATGGTCTTAGCTGTAATGTTTAGCTCTTTGATGCATTTTGAGTTAATTTTTGTATAAGGTGTGAGATAGGGGTCCTCTTTCATTCTTTTGAATATAGATATCTAGTTCTCCAAGCACCATTTGTTGAAGAAGCTGCTCTGTCCCAGATGAGTCAACTTGGCCATCTTATCAAAGATCAATTGTCTGTAGATGAAAGGGTGTATTTCTGAACACTCTATTCAATTCCGTTGATCACTATATCTATCTTTCTGCCAGTACCATGCCCTTTTGACCAATGTAGCTTTCTAATACAAGTTAAAGTCAGGTAGTGTGAGACCTCACACTTCATTTTTATTTTTCAAGGTATTTTTAGCTATTCAGGGCACTCTGCCCTTCTAAATAAATTTGATTATAGGTTTTTCTATTTCTGCAAACAAATTTGTTGAATCTTCATTGGCATTGCATTGAATCTACAAATCAATTTGGGTAGAATTGACATTTTAATGACTAGTCTTCCAATCCTTGACTTCTTTTAACAATGTTTTGTAGTTTCTTCTGTATAGGTCTTTTATGTCCTTGGTTAAATTTATTCCTATATATTTGATTCTTTTGGTTGCTACTATAAATGGATTCTCTTGATCTCCTCAGATTGCTTAATACTAGTGTATGGAAACACTACTGATTTTTGCATCTTGATCTTGTATCATGCCACATTGCTGTACTTGTTTATTAGCTGTAACATTTTTACCATAGATTTTTCAGGATTTTCTACATATAGGATCATGCTGTCTGCAAACAGTGAAAGTTCTACTTCTTGTTTTCCAATTTGGATGTCTTTTATTTCTTTCTCTTGCCTAATTGCTTTAGCTTGAACTTCCAGAACAACATTGAATAAAAATTGTGGAGGTTTTCATTTCCGTCTGTATGCTGCTTAACTCTCAAGTGCTGCACATTAGACTGGAAGCATATGGCACACTGAAAGTGCTCACCTGGGTTCCCTGCACAGTCCTGGCACTCCAGATTCATGTCCCACCCTTGTGCAGCACTGTGACCACCTGCTGCCTCCACTGTTTTGAGGTTGGTCTGGCCTTGCCACCCACAGCGCCTCTTCTGACAGTCTCAGGCTAAATCTCCCTCCCCCACCAGTGTGCCTGAGTAGTTGTGATGCACCTGGATCCATCAGTTCATTGTCAGGTTCCAGGTGTGGCACAGGGAGAACTGGTCCAGTAGAGGGAACTGGGAACCCAGGGCATCTCTCTTGCACACCCATGCAATCATAAGTAAGGATTTCAGCTGCTCTGACTGGCTGTGTGCACAAAACATTCATTTGCCTGTATACTGTTTCTTGTGACCCAGCTTTCATTCCATCTTTCTTACCTTAACTGGCTTCCTGGGCTGTAGAGAGAAGATTCACTTGGACTTCTGTAAGCTGGAGATGGGAAATGACTGCCCCTTCAAGACTAGAGGCAGTGAGAGAATGTGAGTGCCTTTTATGAGTTTGCACTGGGAGAATGGTGAGGACAGACACCTGGCAGCACCTCCTGAGCCTTGCTCCAGGAAAATAAGAACCAGCAAGAGCTTGAGCAACAAACATCTGGATAGGAAGACAATTCACTTGGCAATTGCTTCATTCCTGGATATTGCTATGAAAGTGAGTAAGACTACGATGGTGGATTAGAAGTGACAGAGCAAAATACTCCTACATGAAAACACTAGATAAAAGACAGAAAGTGCTCCAGAATACCAGTTCCAGCATAGTACCACTGTTCAAGGTCTGCTACATCCACAGTGACTGTGCACTTGGTGAAACTGAGAGTCTGCATTCAGAAGCGAGAAAGTGAGGCTGCTGGGGAAATGGAAGCCACATCAAGGTGGGGAGAAACCATGGGTTGGTGTTTGGAGACAAAATAGTTTTAAAATCCCAAAAGCAGCTGTGGATCTGGCAGTGAGAGCTACACAGTCGAGTGTGGTAGGGGAGTGTATTCCATGCCCCAGGCACTCACCTCAGTATCTGGTGTGGAAAATAGCCTTTTACAAGCCCTCAGCTAATTGTCCCAGAGCTAGGAAGTCAGAGGTCCATGAAGTGGGAAGTCACCATGCCCCACCCAGCCATCTTTTCAGCAGGCTGGAAACACCCCAATGCAGTGCCATGGCCAAGAGCTTCCCTTGAAGATTCTGCTCAACTGTGACATTGCACAGTCTCCCTTTGCAGAGGCCCACAGAGGGCATGGCTTGGAGGCAGGGTCCCACATGTAAGTCCCAAGGGCTCTACACCAATACCAGGGAACTGTGGGTCCATGGCAGAGAGAGGCTGTGGGGAGTCTGAGCTGAAGGGTTTGACCCATGCAACAGCTTTAAGTCTCCCAGGAAGGGCTGGGAGATTTGAGCCTTAAAGCCACCTTCGCTCTCTAACTACACAGAGAACAAACCCCCCTTCAGGGCTGGCTGCACCAACTACACACAGAAATTTGTAGCACTGCTTAGACCCCCATAAGGTTCAGAACACCACTCACCACATAGACAAGTTGGGGAGAACTGGCTTGAGAGTAATAGGTGGCTCAGGGGTGACATCTGCTTGTAAGTCAGGGAAAGTGCACTTCACCAAGCTGTAGCTCTGACAAATTGTAGATAATTGTTCAAGTAAATCTGCATATCCTAAAAGAACCCTATCAAGATAAGCAAATGCCAAGAAGCCAAAAACAACAGAAAATTTTAAAGCATATGAAGAAACCAGAAGATATGAATGACCCAAACCCAAAAACTCAAATCAAAAAATCAGAGGAGACACAGTACTTGGAGCAATTAATCAAAGAAGCAATCACAAACAACAAGCTCATGACACAGGATATAAAGGACATGAAGAAGATCCTAGAAGAGTATAAAGAAGAATTTGCAAGAGTAAATAAATAGATCATCTTATTGAAATAAAGAAACTGTTGTTCAAATTAAAAAGATTCTGGATATACACAGTACTAGATCAGAGGAAGCTGAGGAAATAATAAGCAAACTGGAAGAGTGCAGACTTGAAAGTGCAAGTACAAAAGAAAGCATGCAAATATAAGAATCATTGGTGATCCAGAAGGGGAAGAGAAGGGTAAAGGTCTAGGAAGAGTATTCAAATAAATTGTTGGGGAAAACTTCCCAGCCCTTCTAAACAACATACATACAAAAATCATAGATGTCCAAAGAAATCCAAACAGAATAAATCCAAATAAACACACTCTGAGACATATTCTCAACATATTGTCAAATGCTGAAGAGAAGGAGCAAGTTCTGAAAGCAGCAAGAGAGAAGCAATTCACCACATAGAAGGGAAACAACATAAGACTAAGCAGTGACTACTCAGTGGCCACCATGGAGGTGAGAAAGACAGTGGTATGACATATTTGAAATTCTGAAAGAGAAAAATTGCCAACCAAGAATTCTTTATGCAGCAAAGCTCTCCTTCAAATTAGAGGGAGAGCTTAAAATCTTCACAGACAAACAAATGCTAAGAGAATTTGCTAACAAGGGACCTGCCCTACTTGAGAAACTAAAGGGAGCCCCACTGGCAGAGAAACAAAGAAAGGAGGCAGCAGTATACAGACAAGTTCAGAACTAAAGAGATTTAGTAACAGTACTGTTCTGGTTTGCTAATGCTGGCTTTTTTGAAAAATACCAGAAATGGATTGGCTTTTATAAAGGGGGTTTATTTGGTTACAAAGTTGCAGTCATAAGGCCATAAAGTGTCCAAGGTAAGGCATCATTGTTAGGGTACCTTCACTGTAGGATGGCCAATGGTATTCAGAAAACCCCTGTTAGCTGGGGAGGTACATGGCTGGTATCTCTTCTGGAGTTCTGGTCTCAAAATGGCTTTCTCCCATGGTGCTCCTTTCTAGGTGTCTGCTTGTTCCTGGATTGCATTCTCTGTAAGCCGCAGCTTCTCCATCCATAAACGTCACTGTCAGTTGCTCTCCAAAATGTCACTCTTAGCTGCTCTGAGTTCCTTCTGTTTGTCAGCTAATTTATATGGCCTCCAGTGATTTAATTCAGACCCACCCTGTATGGGTGGGGTAACACCTCCATGGAAATTATCCAGATGTTTCACTCAGAGTTGACTGGGTCACCTCTCCATGGAAAAACTCAAAGGATTCCAACCTAATCAACACTAATACATCTGCCCCCACAAGATTACATCAAAGAACATGAATTTTGGTGGGACATAATATATCCTAACTAGCACATGTACATTAGAGGAAATAGAGAGGGGGGGAAAATATATCCAGCAAACAAAAACCAAAAGACAGGATGGCTGATTCAAGAAATGTCTTCACAGTAATAACATTGTATGTGGATGGACTGAACTTCCCAATTAAAAGATACAGATTGACAGAATGGATTAAAAAATATGAACCATCAATATGTTGCTTACAAGAGACTCATCATAGACACAGAGACACAAAGAAATTCAAAGTGAAAGTTTGCAAAAAATATTCCATGCAAGTTACAGCCAAAAGAAAGCAGAGTAGCAATATTAATCTCAGATAAAATACACTTCAAATGCAAGAATGTTATATGAGACAAAGTAGGTCACTATATACTAATAAAAAGGGCAATTCAACAAGAAGAAATAACAATCATAATTGTCTATGCACTCAATCAAAGTGCCCCAAAATATATGGGAAAAACATTGACAAACTGAAGAAAGCAATAGATGTTTCCACAATAATTGTGGGAGATTTCAATACATCACTCTCTCCTATAGATAGATTAACCAGACAGAGGACCAATAAAGAAACTGAAAACCTAAACAATGTGATACATGTATTTGAATTAACAGACATATATAGAGCATTTCATCCCAAATCACCAGGATACACATTCTTCTCTAGTGTTCATGGAACTTTCTCCAGAATTTTTCATATGCTGGACCATATAACAAGCCTCAAATTTAAAAAGTTTGAAATTATTCAAAGCACACTCTCTGATCACAATGGAATACAATTAGAAGTCAATAACCATCAGAGACTTAGAAATTCACAAATATCAGGATATTAAACAACACATTCCTAAAAATAAGTGGGTTAAAGAACAAATAGGAAGAGAAATTGCTGAATATATAGAGAAGAATGAAAATGAAAACACAACATATCAAAACTTATGGGATGTAGCAAAGGTGGTATTGAGAGGAAAAGTTATAGTTCTAAATGCATACAGTATAAAGGAAGAAAGCTAAAATCAAAGAGCTAATGGAACAACTGAAGAAGCTAGAAAATGAACAGCAAATTAATCCTGAACCAAGTAGAAGAAAAGAAATAACAAGGATTAAAGCAGAAATAAATGACATGGAGAACAAAAAAAAAAGAAAAAGAAAACAATAGAATAAATAACACCAAAAGTTGGTTCTCTGAGAAGACCAACAAGATTGATAACCCTCTAGCTAGACTGACAAAATCAAAAAGAGAGAAGACCCAAATAAATAAAATAATAAATAAGAGAGGGGACATTACTGTGGATCCCAAAGAAATTTTAAAAATTATAAGACAATACTATGAACAACTGTATGCCAACAAACTAGATTATATAGAGGAAATGGACAATTTCCTGGAAACACGTGAACAACCTAAACTGACCAGAGAATAGAAGATCTTAACCAACCAATCACAGGCAAAGAGAGCCAAGCAGTCATCAATAAGCTTCCCACAAATGAATGCCCAGGACCAGATGGCTTCACAGGGTAAGTCTACCAAATTTTCCAAAAAGAACTGACACCAATATTACTTAAACTCTTTCAAAACATTGAAGATAATGGAAGACCACCTAACTCATTTTATGATGCTAACATCACTCTAGTACCAAAACCAGGTAAAAATGCTACAAGGAAGGAATACTACAGGCCAATCTCCCTCATGAATACAGATGCAAAAATTCTCAACAAAATACTTGCAAATCAAATCCAAATACATGTTAAAAAAATCATACACCATGACCAAGTGGGGTTCATTTCAGGCATGCAAAGATGGTTCAACATAAGAAAGTTAACCAATGTAATACATCACATTAACAAATCAAAAGGGAAAAAATCAAATGATCATCTCAATAGATGTTGAAAGAGCATTTGACAAAGTCCAGCATCCTTTTTTTCTAAAAACACTTCATAAGTTAGGAAATGAAGGCGACTTCCTCAATATGATAAAGGGCATATATGAAAAACCCACAGCCAGCATAGTTCTCAATGGTGAGAGACTGAAAGCCTTCCCTCAAAGATCGGGAATGAGAAAAGGATGCCCGCTGTCACCATTGTTATTCAACATTGTGTTAGAAGTGCTGGCCAGAGCAATCGAGCAAGACAAAGAAATAAAATGCATCCTAATTGGAAAGGAAGAAGTAAAACTGTCATTATTTGCAGATGATATGCTCTTATATCTGGAAAACCCTGAGAAATCAATGACACAGCTACATGAGATAATAAACATATTTAGCAAAGTAGTGGGATGCAAGACTAATGCACATAATTCAGTAATGTTTGTATACACTAGAAATGTCCTAACTGAAGTGACACTCAAGAAAAAGATACTGTTCTCAATAGCAACTAAAAAAATCAAGACCTAGGAATAAACTTAACCAAGGACATAAAAGACCTATATACACAGAATAAAAATTGTGTCAGTGGAAATCTTTGTCTTGTTCCTGATCTCAGAGGGAAAGCGTTCAGTCTTCCCCATTGTGTATGATAGCTGTGTGTTTCATGTTGAGGAAGTTTCTTTCTATTCTTGTCCTATGACAAGATACATGAGGTACACACTGAAAACACTGAATGGAGAAGTAGACAGGATTACAGTAATCCTTAGGGACTTCAATACACCACTCTCATGAATGGATAGAAAATCTAGAAAGACAATCAGTAAGGAAACCGATTTTGAATAATATTATAAATGAACTAAACTTAACAGATATTTACAGAATGTTGCACCCAGCAACACCTTGATATACCTTTGACCAGGCAGGCTGAAACTGTGGGTTTCCTTAGCCCTCACTTTGCCAGTAAAAATCTGGCTCAATGTGGGGCTGTGTCCCCCACTTTATTTGTTAGGGAGGACTCCCCCAGCTGTTCTAGTTATCAGATATCCCCTAGGCAAGCTTCTGTCCACCTGCTGCTGTTTCCCTCAGGGTGGGGGAAGGGTTTTCAGACCCAGGGCTGGAAACACAGTCTCTGTCCATGTTTTCTCAGACTATCTGTCCCTCACTGATCTGGGCCTTGAAATGTCCTCCCCTGTGCCCCAGGTCTGCAAATGGTGGGATCTGTTTCACTGCTGTGTGAGAATTCATATTCTGTGTTGCTGGTGTGAGAGATCCCAGCTCCTGTAAGACCAAATGAGAGGAATGGAAGAGGTTTTGCCAGTCCAGGATGGGATTTTCCTGCATGATATTTATCTCTGTCTTCAATTTGCCATTTGTAGGGACCATCTCCAGTCTATGTCTTCCTACAGAGTTTGGAAAAATACATAATTGTCCTTTTATATTTCATTGATTTTTGAGAGAGACTTTTAGTAGCAGTTTACATCACCATGTTTATGATGTCACTCCCCCAACACTAAACTTTTAAACATTATCCATATTAAAACTATGGTTTGTTAATTTTCTTTTTTGTATGGCAGATGCATATTGGAAGGAATGAAGTTATTTTAGGATATTTGTTGTACCAATTGCTTTTCTTTGTTTTGTTTGGAAATGTTTATTTGTTTGATAAATAAATTAAAAAAAAACTATCCTATTGGCTGAAGTTTTGGGGATGATATTTTTCTGACCCTTTATCATGATGGCTTGTTTCCTTGCACTTCATAAGTTATAATTTGCCTCTCACTTTGGGAGCTCTTAATCCTTGGGATGTCTCTAGTTGGTATATGCCTTATTTATTCCTTTTACCCTGGAATGTTCTGATGGACAACCATATAAGTGTGAGGTTCTGGTGATTGGCCTGTATCCTGATGAGCACTATAAGCTCAATTTCTGTATTCCTTGGATCTTTCTCTTGATTTATTTCTACTCCTAGGAAGTTCTGCATTTCCCTGAAAACTTTGTTGGGCAATTTAAAGATTCCTGTAACTTCTTAATTGTTTTTAGTTGTCTACATTACAAGCCTTATATATTTGGAAGCACAATTATTCACATTATACACATGACCTAAATATTTGACATATGTATTTTGTGAAAGGCAATGGTGTCTCAGGAGATACCAAATTTCTGGATTTGGATCACCCCCAATAACTCCCACAATATACCATACAGTGAAAATAACATGTTGAGTGTGACAGTTTTTTAATACTTGGAAAATATTTTTATGATTTAGCCAAATGTTAGTGCACAGTACAAACATATTGCCATGACTAATATTTTTCTACAACATTAAGCCAGTAACAAGTAGTATTAGTTTCCTGAATTCAGGTCCTTTGACTCTAATCACCATACTTAATCTTAGGAATTCCTTGACTCTATAAAAGAAATCTCAGTTTGGAATTTCTTTTGATAAATTTAAAATAATTTAAAATGAAATTTGCACATGACTAGATATTAATTATAGTTACAACTTAGTTGATAGTTTCTTTTGTCATTTTACAGTGGGAGAAATAAGATCTACAAGATTTCTGCTTGCATGATACCTAAAGCTTTGACAATTTCAACATTGTTCTTTTGTATTTTAAAGTAACGTGTATCCTGTATTTACTGGTTAAAAATGCTAAGTTTTCTACCTAATGTCAATCTTTTTAATAAAGTTATTTGACATTCTTTATGCTCATCGATTTGCTTTGATGGATTTAATATCACCTAATATGATTGCAAATATGCCAAATATGCCTTATTTTGCATGAATCTTTGTGTTACATATTTCAATTTCTCATAAATTAACATCATTTTTAATGGTTTGGAATAGTTCCTAAAATATTTTTCATGCTGCATAAGTATTAATCACTCATATTCATCTATATTTTGATCTGCTAATGCCATTATTAGATTACAATGATACCCTGTATGTTTACTTATTAAAACATATTGCGTGCTATCTAAATATTGATGCAAAAGAGGAAGCAGGTTTAGTCTGCCATTTGATAAAATCTAGAATCTAATGGCACAATTTCCTGCATACCTTACATTTGGTACTTCAATTCTCTCATAAAATAAATGTGAGCGGAGTATACAGCAGGTATAGTCATTATCCCATCCTACAACAGAGAAACCCTGAGACTTATGGCCATACATGGATTGTCAAATATTCATTCCTCCACCTTATTCTTCCTTATTCTTCTATCTCAGTTGCTATAAAGTTGAGGAACATAGAATAATGAAAATTAGAAATACATTTCTACACATGCACAAATTACCATGGTAGGCTCAAGGAAGATAGAATATTTGCAAAGACCTGTATGTGAAGAAAGACAATATGTAAATAGGCCTATAATATGTAAAGAGGTTAAAATAATCAAAATTTCATTTAAAACCTTCCCACAAAGAAATACACAAATCTAAATGGTTTATCTGGTGAATTGTACCATTTAATGAAGAATTAACACTAATTCTTCTCAAATACTTTAAAAATAAAAGCAGGGAAAATGTCCCAATTCATTCTGCATGGCCAACATTATCCTAATAACAAAGCCAGAAAAGACATTCCAAGAAAACTACAGCAATATTTCTTAAGTGTATAGACACAGAAAGTTTCAACAAAATGTTGACCAACCAAATACAGTAATGTGCTTCTAGACTCTATTTGGGATCACTCAGCCACTGTGACTTCGGCTGTTACCTTTTGTTTTTCTCCCTTTTGGCCATGTAGTCATTTTTCAGTCCCTCACTGCCAGGGTGAGGCTCACTCCTGGGAGTCGTGTCCCATGTTGAAAGGGAGATTCATTCCTCTGGGAGTCATGTCCCTTATGAAGAGGAGGTTATTTGACAAATTGGGCTTAGAGAGAGAAAGGCCACATCTGAGCAACAGAAGAGTTTCTGGAGGTGCCTCTTAGGCATAACTATGGGAGGGTTCAGCCTCCTATTTACAACCATAAATTTCACAAGAGCAAGCCTCAAGTTGAGGGATTGATTTGTTAAATAGTGGGTTCCTAACTTCACTTAATCTATATTCTATCCCAAGATAAGTGGTCAGTTTCTTACATTATCTTCACTTTGTTGTACAATCATCATAACTCTCAACTGTAAACAATTATCATGACATAATACATCTCAGAGCTCTTATCAGCTTCTAATTATCCATCCCTTGTATTAATGTAGAGTTAACAAGATGTTCCTATTAAATATAATCTTTAATATGTACTGGGTGGTTTTTCCATACCACTCTGTTAACCATCTGCACCAGTGCCATATTTTATAAGTATACCATGCTAACAATTATTTAGGCTTCTGGTGCTATTCTGTGGGTAATATGCCTTTAAACAACCATTTACAAACATGTTCACCTTTAATGCATCGCTGATACTTATAATCCCCATTAATGAACCACAGTCACATATGATCATTCCCATACCACTAAGATAACCCTCATTATCACAGCTGAACATATTAGATTATCATTGCCCCTTCACTAACTTCTATCTATCGCCAGTTCCCCTATATTCTACATCATAAGACCCTTATTTTACATTTTCTCAGAGTTCACATTAGTAGTAACATGCAATATCTCTCCTTTTGTGTCTGGCTTATTTCAGCATTATCTCTACAAGGTTAACCCATCCTTTCATATGTTTCATGACTTCATTCCTTTTTTTTTTTTTTCAGTTGTGTTATGAGCTTTTATTTAGAAAACACATTTAATACAAGTATAGTTTGCAGATACAAGTTTTCACCTTGTATTCTACAAAAGTCTTGAATATTATTCTCTTTACAAAATGGAACCTTACAAAAATACTGACAATTTAATGTTTTTATAAGTTTTCTTTAGTTGAAGTGATTTCTCTCATTGTAAAACAATGTCTACCACAGAACTATGATATTTTAGTTGATATTAAAAAAATTAATGCTTTTTTAAGTGGCTAATGTAAATAACACAGGTCAAGACAGTTTATAATCGTAGTGAATATAGCTAAAATTGTTTCAGAAATAATATTTTACATAGTTAACATTTAATGTTGTATATGTTATTTATATATTTATATATAAAACCATAGCTTGCTACAGTTGGAACGAAAGGATGAATTCTGTAATAAGGATATTACTGTGGTTGATCCATATGGTTATATTTGGCCCTTCGAAAGGTTTGCATCCAAGATCTAAAAGCATTTCTTCCTTCCTTCTTTCCTCAAAGGTTCAGTTGATAAACTGTATACTACAACCTAGAGCGGGACCTTGCTTGGAAGGGCTTATGGATAGAGGATAAGGGGAAACACTTCTTCAGAGATTTAACCCATGTGCTCTGCCCAGCAGAACCTACCAAGAACTGCCCTAGAGATCAACTCCAAGACAATAGTGCTTTACCCAGCTCAGCAAGAGCAACTCCCCAAGACCCTTTTTAGCTCCTTTATCTTGCAGGGCAGCCTTTCAGACATGAGACCATCTGCTACTATAACTCATGCTGACTTTGAGTAGCCAAGAGTTTCATTCACTCTTCATTCTTCCCTGTTTACTCTCCCTTCCCATGTACAGAAGGCTGCTTTACATCAGAGGGTGGACTCCTTTGCTCATCTCTGAATCCTCACAGGAAATCCTGGTAGGTACATAACAAGGATTTCATGGGAGATGGCAGTAACTGAAATATAACCATTTCTACAAGTGTGCAAGTGATGGGTGATTGGTTGTACACAGTATCAGCATCCTGCAATTGATGTTCTAACATCACAGGATGATGCATCAAAAGAAGACAAATGAGGGCCCATACCCTTGGTTACTTCTGAAATGTGCTCTTTGTAAAATTTCACTCATCCACATCAGGTCTCCTAATCACTAAAGCAAGGGACTGAGGTTACTGGCCTCCACATTGGGGAAGTGATAGGCCTTAGTATAAGGTATTTGGATTCAGGATCGGATAATTTGACTGAACGAGCTTGCTCTTCCCTTCTGTGTGAAAAACAAACCAAAAGAAGACAAATTCCTGAACCAAAGTCACAGTAGAGAATGGAGTGTCATAGGCAGAGAAGATGCAGGAGGGGAGCCTCTCAATGGCTATTTTCTTGATTGAGTGCTATTTCTGGCATTGTATACTACAATGTGAATTTGTGCTTTTTCTCACAGGCCTGGGATTCCTTGGTCACAAAATGACCAGCAGACTCTACTTGAATTGTTTTAGTGATTGTTCCAGAATGAGCCTGTGTTCACTAGAACATGAACTCTTAAACCAATTGCACATCCAGGATTCCAGCACTTGGTGTTAGTTTGCTGCAGTTTCCACATAGGTGAGCACTACCTACATTTTGCAAGGCCACAAGGTAAGACTTTTTTTTTTCCTTCTTTTTGAAAATCAGTCAGACAAAAAGTTTTTCCCTACATTCTACTGTCTGATGAGATTGGAGAGCAGCAAGAAATTGCTGTCAGCAGTCATCTTACAAAAACAGCTCGAGAGGTGGGCAGCACCTACACCATGTGGTAGTGATTGTCCCTGTCAATAATGTCCATAGGTGAGAAGATTTTCTCCCTGATGGCAGGAGGAGGCAGGGAGAGTGTCATCTTGGTCTTGAAGAGGTCAGACGTGAAGAAAACTATGCAGCAGGCCACCAGGATGCCCTCAGCAAACCCTGTCAGGACATTGCCAGGATGGTGCTTGTGGTCAGATAGGCATATGACAGTCTTGTGTAGAAGGCCATCGTGATCAGGGTGAACTGAAGGAGGGGCTGGAGCAGGTGGGCTCCTCACCAAGTGAAGCAGGCCTGTGGGTAGAGCACCACATACAGCATGGTGAACATGGAGAAGGAGGCAGAGCCAGAAAAGGACTTCCTGGCTTCCTGGACTTTGCTGTCATCTCCTCTGCATTTGTAATTCTGAATGCAGCCTTTGGAGCAGTTGAACTGTCTGAAACCCTGATTTCAGAGGACACAGACACCCTACAGTCACTTTCACAATGTCTGTGACGGACTGGCTGATGGCACAGCCAAACTGGAAGCAACCAAATTGCTTTTAGAGGGCTGCCACATAGGGATTCTGAATAGTTGAATGGGACTTCTCCTTCAGGTAATGGATCTGGTAGAATTCCCCTGTGATGATTGCAAGTATGGCAATGATGATCCCCACAGCAGAGCACACAGCATCATTTATTGTCTCACCAGTTTTCAGTGGGTACTAGATGCTTTCATCATTGCAGTAAAACCCTTGGTGTTATGGCTTGATGGTGCTTGTCTCAGTGATGAGGAAGGGCAGGCCTGCAGAGTCACTCTGCAAATAGAAGGAGCTGAATGGGGTTCAAATGATGTGACTCTAGACTGTGGGTACATTCTTTTTTCTTTTTTTTATTGAGATATATTCACATACCATGCAGTCACAAAAAACAATGCATATATTTGACTGTTCACAGTACCATTATATAGTTGTGCATTAATCACCAAAATCAATCCCTGACACCTTCATTACAACACACACAAAAATAACAAGAATAATAATTAGAGTGAAAAAGAGCAATTAAAGTAAAAAAGAACCCTGGTGCCTTTGTTTGTTTGTTTCCTTCCCCCATTTTTCTACTCATCCATCCATAAACTAGACAAAGGGGAGTGTGGTCTATATGGCTTTCCCAATCACATTGTCACCCCTCATAAGCTACATTGTTACACAATCATCTTCAAGATTCGTGGGTTCTGGGTTGTAGTTTGATAGTTTCAGGTATTTACTGCTAGCTACTCCAATTCACTAGAACCTAAAAAGAGTTGTCTAAATTTTTCATGAGAGTGCCCACCAGAGTGACCTCTCAGCTCCTTTTGGAATCTCTCTGCCACTGAAGCTTATTTCATTTCCTTTCACATCCCCCTTTTGGCCAAGAAGATGTTCTCCGTCCCACAGTGCTGGGTCTACATTCCCCTCCTAGGAGTCATATTGCACGTTGCCAGGGAGATTCACTCCCCTGGGTGTCTGATCCCACAAAGAGGAGAGGGCAGTGATTTCACCTGCCAAGTTGGCTTAGCTAGAGAGAGAGAGGGCCACATCTGAGCAACAAAGAGGCATTCAGGAGGAGGCTCTTAGGCACAATTGTATGGAGGCCTAGCCTCTCCTTTGCAGCAACCGTCTTCCCAAGGGCAAGTCCTGTGGTAGAGGGCTCAGCCCATCAAACCACCAGTCCCCTATGTCTGTGGTCATGTTAGCAACCATGGAGGTGGGGAAGCCCACTATGCCTGCATTCCCCACCGCTCCTCAAGGGGCTCTGCATATTTTTTATTGTTTTTTAATTAACTCTTTTTTTAAACCAAATATTTAAAAAAACATACAATAAAAAACATTTCAAACAAACCATAACAAGGGAGTAAGAAAAAGACGACTAACCTAACTACTTTACTTCCAACATGCTCCTGCTCTACCCCAAGAAAGTAACCTAACAGAGCAACATTTCTGTGAACTTGTTCCTACTATATCCATCAGAAATTAACAGACCATAGTCATTCCTGGGCATCCCCAGAATGTTAAATAGCTTATCTGTTCTTCTTGGATTATTGTTCCCCCTTCCTTAATTGCTCTCTACTGCTAGTTCCCCTACATTCTACATTATAAACCATTTGTTTTCATTTTTCAATGTTCACATTGGTGGTAGCATATAATATTTCTCTTTTTGTGTCTGGTTTATTTTGCTCAGCATTATGTCTTCATGGTTCATCCATGTTGTCATATGTTTCATGACATTGTTCCTTCTTACTGTTGCATAGTATTCCATTGGGTGTAAAATAAATACCTTTTATTTATCCACTCATCTGTTGAAGGATGTTTGGGTTGTTTCCATTTCTTGGCAATTGTGAATAATGCTGCTATGAACAATGGCATGCAGATGTCTGTTCATGCCACTGCTTTCAGATCTTCCAGGTATATACCAAGAAGTGCAATCACCAGATCAAAGGGTAACTCTATATCTAGTTTTCTAAGGAACTGCCAGACTGACTTCCAGAGTGATTGAACCATTATACAGTCCCACCAACAATGAATAAGAGTTCCAATTTCTCCACATCCTCTCCAGCATTTGTACTTTCCTGTGTGTTTAATGGCAGCCATTCTAATTGGTGTGAGATGGTATCTCATTGTGGTCTTAATTTGCATCTCTCTAATAGCTAGTGAAGTTGAACACTTTTTCATGTGTTTCCTGGCCATTTGTATTTCCTCTTCAGAAAACAGTCTTTTCATATCTTTTACCCATTTTATAATTGGGCTCTCTGTACTTTTGCCATTGAGTTGTAGGGTTTCTTTATATATGAAAGATATCAGTCTTTTGTCAGAAACATGGTTTCCAAAAATTTTTTCCCATTGAGTTGGCTGCCTGTTTACCTTTTTGACAATTCCTTTGAGGTACAGAAACTCCTAAGCTTGAGGAGTTCCCGTTTATCTACTTTTTCTTTTGTTGCTTATGCTTTGAGTGTAAAGTCTAGGAAATGGCCACCTAATACAAGATCTTGAAGATGTTTCCCTACATTATCTTCTAGGAGTTTTATGGTACTGTCTTTTATATTGAGATCTTTGATCCACTTTGAGTTAATTTTTGTGTAGGGTGTGAGGCAGGGGTCCTCTTTCATTCTTTTGGATATGGATATCCAACTATCCCAGCCCCATTTGTTGAGAAGACTAGTATGTCCCAGTTCAGTGGCTTTGGGGGCCTTATCAAAGATCAGTCAGCCATAGATCTGGGAGTCTATTTCAGAATTCTCAATTTGATTCCATTGATCAATATGTCTATCTTTGTGCCAATCCCATGCTGTTTTGACAACTGTGGTTTATAATAAGCTTCAAACCAAGGAGTGTAAGTCCTCCCACTTTGTTTTTCCTTTTTAGAGTGTTTTTAGCAATTTGAGGCATCTTCTCTTTCCAAATAAATTTGATTACTAGCTTTTACAAGTCTGCAAAGTAGGTTGATGGAATTTTGATTGGGATTGCATTGAATCTGTAGAGGAGTTTGGGTAGAATTGACATCTTAATGACATTTAGCCTTCCTCTCCATGAACATGGAATATTTTTCCATGTTTTAAGTTCTCCTTCTATTTCTTTTAGTAGAGTTATGTAGTTTTCTTTGTATAGGTCTTTTACATCTTTGGTTAAGTTTATTCCTAGGTACTTGATTTTTTAGTTGCTATTGAAAATGGTGTCTTTTTCTTGAGTGTCTCTTCAGTTTGTTCATTTCTAGCATATAGAAACATTTCTGACTTATGTGCATTAACCTTGTATCCTGTTACTTTGTTAAATTTGTTTATTAGCTCTAGTAGCTGTATTGTCCTGGGTACTTTCTAAAGTAACGACCTCATTCCTTCTTACTGCTGGACAGTATTCCATTATCTGAATATACCACATTTTGTTTATCCATTCATCTGTTGAAGGACATTTGGATTGTTTCCATCCCTTGGCAATGGTGAACAATGTTGCTATGAACATTGGTGTGCAAATATCTATTTGTGTCACTGTTCTCAGGTCTTCTGGGTATATACCAAGAAATGCAATTGCTGGATTGTAGGGTAACTCAATCTCTAGCTTTCTGAGGAACCACCAAACTGTCTTCAAGAGTGGTTGTACAATTTTACAGTCCAATCAGCAATGAATAAGAGTTTCAATTTCTCCACATCCTCTCCAGCATTTGTAGTTGCCTGTTTGTTTAATGGCAGCCATTCTTATTGATGTGAGATAATATTTCATTGTGGTCTTGATTTGCATTTCCCAAATAGTGAAGATAAACATATTTTCATGTGTATTTTAGCCATTTGTATTTCCTCTTCAGAGAAATGTCTTTTCATATCTTTTGCTCATTTTACAACTGGGTTGTTTGTACTATTGTCATTGAGTTGTAGGATTTCTTTATGTATGCAAGATATCACTCCCTTATCAGATGATGGCTTCCAAATACTTTCTTCCACTGAGTTGGCTACCTCTTTACCTTTTTGACAAATTTGAGGTACAGAAGCTTTCAAGTTTGAGGAGTTCCCATTTATCTATTTTTTCTTTTGTTGCTTGTGATTTGCATGTAAGGTCTAAGAAGGAACCTCCCAATACTAGGTCTTGAAGATGTTTCCCTACATTATCTTCTAGGAGTTTTATGGTACAGGCTCTTATATTGAGGTCTTTGATCCACTTTGAGTTAATTTTGTAAAGGATGTGAGGTACTGGTCCACATTCATTCTTTTGCATAGGGATATCCAGTTCTCCCACCCCCATTTGTTGAAAAGACTATGTCCCAGTTCAGTAGATTTGGGGGCCTTATCAAAAATCAGTCACCTGTAGATCTGGGGGTCTACTTCTGAATTCTCAACTCAATTCCATTGATCAATATATCTATCTTTGGCTAATGCCATGCTGTTTTGACTACTGTGGCTTTATAGAACACTTCAAAGTCAGAAAGTGTAAGTCTCCCACTTTGTTTTTCCATTTTAGAATGTTTTTTAGCAATTTGAGGCATCTTTCCCATCCAAATAAATTTGAAAACTAGTTTTTTCAAGTCCGCAAAGAAAGTTTTTGGAATTTTGATTGGATTGAATCTATATATCAATTTGGGTAGGATTAACATCTTAGTGATGTTTAGCTTTCCTATACATGAACATGGACTATCTTTCCATCTCTTTAGGTCCCCTTTTATTTCTTTCTGTAAAGTTATATAATTTTCTGTGTAGAGGTCTTTTACATCCTTGGTTAAGTTTATTCCTAGGTACTTGACTTTTTTAGTTGCTATTGAGAATGGAATCTTTTTCTTGAGTGTCTCTTCAATTAGGTTATTTCTAATTTATAGGAACATTACTGACTTATGTGCATTAATCTTGTATCCCACCACTTTGCTGAATTTGTTTATTAGTTCAGGTAGCTGTGCTGTTGATTTCTCAGGGTTTTACAAATGTAAAATTATATCATCAGCAAATAATGACAGTTTTACTTCTTCCTTTCCAATATGGATGCCTTTTATTTCTTTGTCTTGCCAGATTGTTCTGGTTAGAACTTCTAGCAGAATGTTAAATAAAAGTGGTGACAGCAGTCATCCTTGTCTCACTCCTGATCTTAGAGGGAAGGCTTTCAGTCTCTCACCATTGAGAACTATGCTGGCCATGGGTTTTTCATATATGCCCTTTATCACTCTGATGGTTAGGTTTATGTGTTAACTTGGCCAGGTGATGGTATCCAGGTGTCTGGTCAAGCAAGCACTATCCTAACCATTACTTCAAGGACATTTGTGGCTGGTTAATAAAAAAGAGGATGGTTTATTAAATCATCAGTCAACTGACTGCACCTGTAACTGATTACATCAATGAAGGGCACATCTTCCACAATGAGAGAATTCAATCACCTGGATTTAATCCAGTCAGTTGAAGATTTTTAAGGAAGAGAGAGGACTTTCACTTACTCCTCAGCTAGCAAGCAAAGCATTTCCTGAGCAGTTCATTGAACACCTCCATCAGAGTTGCCATTTCATTGCCTGAGGGGTTCATTGAACACCTTCATTGGAGTTGCTAGGTTGCTGCCTGCTATATGGAATTTGGACACATGCATCCCCATAGTTGCATGAGACACCTTTATAAAATCTTATATTTGCAGATATCTCTTGTTGAATCTGTTTCCCTAGAGAACTCCAACTAACACAATCATATTGAGGAAATTTCCTTCAATTCCTACCTTTTTAAGTGTTTTTATAAAAAAGGAATGCTGAATTTTGTTGAATGCTTTTTCAGCATTTATTGAGATGATCATTTGATTTTTCCCTTTTGAGTCATTAACGTGTTGATTTTCTTTGGTTGAACCACCCTTGAATGCCTGGGATGAACTCCAATTGGTCATGGAATATGATTTTTTTAAATGTGTCTTTGGATTCACTTTGCAAGAATTATAATTTTTGCATCTGTATTCATTAGGGAGGTTCCCCTGCAGCTTTCCTTCCTTGTAGCAACTTTATCTGGGTTTGCTGTTAGAGTGAAGTCAGCTTCATAAAATGAGTTAGATAGTGCTCCATTTTCTTCAATTTTTTGAAAGAGTTCAAGTAGGAATGGTGTCAGTTCTTTTTGGAAAGTTTGGTAGAATTCCCCTGTGAAGCCATCTGGCCCTTGGATTTTGTTTTTAGGAAGGTTTCTGATGAGTCGTTGGCTCTCTTTGCTTGTGATTGGTTTGTTGAGGTCTTCTATTTCTTTTCTGATCAGTCTAGGTTTCTCATGTGTTTCCAGGAAATTATCCATTTCCTCTGAATTCTCTAGTTTGTTGGTGTAAAGTTATTCATAGTATCCTCTTCTAATTTTTTAAAATTTCTTTGGGATTGACAGTCATATCACCCCTCTCATTCATTATTTTGTTTATTTGGGTCTCCTCTCTTTTTGGCTTTGTCAGTCTAGCTAAGGGCTTGTTAACCATGTTTATCTTCTCAAAGAACCAAATTTTGGTGTTATTTATTCCTCTGTTGATTTTTGTTGTTGCTGTTCGCACTATTATTTTTTTGTTCTCCATGTCATTTATTTCTGCTTTAATCCTTGTTATTTATTTTATTCTACTTGCTTT
This sequence comes from Choloepus didactylus, assembly GCF_015220235.1. Lineage (NCBI taxonomy): Eukaryota > Metazoa > Chordata > Mammalia > Pilosa > Megalonychidae > Choloepus > Choloepus didactylus. Next base: position 4,028,359 of record NW_023637579.1, read on the forward strand.
AAGGTTAGTGTGCTGATAATTTTCTAGCTTCTTCACTTGTTTCATTGGTTCTTTGATTTTGGCTCTTTCTTCCTTTTTAACATGTGCATTTAGAGCTATAAATTTCCCACTCAGTACTGCCTTTGCTTCATCCCATAAGTGTAGTGTTCTCATTTTCACTCATCTCTAAATATTTAGCAGTTTCTCTTGCTGCTTCTTCTTTAACCCACTGATTGTTTAGGAGTGTGCTGTTTAATCTCCAGATATTTGTGAATGTTCTAGACTTTTGATGGTTATTGACTTCTAGTTGCATTCCATTGTGGTCAGAGAATGTGCTTGAAATAATTTCAGACTTTTTAAATTTACTGAGACTTGCTTTATGCCCAAGCATATGATTTGTCTTGGAGAAAGTTCCATGAGCACTAGAGAAGAATGTGTATCCTGGTAATTTGGGATATAATGCTCTGTACATGTCTATTAAGTCTAATTTATTTATCACATTGTTTAGGATCTCAATTTCCTTATTGGTCCTCTGTCTCAATCTATCTATAGAAGAGGGTGGTGTATTGAATTCTCCCACAATTATTGTGGAAACATCTATTGTTTCCTTCAGTTTTGCCAATGTTTGTCTCATGCACTTTGAAGCAATTTGATTGGGTGCATAAACATTTATGTTTGTTATTTCTTCTTGGTGAATTTTCCCTTTCATTCATACACAGTGTCCTTCTTTGTCTCTTATGACATCCTTGCATTTAAAATCTATTGTATCTGAAATTAGTATTGACTTCCTTGCTTTCTTTTGGCTGTAGCTTGCATGGAATAATTTTTTCAATCTTTCACTTTCAGATTTTTGTGTTGCTGGGTCTAAGATGAGTCTTTTATAAACAACATATTGATGGTTTATACTTTTAAATGCATTCTGCCAATCTATATCTTTTAATTGGGAAGTTTAATCCATTCACATACCATGTTATTACTGTGAAGGCATTTCTTGAATCAACCATCTTATCCTTTAGTTTTTATTTGTCTGATATATTTTCCCCTCTCTCTCTCTTTATTTCCTTTAATGTATCCTTACCAAAACTCTTCAGTTTTGTGCCATTCTCCATGCTTCTCTCTCCTTTCTTTTTTTCTCTGTCAGTAGGGCTCTCTTTAGTATTTCTTGTTGGCAATTTTCTTTCAGCATTGTTTGTCTGAAAATTTTAAGCTCTCCCTCAGTTTTGAAGGAGTGTTTTGCTGGATCAAGGATTTTTGGCTCATAATTATTGTCTTTCAGAATTTTAAATATGGCATAAAAATGCCTTCTTACCTCCATGGTGCCCACTGAGTAGTCAGTACTTAGTCTTATGTTGTTTCCCTTATATGTGGTGAATTGCTTGTCTCTTGTTGCTTCAGAACCTTCTCTTTCTCTTCAGCATTTGACAATCTGGTCACAATATGTCCTGGAGTGGGTTTATTTGGATTTTTTTCTATTTTGGAGTTCATTGAGCATCTTCAATTTGCATATTTATTTTGTTTAGAATGGCTGTGAAGTTTTCCCCAACAATGTCTTTGAATACTCTTCCTAGCCCTTTACTCTTCTCTTCCTCTTCTGGAACACCAATGATTCTTATATTTGAACACTTCATTTTGTACATCATTTCCCTGAGATCCATCTCAAATTTTTCCATTTTTTTCCACCATTTTGTCTGTTGTGCTTTCACTTTCCATCACTGCATCTTGAAATTTGCTAATTCATTCCTCTACCACTTCAAATCTGGTGTTATGTATCTCAAGATTCTTTTTAATTTGATCAACAGTTTCTTTAATTTCCATAAGATCCACTATTTTTAATTAGGTCTTGCAAATTCTTTTTTTATTCTCTTCTAGGGTCTTCTTCATGTCCTCTATATCCTGAGCCATGATATTGATGTCTCTGTGTACTTCTTTGATTGATTGCCTCAAGTTTTGTGTCTCCTCTGGCTTTTTAATTTGTATGTTTGTGTTATCTGTATCTTCTGGTTTCTTTATATGCCCTATAATTTTCTATTGTTTTTAGCCTCTTGCCATTTGCTTATCTTGATAGGGTTCTTTCAGGATATGCAGATTTATTTGAACATTTATCTATAATTTGGCAGAGCTACAGCTTTGTGGAGTGTACTTTCCCTGACCTACCAGCAGATGGCAGTCCTGAGCCACCTCTTATATTCATGCCAGTTTGCCCCAACCTAATTTGTGCATGGAGTGTGGATCCAAACCATGTGGGGGTCCAATCAGTGCACCAGTTTTCATGTGCACTGGGGACTGCCAGCCCTGTGGGTAGGGGGTGTACCCTGTATAGTTTGGCAAGGATTCCACTCCAGAACACAGTGGTCCTAGCCATTCCCAGGGCTATGGGTGAAGTACTCTGGGGCTGCAGAGTTGTGTGTCTCACCTTTCAGTTGAAATGCCCCACAGTCCCACTCTGCCATGAGTGCATGAGTCCCTGGGATTGGGGGAGGGCCCCTGGCACTTCTCTGTGGCACCCCTGCCTCTAGGCTGTGCACATCATGGGCTTCCATGGAGGAAGGGTGGATGCCATCACAAGCCTGCTAAATCCTGAATTCCCTCAAGGTAGCTCTCAGCTGCAGGGCTGTGAAGGGTTGTCTCCCAGATAGATGCAAAGAAGGCTGCATGGGGAACAGAAAGATACCTATTCCATGTTTGTCTGCCTGATCCAACCTCTAGTCTCTAGTATTGGAGCTCTTGGCAGCAGGTCTGTGAAGGGTTATCACCCATGCCAAGCAGTGAGGAGGGTGCCTGGGAGTGGAGGTCTCCTCCCCAAAATGCCATCCACAGGCTCCAGCCAATCATTACCTGGCACCATTCTGGGACAAATACCCATCTTGAATGCAATCTTTCAGTTTCTCCAAGTACACACTCATCATGGGTGTAAAGTCCCTGCCCAGTTGGTAGAACCCTGGAACTTTTGTTCTGGAGCACTTTCTAATGTTTTTCATGGAGGGGAATTTTGCTGTGTCTCTCCTAATCTGTCGTCTTGAATCTCTCCCTATAGCATATCTTTTTACAAAGTTAGAGAAATCCAGACAATGCAGTACTGACATAAGGCATATTCATGTAGATCAAGGGAACAAACTCAGTCAAGAAATAAATTGATTTATTTATGGTCAGTTGACTTTGACAAAGGGAAGAAGACTATTTGATCAGGGAAAGAATACTCTTTCCAACAAGTATTGCTAGGGAAATTGTATACCCAAATGCACAAAAGTACAAGTGGACTTCCACCTCACATCATGCACAAAAATGAACTCAGAATGTATCATACAACTAAGGTAGCAGCAATCAATATGAAACTCTGGTATGAAAACATAAGAGTAAATTTTTGTGATCTTAGGCCATGCAATGATTTATTTGATCTAACACCAAAAATACAAGTTATAAAATAAAAATCGATAAATTATACTTCATAAAATTGTCTTTTTAAATATTTTTTCTTCCAAAGACACCATCAAGAAAATACAAACACCAAGGAAAGTATCTGCAAATCATATGTAATAAACTTGTTTACAGAATACAAAAAGAGCTCTAATAATAATAAAAAGACCAAAGGTAAATGTAAAAATCAACAAAGGATCTGAACAGACAATTCTTAAAAGACTATCTAAAACTGAGGATAAGTCCATAAAATTATTTCCAATATGTTGAGTCATTAGAAATGAAAATCAAAACAGTGATATACTGTCTGCTATCAAACACCACAGAATCCTAAATATTGATGAGGACAGTGAGAAGAAACTGGTACTCTTTTACATCACTGATGGAGATGTAAAATGGTGGAGACATTTGGAGAAACAATTTGGCAGCTTCTCAAAATGTTAAATAGACTTTTCATGTGACCCAGCAATTTCACTGGCAGGTACATAGACACACACAAAAAGAAAATCAGTTTCTTCAGAAAGATTCACACGTGAATGCATGCAGCAGCTTTGTTTATAATAGCCAACAAGTGTAAACAACCCAAATATCTACAACTGATACAAGGAAAAACAATTGTTTTCTATCCATACAATACCATGTCATTCAGCAATGACAAGGAATAAATTGCTGATTCATATTATAAGATTGAATCACAAAATGTCATGATAAAGAAATCAGACACAAAAGACACATACTGTATGATTTAATTTACAAGAAATGTTCAGAAAAGGGAAATCTGAAATAAAGTCAGTTAATGGTTGGTGTGGGGCAGGGTGGGGAAAGGTGAATTATTGCATATGCCATGAAATTTCTTTTCTTTTTATGGGCAAGGGGAGGATAATTTAAATATTCTAAACTTAGACTATGTTTATGGTTGTATAACTATATATACTAAAAAGATTGAATTTTACAATAATGAATGATGATGTCATGTTATATAAATTATATCATCAATAAAATTTAATAATAAACTTTTCAAAAATAGTTAGATTTTTAAATTACTTTCTGAAATCAAAGTCACAGAATCTGAAAAACAAATACATTTCTTGCTCATATAGGAAATATTAAAGGAAGAGGATTAGACACAGTCTCAGGAACAACATGAAAAATATTTATAGTGGTTGTATATGCAAAAGCTAAACTGAAGTTTGTAAGGGTGTTAATTGACAAGAATCTTCTGGTTAGTTGTACTAGACCAGACAAATGAAGTAAATGGTAGTCACTTTTTGAAAATGTATGCTTTGACTCAGAAATTGTTTGGAAAATGTAACAGTGCCACCATATGGGTAAGAATATCCCTTATCAAACATAGTTCAGAGAATCAAACTTACATAAAGATTTTTGATGATGTCCCTGTGAGAAGTTACAGATTTTAGAGTACTCACTTCAAATTCCAAAACTGTGCAGTGGTCTCCTCATTCCTCAGGAATTGTGATACCCTGAACCAGTAGTGAACCTCATCATTTAGTAAAATAATGTGTAGGGAGATGTTGACATTTTTCCATTATGGAATGAGACCCATGTGCAGTGAGGGGAGGAATTTATAAAAATTCTTTAGTCCTTTATTAACAAGTTATTATAGAAATTTTTAATCTTACACAATATTAGGGATAAATTTATAATAAAACCCATGGCAAGCATCTCTCACAAGGATTCATTTAAGTTTGGTAAAGAAAATGCCCAATGAATTGCCGTATATTCCAAATCATTATATTGTGAAAAGAAGCACAAGAAAGGAAGACAGGATACATTCAGACTTGAGGATGGGGATCTAAAGGGAAGATGAACATCTTGTTCAATTTTCAGGGAAAGAGGAACATGATGCCTCATCTAACCAAAGCTTTTCACTCCATAGGACCTGACATTTGAACAAAAACCTGAATAAGGAGAAGAAGAAAGCCATATCCACTTCTGAAGTGAGAGCCTCTCAGGCAGGCTGATGACAAGAAGACATCTAATTGAAGAAGTGAAGGAAACAAAGTTTTAGAAAGCAAGTGACTACACATTTGTCTGATCAGATCTCAGAAGACAATATGGGAAGAATATTTAACAACACATTAGCATTTGGGACTGAGACTTCAGGAGGAGGTGGCTTATTATGCCACACTGAACCCCTGGAACTATAGGATTAAAACCATGCACGGAGATCTCTTTGTGTAACCTGGCCACCATGTGAACAATGAAACTACTTCTGCCTTTCTCATGGAAAAGCAGAGCCGTGATCTTTTCCTCTCTCACACACTGTTGGGAAACAGAGTCTACCTCAATTAAAATGGTGAACATGAATTACAGTGTTCCTCAAACTTTATGTAATGACATTACTGAGTGGGAAACAGTGGATTTAGAAAAGGCAAACTTTAGAAATAGATTAGATTAGAAGATATAGTACATCACATGTAGTAGAGGTGAGACTTACTTCATGAAAGGGTCGGTCAATGAGGCATATAAGTATATTTATACTGAGTCTACAATGCAAAATGAATTGCTCAATCTGTTTTTTAGTCAACAAAGCTAAAAAACAATACAGCTTTTGAGACAGAAAATTTTAGAAGTGGGAAAACCTCCACTTTTGAACAGGGAGCATATGTGAAAATTAAGGAATGAAAAACCACTTAAGAATTGACATCATAGGAAAAGTCCAATTTTGAGTTACCCTGGTTTCAAGGAGGGGAGGACCACCTTTTAAAACCTTGGTTGATGGAAGTTCTCTGGAACCAGAGCAGGCTGAGCAAGTCTGAGCTGGGTGAGCACTCCAGGCATGTTGATGAGGCAGCTTGTCCAGAGGGAGCCCCCTCCATTGCTGGCCTTTCTGTAACTCAGATGGGTCCAGCATCCCCCTGAGAACTCAACTTAGCAGTGGGCCCCCAAATTGTGATTAGGGTCAGAGCAGCAGCAGATGTCTGTCCAGCTTCTAACTGCTTGGAGGAGAGCTTTGCCCACCCATGGCTTCAAGGAAACAGGCTGAACCCTTGCCAAACCATCTATGGGGAATTGATGCACCCTGAAACTCACCATGAGGAACCAGCAAGAAGATATTAAGAAGCTAGGACCATCTCCTTTCTAGATCATGTATAAAGAATCAACCCCGATGAAATTAGTTTTGTACAATTTCACAACCTATGCCCCTTGTGTGTGTGTGTGTTCATGTGTGTGTGTGTGTGTTGAGAAGGTATATGTGGGACACTGGTAGTAATGCCACGTTGGGGATCACACTGGACATTTTTCCAGAAGGTTCTACTTCAATCAGATTGTGGGAAATGGCTGCTTCCCTCTGATCATCACCCCCAAGCCCCCACCCCACACACCTGCCTATCCCCTTGCCATGCCCCATAAGGAAACATTCACATAACTACATGTGATGATCATGTGTCAACTTGGCAAGGTGATGGTGCCCAGGTGTCTGGTGAAGCAAGCATTGGTCTGTTACTGCAAGGACATTTGTGGCTGGTTGATAAACCAGATGTCTGGTTTATTAAATCATCAATTAATTGCATCTGTGTCTGACTACATCAAGAAAGAAGTGACTTTCACAATGAGATAATTCAATCAGCTGGATTTAACCCTATCAGTTGAAGACTTTGAAGGGGGAAGAGAGAGAACTCTCACTTCCTCTTCAGCCAGCCAGCCTCTCCTTGGGAGTTCATCAAAGACCTTCATCAGAGTTGACAGCTTGATGCCTGCCCTATGGAATTTGGACTTCTGCATCCCCACAGTTGCATGAGACACTTTTATAAAATCTCATATTTACAGATATCTTTTGTTGTATCTGTTTCCCTAGAGAACATTTACTAATACATTGCTTGAACACTCTTTCACCCTGTATATCTCCTTTTAGACACCAGTCTTTCCTGAAGTAATTAATTTCCCTAAAATTCTTCAACAAACATCCCCATAAAATTTGTCTTATTTTTTTAGCCAATACATTCTATCAATCCTTCTCTCTCTTCTTAAGTTTTATTGTAACTTTATTTTGAAATAAGTTTAAGTGTACAAAAAAGTCAAAATAAAGGTACAAAGAACACCTGTATAAATTCATCCTGGTTCACCAATTGTTAACATTTTTACAGACCTATGTTTCTTAAAATGTTTATTCTAGTAACATAGTTACAATCTAAAATTTCCCCTTTTATCCACATTCAAATGTATAATACAGTGCTGTTAATTATATTCACAATATTGTGCAACCATCACCATCATCCATTACCAAAACATTAGCATCAACCTAAACAGAAATTCTGTACCAATTAAGCATTATGTCTCCATTCTCTAGCCCCACCTTGGCCCCTGGTAACATGTATTCTAGTTTCGAACTCTATGATATTGCTTACTCTATTTCATATCAGTGAGATAATACAATATTTATCCTTTTGTGTAGAAATTCCTGATTTTATTAGGAATGCACCTAAAATTTCACCATCACTGATGTTACTGTGGATATTTTTTGCCAACAGTTATAAAATTTAAGGACTGTTAACTACTCAATGTTGTTAGTTTCTTCTAAAATATATTTCAAAACCTTGAAATATGTCTCAGAATTTTATTGTGATATCATAATAATTAGCCACTTTAGCAATTTGAAAAATATGATTCAGTGTTAAGTACATTCAGTGTTGTGCTACTGTCACTACCATCATTTGCTAAAATTTTTTATTAACCCAAACAGAAACTCTACCTATTAAGCATTAACTCCTCATTCCCCTTGCCCCCCTTCCAGTCCCTGGCAACTTCTCATCTATATTATCTCTCTATGAATTTGCCTTTCATATATATTTTATATAAGTGGAATCATGAAATATTTCCCTTTGGGGGCCAGCTTTCTTTTTTTAACGTAAGATTTACAAGGTTCATCCATGTTGTAGCAGGTATCAGAGCATTTCATTTTATGGCTGAATACTATACCATTGAATATATTTTCACATTTTATTTTTCCAATCATCTGTTGATAGACACAGGATGTGTCCACCTTTTAGCTATGTGAATAATGAGGATATGAATGTTGCTGTACAAGTGTCTGAATGCCTGTTTACAATTCTTTAGGGTATATACCTTGGAGAGTAAGTGCTGTGTCATATGGAAATTCCATGTCTAACATTTTGAGTAACCTCCAAATTGTTATATCCAATGGCTCTATCATTTTACATTCTCAGCAGCAAATACCAGAGTTCCAATCTATCCACTTCCTCAACAAAACCTGTTGTTTTCCATATTTTTATTAATGTAAACCCTAGTGAGTAGGAAGTGGTTTCATCTTGTGATATTTGAACTGCATTTTCCTAATGACTAATGATATTCAGCATCTTTTCATGTGCTTATGGTAAATTGTATCTTTTTTGAAGAAATAATCTGTTCTAGTCTTTTGCCCATTTTTAATTGGATTGTTTTTCTTTTTATTATTGAATTGCAGGAATTCAGACATATGATTTACAACTATTTTCTCTCATTTGGTAGGATGCCCTCTACTTTCTTGACAAAAGTTTTTAGTTTTGAAAAAGTATAATTTATCTATTTTTCTAATGTTGCTCCTGCCTTTGGTATCATATCCAAAATTCCACCACCAAATATAAGGTCATGAATTTTCCCTCTATGATTTCTTCTAAGAAATTTATGGTTTTAGCTCTTATATTTAGGTTTTCAGTATGGTGTGAGGTACTGGTTGAACTTTTGTATGTGGAAATCAGGTTGTGACAGTACCATTTGTTGATGAGAATATTCTCTACCCAATAGTTTACTTGGCACCATTGTTGAAATCAATTGGCCATGGAAGTGTGGGTTTATTTCTGGACTCTTAATTATATTCCATTGGTCTATAAGTTATGCTATACCATTACAAGAGGATTTTTAATTCAATTTTATTGAGATTATTCACCTACCATACAATCATCCAAAGTGTACAATCAGTTGTTCATGGTACCATTATATAGTTGTGCATTCTTTGGTAAATTAATTTTTTTCAATTTTAGAACATTTTCGTTACTCCAGAAAAGAAATAAAAATTAAAAAAAAAAACAAATCCTCCCATATGCCTAACCTCCCCTCCATAATTGATTCATAGTATTGGCATAGTACATTTGTTGCTGTTGACAAAAGAATGTTAAAATATTACTAACTGTAGTACATAGCTTGCAATAGGTATAATTTTCCCTATATAACCCTCTGTTATTAACTTTTAGTTATACTATACCATACATTTGTTTCTAGTTCATGAATAGAATTTCTAATATTGTGTACAGTAATCATGGGACATTGGTCCACCACAAAGATTCACTGTGTTATACATTCCCATGTTTTAACCTTCACACTTCTTCTTGGTAATACACATGACTTTAAACTACCCTTGTCCTCCACATTCACACATCCATTCAGCTCTCAGCACCTTGTCATTTACAAAGTGCTAGTTCAACCTAGTTAAACATACTGGTCAGATTAAGCAACAACTCCCATTCTTTTGCTGAATTCTATATTCTGGTAACCTATTTTTTCATGTTCTATGTGTTTACATATTATAATTAGTTCCTGTGGTGAGATCATATAATATTTGTCCTTTGGTGTCTGACTTATTTTGCTCAATATAATGTCCTCAAGGTTTATCCATCAACCTGTTTTTTTTAAGATGGTTTTGCTCATGCACCATACATTCTATCCTAAGTAAACAATTAATGGCCCTGTATAATCACATAATTATGCATTCACCACCACCATCTATCTATATAAGGACATTTCAAAGAAAGAGGAAGAGTCCAAAAAAGATAGAGAGACAAAGGAAAAAGGAAAAGAAAGAAAAAAATGACAGCTAAAAAGCAACAAAAGAAAAGATAAAAATAAACTACAATAAAGGAGTCAGACAGCACCACCAATGCCAAGAATCCATACTCCTCCATTATGTCCCCCCTCTTACAGGCACTCAGCTTTGGTATATTGCCTTTTTTACATTAAAGGAAGACATAATATCAGTGTTTCTCTTAACTATAGACCCAAGTTTGCATGGATTGTATTTTTCCCCAAACCCACCCCCTTTTCAACACCTTGCAAGGTTGACATTCATTTGTTCTCCCTCATATAGAAACATATTTGTACATTTTATCATAATTTTTGACCACTCTAGGTTTCAGTAAGCTATACAGTCTGAGTCTTCACCTTCCCTCTTTCCTTCTGGTGTCTCACATGCCCCTAACCTTCCTCTTTCAACTATACCCACAGTCATCTTTGTTCAGTGTGCTCACATTGTTGTGCTACCATCACCCAAAATTGTGTTCCAAACCTCTCACTCCTGTCTTTTCCTTTCTGTCTGTAATGCTCCTTTTAATATTTCCTGTAAAGCAGGTATCTTGTTCACAAACTCTCTCATTGTCTTTGTCAGAGAATATTTTAAACTCTCCCTCATATTTGAAGGAGAGTTTTGCTGGATATAAAATTCTTTGTTGGTGGTTTTTCTCTTTCAGTATCTTAAATATATCACCCCACTTCCTTCTTGCCTCCATGGTTTCTACTGAGAAATCTGCAAATAGTCTTATCAAGCTTAGCTTGTATGTGATGGATTGCTTTTCTCTTGCTGCTTTCAGGATTCTCTCTTTGTCTTTGACATTTGATAGTCTGATTATTAAGTGTCTTGGCCTAGCTCTATTCAGATCTATTCTGTTTGTGATATGCTATGCTTTTGGATCTGTAATTTTACATCTTTCGTAAGAGATGGGATATTTTCAGTGATTATTTCCTCCATTACTGCTTCCGTCCCTTTTCCTTTCTCTTCTCCTTCTGGGACACCCATGACATGTACATTCATGTCCTTCATATTGTCATTAAATTCCCTGAGACATTGCTCATATTTTTCCATTCTTTTCCCTACCTGTTCTTTTGTGTGTAGGATTTCATGTGTCTTTTTCACCAACTCTTGAATGTTTTCTTCTGTCTCTTGAAATCTGTTGTTGTATGTCTCTATTGTGTTTTTCATCTATGTTGTGCCTTTCATTTTCATAGGTTCTACCAGTTGTTTTTTCAAACTTTTGAGTTCTTCCTTATATTTGCCCAATATTTTCTTTATATCATTCATCTCTTTTGCCATATATTCCCTCAACTCATTGATTTGATTTTTGGAATACTTTCTGGAGATTTGTTTCATTAATAATTAGTTGTTTCAATTCCTGTATCTCAGTTGAAATGTTAGTTTATTACTCTGACTGGGCCATATCTTCATTTTTCCTAATGTGATTTGTAGTTTTCTGTTGTCTAGGCATCTGGTTTCCTTGATTGCCCCAATCAGAATTTCCCAAGCCAGAATGTGCTAGGTCTCAGAAAGGGGAAATATTCAGTATCAGGTTTCCCTGAGGGTGTCTCTTAGAAGATTGACAGACGTTCCTGTGAGGCCTCTAGCCACTGTGCTTTTCCTAACCTCCCCAGCAGGTGGCACCTGTCACTCCCAACTGGTGTAAAGAGGTGTGGCCCCTTTAGTTCTCATCTTAGGTTGTTACTGTTTTGACTGTTTCCCCCCAGGATCTGGGGTCTGAGTTTTGAAGGGAGGGCCAGCACTTGAGTTGGGCCCCACCTCCCTCCTATTAGGGAAGATACACCCACTAGGGAGTTATCCTCTGTATTTGAATAACACCTTTTTCACTCTGACTCTGTTAACTCCACCCCTGCCTGGATCAGAGTACTGAGAACTGAAAATGCCTGAGGCTTTCTCCACTGAGCCACTCAGATTGACAGAGGAGAAAAGGGGAAAGAAAGCCCCTTTTCAGAGCCAGTCTCTGGCTCCCCAGTTTCACCTGTTGGCTAGATAGTGCCTAGTCTTCTGTGTTCCTTTTCTTGGGGCACATGCTTTTTGGAGTATTCTAAGCACAGTCATCTCCAAAACCTCTGTATTTTTTTTCATCAGCAACACCTCCTCTTCACTGGTAGCACCCTCAGAGTAATTTGCTTTTGTTAGGGTTTTGTCTGTGTTTGTAGCTTGTATGCAGCAGCCCACATTTGTTAATCAAAACCCCCATTGGAGCTAGATTGAGCTACATTCATTCTCTCCCAACAGGGACTACTGCTTTCTCCCACAACAAAGTTTTGCAGCTCAGCCTGCCATGGGAGGAGGGGGCTCCTGGCATGGGTCTGTAGCTTTTACTTACAGCTTTTACGCTGTGATCTCAGCCATTCCACCCATTCCAGACATGGCTTTCCCCCAGTAGTTGTTCCAGACAATTTACTAGTTGTTCCTGGCTATTTACTAACTTCTCTAGAGGACTAACCAAATTCCACACCTCTCTATGTCACCATCTTGCCCCACCTCTACAATAGGACTTTGATTACTGTGGTTTTGTAGTAAATTTTGATATTAGGAAGTGTGAGTCCTCCAAGTTTGTTCTTCTTTTTCAATATTGATTTAACTATTTGAGGCCCTTTTGATTCCACAAAAATGTGAGAATTGGATTTCCATTTCTGCAAAAATGCTTTCAGATTATTTGATTGGGATTGCATTGAACCTGTATATCACTTTATGTAGCATTGGTATCTTAACAACAATTAAGTCTTGCAATCCAGGATGTCTTGCCATTTATCAGTTCTCCTCTAATTAATTTCATTCAACAGTGTTTTACAGTTTTCAGAGTTTTCATTTAACAAGTGTTTCACCTCCTCAGTTAAATTTATCCCTAGAAATTTTATTCTTAGATGCTATTGTAAATGGAAATGTTTTCTTGATTTCCTTTTTGGATTTCTCATTGCTAGTGTATAGAACACAAGTGGTTTTTATGTGTTTATATTGTACACTGCAACTTTGCTGAACTCATTTATTAGCTCTATAACTTTTTTGTGAATTCTCTGAGATATTCTATGTGCAGCTATCATCTAAAGATGGAGATAGTTTTACTTTGTCCTTTATAATTTGGATGCCTTTTCTTTCTTTTACTTGTTTAATTGTTCTGGCCAGAACTTCCAGTACAATAATGAATAACAATGGTTAAAGTGGATATTCTTGTTTTGTTGCTGATTGTAGGGGGAAGGCTTCACTCTTTCACCATTGAGTGTGATGTTAGCTGTGGGTTTTAAAAAAATGCCCTTTATCATGTTGAGGAAGTTCCTGCCTAGTACTGGTTTTCTGAATGTATTTCTAAAGAAAGAGTCTTGGATTTTTTTTCAAATGGTTTTTCTACCTCAATTGATATGATCATGCATGGGTTTTTTTCTTTAGATCTATTAATGTGTGCTACATGGATTGACTTTAATTACTTTTAATGAAAGTAATTCCTACTTTCATTTACTGATTTGCATTCCTTGGAAAAATCCCACATGGCCACGCAACATAAACCTTTTAATACACTCTAGGATTCATTTTGTTTTACTCTTTGAGGATTTTTACTTACGTATTCATTAGGGATATATGTCTGTAATGTTATTTTATTGTGATATCTATATTTGTGTTTGGTTTTAGGTTAATGCTGACCTTGTAGAGGAAGTGTTTCCTTCTATTCACTTTTTTGAAAGAGTTTAGAAGGACTTCTGTTACATAGTCTTTGAGTGTTTGGTATAATCAATCAGTGAGACCATGTGGTCCTCCACCTTTCTCTGTCAGGAGCTATTTCATTACTGATTTAATCTTTTTACTTTCATCAATCTGTTGATATTTTATAGTTCTTCTTGAGTCAATTTAGAATATTTGGGTGTTTGTAAAAATTTGGCCATATTATCTAGATTATCTAATATGTTGGCCTACAATAGTGTATGAACAATTTTAGTATTCACTTGTAATCTTTTTTAGTTCTGTAAAAACAGTAGTAATTCCCACTTTCATTTACTGATTTTAGTTATTTGAATCTTCTTTCCTTTTTTTTTAATTTAAGGGTAGATTTCTTTCAGCTGTGAATGTCTCTATTTCTCCTTCAGCTTTGAAAAGTATTTTATCAGATATCAAATTCACAGTACATATACTTTCATTTAGTAGTTTAAAGTATTTTATCTACCCTGAAGAATGGCTAAAGTAATTTCTCAAAGAGACAATGAATGAAAAAAAAGAATGCGGAGCATCAGAAAAGGAGAAAGAACAATAGAAAGAGCCAAAGTATAGATAATCCAATAATCAATCTTCCTACTCATGAGTTTTCTAAATCATAGTTGATGATTGAAATGAAAATTTTAACACCACATGAGCTTCATTAGCAATACTTAAAATGGGGAATATAAAGAGATATATATTTATAGATATATAAAGATAAAAATATCTTACCTATTCTTTTTGGCTGCCAAGGTTTCCAATGAAAAATCTGTTTCATTTGAATTTATGTTCTGCTACAGGTAGTGTATCATTTCTCCTGGCTGATTTAAAGATTTATTTTCTTTGTCCCTAACTTTCAAAATGTTAATTATGATATATCTTGTCTTTGATTTCTTTGAGTTTAGATTTTACTGGTCTCACTTGGCTTCTTGAATTTGTAGGTTTCAGGCTTTTTGTTTTGTTTTGTTTTGTTTTGTTTTGTTTGCCAATTAGGGCATTTCCAGCCATTATTTCTTCAAAATCTCTTCCAGTCCCCTTCTCTCTCTTCCATTTGGGGACTCTGATGATACAAATGTTGGTTCTTCATTCATTTTCCCATGTTTCCCTGTAGCACTTTTCCTACTTTCTCTCCTAAATCTGTTTTCTGTTTGTTGTTCATATTTGGTATTTTCTATTGATCTCTCCTCTTTTATCCAATTACTATATTCTCTCTTATCACCACTATATTATCTTACTATGAGGTATTTTCTTTTATTTAGGCTAGTTTCCATCAGTTATGTTTTACCACTTTTATTTCTTTGCCATTTCATATGTTTCAAGACAATCTGTAATTGCTTGTTGAAGTATTTTTTATGATGGTCATTAAAAAATGCTCGTCGGATAGTCCCAACAGCCAATTCATTTAGCATTGGTATTTTTGACCATTTTTCTCCTTCAAGTTGTGACAGTCCTGGTTCTTGGTATGATTTTATCTGGATTATGTTAGCAGATTATGGTTCCTATTTAAATATTTTTAACAGAAAGTCCTTCTGTTTATATTCTGTATATACTTCTGACCTGCTGTTTTGGGCTTTTATTCCAATGGCAATTTGATTTTCAGATGCTTTGAAGTGCTATTTAGCTTAGTTTGGATTATGTGGTACCACTTGGGTTCTTGCTGATCTCAGATGATGACGTTGTGGGGCAGTAGATGCTTGCCCAGGCCTGAATGCCTGTAGTTTCTAAGCAGGGAACATGGAGATTAGAGCAATTTCCAGATAAGACTTTTCTTGTGGTGGGAACACTCTTACAAAGCATATACAGCTTCCCAGTGGTCCTATGTGGAAAAGTGGAGTATCAGGCCTGGCAGAGAAGGAAAGTGCATCCTTTGGTTGCTTCATATCTTGGGGTTTGAATTGATCCCTCTTGTCAGTGCTGATCCCTGGTATTGTCAGTGGCACTCCTGTTAGATCTGGAGAAGAAATGAGCCTACCTGGGGCCACCTTCTAAGCTGGAGATTGGGAAACGTAGGGCCTCAGTTGTGTCTTCTCCTGGGGCGTTCTTAAGGAATCCTGACGCTACGTTCGTCTCCAGTACTGGTGTGCCCAAACACTCTGCCTTCCTATTTCCACATATCAGAGCTCTCCTTTGGTTTCTTCTGTCATTATTTCCAGGGTTTATACTTGTGCTTACTGGAGAAGAGCTATACCTTTTATCCCAAGTCAGAACTTAAATGTTATCTTACTTACAAAGAAATTTGAAGAATATACCATGACTCTGTGTCTGCTTCCATGTATTCTACTACTCTCCTTATCCAATTTTCCACACTTCCTCTCAATTTTTCTCACTTCCTATGAAGTTTCAGCCCTCATCACTCATTCACATCAAATATGATGTTCTTCCCCTGAAGTTTTAATCAAGATAGCTCTAACATCAAAACCCTATCTAAAACTTTTATTAAAGAAACTTGAAATCTCTTTTCATGTTATTTGCTAGGATACAGGCATGACTGTTACATTGAATTAAATCCAATACTTAGAAGACTCTAGTGGTAAGACGCAAATAAAAAATGGGCAAAAAAGGAAAACCCTTATATTCTCTCAGATTCCACTTCTGAGATTGGGAAGTGTGATTAATTATATTTTCAAGGTCACTTAGAACCTTGAAAGGCAAATAAATATGAAATTTTAAAGCAATGCATAAATGTTGAGAGCTGGTATTCTGGTAGCATATACTTGGAAATTCATGCCTGAGGTAAAATATTTCTCTCAAAACTACTGAAATTCTACAAGTTTTTAAGTGAGAAGTTGCACAGCTGATTAAATGTTTGTTACTCTTTCTCCAAAAGTGTAATCTAGTCAAAGTACACATTTCTTTCAATTACAGAGCCAAGCAATTTATAGTTGCCACCAACACACATCAGCACTCTCAAATTGGGCTCACATCATGCATGAGACAGAAGAAGCACCAGAATAATATTTAAGGAGTGCATAATGTTTGCCACATTATGCACATTTTAAGGATCACACTTCAGTACAAGTACAGCAGTATTTGTACATGTAAGAGTAATGTATGTTTAATTATTTAGTGACTATATATCAAATCAATTTATTACTATATTTCATGTAAGCCATAAACCAAGCAGATAATAAAAATTATTAAATTATATAGAAATTAATTTTATCACTTTATTCTCTGACCCCAAAGCATAAGCAGCTCACACCCTCTGATACATGCCCTCCACTCTGAATATTTCTATCACATACTGAAAATGAAGTTTACCGTTAATTACTCCCTCTAAAATATCTAATTTTTAGTTGTCGTAATATGAATAGTGTCATTTCTATACAGATACTTGCACTCTTCCTGGCTTAGATATGATTATTAAATACATCATAAAATAATACCCTGTGCATAGTTTCATTAATAATGAAATTATTAATTATTTTATTAATTAATATCAAACTGTAATTTTTATCAACAATTTTATTACAGTGTATGAACAGCATGATAACCTATGACTATCTACTGACAGCATAAAGTCATTATGAGAATTGCAGGTGACAAGTGAGAGGAGTTTCGTTGGTTAAGTGGCAATTATTGGAAGCATGAGAAACACTTCTGGCAGTTGCAGGAGAGGAAAACACCTTTACTATCCAGATCATTTCCATTAAAAAGACTTTCTGAAATGTACAAATGGCAAAATAAGTATATTTATTATATTTAGATAACTGAGTCAATGAAATACATCTTTTACTATTTGGTAATAGAACTTATTGTATGGGGCAGCCTAAAGCAAAATGCTTGCTGGCAAGGATGGGCATTTCAAGACAATTATTTCTCAGCTTTCCGGAGCATTAGTTTAGGCAAGAGAAGTAACACTGCAGAGGACAGAGCAGAGGAACACTGAAGGGTCTAGATCTGAAATCAAGGGCTACAAATTTCAGGAAACCCTACAGGTTTTTCCTGGCAGTGTGTTTTTCTGATCACAACAACCAAAAATTTATAAGCCAAGTTTAAAACTTCTCTTTAAATGCTTGTAAGTTGTTTTAGTCATGTCCCTAAGAATCACAATAATGAGAAGATTAGAATCATACCAATTTTGTCAAATATTGAAACTGAAGGGAATAGAGAACATCCCCTCTGTGATCCAGGTACCCTGATTAAAATAAATTGAGCCCCTTTATCTCTGATCATGCCTCCAAAATGTATGAAATGCAGAGATTTTAACACAAATGATTAGGGAAAACTTAAAATTCTATAATACTCAGAGAGTAAATATTTATACTGATAAAATCTCTTGAGGCTTGATACCCTCATGGACAAGAAATGTGCAATCACTATCCCCACCAATTGGTGCATTTTTCTTTTCAACAGTATCCTATTTCCATCAGCTCTTCCATTTAAAGACACATAGAGACTGGAAGACATTTACTCCTGAAGAAAAGACAAACCTCACATGAAACTAATGATGATTCAGTAAGTAAATTAAAATTTACTTGTCTCTTTTTGTGAATATATGTCTTAAAGGACAAATTACAATTTGAAACCTTTGGAGGAAAAAGCAGCAATACTAAGTTTAGAAGGTATTTTTAATAAAAAATAAATTTTTCAGATTATTTTTCTCTCATCACCTGCAACAATACACAGAACAATGATTAAAATCTGTGCTTATTTAGAAAACCTAAAATACTAAAACTGAATTTGTTTTAAGGTAGTATTTGAACTTCTGCTGAACATTCTAAGACCCCATTTATCTAAGTCAGTCAATAACTCTACAAGTTTTGATAAAAAGTAGAGGTGATATTTCCAGATAGTTTTATGGTAGCTAGCAAAAACAAAACAAAAAAAAATTGTTTTAGCATAACAGAAATGGGTCTTTATAGTCATCTTTTAAAAACCTCATTATTGTATGTATTGGAATAGCTAGAAGTAAATACCTGAAACTACCAAACTCCAACCCAGCAGTCTGGACTCCTGAAGACAATTATATAATAATGTAGATTACAAGGGGTGACAGTGTGATTGTGAAGACCTTGTGGATCACACCCCCTTTATCTAGTGTATGGATGAGTGGAGGAATGGGGATAAAAACTAAAGGACAAATGGGGTGGGATGGGGGGATGATTTGGGTGTTCTTTTCTCACTTTTATTTTTTATTCTTGTTCTGGTTCTTTCTGATGTAAGGAAAATGTTCAGAGATAGATTGTGGTGATGAACACATAACTATGTTATCATACTGTGGACAGTGGATTGTATACCATGGATGTTTGTATGGTGTGTGAATGTATTTCAATAAAACTGAATTTAATAAAAAAAAAAAAACCTCATTATTGTAAACTGATAAAAACAAGCCGTGTTTTGTATCATGATTTTTAATTGTTCTAAATTTACAATAAAGTATCTCCAAACTTAAAATTACAAAGAAGTATGACTAAAGCATTCTGAATGACTCAGATTTCCTCCATTTTAAAAAATAAAATTTTATATAAATACATACATTAAGTTGTATTTGAGATAATTTATTATAATGTTGGAAAATATACAATTGCAATTAAATACATCATAAAATTACGAATGCCTTGAGCACTCTGTTACTAAAGCTGAGAAATAGACACTCACACAGCTGGATCTTTGGAGTGATGTTTTGTATGTGAGATGAGGCCTCCAAGATGTTATAAGGAAGAGATGCTGCCCAATTCTTTTCCTCCAGGCCCATAATTGTCATGTCACTTGCAGAAGTAGGGAAAGTTCTGGCCATGTGATTTGTAGAAAGCAAGCGACCAAAGAGAGTAGTGAACATATCTAATGCAGACTTGAACAGCTATGTTACAAACTTTCCACCTGTGAGTGCATTTTCCTAAGTCATGGTGGCTTGGAATGCTCACAGTTGTTGTCTTAGTCAACATAAAAGAAGTCAAATAAGCCTACCTTCAAAATGAGATGGATTCCATGTCAGATTTCCCAGTTTATCCCTGCCTAGAGGCCTTCACATGATTTCTCTGTGGTCTATGGTTTTCAGGGTCACAGTTAGACAATACAGCACTTCTGCGAGAATTCGGAAGCTGCCCCCTCATCCAGATCTACTAAGTTGAGGTGATCTTTCTTCAAAGGGAAACATCCCTGAGCCCAGGACACCTGGTATGGGAAGAAAGAATGGAAGCTGCATTTCCCCCACCCTCACTTATTTGACCAGTGTATTTATGGTCTGCAGAATGGACACTTTTAGTTTCCAGGTCGTTCAAGCAAATACCACGCAATTGGTTGGCTTAAAAATGGGAATTTATTAGCTCATGGTTTTGAGGCCAGGAAAAAGTCCAAATTAAGGCATCACCATGGTGTTGCTTTCTCCCTGAAGACAATGGCGTTCTGGGGCTGGCTGCTGGAGATCCTTGGTCCTTGACTCCTCTGTCACATGACAAGGCCCATGGTGGCCTCTCCCTTCTCTTCTGGGTTCTGTTGAATTTCAGCTTATTTCCCATGGCTTTCTCTCTTTCTGAATTTCATTCTCTTATAAAGGACTCCAGTAATAGGATTAAGATCCTTCTCGCTTGAGGTGGGTCACACCTTAACTGATGTAACCTCATTAAAAAGTACTACTAATAATGAGATCATACCTATAGGAATGGATTAAATTTAAGAACATGTTTTTTCTGGGGTACATAGCTCCAAACCACCATAGACATCTCCATTACAAGCAGCACTGAGGTTTGAGATAGGTACTGCTCTCAAAATATCTTATTTCAATGTGGAATTCCATGCTTTTGTGTTGTCATGTTCTGCCACCCCCAGACCCTCTGTCTCCTCTGTTAGAGATTTCCAAGCAGTCATTTGGTCATAGACTGCCATCACTTTGACCTATTCCTTCAATCCAGGGAGATTTGTTATGTCTTCATGTTGCTTGTAGTCTTGGAAACTTTTTAAAAAATGTTATTGTGGTTATTATTCACAATAACATTTGTCACTTAACAACTTTAAAGTGTATAAGTCAGTGACATTAAATATATTTTCAGTGTTGTGCTCCCATTGAGATCATCCATATCCTAAACTTTTTCATCAACCCAAAGAGAAACTCTGTATTCATTAGGCAATGACCCCCATTTCTCTCTATCCCCAGTCCTTATTAACCAACAATCTACTTTCTTTCTCTATCAATTTACTTATTACATATTTCCTATAAGTGGAATCATATAATGCTTGTCTTTTCTTCTCTGGCTTAATTCATCTAGCATAATGTTTTCAATGTTCATCCATATTGAAACATCTCAGAACTTCATTCCTTTTCATGGATGAATAATATTCCGTTTGATGTATCACATTTTGTTTATCCATTCATCTGTTGATGTATATGAGATTTTTTGACTTTCGGATATTGCAAACAATGCTACAATGAACATAGGCATACAAGTGTTTTCTTCAGTCCCTGCTTCCTTTTCTTTGGTGCATAACCAAGAGTAGGATTGCAGGGTCACATGAATATTTTACTTTTAAGTTTTGGAGGAACTGTCAAAACATTTCCCACCAACAATGCATGAATGTTCTACTCTCTCCACATCCTCACCAATACTTACTATAACATTTTTTTGTAAATATTATCCCTATAGATGGATGTGAACTTATAACTCATACCTTTTACTTTAATTCTTCTAATGACTAATGATACTGAGTACCTTTTCATGTGCTTAATGTCCATTGGTATATCTTCTTTGGAGAGATGCCTATTCAAGTCTGTTTTAGTTTGCTGATGCTGCTGGGATGCAAAATACCCAAAATGGATTGGCTTTTATAAAGGTGGTTTGTTTGGTTACAAAATTACAGTCTTAAGGCCATAAAGTGTCCAAGGTAATGAATGCATCAACAATCAGTTATCTTCACTGGAGGATGGCCAATGGTGTCCAAAAATCCTCTATTAGCTGGGAAGACATATGGCTGGTGTCTGCTCCAGAGTTCTGGTTTCAAAATGACTTTCTCCCAGGACATTCCTCTCTGGGCTGCAGTTCCTCAAAAATGTCACGTTTAGTTGCTCTTGGGGCATTTTTCCTCTCTGAGCTTCTACTCAGCAGAAGTCTGCTTTCAATGGCCATCTTCAAACTGTCTCTCAGCTGCAGCTCTTCTCTTCTCAGCTCCCATGCATTCTTCAGTGTCCCTCTCGGCTGTAGCAAGATAGCCCCATTCCTTCTGAGCATATATAGTGTTCCAGTAATTTAATTCAGACCCACCCTGACTGGGGAGGGCAGCATCACCATGGAAATTATCCAATCAGAGTCATCACCCACCATTGGGTGGGGCACATCTCCATGGAAACACTCAAAGTATAACAGTCTAATCAACACTAATATGTCTGCCCACACAAGATTACATCAAATATAACGGCATTTTGGAGGACATAATACATTCAAACTGGCAGAAAGTCCTTTGCCTATTTTTGGAAAAACATTTTTATTGCATTAACATTTATACAACTCAAAATTTCCCATTTTAATCACATTAAAGTGTGCAATTCAGTAGTATAAATTGCACTTGTAGTGTGCTGCCATCACCAGCATCCATTACACAAACTCTTAATCACCTAAACAGAAGCTCTACATTCATTAACCAATAACTCCCAATCCCTTCATCTCCCTCCGCCACTGGCCCCTGGTGACCTTTAATCTACTATCAATCTCTACAAATTTGCTTATTCTAGGCATTTCATATAAGAGAGACCAAACAGCATTTGTCTTTTTTGTTTCTGGCTTATTTTCCTCAACTTTATATCTTCAAGGTTCATCTATGCTGCAGATGAACATAAAATTCCTTTTTATGGCTGAATGATATTCTGTGGTGTGTATATACTATTTTGTTTATTCATTTATCTCTTGATGGGCATTGGATTGCTTCCATCTTTTGGATGTTGTGATTAAGGCTGCTATGAACATTAGTGTATAAATATCTGTTAAAATACTGCTTTCACTTATTTTGAGCATATGCCAAGAAATGGGATTGACAGGTCATATATATGGTAATTCTACATTCACTTTCTAATGAACTGTAAAATTGATTTCTCCAGTGATTGCATCATTTTACAATCCTACCTACCATGTATAAGACTTCCAGTTTCTCTGCAACTTCTCCAACACTTGATGTGTTCTGGCTTTTTCTTTAATAATGGCCATCATAGTGGATGTGAAGGGGTATCTTATTATGGTTTTGATTTGCATTTTCCCAATTACCAATGATGCTGAGCATCTGCTCATGTACCTAACAACCATTTTAATATCTTCCTTGGAGAAATGTAAATTCTACTCCTTTGCCCATTTTTAATTGGGTTATTTGGCTTTTTGTTGTTGAGTTGTAGGAGTTCTTTATTCTGTATTTTATACTTTTACCAGACATATGGTTACCATTATTTTCTCTCATGCTGCAAGTTTTCTTTTCCCTTCAGCAACACTCTCCTTTGATGCACAAAATGTTTTAAATTTGATGAAATCCAATTGTGCCAGTTTGAATGCATTACATCCCCCAAAATGCCATTATCTTTGAGGGAATCTTCTGTGGGCACACACAGTAGTGTTGATTAGATTGTAATAATTTCATTGAGTGTTTCCATGGAGATATGACCCACCCAACTGTAGGTGATAACTCTGATTGGATAATTTCCATGGTGGCGCAGCCCCACTCATTCAGTGTGGGCCTTGGTTAGCTTACTAGAGCACTATACAAGCTCAGATGGAAGTAGTGAGCTTGTTACTGGCAAGAGGAACACTTTGAAGAATGCAGAGGAGACAAGAGAGGAGCTGCAGAAGACAGACCGTTTGAAGACAGCCATTGAAAGCAGACTCTTGCTGAGGAGAAGCTAAGAGAGGACAAATGCCCAAAGAGCAACTAAGAGGACATTTCTGAGGAACTGCAGCCTAGAGAGGACCATCCTGGGAGAAAGCAATTTTGAAACCAGAACTCTGGAGCAGATGCCAGCCATGTGCCTTCCCAGCTAACAGAGGTTTTCTGGACACCATTGGCCATCCTCCAGTGAAGGTACCCAATTGTTGATGACTTACCTTGGACACTTTATGGCCTTAAGACTGTAACTTTGTAACCAAATAAACTCCTTTTATAAAAGCCAACCCATTTCTCATGCTTTGCAAAAAGGCAGCAATAGCAAACAAAAAGATTTTGATACCAGAGAAGCAGGATGCTGGTGCTGCTGAGTTTGCAAATACTCAACGTGTTGGAACAGCTTTTTAAATGGATAAGGGGAAGATTCTGGAAGAATTGTGAGGAGCTTGACAGAAAAGTCCTAAACTGCTTTTAAGAGACTGTTTGTGGAAAATTGGACTCTAAAGATACTTTTGATGAGGACTTGAGCAGAAATGATGAATGTGTTGTGGTGAACTGGAAGAAAGGCAATCCTTATTTTAAAATGGCAGAGAATTTGGCAAAATTGGGTCCTGATGTCAGATGGAAGGGAAAACTTGAGAGTGATGACAGATGAGATTTTGAAACCAAAAGTTGTGGATATGGCCTGGTTTCTCCTTGTACCTTATAGTAAAATGCAAGAAGAGAGATAAACTTAGAACTGAACTCTTGGGTTCAAAGAAAGCAGAAACTGATGGTTTGGAAAATTCAAGGCTTCCAGGGAGTGGAACCCCAGAAGCTACAGCCCAAAGTGAGGATTTAATCAAACATGGAACCAAGCCGCCATTTCAGTACAAGCCAGGATTGGAGATGGAGTTATCCAGAAAGGATTTTTGAAAAGTCCTATTGTCTGATGGCTTTGACCCCAGTGTGCTTCATGCAAAGCCTTTTTATAGATGGAGCTGCTGCTGGTCTGGACTAGAGCAGACAGACAAGGAACAAATTGAAGGATAAATTTCTTCAAAGACAAGAGCCATGGAGGTTGAGGTCTGGAGTCAAGAGGTCTCAGGCTGGGAGAGCATAATGGCCCACATGCATGGAAATGGTGAGTTTGCCCTGGTGGTCAAGGGTGGGCCTTCCACCTCAATGTTCAGGAAGAGTGCTCTCACCCCAGTCCTCAGAGAGGGTGGAGCACTTTCCCAGGGAATTGGGGAGAGCCTGGCTGCCACCCCACTGTTCTGAAGGGGTTGAGCATGTGCCCCGGAGATGGAAGGGAATCCGGGAGCTGCCCCGATGTTTGAGGAGGGTGAGACCAAGGTGATCTCCCCAATGTGTGGATATATTGAAGCACTTGCCCCAGTGTTTAGAGAGGATAGGGCCACCATGAAGGCCCTTAGGAAGACTTAGACTCCCACTCTCTCAAGCCTCAAGGATAAGACTTCATTCTCTAAATGACTCTCAGACTTTGAAATCCAATGGAGTTTGCTCTGTGGGTTTTAGGAACTGTTTTGGTCCCTTAAACCCTGTTTTACTTGCTGTTTCATCTTATGGCAATGGGAATGTTTATCCTATGAATGTCCTTCCTTTGTATATCAGAAGCAGATAACTTGTTCTAAGTCTCACAGGTCCATAGCCAGAGGATAATTTTGCTTTAGGACAACCCATGCTTGTAACTGATTTTGATGGAATCTTGTACTTACCTATTGTTACTGAAATGATTTAAGTTTTTGTGATATTGTGATAGGATGAGTGTATTTGTATATGGAAAGATCATGTCATTTTGGGGTCCAGGGGGAGGAATGTGCCAGTTTGAATATATTATGTCTCCCAAAATGTCATTATCTTTGATGCAATCTTGTGTGGGCAGACATATTAGTGTTGATTACATTGTAATTCTTCAAGTGTTTCCACAGAGATGTGACCCACCCAACTGTAGATGATAACTCTGATTGGATAATTTCCATGGAGGTGTGGCCCCACCCATTCAGCATGGACCTTGGTTAGTTTACCAGAGCACTATATAAGCTCAGACAGAAGGAGCGATTTTGCTACTGCCAAGAGGGACACTTTGAAGAATGCAGATGAGCTGAGAGAGGAGTTGCAGATAAGAGACAGTTTGATGAAGGCCACTGAAAGCAGACTCTTGCTGAGGAGAAGCTAGGAGAGGACAAACACCCCAAAAGCAACTAAGAGTGACATTTTTGAGGAATTGCAGCCTAGAGAGGACCATTCTGGGAGAAAGCCATTTTGAAACCAGAACTCTGGAGCAAATGCCAGCCACGGGTCTTCCCAGCTAACAGAGGTTTTCCAGACACCATTGACCATGCTCCAGTGAAGGTATCTGTTCTAGTTTGCTAAAGCTGCCAGAATGCAAAGCACCAGAGATGGATTGGCTTTTATAAAGTGGGTTTATTTGGTTACAGAGTTACAGTCTTAAGGCCATAAAGTGTCCAAGGTAACACATCAGCAATTGGGTACCTTCACTGGAGGATGGCCAATGGTGTCCAGAAAACCTCTGTTAACTGGGAAGGCATGTGGCTTGTGTCTGCTCCAAAGTTCTGGTTTCAAAATGGCTTTCTCCCAGGACATTCCTCTCTAGGCTGCAGTTCCTCAAAAATGTCACTCTTAGTTGGACTTGGGATAGTTGTCCTCTCTCAGCTTCTCTGGAGCAATAGTCTGCTTTCAATGGCCATTTTCAAACTGTGTCTCATCTGCAGCTCCTGTGCTTTCTTCAAAGTGTCCCTCTTGGCTGTAGATCCTCTTCAAAATGTCACTCACAGCTGCACTGAGTTACTTCTGTTTGCCAGCTCATTTATATGGCTCCACTGATCAAGGCCCACCCTAAATGGGTGGGGCCATGCCTCCATGGAAATATTTCATCAGAGTTATCACCTGAAGTTGGGTGGGGCACATCTCCATGGAAACACTCAAAGAATTCCAATCTAATCAGCACTAAAATGTCTGCCCCACAAGATTGCATCAAAGAATATGGCTTTTTCTGGGGGACATAATACATTCAAACTGGCACAGTACCCAATTGTTAATGAGTTATGTTGGACACTTTATGGCCTAAAGACTGTAACTTTATAACCAAATAAATCCCCTTTATATAAGCCAACCCATTTCTGCTGTTTTGTGAAAAGGCAGCATTGGCAAACTGGAACACCAATTTATCTATTTTTTAAAATATTTTGCTCATGCTTTTGGTGTCATATCTAAGAATTCATTATCAAATACACGAAACTGAAATTTTTCTCTTTCATTTTATTCTGTGTTTTTTAAATTTTAACTCATATATACGTTGTTGATGCATTTTGTGTTGATTTTGGTATATGGTATGAGTTAGGGGTCCAGTTTCATTCATTGGCCTGTTGATATTCTGTTTTCCCAGTTCAATTTGTTGAAGAGAATATTCCTTCCACATTGAGTGGATTTGGCACAATTATGAAAAATCAATTGCCTTTAAATGTGAGGATTTATCTCTAGACTCTTGGTTTATAGGTTTGCCCTTTTGCAAGTAACACTGTTTAAATTACTGTAACTTTTGAATAAATTTTGAAATCTGGACAAGTGAGTCCTCCAACTTTGTTCTTCTTTCTCATAATTGTTTTGGTTATTTGGAGACCATTGCATTTCCATATGAATTTGAGTATTGGCTTTTCCATTTCTGCAAAAATGTGTTAAATCTGTAGATAGCTTTGGGTAGTGTCTTAGTTTCCCAGATACTAAAACAAATACCATGCAATGGGTTGTCTTAGAAAATTGGAATTTATTGGCTCACAGTTTTGAGGCTAGGAGAAGTCCAAAATCAAAGCATCAGCAAGGTGATGATTTCTTTCCAAGGTATGCAATATTTTGGTATTGGCTGCCAGTGTTCTTTGCATCCTTGGCTTTTCTGTCACATGGCAATTCACATGGAAATATCTTCTCCTTTATTTTCTGGATTCCACTGACATCCAGCTTCTTGCTCACTCTTAGAGTCTTTCTCCCTGTGGCCTTCAAGGGTATTTTAAGACCCATCTGATTCAGTTGGCCATACCTTTACTAGAAATGACATCTTCAGAGGTCTTACTCACAATGTGTTCACACACACAAGAATGGATTAAGTTTAAGAACATGTTTTCTCTGGGGCACAAAAATTATCTATGCATAATATATTAATATATGAATAATAAGTATTAACATATAAATAATAAGCATCAATATATGAATAATAAGTCTTCCAATCCATAAATGTGTGGTGACCCTCAATTTTTTTTGGCCTTCTTTAATTTCTTCACCAATGCTTTGTAGTCCTCAGTGCACATGTCTCAGAGTTTAAATTTATCACTAGTTAATTAATATTTAGATGCTATTGTAAAGAGAACACTTTTTTGTTTCAATTTAAGGATTGTTTATTGCTGGTGCATAGACACACAACTTATTTTTCCATGTTGTTCTTTAACCCACAACTTTGCTGTATTCATTTATTAGCTCTGGTAGCTTTCTTCTTGATTTTACTGTACTTTCTATATACAGGTACAAGCCATCTGTGAATAGAGAAAATTTTACTTCTTTCTCTGAAAGCTGAACAAATTCTATTTGTCTTTCTTGCATAATTGCTCTGGATAGAAATCCTTTGTAACATTGAATGGTAGTGGTGGTTGAGCTTCCTGGCCTTGCTACTCTTAGAGGGAAAGTTTTCAGTGCCTCACAATTGCATATAATAAATGCCTTTTATCATGCTGAGACAATTCCGTTCTGTTTTTGTTTTCTGCATGTTTTTATCATGAAGGGATGTGGGATCTTGTCCATAATTGGAGATCATCATATATTTTTCTATTCATTTTATTAATCAGTGTATTTCATTGATTAATTTTCATATCTTGAAACACAATTTCATCACAGGTATTATTCCACTAGGTGATATTTTATAATCTGCTTAATATGCTGCTGGATTCAGTTTGCTAGTAGTTTTGAGGAGTTTTCCATCTATATTCTTAAGAGAAATTGGTGTATAATTTTCTTTTTATATTGTAGTTTATATTTGGTTAGTATCAGATTCATACTGGTTTCATAGAATGAGTTAAGACATGTCTCCTCTTCAATTCTTGAATGAATTTAGAATGATTGCTGCTAATCCTACTTTAGAATTTGGCAGAATTTACCAATAAAGACCAATGGTCCTGGGTCTTTCTTCCTTAGGAGCTATTCTATTAGGGATTCAACATTTTTGCTAGTTATATTTCTGTTGGTACATGCTTTTCTTAATTCATTTTTACTGAGATATATTCACATATCATGCAGTCATACAAAACAAAGCATACAGTCAATTGTTTATAGTACCATTATATAGTTGTGCATTCATCACCAAAATTAATTTTTGACTTTTCATTACCACACACACAAAAATAAGACTAAAAATTAAAGTGAAAAAGAACAATTAAAGAAAAAAGAACACTGGGTGCCTTTTTTTCTTCCCCCATTTTTCTACTCATCCATTCATAAAATAGACAAAGGGGAGTGTGGTCCATATGGCTTTCCAAATCACATTGTCACACCTCATAAGCTACATTGTTATACAATTGTCTTCAAGATCATGGGTTCTGTGTTGCAGTTTAATAGTTTCAGGTATTTACTGCTAGCTATTCCAATTCATTAAAACCTAAAAAGGGTTGTCTATATTGTGCATAAGAGTGCCCACCAGAGTGACCTCTCAGCTCCTTTTGGAATCTCTCTGCCACTGAAGCTTATTTCATTTCCTTTCAAAACCCCCTTTTGATCAAGAAGATGTTCTCCATCCTATGATGCCAGGTCTAGATTCCTCCCAAGGAGTCATATTCCATGTTTCCAGGGAGATTCACTCTGCTGGGTGTCAGATCCCATGTAGGGGGAGGGCAGTGGTTTCACCTGCCAAGCTGGCTTAGCTAGAGAGAGAGGACCACAACTGAGCAACAAACAGGCATTTGGGAAGAGGCTCTTAGGCACAATTATAGGAAGGTCTAGTCTCTCCTCTGCAGCAACAGCCTTCCCAAGGGCAAGACCCATGGTAGAGGACTCAGCCCATCAAACCACCAGTCCCCTATGTCTGTGAGCACATCAGCAACCATTGAGGTAGGGAAGCCCAAAACCCCTGCATTCTCCACCAGCTCCTCAAAGAGACTCTGTATGTTTTTTTCATTGTTTTTTTAATTAACTCTTTTTTCTAAATCAACTATATCAGAAACAATTAAAAAATATAAAATAAAAAAAACATTTCAAACAAAACATAACAAGGGAGTGAGAAAAAGACAACTAACCTCAGATAACTACTTTACTTCCAACAGGTTCCTGCTCTACCCCAAGAAAATAACCTAATATAGCAACATTTCTGTGAATTTGTTCCTACCATACCCATCAGAAATTAATGGACCATAGTCATTCCTGGGCATTCCCAGAGCGTTAAATTTATCCACAATAGCTTATCTGTTCTTTTTGCATTATCATTCCCCCTCCCTTAATTTTTCTCTATTACTAGTTCCCCTACATTCTACCTTATAAACCTTTTTTTTTTTTTTTACATTTTTCAATGTTACATTAGTGGTAGCATATTTCTCTTTTTCTACCTGGCTTATTTTGCACAGCATTATGCCCTCAAGTTTCATCCATGTTGTCATATGTTTCACATCATTCCTTATTACACCAGTATAGTATTCCATCGTGTGTATATACCACATTTTATTTATCCACTCCTCTGTAGAAGGACATTTGGGTTGTTTCCATCTCTTGACAATTGTGAATAAGGCTGCTATGAACATTGGCATGCAGATATCTGTTCGTGTCACTGCTTTCAGATTTTCCGGGCATATACCGAGAAGTGCAATTGCTGGATCAAAGGGTAACTCTATATCCAGTTTCCTAAGGAAGTGCCAGACTGACTTCCAGAGTGGCTGAACCATTATACAGTCCCACCAACAATGAATAAGAGTTCCAATTTCACCACATCTTCTCCAGCATTTGTAGTTTCCTGTTTAATGGCAGCCATTCTAATTGGTGTGAGATGTTATCTCATTGTGGTCTTAATTTTCCTCTCTCTAACAGCGAGTGAAGCTGAAAATTTTTTCTTGTGTTTCTTGGCCATTTGTATTTCATAATTTCCAAAAATGTTTTCCCATTGAGTTAGCTGCCTCTTCTTTTTGAAAAATTCCCTTTGAGGTACAGAAACTTCTAAGCTTGTGGAGTTCCCATTTTATTTTTGTTGCTTGTGCTTTGGATGTAAAGTCTAGGAAGTGGTCGCCTAGTACAAGGTTTTGAAGATGTTTCCCTACATTATCTCCTAGGAGTTTTATGGTACTCTCTTTTATATTGAGATCTTTGATCCACTTTGAGTTAATTTTTGTGTATGCTGTGAGGTAGGGGTCCTCTTTCATTCTTTTGGTTATGGATATCCAACTCTCCCAGCTCCATTTGTTGAGAAGACTGTTATATACCAGTTCAGTGGCTTTGGGGGCCTTATCAAAGATAAGTCCATCATAGACCTGGGGTCTATCTTCAAATTCTCAATTCTATTCCATTGATCAATATGTCTATCTTTGTGCCAATCCCATGCTGTTTTGACAACTGTGGTTTATAATAAGCTTCAAAGCCAAGGAGTGTAAGTCCTCCCACTTTTTTTTTCTTTTTTAGAGTGTTTTTAGCAATTTGAGGCATCTTCCCTTTCCAAATAAATTTGATGACTAGCATTTCCAAGTCTACAAAGTGGGTGGATGGAATTTTGATTGGGATTGCATTGAATCTGTAGATGAGTTTGGGTAGAATAGACATCTTAGACATTTAGCCTTCCTATCCATGAACATGGAATATTTTTCCATCTTTTAAGGTCCCCTTCTTTTTGTTTTAGTAGAGTTATGTAGTTTTCTTTGTATAGGTCTTTTACATCTTTGATTAAGTTTATTCCTAGGTACTTGAATTTTTTAGTTGCTATTGAAAATTTTATCTTTTTCTTGAGAGTCTCTTCAATTTGTTCATTTCTAACATATAGAAACATTACTGACTTATGTGAATTAATTTTGTATCCTGCTACTTTGCTAAATTTGTTTATTAGCTCCAGTAGCTGTATCATCAATTTCTTGGGGTTTTCCAGATATAATATCATATCATCTGCAAACAATGACAGTTTTACTTCTTCCTTTCCAATTTGGATGCCTTTTATTTCTTTGCCTTGCTGGATTGCCTTGGCTAGCACTTACAGAAAAATGTTGAATGACAGTGGTGACAGTGGGCATACTTGTCTTGTTCCTGATATTAGAGGGAAGGCTTTCATTCTCTCACAATTGAGTAATATGTTGGCTGCGGGTTTTTCATATATGCACTTTATCATATTGAGGAAGTTTCCTTCAATTCCTACATTTTCAAGTGTTTTTATCGAAAAGGGATGTTGGATTTTGTCAAATGCTTTTTCAGCTTCTATTGAGATGATCATTTGATTTTTATCTTTTGATTTGTTACTGCGCTGTAACCCATTGATTTTCTTATGTTGAACCATTCTTGGATGCCTAGAATGAACCCCACTTGGCCATGGTGTATGATTTTTTTTATGCCTTTGGATTCAATTTGCAAGTATTTTGTTGAGAATTTTTGCATCTATATTCATTTGGGAGATAGGCCTGTAATTTTCCTTTTTTGTAGCATCTTTGCCTGGTTCTGGTATCAGATTGATGTTAGCTTCCTAAAATGTGTTAGGTAATCTTCCATTTTCTTTCATGTTTTGAAAGAGTGTAAGTAAGATTGGTGTCAGTTCTTTTTGGAAAGATTTTTAGAATTCCCCTGTGAAGCCATCTGGCCCTGGGCATTTATTATTGGGAAGCTTTTTGATGACTGATTGGATCTCTTTGCTTATAATTGGTTGGTTGAGGTCTTCTATTTCTTCTCTGCTCAGTCTAGGTTGTTCATATGTTTCCAGGAAATTGTCCATTTCCTCTACATTAGCCAGTTTGTTGGCATACAGTTGTTCATAGTATCCTTTTATAATTTTTTAAATTTCTTTGGGATCTGCAGTGTTGTCACCTTTCTCATTCAATATTTTGTTTATATGGGTCTTCTGTCTTTTTGATTTTGTCAGTCTAGCTAGGAGCTTGTCAATCTTGTTGACCTTCTCAAAGAACCAACTTTTGGTGTTATTTATTCTCTCTATTGTTTTTTTCTTCTCTATGTCATTTTATTCTGCTTTAATCCTTATTATTTCTTTTTTTCTACTTGATTTAGGATTGGTTTGCTGTTCATTTCCTAGCTTCTTCAGCTGCTCCATTAGTGCTTTCATATTAGCTCTTCCTTCCTTTTTGATGTATGCACTTAGTGCTATAAATTTCCCCCTCAGTACCACTTTTGCTGCATCCCATAGGTTTTTGTATGCTGTGTTCTCATTTTCATTCTTCTGTATATATTTAGCAATTTCTCTTGCAATTTCTTCTTTAACCCACTGATTGTTTATAAGTGTGTTGTTTAACCTCCAGGTATTTCTGAATTTTCTAAGTCTCTGATGGTTATTGACTTCTAATTCTACATTGTGGTTAGAGAATGTGCTTTGAATAATTTCAATTTTTTTAAATTTATTGAGGCTTGTTTCATGTCCTGGCATATGATCTATTCTGGAGAAAGTTCATGAGCACTAGAGAAGATTTTGTATTCTGGTAATTTGGGATGTAATGTTCTATATATGTCTGTTAAATCTAATTCATTTATCATATTGTTTAGGTTTTCAGTTTCCTCATTGGTCTTCTGTCTGGTTGATCTATCTATTGGAGAGAGTGATATGTTGAAGTCTCCCACAATTATTGTGGAAACATCAATTGCTTCCTTTAGTTTTGCCAGGGTTTGTCTCATGAATTTTGTGGCAACTTGATTGTGTGCATAAACATTTATGACTGTTATTTCTTCTTGTTGAGTTGTCCCTTTTATTAGTATGTAGTGACCTTCTTTATCTCTCATAATATCCTTGCATTTAAAGTCTATTTTAGCTAAGATTAGTATTGCTACTCCTGTTTTCTTTTGGCTGTAGCTTGCATGAAATATTTTTTCCATCCTTTCACTTTCAATTTCTTTGTGTCCCTGTGTCTAAGATAAGTCTCTTGTATGCAACACACTGATGGTTCATTTTTTTTTTATCCTTTCTGCCAATGTATATCTTTTGATTGGGGAGTTTAATTCATTTATGTTCAACACTATTACTGAGAAGGCATTTCTTGAATCAGGCATCTTATCCTTTGGTTTATGTTTGTCAGATATATTTTTCCCTCTCTCTCTTAATGTCCTTTAATGTACCCATACTGAATCTCTTTAGTACTGATTCTTTCTCCATTTCTCTATCTCTCCTTTCTTTGTTTCTCTGTTGGTAGGGCTCCCTTTAGTATCTCAAGTAGGGCAGGTCTCTTGTTAGAAAATTCTCTCAGAATTTGTTTGTGAAAAATTTAAGCTCTCCCTCAAATTTGAAGGAGAGCTTTGCTGGATAAAGAATTCTTGGTTGGCAATTTTTCTGTCTCAGGGTTTTAAATATGTCATGCCAGTGCCCATTTGCCTCCATGTGGCTGCTGAGTAGTCACTATTTATTCTTGTGCTGTTTCCTTTGTATGTGGTGAATTGCTTTTCTCTTGCTGCTTTCAGAACTTACTCCTTCTCTTCAGTATTTGACAGTCTGATCAGAATATGTCTCAGATTGGGTTTATTTGGATTTATTCTATTTGAAGTTCACCGGGCATTTATGATTTGTGTCTTTATAGTGTTTAGAAGATTTGGGAAGTTTTCCCCAACAATTTCTTGGAATAATCTTCCTAGAGCTTTATCCTTTTCTTCCCCTTCTGGAACACCAATGAGTCTTATATTTGGATGTTTTATATTATCTCTCATATCCCTGAGATCCATTTCAAATTTTTCAAATTTTTCCCCACTTTTTCTTTTGTTCTTTCATTTTCTGTTCTGTCATCCTCTAGGTCACTGATTTGCTTTTCAGCTTCCTCTAGTCTTGTACTATGAGTATCCAGAATCTTTTTAATTTGGTCAACACTTTCTTTTATTTCCTTAAGATCATCTGCTTCATTCAATTTCAGTCAGAAAATATGCTCTGTGTTGTCCCACCCCTGCTGTGCTGGGTGGCAGGGTCAGGGGCCTGGCACAGTGTGTTGTCATTTAATATGGAAGAAGATGAGTCCTGTGGAGAAGAAGCATTCCAGCATTATTGTGCAAAATTCATTAAACATCCACAGCAGATAGGTGATGGATGGGAATGGAGAAATTCAAAGGACTTTCTGATGGGTACGTGTGCAAAACACATATTCAAATTAAAAATGGGACCATGATGTCACATCAAGGAACATCTGACTGTGTAAGACATGTCTTCTCACTGAGGAGGCTTTAGAACTACCCCCTGATGATTTTGAAGTGACTCCAGCTACAGCAG
This sequence comes from Choloepus didactylus, assembly GCF_015220235.1. Lineage (NCBI taxonomy): Eukaryota > Metazoa > Chordata > Mammalia > Pilosa > Megalonychidae > Choloepus > Choloepus didactylus. The sequence goes on from NW_023637579.1 coordinate 4,063,488, forward strand.
AGTCCAAAGTGATTAAATATGAGTTTCATGTCCTATATTCCTGCAGTTACCAAGTGCCTGTGCTTTACTTCAGAGAATCTTTTTAGATGGAAGAACTTGAACTCTGAAGGACATATGGGAAGGAGTTCTTGAGTGCTATAGGACATGGCTTCTGCAGGGACCATGGGAGACTACTACCTAACAGGGACATCCAATACTTGGGCAACCCTGTTTGTACTTCATCCCTACAAGATGAATGAATTCATGTCTCCTATATTAAAGGATTCTCAAAAAAATCAATAGGAATATCAACTACATCACTTCATGGCTGAGCATTGTTGGGCCAGTTGTGGGCTGAATCTACCTCTGAGATACACCACAGCAACCTCCAAGGATGAGTGAAATGCTATTTAATTAATGAGAATGGTTACTTTTGCCTGGTGTGTAGATGTTTGAGATGCCTTTCCAACTGGACTTGGAAGAATGAGCAGTTTCACAGAAAAGTCCTTAGGAATCAATTTGCATAGGGTCTTATCAGGCCAAGGAGAGTGGACATGTGAATTTTGCTTGGATGTTAACATTTTGTTTTTTCATGCTAGTATCCCCAGGTGGCTTAAAATTATAGATTCTAAGGTCCTCCTCAGGCCCTCTGAACTAGAATTTCCAGAATCTACATTCTCAGAGAGCTCTCTAGATGAGTGTTACGTATGCTGAAGCCTGAGAACCATCATTGGGACCCAGAGAAGACTTTCAAGCAAGGAACAACCATAGCAAGAGAGACAGAGGGATAATGACAGAGAAAAAAAATACCTAATTATAAACATAAGAAAATGTGTAAAATACAAAATGAGTAAAATGAACTATTGTGTACTGGAGCTAAAAGCCTAAGGAAACATTTGGAACCTATTGGGAACCTAAGGAGGGGGAAATGTTCCTACTTACCTGCAAATACACACAAAATAGAGCATCTGAAACTGTCAACCTATGTAGAAAAAATTGTTTTGATTATAAATGAGATAAATTCACAAAGCTGTTGGAGAAAAAATGTGACAGAACAATCTATTTCATATCAGTGTTTCCAGAGCAGGTATTAATGGACAAAACATGTTTTGACAAGTAACAGTTCTGTATTATTCTCAGCTGAGATTGAAATGAAAAATTATTTAAAATGTGGCTTAAACTGCCACTACTGTACCAATTGCCCACTACTGTACAGCTTTAAACTTTAGCTGGTTGCCAAGAGGTACAGAAGCATTATAATATATTCATTAGCCTCTAAACTTATTTGAAAATTTGGTGCACTCAATATGCTCTCCACTTTTAATCTGGCCAAATAACATAATCTCTTGTCCTACTTCTAATTAACTACAACAAAAGTGCTTTAAAGCTAGATTAAAGAAAACATCCCACACTGGATAGATTGGAGATCAGCATTCATGTCAGTAACTTATTATTACAGATAATCAAGCAGATGACTGGGAAAGGACCTGAGGGAGGGAGTTGGTGTTTCCCTGACTGGCAGATCGAAGGGGCAATGTGAGGGACAATGACTGTCACATTGTCTCCTGAGGGAGAGCTTCTCCTGAGCATCAGAGTTGTCCTTTGAAAGTGGCAGCATGAATTAAAGGAAGGGATTTGCAGTGGTGCTTATCATGCCTGGCTGAAGTCCCCAGGGCTAGGTGTGAATGGCTCCCTCATCTTTGAAGATACACACCACATGTTAAAGGCTCAAGTGCCAGTCTGAATGAAGTGGTGACTGTGCATGTGCATATTTGGACACATTGGTTACCTGCCCTCAGTTCCCATCATATGTGCTACTCTAAAAATGATTTTCTCCTATCAGACAATTTATGCTGATCTCATTTAATTGTTAAATGTTTTCATGCATTTTTCTAGGACTCCTATACTGGCATTACGGTGACAATAAGTTCAAAATCCACTTCTCCTCCTCATTTGCTAAAAAAAAACCTAGACATAACATCTCTTTACCAAATATTATAGACAGGGATAGTGCTGGAAACTAAGAATGCTCAGTCTCAGCCAGACAATCCCCAGACTAGCGTCATAAGGAATGTGAGCTAATGCTTGAATGATTCATGTAAACAAATTTCATAGGTCAAAATAAAGATGATACAAGTAGCTGTTAGTGAAAATTTATTGTAATATGGTAGTTTATGATCTTCATCTTTTTTCTTGACTTGTACAAAACCAGTAAAGAAATGCTAGCTACTTTGACAACATTGAAATTGACTCCAGAAATATTATCCACAACATGACATTTATGATCAAGTCCCACAACCAGAACATTTTCCTGGAATGAAATACAGGAAATTAGCATACATAAAGATTTATATGCAAATTTGCAAAGCTGTTAAATTATAACTGTGTCTCTCAGTTCTATCAAAAAATGAAAAAAAAATGAACCAAACTAAAACATATATCTGAGGCATATATTTTCTGTCTCCCTAAGAGTTTTAATTTTTTCCAGAACATCATTAATAAGAGTGGTTTGATTTTTCCACATATACCATTATAAACACACACACAAAATTATTAATAATATATTACTATGCCTCTTCCCTTCAAAATGTGCAAAACAAAAACTGTTACTAAATACCTATCATCCCTTAAGCCTGAACTGGCTCAGCAGCCACCTGTGAATCTATAGGGTGGATCACTGGCGGCAACAGTTTCATTTAGGACTCACAAGACAAACCATGGTTTTGATCTCAGCTGTGTCAACTACTTGGACAAATTATTTCTAAAATACTTAGAAGCTACCTTCTCTGGGTTTCTGACTAATAAGATGAGGTGGTTGGATAAGATGAGCATTTCCTCTAAGTGGAGAAAGCACCACCTAAGAGCCTGTCATTAAGATTTATTTCCTATATAACTACTTGTGAAGCACACTTGAAGATGTTACTTTTTTGCACATATGTTATCTTTCACAATAAGGAAATAACTGAGTGTGTAACTGTAAACCACAACATTCTTTGAAATTTGCTAACTACTTGTTAAACTGCACTTGGGAAGTTATCACTTTTATGTATATATGTTATAATCTACAATAAAATATGATTTTAAAAAAAGAAAATATGCTCTGTATAATTTTAGTCTTTCTAAATTTATTGAAACTTGTTTTCTCACCCAATATGTGGTCTCTCCTGGACAATGATCCATGTACACCTGAGAAGAATATATATTCTTCTATTTAAGGGTTCATTGATTTGTATCTGATCTGAATCTTTATCTGAAAATTTTCAGCCATTATTTCCTCAGATATTCTTTCTGCCCCTTTCCCCTTCTTTTCTCCTTCTGGGATACTCATGATGCATATGTTTGTATGCTTCATGCTGCTGTAACCAATTCCCTGAGACCCTGCTTAAATTTTTTCCATTCTTTTCTCAATATGTCCTTTTGTCTTTCTGATTATGGATATCTTATTTTCTCATTCACTGATCCTTTAGCCTGTTGAAATCTGCTGTTTTATGCCTGTGGTATTTTGTTTTTCATTCTTTTGATGTGAGTATAAAGGTTTTTTGAGGAACAAATATTTCATGATCTTAAATACTAAATATAAACTTCCATTGTTACATTTAACATAAATTGACTCATGGTTACATGAAGGGTCTTCTGAAATGGTAACATGCTTAAAGACTACTGAATCAGTATGCTCAAGAGTAGATAATTGTAGTGGGCCTTCTTCCTCTTTTTAGGTTTTATTCACACCATATACAATCCATCCATAGTGTAAAATTAATGGCTTTCAGTATAATCGCAAAGCAGTGCATATTTCACTACTTCTCACTGAAACTTCTCATTCCTCCAAAAAAAAAAAAAAAAACAAAAAAAACATACACTTAATACCACCCCATTATTGAGACTTAGCATTTGTATGAAACCTTTGCTACAATTGATGCAAAAATATTACAGTTACTGTTTACTATAGTCCATAGTTTGCATTTCTTGTATTTTCCCCATATACAACCCTATTATTAACAGCTTGTAATAATGCTCATTGGTTCCAGTTCATGTACATTTGTACAAGTAACCCCAGTCATTGTCCACCACAGGGTCCACTATGTTATACAGTCCCATGTCTTATATTCTAGCATTCCTTCAAGTGATATACACAACCCTGAACTTCCCCTTTCTACAGTAATCACACCCATATTTCAGCACTGTTATAGTTAGAGTAATGTGCTACCATCACCTCTATCCATTTCCAAACATTTATAATCAACTTTATTAAAAATTCTGCACAAATTAAGCATTACCTCCCCCATTATTTACCCTCTTCCTATATTCTGGCAACCTATATTCTTGATTTTAGCTCCAAGAGCTTGGTCATTAAAATTACAATTATAAATAAAAAATACAATATTTGTCCTTTTGTGTCTGACTTATTTCACTCAACATAATGTTCTCTAGGTTTGTTCATGTTGTTGCATGAATTGGGACTTCATTTCTTCTTACAATTGAATAGTATACCATTGTCTGAATATACCACATTTTGTTTATCCATTCATCAGTTGGTGGACACTCGGGTTGCTTCTAATTTTTGGCAATTGTGAATAATACTGCTACAAACATTGGTGCATAATTATGTGTTTGAGTCCCTGATTTCAATTCTTCTCAGTATATACCTAGTAGCAGGATTGCCAGGTCATGTGGTGATTCTATACTTAGCTTCCTGAGGAATTTCCAAACGGTCTTTTACAGTGGCAGCACCATTCTACATTCCCACTAGCAGTGAATAAGTGTCCCTATTTCTTCACATCCTTTCCAACACCTGTAGCTTTCTGGGGTTTTTCATACCAGCCATTCTAGTAGGTGAAATACGTCATGGTGATTTTGATTTCCATTTCCTTAATAGCTAGTGATGTTGAATCATGTGTTTATTAGCTATTTGTGTATCCTCTCAGAAAAAAAGTGTCTATTCAACTCTTTTGCCCATTTATAACATGGTTGGTTGTCTTTTTATTGCAGAGTTGTAGTATTTCTTTAAATAGGCTGGATTTTAAACCCTTATCAGATATGCAGTTTCCAAATATTTTCTCCAATTAAGTAGGATCCTGTTCACTTTCTTGATAAAGTCTTTCAAAGCACATAAGCATTCAATTTTGAGGAGGTCTTATCTATTTCTTCTTTCATTGCTTGTGCTTTGGGTGTAAGGTCAAAGAAACCACCTCCTACCACCATGTATTGAAGATGCTTCCCTACATTTTCTTCTAGGAGGTTCATGGTCCTAGCTTTTACATTTACACTTTTTATCCATTTTGAGTTAATTTTTATATAAGTTGTGAGACAGGGGTCCTATTTCATTCCACTAGACATAGTATCCAGTTTTCCCAGCACCATTGTTGAAGAGACTGGTCTGTCCCGGTTGAGTGGCTTTGGAAGCCTTGTCAAAAATCAATTGGCCACACCCTCTCTCTCTAGCTAAGCCAACCTGAAAGGTGAAATCACTGCCCTCCCCACTACGTGGGATCAGACACCCAGGGGAGTGAATCTCCCTGGCAACGTGGAATATGACTCCCGGGGAGGAATCTAGACCTGGCATCGTGGGCCGGAGAACATCTTCGTGACCAAAAGGGGGATGTGAAAGGAAATGAAATGAGCTTCAGTGGCAGAGAGATTCCAAAAGGAGCCGAGAGGTCACTCTGGTGGGCACTCTTACACACAGTTTAGACAACCCTTTTTAGGTTCTAAAGAATTGGGGTAGCTGGTGGTGGATACCTGAAACTATCAAACTACAACCCAGAACCCATGAATCTCGAAGACAGTTGTATAAAAATGTAGCTTATGAGGGGTGACAAGGGGATTGGGAGAGCCATAAGGACCACACTCCCCTTTGTCTAGTTTATGGATGGATGAGTAGAAAAATAGGGGAAGGAAACAAACAAACAAACAGACAAAGGTACCCAGTGTTCTTTTTTACTTCAATTGCTCTTTTTCACTTTAATTATTATTCTTGTTATTTTTGTGTGTGTGCTAATGAAGGTGTCAGGGATTGATTTAGGTGATGAATGTACAACTATGTAATGGTACTGTGAACAATTGAAAGTACGATTTGTTTTGTATGACTGCGTGGTGTGTGAATATATCTCAATAAAATGAAGATAAAAAAAAATCAATTGGCCACAGATGTGAGGGTCTATTTCTGAACACTCAATTCAATTCTGTTCATCAGTATTTCTGTCTTTATGCCAGTACCATGCTGTTTTGACAACTATAGCTTTATACTATGCACCTAGTACAAGATAATTTTGTACCATGCTTTAAAACCAGGAAGTGTGTGTCCTCCCACTTTGTTTTACTTTCTCAAGATACTTTTGGCTATTCAGGGCCCCTTTTCTTTCCAAATAAATTTAATGACTGGCTTTTCCATTTATGCAAAATAGGATTTTGGAATTTTGATTGGGATTACATTGAATCTGTAAACCAATTTGCATAGAATTGAGATGTTAACTATATTTAGTCTTCCAATCCATGAACACAGAATGTCCTTCCATTTCTTCAGGTCTTCCTTGATTTCTTTCAGCAACATTTTGTAGTTTTCTGTGTAAAAGTCCTTTGCATCCTTGGCTAAATTTATTATTCATAGACATTTGATTATTTTGGTTTCTATTTTAAGTGGATATTTTTCCTTGATTTTCTCTTCAGATTGATCTTTCCTAGTGCAAGAAACACTACTGATTATTGCAGGTTGATTTTGTCTCCCACCACTTTGATGAATTCAATTATTATCTTTAGTAGCCTTGTAGATTTTGGGGGAATAAAGAAGGGCATTTTATATGAAAAATGTGGAATTCCTCCAAGAAGAAATAATAATAAATTTTATGCATCTAACCAGGATGTCCCAAAATACATAAGGGGAAAACTGGCAAAACTGAAAGGAGAGGTAGAAGTCTCTACAATAATAGTGGGAGATTTTAATACACCATTCTCAACAATAGATAGAACATCTAGACAGAGAATCAATAAGAAAACAGAATACTTTATTAATATGAAAAAAGAATTAGGTATAACAGACCTATACAGGACAATGCACCCCAAAACAGCAGGATATATATTTTTCAAATGATCATAGAACATTCTACAGGATAGACAACATGCTGGTTCACAAAACAGGTCTCAATAAATTTTAAAAGACTAAAATTATGCAAAACACTTTCTCTAACCACAGTGGAATGAGGCTGGAAAACAATAGCAGTCAGAGGACTGGAAGTTCTCAAGTATATTGAGGTTAAACAACACAATCTTCAAAAATCAGTGGATGAAAGAAGTTGCAAGAAAAAATAGTAATTATCCCAAGGTGAATGAAAATTAGGACACAAGATATCAAAACATGAAATGCAGCAAAGGCATTGTTGAGAGGGAAATTTATAGCCCTAAATGCCTACAATAAAAAAGAAGAAAGAGCTATAATACAAGACCTAACTGCACACTTGGAGGAACTATAAAAAGAACAGAAAACTAATTCCAAAGGAAGCAGAAGAAAAGAAATAAAGGTTAAAGCATAAATACATGAAATCAAGAATGAAAAACAATAGAGAGAATTAGCAACACCAAACGCTTGTTCTCTGAGAAGATCAATAAATTCATAAACCCTTAGCTAGACTGACAAAGAAACAAAGAGAGAAAATGTCAAAAAATAAAATCATAGATGAAAGGTGGAGCATTACTACCAATGCCACAGAAATAAAAAGTTTCCTAAGAAGACATTATGAGCTGTACACCAACAAATTAGACAACATATATGAAATGGACAAATTCATAGAAACACATGAACAACCTACACTGACTCCAGAAAAATAAAAGAACTCAGAAGACCAAATGCAAGCAAAGAGATTGAATCAGTCATCAAAAACCTTCCAACAAAGAAAATCTCTGGATGAGATGGCTTCACAGGTGAATTCTACCAATCATTCCAAGAATATTTAATATCCATCCTGGTTAAACTGTTCCATTCATTTTATAAAGCCAACATCACCCTAATACCAAAGCCAGTTAAAGATATTACAAGAAAAGGAAATTACAGACCAACATCTTTTATGACTATAGAAAAATCCTCAAAAAGTGCTTGCAATTCAAATTTAATAGCACATAAAGAGTCATACACCATTATTGATTGTGTTTTATCTCAGGTATGTAAGTATGTTCAACATGAGAAAAACAATTAATGTAAAACACCACATTACCAAAATCAGGGGAAAGGGTACATGATCATCTCCACTGATGCAGAGAAGGCATTTGACAAAATCTAACATTCCTTGGTGATAAAATGCATAGAAAAATAGGAATAGAAGTGAACTTCCTCAACATGATTAAGGACATATATGCAAAACCCACAGCTAACATTATATTCATAGGTGAAAGAATGAAAACTTTGTCTCTAAAATCTGCAAAAAGAAGGATGCAGGATGCCCACTGTCACAACTGTTATTCGCCATTGTACCAGCAGTTCTAGCCAAAGTGGTTAGACAAGAAAAAGAAATAAAAAGAACCCAAATTGGAAAGAAAAAAGTAAAACCACTACTTGTAGATGACATGATCCTATATAAACAAAGTTCCCCAAAATCTACAGTGAGCTAACAAATGAATTCAGAAAAGTGGTGGGGTGAAAGATCAACATGGAAAAATCAATAGTGTTTCTATAGACTAGTAACGCGCAATCTAAGGGGAAAATCAAGGAAAAAAAGTGCATTTAAAATACCAACTAAAGAATCAAATACCTAGGAATAAACTTAACCAAGTATGTAAAGGACTTATATGCAGCAAACTACAAAATATTGCTAAAAATAATCAAAGAAGACCTAAATATATAGAAAGATATTCTGTGCTGATGGATCAGAAGACAAGATATTTTTAACACATTAATTCAACCCAAAATGATTTACATTTCAATGCAATCCCGATAAAAATTCCAACTTCCTTCTTTGAAAAAAATGGAAGAGAAAATTATCAAATTTTTTCAAAGGGTAAGGGGCCCTGAAGATCAAAAACATCTTGGAAAAAAACAACAAAATTGGGAGACTCACACTTCTTAACTTTAAAGCATATCACAAAGCTACAGTGGTCAAAACAGTGTGTCATTGGCACAAGGATAGACATGATGGATTGAATTGATTTGAGAGTTCAGAAATAGAGCTTCAAATCTATGGCCAATTTATATTTATATATAAATATATATATTTATATATATATTAGATTTATATATATATAAAATCTTAAGCAGAACAAATTTATTCTCTTGCAGTTATGACAATCAGAAGTCCAAAATTATTCTTTTCTTAAATGTAATTTTACTGAGATATTGTCACACACCATGTAACCCATCCAAATTATACAATGACACACAGTATCATCATATAGTTGTGAATTCATCACCAAAATCAATTTTCAAGGATTATCATTACTCCAAAATAAAGAAAAACATATATAAATATATTAAAAAGAATTAAAAATAAAAAAGAAATATAAAAGAACACCCACACCATCCCCTACCCCCTTTGCCCCTTATTTTTATATATATTTTTTTCATTATTTTATTACCCATCTGCCCATACACTGGTTAAAGGGAGGGTCAATAACCAGGTTTTCACTACAGCATGGTCACACTGTAAAAGCTATGTGGTTACACAGTTATCTTCAAGAATAAAGTCTATTGGATTACTGTTCAGCAGACACTAGTATTTCCTTTCAGCTATTCTAATGCTCTAGAAACTAAAAGGGACTATCTATATAATGTGTAAGAATAACCTCCAGATTGATCTCTCAACTCTATTTGAGATCTCTCAGCCACTGAAACTTCATTTTGTTTCATTTCTTTTCCCCATTTTGGTCAAGAGAACATTCTCAATCCCACAATCCTGAGGCCAGACTCATCCCCAGAGTCATGTCCCATGTTGCTGGGGAGACTTACACCCCTGGGAGTCATATCCCATGTAGGAGGAGAAGGTAGTGAGTTTATTTGTAGAATTGGCTTAGAGAGACAGGCCACATCTGAACCACAGAATAGGTTCTCTGGGAGTGTCTCTTAGGCATAATTGTAAGTAGACTTCACTTCTCCTTTGCAAGAATAAGTTTCCTAAGGGCAAGCCCCAAGATCAAGGGCTTGACTTATTAATTTGGGATCCCTGATGCTTGCAAGAATGTCAAGAATTCCCTAGGTGATGAAGTTTAATATTTCCATGCTTTTCCCCAGTCACTCAAGGGGACTGTGAAAATACTTTTTATTTTCTTCCCAGAGTACTCTGGGGTAAATTGGAGTATCATATTAACCTGTACAGAATAAAAATATCTCTTTCCCCACTCTAGGTTCCATGCAACAATTTGTTTAAATAAACTCACCATACAGGTTGTATTACAAAGCACGCTACAGAGAATATAAATTTTGTACCAAATGAACATTTCTTAAATAGTCAAAATTCAGGGATAGATGCTACTGCTGTAAAACCTTACAATCTATGAACCTTTGCAACAAGCAACTTTGAACACTCCTACATCATCAATTGTCCAATCTCTGTCTACATTCTATCCCCTGGTACCTATGCCCTCAAATTCAATTCTCAGTATTTGCTCACTATAATAAGTTTATGTTAGTGAGGACTTACAATAATTTAGCCCCACCCAGCCAGATTCACCTAGGCTCTAGGAGGTAATTCAGCCTCACCCAACTGGACTCAGCCAGGCTACACCAGGTAATTCAGCCCCACCCAGCAAGACACAGCTGAGCTCCAAGAAGTAACTCAGCCTCATCTGGTCAGAAGCAGCCTTGGATCCAGAAGGTAAACACCTCCTGAGGACAATTAAGACACCAAAGAATGCCATCTGCTGGGCAGACCAGAAACTGCAAGGGAATTTTAGAAATTCTCAGAACCTCTGTAGACCTTATCCCAGACCCAGTGGAGCTCGCCTACACATCCTGCCTAGAAAACTGGCCCTGTTTAAGTTGAGAAATATGGACAACCCAACAATTAAAGCAGTTCTGTAAAACAAACACAGGGCTTGCTGGACGGCAAAAATCAGAACAACACTGGGAGCCAGCAGAATTGTTTTACACATACACAAAGAACTTATTGTGGTGCCCAGTGCCTACCCTCAGAGGCATGATGCTGTGGGTGCCTGGTTACAGATGAATACTTGGGGGCAAACCTAATCTGACAACTGGCTGGCAAGACAGACATGCAGGCAGGGAAAGAACCAGGATAAAAAGAGCTAAAAATTCTCATCATTTAAACAGAAGCTATGTTAGAGGTCTAGAATAAGTTGATATGAATGCCAAAGAACAAATAGAGAAGTAAGACAACCAACAAGAAAATCCAAAGTAAATGAGTGAAAACACCCTCTAGAATAAACTAATGAAGGAAACAAATGCCTAGACACCAACAAAAAATTCACACTAGGAAGAATGAAGATATGACCCAGTCAAAGGAACAAGCTAACACTTCAAATGAGATACAAGAGTTGAAAACAACTAATTAAAGATGTTCAAAGAAACATGCTAAATCAATTCAAAATCAAATCAATGAGCTGAGGGAAGATATGGCAAAAGATATAAAAGATACATTGAAGACATTGGGGTAAACATAAGGAAGAACTCAAAAGTTTGAAAAACAAATGGCAGAACTTACAGGAATGAAAGGGAAAATAGAAGAGATGAAAAACACAATGGAGACTTGCAACACCAGATTTGAGGAAGCATAGGAAAGAGTTAGTAAATTAGATGACAGGACATCTGAAATCCTACATATAAAGGAATAGATAAGGAGAAGAATGGAAGAATATGAGCAAGGGCTCGGGGAACTGAATGACAGCATGAAGCACAAAAATATACACATCACAGGTGTCACAGAAGGAGAAGAGAAGGGAAAGGGGCCAGAAAGAATAAAGGAGGAAATAATCACTGAATATTTCCCTTCTCTTATGAAAGACATAAATTTACAGATCCAAGAAGAATAGACCCAAATAGGCCTACACAGAGACACTTACTAATCAGATTGTCAAATGCAAAGACAAAGAGAGAATTCTGAAAGCAGCAAGAGAAAAGAGATCCATCACATACAGCTAATAAGACTATGTTGTGCAGATTCCTCAGAAGAAACCATGAAGGTGAGAAGGCAATAGTAAGATATATTTAAGATACTGAAAGAGAAAAATTGCCAACCAACAACTCTATATCCAGCAAAACTGTCCTTCAAAATGAGGGAGAATTTAAAATATTATTAGACAAACAGACACTAAGAGAGTTTGTGAAGGAGAGACCTCCTTTACAAGAAACACTAAATGGAGTGATACAGGCTGATAGGAAAAGACAAGAGAGAGAGGTTTGGAGAAAAGTGTAAAAATGAAGACTATCAAGAAGGGTAAAATGAAAGAGAGAAGAAAATAAGATGTGATGTATAAAATCCAAAAGAAAAAATGTTAGAAGTAAGTACTGCCTCTAGAGTAATAACACTAAATGTTAATGGATTAAACTCACCAATAAAAAGACACAGACTGGCAGAATGGATTATAAAACAGGACCCAACTATATGCTGTCTACAAGAGACTCACCTTAGACACAAGGACAAAAATAGGTTGAAAATGAAAGGTTAGGGAAAGATATTTCATGCAAACAAAACCCAGTAAAGAGCAAGGGTAACTACATTAATATCAGACAAAGTAGATTTCAAATGTAAAACAACTAAAAGAGATAAAAAAGGGCACTATATATCAAAAAAGGAAAAATTCATCAAGAAAACAAAACAATCATAAATATTTATGCATCCAGCCAGAGTGCCCCAAAATACATGAGGCAAACACTGAGAACACTGAAGGGAGAAGCCAACACCCCTGCAATAATAGTGGAGAAACTGGAACTCTTATTCATTGTTGGTGGGACTGTATAATGGTACAGCCACTCTGGACAACAGTCTGGGGATTCCTTAGAAAACTAGACACTGAGTTACACTTCAATCCAGCAATTTCATTTCTTGGTATATATCCTGAAAATCTGAAAGCACTGACATGAACAGATATTTGCACTGATGTTCATAACAACATTATTCACCATTGCCAAGAGATGAAAAGCCAAATGCCCTTCAACAGATGAGTGTATAAACCAAATGTGGTATATACTACATGGCAGTAAGAAGGAACGATCTCATGAAATCTATGACAACATGGATGAAACTTGAAGACATAATGCTGAGTGCAATAAGCCAGGCACAAAAAGAGAGATCATGTATGTTACCACTAATGTGAACTCAGTGAAAAATGTAAAACAAATGTTTTATATTGTAGAATGTAGGAGACTTAGTGATACACAGCAAATAGTGAATGCAGAATGATAATCTAATAAGAACAGATAAGTTATGGTGGGTAATCCTAATGTTCTGGGAGTGCTCAAGAACAACTTTGTTTTTTTTAATTTGGGGAGGGTATGGTAGGAACTTATTGGAAACAATGTAGTTATTTTAGGTTATTTGTTTTTCTTATTCCCTTGTTTTGATTTTGTTTGAAATGTTTTTTATTGTTTTTTAATTTTTTGATAAATAAAGTAAAAAAAAAATAAATTAATTAAGCATTTGCAAAATCCCCCTGAGAGACTGCAGGAAAACATGGAAATATTAAACATCCCCACCTGGGCAATTACTGATTTTCTCACCAGCATTAGGGACTACCAAATTGGAAGGCCAAACCCTAGATCTTGGAGCTTGCCCTTATGAAGCTTGCTACTGCAAAGGGGAAGCTAAGTCTGTTTATAATTGTGGCTAAGAGTCTCCCACAGAGAACTTCTTTTGTTGCTCATATGTGTCCTCAATCTCTAAGCCAACTCATCAGGTAAACTCACTGCCCTCCGCCTTACATAAGATATGGTGCCAAGGGGTGTAAATCTCCCTGGCAACATGGGACATGACTCCTTGGGATGAAGCTGGACCAGGCATTGTAGGATTGAGAAAATATTCTTGACCAAAAGGGGTAAGAAAAATTAAAAAAAAAAAAAATAAAGCTTTAGTGACAGAGATTTCAGATGGAGTTGAGAGGTCATTCTGGAGGTTATTCTTATGCATTATATAGATATCCCTTCTTAGTTTTTAGTGTATTGAAATAGATAGAAGGAAACATTGGAAAATGTTGAACTGCAATCAGTAGCCTTGATTTTTGGAGATGATTGTTTGACTATGTAGCTTACATGGTGTGACTGCGATTGTGAAAACCTTGTGGCTCACACTCCATTTATCCAGTGTATGGACATATTAGTAGAAAAATGGGAACAAAAATTAAATGTACAATAGTGGGGATGGGTGGATGGGATGTTGTGGGTGATCTTTACTTGTATTTTTATTTTTTATTTTTTTGTAGCAATGAAAATGTTCACAGTGATGAATGCACGACTATATGATGGTACTGTGAACAACTATCTTTCTTAATATGATAAAATAAGTTGTTGGGACTTTACTGTTTTGTGAAATGGCAGCATTAGCAAACTGGAATATATTTTCATACCAGGAGTGGGGTGCTGTTGGGTTTGGAAATAGTAAACATGTTGGAATGGCTTTTTAAATTGATAAGGGGAAGATTTTGGAAGAATTTGAGGAGCTTGATAGAAAAAGCCTAGACTGCTTTGAAGAGACTGTTGGTAGAAATATGGATGCTAAGATACTTCTGACAAGGCCTTAGACAGACATGATGAATGTGTCATTGCAAACTGGAAGGAAGGTGATCCTTGTTTTAAAGTGGCAGGAAATTTGGCAAAATTGTGTCCTGGTGTTGGATAGAAGGCAGAATTTGAAAATGACAAGCTGTTGTAGTTAGCTGAAGAGATTTCAACAATAAATATCAAAAGTGTAGCTTGGCTTCTCATTGCAGGTTATAGTAAAATGTGAGAGGAGAGAGATAAACTTACAACTGAACTCTTAGGTACAAAGAAACCAGAAGTTGATAGTCTAGAAAATTCTGGGTTTCTAGAAAGTGAGAATCCAGAGGCTACAGCCCCACATGAGGATTTAACCAAACATGGAAAATGACTGCCATTTCAGTACAAGCCAGGATTGAAGATGGAGTTATCCAGAAAGGATTTGTGGAAAGTCCTATTATCCAATGGTTTTGACCCCTGTATACTTCATGCAAAGCCAACAGATTTTTGTGAGATCTTTATAAATGGAACCACAGTCCGTGTAGCCTGGAGGGGACAAAGAAGGAACAAATTGAGGGAAAAAAAAGACTGGGACTGTATAACTTAGTGAAATCTAGAGGTCTGGAGTCAATAGGTCTCAGGCAGGGAGAGTGGAGTGGCTCAAGCATGTGGAAGGTGTGATTTGCCCCAGAGTCAGAGGGCAGTCCTTCCACCTCAGTGTTCAGGAAAAGTGCTGCTACCCCAGGCCCCAGAGAGGTGTTTTGCAAAATAGCAGCATTAGAAAACCAAAACACCACGTATCAGATGAGGGTTTAATATCCAGAATATATAAAGAGATCTTACAACTCAACAACAAAAAGAGAACCCAATTTAAAAATGGGCAAAAAACATGGACAGAACCTAGAAGAAATACAAATGGCTCCAAAACATAGGAAAAGCTCAACTTCACTGGCTGTTATGGTTTGCTAATGCTGCCGTATTTCAAAACACCAGAAATGGATTGTCTTTTATAAAGGGGGTTTATTTGTTTGCAAAGTTACAGTCTTAAGGCCATAAAGTGTCCAAGGTAAGGCATCAACAATGGGGTACCTTCACTGGAGAAGGCCATTGACATTCAAAAAAGCTCTGTTAGCTGAGAAGGCATGTGGCTGGCATCTGCTTGCTCCCAGGTTGTGTTTCAAAATGGTGTTCTCCAAAATGTCAGCATCAGCTTTCAATGGTCATCTTCAAAATGTCTCTCTAAGCTGCAGCTAACATCTGGGCCTGTGTGCATCTTTTTAAAGTACTCCAGTAATTAAATTAAGACCCACCCTGAATGGGCAGTTTCCATATCTCCATGGAAATTATCCAATCAAACATTTCACTCACAGTTGTTTGAGTCACACCTCCATGGAAACACTTAAAGGATTCCAACCTGATCAACACTAATGTCTGCCCCCACAATATTGAATCAAAGAACATGGCATTTTAGAGGACATAATACATCCAAACTGGCACACTGGCTATTAGGGAAATGCAACTCAAAACCACAGTGAGATACCATCTTACACCAAGATAATGGCCATTATCAAAAAGACAGAAAATTAAAAGTGCTGGAGAAGATGTAGAGAAAGAAGAACTCTTATTCACTGTTGATGGGAATGTAGATTTGTGCAGCCACTCTGGAAGGCAGTGTGGCAGTTCCTCAGGAAGCTAAGTATAGAAATGCCATATGATCCAGCAATTCTATTATTAGGTATATATACTCAGAGGAACTGAAAGCTAAGTTACAAATGGACACTTATAAACCAATGTTTATAGTGACATTATTCATGATTACCAAGAGATGGAAATAGTCCAAATGTCCATCAACAGAGAGGGGAATATACAAACCATGGTATATACATATGATGGAGTATTATGCAACTGTATGACACAATAAAGTCACAGAGCATATAACAATGTGGATGAACCTTGAGGACATTATGGTGAGTGAAATTAGCCAAAAAAAAAAGGACAAGAACTCTATGGTCTCACTAATATGAACTAACATTAATGAGCAATCTTTGAGAGTTAATGCTGAGAACACAGGCTATCAGGTGATAGAAAGAGGATAGAGATCAAGCATTTGATGCTGAAGGAGTGTAGAATGTTCAGCAGGATTGCTTGTATAGATTGGAAATGGATAGCACAATACTGTATGTTGGTAGCACAATATGGTAAGTACACTGAACCAAGATGACTGCGAGTAAATTGAAAGAGGAAGGCTAGTGACATGCATGACACCAGAAGGAAAGAGAGAAGATAAAGACTGGGACTGTATAACTTAGTGAAATCTAGAGTAGTCAATGATGGTGATTAAATGTACAAATGTAAAAGTGCTTTTACAAGTGGGAGAACAAATGAATGTCAACTTTGCAAGGCATTGAGAATGTGATGGTTTGGGGAAAAATATAATCAAGGAAAACTAGAGTAAATAGTTAACAGCATCATTGTAATGTGCTCCACCAATTGTAACAAAGGCAATATACCAAAGGTAAATGTCTATAAGAGGGGGATATAAGGGAGGGGTATAGTATTCTTGGTTGTGGTGTTGTTGTCTAACCTTTTTATTGTATTTTATTTTCTTTTTCTTTTTTTGTTTGTCCTTTTTTATTCTTATTTTAGTTTTTTGGAGTAACAAATATGTTCAAGGGCTGATTGTGGTGATGAATGAACAACTGTATGATGATACTCTGAATGATTGTACACCATGGATGATTTTATGGTATGTGAATATATCCCTATAAAATTGCAAGGGAATAAAATAAATAGAGGGATACAAGCACTGGAGAAAACATAGATAGTGAGTTACCTATTCACTGTTACTATGAAAGTAGAATGGTACAGCCCATCTGGAGGGCAGTGTGGTGGCTCCACTAGAAGCTAAGTATGTGGTTACCATAAGATCCTGCAACCTCACTATTGGTACATACTTGAAAGAACTGAGAGTAGGGATATGAATGCACATTTGCACACTGGTGTTTATGGTGATAGTATTCACTATCTGCAAGGGAGGGAGGTGGCCTAAGGGTGCACTGACTGCAGAACAGAATAATGAACTGTGGTGTATGCTTACAATAGAATATTGAGCAGCTGCAAGAAAAAATGAAATTGTGAGATGTGCAACTAGGTGAATGGATCTTGAGGACAGCATTTTGAGTGATATACACCAGAAATGAAGTCAAACATTATGATTCACTAACATGGACTAAGTATAATGTGTAAACACTGAGAATTGAATCTTAATGCACAGGTTATCAGGGGAAGGTTTATTGTAAAGGTCCTTAGATTGTAAGCTCTTAACTGCAGTCATGTCTATTCCTGACTTGTAATGATTATCTCTAAATTCTGAGGTGCTGAGCTCTTTGTGTATAACTTGGTCTGCCCCTAGAAATTCAAGGATCTATGTGACACCTGAGACTCAGAGCTAGAGTCCTGCAGCTGTGAATGTCAGTATTATGCTGCATAGCAACTATTTAAAAAGCTGAAAAAGAGTTTCAGATTCAATTAGAGATACAAATGAAACGGACTAAGTTAGGACTAAGGTAAGTCAGACTAAAGGACAAAGGACAATATTGACTGTTTTAAAGCTCCAAATTTTAAGTGAAACCAAAGGAAGATATGTTTATTTGGTGCAAAATCTATGTTTTTGGTAGCACACCAGATAATTTACCTTGTATGGTCAGTTTACTCAAACACCATAAATACATGGAACTTTGAATAGAGAATGAGATTTAGTTAGTTTGTACAGGTTAGTGTAAAACCCCATATACCCCCAAATAATTTGAGCAGAGAATAAAAATGGTTTTGCAAAACCCATCCGAGGAACTGGTAGAAAACGTGGAAATATTAGACTTTCCCATCTAAGGAATTACTGATTCTCACAAGCATTGGGGACTACCAATTTAGAAGGCTAGGCCCTTGATCTTGTGACTTGCCTTAAGAAGCTTGTTACTGCAAAAGAGAGGCTGAGCCCACTTACAGTTGTGCCTAAAAGTCACCCCTAGAGAACCTCTTTGTTGCTCAGATGTGGCCTCTCTCTCTAAGCCAACTCAGCAGGTAAACTCACTGCACTCCCCCTTATGTGGGACATGACTTCCAGGGGTGAACCTGGACTTGGCATCATGGGATTGAAAAAGCCTTCTTGACCAAACAGGGAAAAGAAATGAAACAACATAAAGTTTCGGGGGCTGAAAGATTTCAAATAGAGTCAACAAGTCATTCCAGAGTTATTCTTATGCATTATACAGATATCCATTTTAGTTTTCAGTGTTTTGGAATAGCTAGAAGGAAATACCTGAAATTGTTGAAACAAAAAAAAAAAAGGGAAAACCCTAGGCTAGCATGAGTCAGGGACAGGGTTCATGCCCAGATCCCCTAGGTCAGCATGAGTCAGGGTCGGGGTTCAAGTCTTGACCCCTAGGTCAGCATGAGTCAGAGTCGGTGTTCAAATCCTGACCCCTAGGCCAGCATGAGTCAGGGTCAGGGTTCAAGTCCAGATCCCCTAGGTCAGCATGAGTCAGGGTCAGGGTTCAAGCCCAGATCCCCTAGGCCAGCATGAGTCAGGGTCAGGGTTCAAATCCTGACCCCTAGGTCAGCATGAGTCAGGGTCAGGGTTCAAGCCCAGATCCCTAGGTCAGCATGAGTCAGGGTCAGGGTTCAAGCCCAGATCCCCTAGGTCAGCATGAGTCAGGGTCAGGGTTCAAGCCCAGATCCCTAGGTCAGCATGAGTCAGGGTCAGGGTTCAAGCCTAGACCCCTAGACAGCATGAGTCAGGGTCAGGGTTCATGCCCAGATCCCTAGGTCATAATGAGTCAGGGTCAGGGTTCAAGCCTAGACCCCTAGACAGCATGAGTCAGGGTCAGGGTTCAAGCCCAGATCCCTAGGTCAGCATGAGTCAGGGTCAGGGTTCAAGCCCAGATCCCCTAGGTCAGCATGAGTCAGGGTCAGGGTTCAAGCCTAGACCCCTAGACAGCATGAGTCAGGGTCAGGGTTCAAGCCCAGATCCCTAGGTCAGCATGAGTCAGGGTTGGGGTTCAAGTCCAGATCCCCTAGGTCAGCATGAGTCAGGGTCAGGGTTCAAGCCCAGATCCCTAGGCCAGCATGAGTCTGGGTTGGGGTTCAAGCCCAGATCCCCTAGGCCAGCATGAGTCAGGGTCAGGGTTCAAGCCCAGATCCCTAGGTCAGCATGAGTCAGGGTTGGGGTTCAAGTCCAGATCCCCTAGGTCAGCATGAGTCTGGGTTGGGGTTCAAGCCCAGATCCCCTAGGTCAGCATGAGTCAGGGTCAGGGTTCAAGCCCAGATCCCCCAGGCCAGCATGAGTCAGGGTTGGGGTTCAAGCCCAGATCCCCTAGGCCAGCATGAGTCAGGGTCAGGGTTCATGCCCAGATCCCTAGGTCATAATGAGTCAGGGTTGGGGTTCAAGCCTAGACCCCTAGACAACATTTATCTAAGTTGCAGTTCAAGCCCAACCCTCATCCAGCACACATGCGAGTGGGGCTTCATGCCTAGACCCCTCAGTCTGTGTCAGTCGGGGATCAAGGCAGAGCCTTGGCCAGTATGTACCACGGTCATGGTTTACGCCCAGATCTGTTGGACACCAAGCCTACATTAAATTCTCTAGCAAAGAGCAACCAAGGAAGTTCTCAGACATACAGCATTTTCAGTGGATACATGATTTCACAATTTCTAGAATGCAGCTTTCCCACATCCTTCAATTGTTACTGTATTTAAGAACACACCAAGGCTGCCCTAGCACAGGGTCTCTGCTCTGATGGGCTCAGTGCCTGAGTGTCCCCGCATCCCGTTGGCTCTCCCTGTGCACTGTTGGATGGCTGCTCCCAGGCACTGCTGGCTCGTTGTCTGATCTGCTCTCTGTTCTTCCCGCAGTCTTCAATTTTAGTCCTGCTGCTGTCTCCAGAAGACACAGATGGCTGCAGCTATAACTCCCAGTGCAACAGGGATCAGAGGCAATACTATACTCCAAGCTGCAACTGGCAACCTGCTGGAGGAGGAATCTAAGGGAGATTCCAGAGAGTCACATGAGTAAAGAATATTAGAAAGAAGGAACTTCTTTGTTCTTAGGAAACACGAAAGGATTGATGTTTACAAAGAACTCTGAAATGAATCGGAACAAAATATGTATGTATTTGCACAGATAGACATATAGTACATAGCTACTAGGTAAAGAGAGAAAGAGAAATGATAAAACAAATGGGGCAAAATGATAAAAATTGGTGAATCTGGGTAATGGATGGACAGAGTTCTTTGTATTATTATTGCAAATTTTCTGTAAGTTTGAAATTATTTAAAAATTAAAATAAAAAATTAATACCAGGGCAAACATTTCTTGTTCTCCTTGGGGCTTTCCCAACACCTCCATCTCTGAACCACCTCTGTCAAAAGCACCCAACTCTGCACCCCCCTAGAACCCAATGAGCCAGGTCTCTGGAGGAAAGATGTAGAAAAGGATCTGCCGTCTCCTTTCCCTCTTGCTAGAGGACTTGTACCTCTCCCCCAGGTGACCACATAGGCTATGGTTTCCTATTCTCAGCTTTTTTGAGAACAAAACTGAATAGAATACTAACCTGGTAGGTGAATCCTAGCCGTCTTCCTCTCAGGGTGGAGGGGGCTGGCAATGGAGCAACTTAGGGCCCCCACAGCCCTGTCCCTGACAGTCACACCGGATGCCACAGTGAAGAGCCCACTGGTAGCTGATGCTGAGATATTGGTCTCAGAAGGTATTGAATTTCCCCTGAAATCCATCCACTGCACCTTGGGCTCAGGGAACCAGCCAGCTGAGGTGCACTCTGCCTGGAGGCCATTGTCCTTGTGATCTCTCAAACTGATTCTGGGCTTTTCACCCACTCCTGAAGAAAGAGATATTGGCTTGAATCTTTCCATCTACTGTTGCCACCATTTTTAAAAAGTCTTGAGGATTTCCAATATGTGTTAGGTTATTTTTCATATACTACCCTGTTTGATATTTAGATCCCAAATATATTATCCCAATTTTTTAGGTAAAGCAGAAGAAATCCAAAAAAAAAAAAATGCTCAGGAAGATTAAATAATTTTCCTAAGTCACAAAAGTAGTAAGTGTGGGAAATATGATTTGAACCCAGGTTTGCCTGACTTCAAAGCACAATTTCTGGAATTGCCAAGGAATTTCTCCCCCCAAACCATAAACTTTCTCCCTTGACCCTGTCTTTCTCTTCCCTTCCCTTCCCTTCCCTTCGCTTCCACCCTCCCTCTCTCTCTCTTTCTCTCTCTCTTCTGCACCCTCCCTCCCATTGAGTGTAATGGTGTAATGAAAGGAAGGAAAACTAGAAAATATACCCATGTATTAAGAACTACATTTTCCAAGAAGTAGTGTCATTGCACAAGGTTTCTGTAAAATGGGATTTTTCTTGGAAGTATACGTTATGAAAAGTGTAATGTTTTATTGGAAGTTTGGCCATAAACATGATTATCTATCATTGGGACTGAAAACTCTGTAAGTGAAAGTTATACTTTGATCACACAGAAACAAGATGCCCAAGCATGCAGGCCCCTTACCTGCCACCGTCAGCCACAGAGTGGCTTCTGTAGAAGCGTTACCGTCTTTGAAACGGCAGTGGTATGTTCCATTATCAAAAGTGGTGACATTGTTTATCCTCACTGCTGCTATGCCCTTGTCAATGCCGTCTCTCAAAAAAGTTGTTCTTCCCTGGTACTCTTTCATCTGCTCTTGATACATATCTTTCCCCTTTTCATACACGTACACGGCGGGAGAGGGGTGGGCCCTGTACCATCTCAACTCCATGTCCTCAACACTGATATTGGGATCCAGGTGACAGGGTAACTCTGTGTCTTTCCCCACAATGGCCAGAATGGTGTCATTAGGCACAAAGATGCAAAAATCAGCTTTTCCTGAAAGAGGCAGATTCAAAAGAACTACGTTAGTGCATCTGTGAGAAGACTTCTCCCACCGCGTCCCACATTCCTCTCTGAGGATTTAAGGATTCCCGGCATCCTGAGCTAAAGTGGAAGGCATCATCTTAACTTTTCTTTGGGCTTTTCTGTTCTTCTACTGGGGCATCCTCTTAAAGATGAAAAGGGGATGTTCTCCTACCATATCTGCATTTGCTGCTGAGTAGTGGTTGTAGCAAAACAAGGATGAGGCAGCAAGGCAGCAAGGCATCTTGAAAATGCATCTTTGTCATCACAGTCCAGGGCATCTGAGTTGGTGGGAGAGAAAACCACAACCAGAAGATCAGTAAGAGCAATGGAAAAGTCACCTTGGGAAAGAAAGATCATGTTTAACCACCTCTTTACTCACATTCTCTAACCTGTTATTTATCCTAGAAACAGACACCAATCCTCATCGACCCTTGTGTTACATGTATGACATCCCTCCCATAATGCAAGTCACTGGAACCCACCCACAGAATTCCACAAAGACATCCTTGAATGTGAATGGGTTTCATTTTATTACCTATTCATATAGGAGTTTTAAATGCATCTCCAGTCATCTACCGGAGTGAAACGTGAGAATGATAGTGAAGAAAACTCAAGTTCTGATTAAGCAAACAGAGATCAGAAATACATTTACTGACTCACTTAAAGTCCTTAATTTTCTTGTTTTCCACAACCAGTCTCCTGTCTACTGCGCATTATAATCAACTTCTGTACAATACAAACCTATTGGTCGCCCCAAAATTCATTGGCCAGGACGGTCAATCCAAGACACTCTTTAAATTATTACTTAGTACTGATTAAATTAACTAATTTATGAAATTTATTAAGAAACTTTGCCCTTAAATTCCCATGCTGTATTCAGACAAGGTATTCCATTCTTACCTTTTAGGAAGGCCCCTGGGGTTTCTCTGGCACTGAGGATGGGGTGAGAATGGACAAACAACGACATAGATGAGTGCCTTTAAAATAAAACTACTCACCCAGCTCAAATCCAGCTGCAGGCTTCCCAGGGAAATTTTGGTGACACTGAAGGAATTGATTGAATGCTCCAAAAACTCCAGGAGGGGCATAATCTCAAGGAACCACAAGAACACAGGCAGTAATATGAGTGGGGAGCTTAGAAATCTGTTATAAGCAGTCAAGTCCCCTAGTTTCAGTAGAATCCTACTATTTTTTGCAAAAGTAACCAACTATGCCTTTTGGCAGTTGCAACAGAAAAAATAAGGGTTTCCTAAGGTGTGGCCCATGGTGTGAACATACTGAAGACTGGGGAGAAATACGGTGGCCCCAGCAGATAAGCCCATGGGAGGACGGCTGTCAGGGCCAGCTCTGGGTTACCACCAACCTGGAGAAGGAGGCACCGATCTCGGGTGTTGGGATCCAGGCCAAATGCAGAAGCTGGGAAATCCAGATAAACTTTCTTGGCTATCAAGAGTCCTTCAGTCCTGCACAAGCCTGGCCCAGGTCCTCGGGAGGGTTTTTCAGGATCAGCTTGAAACTGGGCTAATTTCAGCATTTTCCTAGGAGATTCTTGTCTGCAATTCACACCCCTTTTGGAAGATGATGGCACCACCTCTTCCCTCCCTTCCCTGTCCCCTGTGGCCATGGGGTCCTGGAAATCTGTACATAAAATATTGTGACTGGGAGCCTGACCTGTACCAAGCTTCAGACATTCACCTCGACTCTACATCTAAGATATGACTGAAACATATCCTGTCCCATTTTCCCCTAATGTTAACTCAAAAGTGTGGGCATTTTCCTGAACGGCCTTGGAGGGGAAAGAGCTACAGGGAAGGGCTGCCAGATTGTCTTGAAGATCAGGCATTTAATTTAAGTCACAGACATGTGTTCAGTAGCACAGTATGCCCTGCTCTGTGCTGTGGGACTCCTGGTTTAAGTAGCACAAGTTGCAGGCAGAGTAAACCTCGGAAGGTGGTGGTGGTGGGCTGGAGGTGGGGCTAGTGTTCCAGGACTAATGCAGCAAGGGGGGAAAGTCAGGTGCCTGCTGTCAGGAAGGCAGGGGTAGGACGGGCTCCTGGCAGTCAGAGGGCAGTGTGAGCAATCCTGTTACTGACCCTCATCCCAGAGACAGGATCAAAACCCACTGCTCCTCTAGGAACCTGATGCCAAGAAGGTCTTCCCATTTAGCAGTTCAATTTTCAGGAGTGTGAAATAGTGGAATTGGCAGGAATGCACACACACAGGTGAGTGGTACCGAAACCCAAATTCTCTCCTACTTTCCTCCTAGGGTAGAGTTTCCTCTTGGAAATGAAGTTGTTCCCCTTTCTGACTGTAAATATATATGTGTTAACCACATCTGCTAAATACCTTCCTGGCAACATCTAGACTCATGTTTGATAAAATATCTGGGTACTCTAGCCTAGCCAAGTCAACAGATAGAATTACCATAACAGGTTCCCTTTAAGTTCAAAAGCAAAGAGAATATGAGGAAGACACGTTTAAAAATGCAATCACCCTGAGCTCAGCTGCCTGCAACTGAAACCAGCCTCATCAACACGGGTTTTTTCTGGCTCTTTGTCGCCCCCTGCAGAAGCGTGCTATGTCATTCCACTTCTTCTCTACTGTTTCTTTCTGGGTAAGAATTTTCTATCTGGAATTAGTTGCTGCACATTCTCCTCCTCCTCCATCTGCACTGGGTCCCTGGCAGCACCACTTGAGAACACAGGTTCAGTGGGGCCACCTGGCTTTCTCTGGGTACGGGAGCTGTGGGGTATCTGAGGCAGAGCTGGGCAGTGCCTCCTCCCAGCCGGTTCTTTGGTCCTGAAACAGGCATCCCCTGCTGTATTCTTTCAGAGCCCCCTTTGAAAGCAGCACTACTAGGATTTCCTCGGTAGCTCCCGTGTCCTGCAAATCAGACCAACTCCACAGGAGCAGGCTTGGAGGACCCATCATCTTCTCTTCCATTTCCCCCTTCTTCCCTGTCTCCCTGTGCAAACCTCCTACTTCTTTTACCCTGGGACTGTGCGCACAGAATTCTTTTGAAAATGAGCATTTAAATTTAAAATGCTAATCCCCCAAATCTTTGATAATTTGGCTCAACTCTCTCTTGGATCATAAATGAAGTCCCTGAGACTTTACCACTTTTATATACAGATTGTCTAGTCCAGGTCCCAAGGAGTAACTTGCAGCAACTATAGTTTTCTTACATTTTCCCCAGACCTCGCCTTCTAACATGTGAAAGAATAGATTTTTCTCAATGCCATGTAAATTGTTATGTACGTGTTGCTGAAATATCCTCTTATAATCGCATCTGTCAACAAGCATCTCCTGCATAGAAATGTCAGAGTCACCTTTGTGTCCTGTGCTTTGGAAACAACTGTTTGTCAAATAAGCAGCAGTTGAGTGCAATAAAGTGTAAAAACATGAGTTCACAATTCCTGAGGATACAGCGCTCATGGGAAGAAAAGATGAAAACCAGATCCTTCAAGGTGGGGAGCAGAGTTCAGCAGGGGAGGGTGAGAGAAACACTGGGCAGTTTAAGACATGAGGGGAGAAGGAAAAAATGAGAGGGAATATGGCAAATGTTTTGGATAGAAAGGAACAAAAATCAATGAATAAAGGGTATTGGGCCATTTAGTATCAGATAATAGTTATTCATCCAAAAAGTCTTTGTTGAGCACTTTCTATATGTCATTCGTTTTTCACATCACTAGGAGTAAATACAAGAATAGAATAGAATAGAATGAACAAAAATAACTCTGACCTCAGGAGCTTACATTTCATCAATGTATTGAGGGCTGTAGTAAGTCTGATTTTTTAAGGAATGCATGGGATTGCAACCAAAATTGCAGAATATTAAAATTAAAATATAAAAAACCCTTTTTCAAAGTTTCTCTTCTTGAGACTTAGTGAATGCTTTGCAGGCTAGGCTATTTTAAGGGGGTCAGTAAAAGCTCCTACTCTATGCCGTATATGTCAGACACAAAGCCATGTCTCAGAGCTGCCAAGAAGTAAGACTTACCTGATCCTCAGGTACTCCAGGATGACAGAAAGCTGCAAAGAAGTAAGACTTACCTGGCCCTCAGAAAACCTGAGGAGAAACACATTGCATCTTCTTCCTTAAAAAAAAAAATAAATAAATAACAGCTTTAATAAGATATAATTCACATACCACACCATTCACTCATTTAATATATGTGACTCAATTATTTTTACTACATTCACAGATATGTGCAACCATCATCACAGTCAATTTTAGGACATCTTCATCACCTCTTGAAAGGGTGTTGGATTTTGTCAAAAGCTTTTTCTGTGCCTATGAGATGATCATGTGGTTTTTGTTTTTTATTCAATTGATATGGTTGAATTAATTGAACTTTACATTACAATAATTGATTTTTTGGACATTGACCCAAGTTTGCCTACCTGGGATAAATCCTACTGGGCCATGGTGTATAATTCTTTATATATGTTTCTGGATTAATTTGCTATATTATTTCATTGAGGATTTTTGCATCCATATTCATGAGAGTTATTGGGATGTATTTCTCTGGTTTGGGTATCACAGAAATACTGTCCTCCTACAATTAGTTGGGAAATAATCCCACCTCTTCTATTTTCTTGAAGAGTTTTTGAAGAATTGGAACTAATTCTTCTTTAGTGTGTAGCAGAATTCACCTGGGAAGCCATCTGGGCCTAGGGTTTTCTTTGTAGGTAGTGCTTTGATTACCAATTTGCTTTCTTTACTTGTTCACATTGTCTGCTCAGAGTGTCTATTTCTTCTTGAGTCAGTTCATATCTTTTTAGAAATTTGTCCATTTCATCAAAATTGTCTAATTTACTGGCATACAATTGTTTACACTATTCCTTTATAATCCTTTTTATTTCTGTAAGGTTGATAGTAATGCTCTTCTTTCATTTATGATTCATTTATGATTTCCTTTGATTCTAGCTGTTCTAGTTTGCTAATGCTGCTGGAATGCAAAACACCAGAGATGGATTGGCTTTTACAAAAGGGGTTTATTTGGTTACACAGTTACAGTCTTAAGGCCATAAAGTGTCCAAGGTAACACATCAGTAATCGGGTACCTTCACTGGAGGATGGCCAATGGTGTCCGGAAAACCTCTGTTAGCTGGGAAGGCATGTGGCTGGTGTTTGCTCCAAGTTCTGTTTCAAAATGGCTTTCTCCCAGGACGTTCCTCTCTAGGCTGCAGTTCCTCAAAAACGTCACTCTTAGTTGCACTTGGGATATTTGTCCTCTCTCAGCTTCTCCAGAGCAAGAGTCTGCTTTCAACAGCCATCTTCAAACCCTCTCATCTGCAGCCCCTGTGCTTTCTTCAAAGTGTCCCTCTTGGCTGTAGCTCCTCTTCAAAATGTCACTCACAGCTGCACTGAGTTCCCTCTGCCCCTCAGCTCATTTATATGGCTCCACTGATCAAGGCCCACCCTAAATGGGTGGGGCCATGCTTCCATGGAAATATCCAATCAGAGTCATCACCCACAGCTGGGTGGGGTGCATCTCCAAAGAAACACTCAAAGAAATCTAATCAAAACTGATAACGTCTGCCCACACAAGATTACATCAAAGATAATGGTGTTTGGGGGACACAATACATTCAAACTGGCCCATTCCATCCCCTGGACCCCAAAATGACATTATCTTTCCATATACAAAATACATTCATCCCATCACAATATCACAAAAATTTAAATTGTTTCAGTAACAATAGTTAAGTACAAGATCCCATTAAATCAATTACAGGCATGGTCAGTCCTAATACAAAATTCCCCTCTTTCTGCGAAACTTAGAAAAAGTTATCTGTTTCCAATATACAAAGGAGGGACATTCATAGGATAAACATTCCCATTGCCATAAGGAGAAACAGTAAGGAAAACAGGGTTAACAGGACCAAAACAGTTCCTAAAACCTGCAGGACAAACTCCATTAGATTTCGAAGTCTGAGAGTCATTTGGACTCGTGCATACCTACAGTTGTGCGAGTCACTTTTACAAATCTGATAGTCACAGACACCTCTCATTGATTCTGTTTCCCTGGAGAACCCTAACTAATACAATTTGGTACTGAGAGTGGGGTGAGAAAGAAATACATAGGAGTGTGGAGATGGCTGTCCAGTCTGATCAGAAGAACAATGAGAAAGTTTCCCAGTATTGTCACCAGGTACATGATCAAGAATAGGGCAAAGAGTGATTCCTGAGTGCCCCGGTCACTGGACAGGCCAAGGAGAATAAATACAGTTGTCCAAGACTTTGAGCTCCAAAAACTTCACTGCATTATCTGCAGGCTTCAGCTGGATCTCCATGAAACTACATCATGTCCTTATGAAGCCACCTCCCTATCTCTCTGATTTAGAATATATATAATGTACATTGGAATCAAGACCATCATCTGGGTCTCATGAACAATCTGAAAAACCTGGATTAATAATCCTCACATTTTTAAATGGGAACACAGAACCAGACATGGACAACTGTTAATTAAATAAAGTATATAAAAACAAAAGAGAAAACCAATGAAGCCAAAAGCTGGTTCATTAAACAGATAAACAAAATTGGCAATATTTTAGCTAGATTGACAAAGAAAAAAAGAGAGATTCTAAATTCTAAAATGCTAGTGTGATGGTTAGGATATTGGTATAGCCACTTCTTCAGCTTTCTTGAGGTTTCTGTTTGAAAGTATATCTTTTTCCCATTCTGTTACTTTCAATCTATTTTTGAATCTAAAGCATGTCTAAATCTAAAATACAAGTTGTACATTTTTTTAATCCAGTCTGACAATCTCTTTTGATTGGATTATGTATTTGATTTGCATTTGTTGTTATTGATAAGGTTGGATTTATGCCTGAAATTTACTTTTTGTTTCTCTATGTCTCATGACTTCTTTTGTTCCTTTGTTCCTCACTTACCAGTTTCTTTTACATTCAGTGAGTATTTTCTAATGCAGTATTTTAATTTCTTTAATGTTTTTTTACTATAGATTTGGAATTATTTCTTAAGTGGTTACCTTAGGACTTGCCATGTACATATTAACTCAGGATCAGTTTCAGATTTATACTAACACAATTCCATTCAGACATAGAATTGTGATTAGTTCAATTCCCTTTCTCCCTTTTTGTGGTATTATTGTTATACATATTGCATTTATAAATGTCATAAGTACAAAGATGTATTGTTATAATTATGAATTAATATATTTTTTTGTTTTTTAAAGAAGCCAAGAGAAGAAAGGAAACAAGTATATACTTATAGCTTTCCTTATACCAACATTCTTATTTATCATTTCTGGTTCTCTTCATCTGGGATGGTAATTCTATCTGTTGACTTGACTAGGCTAGAGTACCCAGATATTTTATCAAATACTAGTCCAGATGTTGTTGTGAAGGTATTTAGCAGATGTGGTTAACATTTACAATCAGTTGATTTTAAGGAAAGGAGATGACCCTCAGTAATGTGGGTGGGTCCCATCCAAACACTCCAAAGGCCTTAAGAGAAAACCTGAGGTTCCCTGGAGAAGAAAAAATTCTGCTTTAAGACTGAGGCATAAAATCTTGCCTGAGTTTCCAGCCTGCCATCCTGCCCTGTGAAATTCAGACTTGCTAGCCCCCATAACCTCGTGAGCAAATCATTTGAAATAGTGTGTGTTTTACTATTAAAAATATATGGTTTGGCATCATGGGATGGAGAGTGTCTTCTTGACCAAAAGGGGGATGTGAACTGAAATGAAGTAAGCTTCAGTGGCACAGAGACTCCAAAAGGAGCCGAGAGGTCACTCTGGTGGGTACTCTTTTTTTTTTTTTTTTTTGGTTGGCAGAGCCAACTGAGGCTTTATTTTGGAAAAGACAAAATGACTTCCAGGTGGTGACATGGACTAGAAGGGGTACCCCAGGTCTCCTGTTCCCTACACCCCCCTGCACAGCTCCTTGTCCCCAGGCTTTGGGGCAGCACAGCAGGTGGGTGGCCTGGGAGGGGCTGCAGTGGCAGTTCACCTGAGCAGGACATCAGATGACCAGCTTCCCATCATGGGTCTCAATCTTCTTCACGACCATGGCCTTGATGGAGCTAGTGCGGCTCCCACTGGAGCTGAAGGAATAGTTGTTGCTGGAGCCTGAGAGGTCCCTGAAGACAGGGCTCAGTGGACCTGAGTAGTAGCCTCTGGAAGTCTTCGTATGAATACTCATGTTCTGCATCCCAAATTCCAGCCGGCTCTCCTCGCCCTCCAGCAGCTTGTGGTAGGTGGCGATCTTGATGTCCAAGGTCAGCTTGATGTTCATCAGCTCCTGGTACTCGCACAGCTGCCATGCCATGTCCTGCTTGGCCTGGTGCAGGGTGGCCTCCAGCTGGGCCAACTTGGCATTGGCGTCCTTAACAACCAGCTCCCCATGCTGCTCAGTATCCACAATGGTGGCCTCCAGAGAAGCTCTCTGGCCCTTCAGTCCCTCAATCTCAGCCTGGAGCCAGATGATGGTCCGGTTCATCGCTGAGATCTCCATCTTCATGTGGCGGAGGTCATCCCCATGTTTCCTGGCCAGCATTTGCAGCTCCTCCTACTTGATCTGAATGTTGGGGTTCACCTCCAGCTTAAGGGGGCTCAGCAGGCTCTGGTTCAACATGATGGCTGTGATGCCCCCTGCACTCCCTGCCCCTCCATAGCCCCCCATCAGACCCATGCAAGTGCCCATGTTGCCCTGGAAGCTGTTTCCACCACTGCCTACCCGAAAGTAGAAGCTGACGTGGGTACTGGGCCCGCTTGTGTAAGAGCAACTGCTGAAGGTCCGGGGGCCAGCGGAGGACACCTTGTAGGATTTCTGGGTGACCCTGATGGACATGGTGGAGGCTGAAGAAGTGGGCAGGCAGGCCAAACCAGAGATTGGAGAAGGAGCTGAGGATTGCCGCTTCTGGGTTGGTGGGCACTCTCACGCACAACATAGATAACCCTTCTTAGGTGCTAATGAATTGGAATAGCTAGCAGTAAATACCTAAAACTATCAAACTACAACCCAGAACCCATGAATCTTGAAGACAATTGTATGAAAATCTAGCTTTTGAAGGGTGACAATGGGATTGGGAAAGCCATATGGACCACACTCCCCTTTGTCCAGTGTATGGATGGATGAGTAGAAAAAGGGGACAAAAAAAAGAAACAACACCCAGTGTTCTTTTTTTTATTTTAATTTTTCTTATTCACTTTAATTTTTATTCTTATTACTTTTGTGTGTGTGGTAATGAAAATGTTCAAAAATTAATTTTGGTGATGGATGCACAACTGTATGGTGGTACCGTGAGCAACTGATTGTATGCTTTGTATGACTACATGGTATATGAATACATCTCAATAAAACTGAATTATTTAAAAAATATATATATATGGTTATTTTTAAAAATATCTATTTCTCTTTCTCTGGAGAACCCTGACTGTTGACGGGCTTGTCCTTATCTCAGCTTAATTAGTACACCCCGAGGTTATCAGGAGTGGAACTGTCTCCCAGTCATGTCTCTGAGCTCTTGCTGCCCTAGCTAAAAAGATCTGGGTCATGCAGTAGCTGAAGAGCTACACTGTAAGGACCACCCTCTCCAGCTGCTACTCCTCCAGGAGGTCTTTCTAATTCATACAGAATTATCATCTGCCTCTCTGAATGCCCAGAGCACTATGCCCTTCTCCTACCTCTCATCCTGCCTTTTACTGCAATTAATGATGATTTTAGGCTCTCTGATGGATTATTACAATCCTCACTGACTCATAAGAAAATCTTATTGGTTCCAGGTGTGTCATTATCTGGTGAGAGCAATTCAAAGTAAGATATAAATGAACAGTAGCCGTAACACATATATATTTACAGTCAGAAGGGGAACAACTTGCTTTCCAAGAGGAAACTCTACCTAAGGAGGAAAGTAGGAGAGAATTTGGGTTTCGGTACCACTCACCTCTGTGTGTGCATTCCTGCCAATTCCACTATTTCACGCTCCTCAAAATTGAACTGCTAAATGGGAAGACCTTCTTGGCATCAGGTTCCTAGAGGAGCAGTGGGTTTTGATCCTGTCTCTGGGATGAGGGTCAGTAACAGGATCGCTCGCACTGCCCTCTGACTGCCAGGAGCCCGTCCTACCCCTGCCTTCCTGACAGCAGGCACCTGACTTTCCCCCCTTGCTGCATTAGTCCTGGAACACTAGCCCCACCTCCAGCCCACCACCACCACCTTCCGAGGTTTACTCTGCCTGCAACTTGTGCTACTTAAACCAGGAGTCCCACAGCACAGAACAGGGCATACTGTGCTACTGAACACATGTCTGTGACTTAAATTAAATGCCTGGAGAGGCGGGGCAAGATGGCAGACTGGTGAGCTGTATGTTTTAGTTACTCCTCCAGGAAAGTAAGTAGAAAGCCAGGAACTGCGTGGACTGGACACCACAGAGCAATCTGACTTTGGGCATACTTCATACAACACTCATGAAAATGTGGAACTGCTGAGATCAGCGAAATCTGTAAGTTTTTGCGGCCAGGGGACCCACGCCCCTCCCTGCCAGGCTCAGTCCCGGGGGAGGAGGGGCTGTCAGCTCCGGGAAGGAGAAGGGAGAACTGCAGTGGCAGCCCTTATCGGAAACTCATTCTACTGATCCAAATTCCAACCATAGATAGACTGAGACCAGACACCAGAGAATCTCAGAGCAGCCAGCCCAGCAGAGAGGAGACAGACATAGAAAAAAAACAACATGAAAAACTCCAAAATAAAAGCGGAGGATTTTTGGAGTTCTGGTGAACATAGAAAGGGGAAGGGCCCTGAGGCGCATATGCAAATCCCGAAGAAAAGCTGATCTCTCTACCCTGTGGACCTTTCCTTAATGGCCCTGGTTGCTTTGTCTCTTAGCATTTCAATAACCCATTAGATCTCTGAGGAGGGCCTGTTTTTTTTTCTTTTGTTTTTTTTTTAATCCTTTTTTCTTTTTCTAAAACAATTACTCTAAGAAGCCCAATACAGAAAGCTTCAAAGACTTGCTATTTGGGCAGGTCAAGTAAAGAGCAGAACTAGGAGAGCTCTGAGACAAAAGGCAATAATCCAGTGGCTGAGAAAATTCACTAAACACCACAACTTCCCAAGAAAAGGGGGGTGTCCACTCACAGCCATCATCCTGGTGGACAGGAAACACTCCTGCCCGTTGCCAGCCCCATAGCCCAGAACTGCCCCAGACAACCCAGTGTGACGGAAGTGCTTCAAATAACAGGCACACACCACAAAACTGGGCGTGGATATTAGCCTTCCCTGCAACCTCAGCTGATTGTCCCAGAGTTGGGAAGGTGGAGCAGTGTGAATTAACAAAGCCCCATTCAGCCATCATTTCAGCAGACTGGGAGCCTCCCTACACAGCCCAGCAGCCCAGAACTGCCCTGGGGGGACGGCACTCACCTGTGACATAGCACAGTCATCCCTCAACAGAGGACCAGGGGGTGCACGGCCTGGAAGAGGGGCCCACTTGCAAGTCTCAGGAGCCATACGCCAATACCAAGGACTTGTGGGTCAGTGGCAGAGACAAACTGTGGCGGGACTGAACTGAAGGATTACACTATTGCAGCAGCTTTAAAAATCTAAGATCACCAGGGAGATTTGATTGTTAGAGCCACCCCCCCCCCTCCCTGACTGCCCAAAAACACGTCCCATATACAGGGCAGG
Organism: Choloepus didactylus; assembly: GCF_015220235.1. Lineage (NCBI taxonomy): Eukaryota > Metazoa > Chordata > Mammalia > Pilosa > Megalonychidae > Choloepus > Choloepus didactylus. The sequence continues at coordinate 4,097,713 of NW_023637579.1, forward strand.
CAACACCAACTACACACGCAAGCTTGGTACACCAATTGGACCCCACAAGACACACTCCCCCACTCACCAAAAAGGCTAAGCAGGGGAGAACTGGCTTGTGGAGAACAGGTGGCTCGTGGACGCCACCTGCTGGTTAGTTAGAGAAAGTGTACTCCACGAAGCTGTAGATCTGATAAATTAGAGATAAGGACTTCAATTGGTCTACAAATCCTAAAAGAATCCTATCAAGTTCAGCAAATGCCACGAGGCCAAAAACAACAGAAAATTATAAAGCATATGAAAAAACCAGACGATATGGATAACCCAAGCCCAAGCACCCAAATCAAAAGACCGGAAGAGACACAGCACCTAGAGCAGCTACTCAAAGAACTAAAGATGAACAATGAGACCATAGTACGGGATATGAAGGAAATCAAGAAGACCCTAGAAGAGCATAAAGAAGACATTGCAAGACTAAATAAAAAAATGGATGATCTTATGGAAATTAAAGAAACTGTTGACCAAATTAAAAAGATTCTGGACACTCATAGTACAAGACTAGAGGAAGTTGAACAACGAATCAGTGACCTCGAAGATGACAGAATGGAAAATGAAAGCATAAAAGAAAGAATGGGGAAAAAAATTGAAAAAATCAAAATGGACCTCAGGGATATGATAGATAATATGAAACGTCCAAATATAAGACTCATTGGTGTCCCAGAAGGAGAAGAAAAGGGTAAAGGTCTAGGAAGAGTATTCAAAGAAATTGTTGGGGAAAACTTCCCAAATCTTCTAAACAACATAAATACACAAATCATAAATGCTCAGCGAACTCCAAATAGAATAAATCCAAATAAACCCACTCCGAGACATATACTGATCACACTATCAAACACAGAAGAGAAGGAGCAAGTTCTGAAAGCAGCAAGAGAAAAGCAACTCACCACATACAAAGGAAACAGCATAAGACTAAGTAGTGACTACTCAGCAGCCACCATGGAGGCAAGAAGGCAGTGGCACGATAAATTTAAAATTCTGAGTGAGAAAAATTTCCAGCCAAGAATACTCTATCCAGCAAAGCTCTCCTTCAAATTTGAGGGAGAGCTTAAATTTCTCACAGACAAACAAATGCTGAGAGAATTTGCTAACAAGAGACCTGCCCTACTGGAGATACTCAAGGGAGCCCTACAGACAGAGAAACAAAGAAAGGACAAAGAGACTTGGAGAAAGGTTCAATACTAAAGAGATTCGGTACAGGTACAATAAAGGATATTAATAGACAGAGGGGAAAAATATGACAAACATAAACCAAAGGATAAGATGGCTGATTCAAGAAATGCCTTCACGGTTATAACGTTGAATGTAAATGGATTAAACTCCCCAATTAAAAGATATAGATTCACAGAATGGATCAAAAAAAAATGAACAACCTATATGTTGCATACAAGAGACTCATCTTAGACACAGAGACACAAAGAAACTGAAAGTGAAAGGATGGAAAAAAATATTTCATGCAAGCTACAGCCAAAAGAAAGCAGGTGTAGCAATATTAATCTCAGATAAAATAGACTTCAAATGCAGGGATGTTTTGAGAGACAAAGAAGGCCACTACGTACTAATAAAAGGGGCAATTCAGCAAGAAGAAATAACAATCGTAAATGTCTATGCACCCAACCAAGGTGCCACAAAATACATGAGAGAAACACTGGCAAAACTAAAGGAAGCAATTGATGATTCCAGAATAATTGTGGGAGAGTTCAACACATCACTCTCTCCTATAGGTAGGTCAACGAGACAGAAGACCAATAAGGAAATTGAAAACCTAAACAATCTGATAAATGAATTAGATTTAACAGACATATACAGGACATTACATCCCAAATCACCAGGATACACATACTTTTCTAGTGCTCATGGAACTTTCTCCAGAATAGATCATATGCTGGGACATAAAACAAGCCTCAATAAATTTAAAAAGATTGAAATTATTCAAAGCACATTCTCTGACCACAATGGAATACAATTAGAAGTCAATAACCATCAGAGACTTAGAAAATTCACAAATACCTGGAGGTTAAACAACACACTCCTAAACAATCAGTGGGTTAAAGAAGAAATAGCAAGAGAAATTGCTAAATATATAGAGACGAATGAAAATGAGAACACAACATACCAAAACCTATGGGATGCAGCAAAAGCAGTGCTAAGGGGGAAATTTATAGCACTAAACGCATATATTAAAAAGGAAGAAAGAGCCAAAATCAAAGAACTAATGGATCAACTGAAGAAGCTAGAAAATGAACAGCAAACCAATCCTAAACCAAGTACAAGAAAAGAAATAACAAGGATTAAAGCAGAAATAAATGACATAGAGAACAAAAAAACAATAGAGAGGATAAATATCACCAAAAGTTGGTTCTTTGAGAAGATCAACAAGATTGACAAGCCCCTAGCTAGACTGACAAAATCAAAAAGAGAGAAGACCCATATAAACAAAATAATGAATGAAAAAGGTGACATAACTGCAGATCCTGAAGAAATTAAAAAAATTATAAGAGGATACTATGAACAACTGTATGGCAACAAACTGGATAATGTAGAGGAAATGGATAATTTCCTGGAAACATATGAACAACCTAGACTGACCAGAGAAGAAATAGAAGACCTCAACCAACCCATCACAAGCAAAGAGATCCAATCAGTCATCAAAAATCTTCCCACAAATAAATGCCGAGGGCCAGATGGCTTCACAGGGGAATTCTACCAAACTTTCCAGAAAGAACTGACACCAATCTTACTCAAACTCTTTCAAAACATTGAAGAAAATGGAACACTACCTAACTCATTTTATGAAGCTAACATCAATCTAACACCAAAACCAGGCAAAGATGTTACAAAAAAGGAAAACTACCGGCCAATCTCCCTAATGAATATAGATGCAAAAATCCTCAACAAAATACTTGCAAATCGAATCCAAAGACAAATTAAAAAGTCATACACCATGACCAAATGGGGTTTATTCTAGGCATGCAAGGATGGTTCAACAAAAGAAAATCAATCAATGTATTACAACACATTAACAAGTCAAAAGGGAAAAATCAATTGATCATCTCAATAGATGCTGAAAAAGCATTTGACAAAATCCAACATCCCTTTTTGATAAAAACACTTCAAAAGGTAGGAATTGAAGAAAACTTCCTCAACATGATAAAGAGCATATATGAAAAACCCACAGCCAGCATAGTACTCAATGGTGAGAGACTGAAAGCCTTCCCTCTAAGATCAGGAACAAGACAAGGATGCCCGCTGTCACCACTGTTATTCAACATTGTGCTGGAAGTGCTAGCCAGGGCAATCCGGCAAGACAAAGAAACAAAAGGCATCCAAATTGGAAAAGAAGAAGTAAAACTGTCATTGTTTGCAGATGATATGATCTTATATCTAGAAAACCCTGAGAAATCGACGATACAGCTACTAGAGCTAATAAACAAATTTTGCAAAGTAGCGGGATACAAGGTTAATGCACATAAGTCAGTAATGTTTCTATATGCTAGAAATGAACAAACTGAAGAGACACTCAAGAAAAAGATACCATTTTCAATAGCAACTAAAAAAATCAAGTACCTAGGAATAAACTTAACCAAAGATGTAAAAGACCTATACAAAGAAAACTACATAACTCTACTAAAAGAAATAGAAGGGGACCTTAAAAGATGGAAAATATTCCATGTTCATGGATAGGAAGGCTAAATGTCATTAAGATGTCAATTCTACCCAAACTCATCTACAGATTCAATGCAATCCCAATCAAAATTCCAACAACCTACTTTGCAGACTTGGAAAAGCTAGTTATCAAATTTATTTGGAAAGGGAAGATGCCTCGAATTGCTAAAGACACTCTAAAAAAGAAAAACGAAGTGGGAGGACTTACACTCCCTGACTTTCAAGCTTATTATAAAGCCACAGTTGCCAAAACAGCATGGTACTGGCACAAAGATAGACATATAGATCAATGGAATCGAATTGACAATTCGGAGATAGACCCTCAGATCTATGGCCGACTGATCTTTGATAAGGCCCCCAAAGTCACTGAACTGAGTCATAATGGTCTTTTCAACAAATGGGGCTGGGAGAGTTGGATATCCATATCGAAAAGAATGAAAGAGGACCCCTACCTCACCCCCTACACAAAAATTAACTCAAAATGGACCAAAGATCTCAATATAAAAGAAAGTACCATAAAACTCCTAGAAGATAATGTAGGAAAACATCTTCAAGACCTTGTATTAGGCGGCCACTTCCTAGACTTTACACCCAAAGCACAAGCAACAAAAGAGAAAATAGATAAATGGGAACTCCTCAAGCTTAGAAGTTTCTGCACCTCAAAGGAATTTCTCAAAAAGGTAAAGAGGCAGCCAACTCAATGGGAAAAAATTTTTGGAAACCATGTATCTGACAAAAGACTGATATCTTGCATATATAAAGAAATCCTACAACTCAATGACAATAGTACAGTCGGCCCAATTATAAAATGGGCAAAAGATATGAAAAGACAGTTCTCTGAAGAGGAAATACAAATGGCCAAGAAACACATGAAAAAATGTTCAGCTTCACTAGCTATTAGAGAGATGCAGATTAAGACCACAATGAGATACCATCTAACACCGGTTAGAATGGCTGCCATTAAACAAACAGGAAACTACAAATGCTGGAGGGGATGTGGAGAAATTGGAACTCTTATTCACTGTTGGTGGGACTGTATAATGGTTCAGCCACTCTGGAAGTCAGTCTGGCAGTTCCTTAGAAAACTAGATATAGAGTTACCATTCGATCCAGCGATTGCACTTCTTGGTATATACCCGGAAGATCGGAAAGCAGTGACACGAACAGATATCTGCACGCCAATGTTCGTAGCAGCATTATTCACAATTGCCAAGAGATGGAAACAACCCAAATGTCCTTCAACAGATGAGTGGATAAATAAAATGTGGTATATACACACGATGGAATACTACGCGGCAGTAAGAAGGAACGATCTCGTGAAACATATGACAACATGGATGAACCTTGAAGACATAATGCTAAGCGAAATAAGCCAGGCACAAAAAGAGAAATATTATATGCTACCACTAATGTGAACTTTGAAAAATGTAAAACAAATGGCTTATAATGTAGAATGTAGGGGAACTAGCAATAGAGAGCAATTAAGGAAGGGGGAACAATAATCCAAGAAGAACAGATAAGCTATTTAACGTTCTGGGGATGCCCAGGAATGACTAAGGTCTGTTAATTTCTGATGGATATAGTAGGAGCAAGTTCACAGAAATGTTGCTATATTAGGTAACTTTCTTGGGGTAAAGTAGGAACATGTTGGAAGTTAAGCAGTTATCTTAGGTTAGTTGTCTTTTTCTTACTCCCTTGTTATGGTCTCTTTGAAATGTTCTTTTATTGTATGTTTGTTTTCTTTTTAACTTTTTTTCATACAGTTGATTTAAAAAAGAAGGGAAAGTTAAAAAAAAAAAAAAAAAAACAAGGAAAAAAAAAAAGATGCAGTGCCCCCTTGAGGAGCCTGTGGAGAATGCAGGGGTATTCGCCTACCCCACCTCCATGGTTGTTAACATGACCACAGACATAGGGGACTGGTGGTTTGATGGGTTGAGCCCTCTACCACAGGTTTTACCCTTGGGAAGATGGTTGCTGCAAAGGAGAGGCTAGGCCTCCCTATGGTTGTGCCTAAGAGCCTCCTCCTGAATGCCTCTTTGTTGCTCAGATGTGGCCCTGTCTCTCTAGCTAAGCCAACTTGAAAGGTGAAATCACTGCCCTCCCCCCTACGTGGGATCAGACACCCAGGGGAATGAATCTCCCTGGCAACGTGGAATATGACTCCCGGGGAGGAATGTAGACCCGGCATCGTGGGACGGAGAACATCTTCTTGACCAAAAGGGGGATGTGAAAGGAAATGAAATAAGCTTCAGTGGCAGAGAGAATCCAAAAGGAGCCGAGAGGTCACTCTGGTGGGCACTCTTACGCACACTTTAGACAACCCTTTTTAGGTTCTAAAGAATTGGGGTAGCTGGTGGTGGATACCTGAAACTATCAAACTACAACCCAGAACCCATGAATCTCGAAGACAGTTGTATAAAAATGTAGTTTATGAGGGGTGACAAGGGGATTGGGAAAGCCATAAGGACCACACTCCACTTTGTCTAGTTTATGTATGGATGAGTAGAAAAATAGGGGAAGGAAACAAACAGACAAAGGTACCCAGTGTTCTTTTTTACTTCAATTGCTCTTTTTCACTCTAATTATTAATCTTGTTATTCTTGTGTGTGTGCTAATGAAGGTGTCAGGGATTGATTTGGGTGATGAATGTACCACTATGTAATGGTACTGTGAACAATCGAAAGTACGATTTGTTTTGTATGACTGCGTGGTATATGAATATATCTCAATAAAATGAAGATAAAAAAAAAAAAAAAAGACATAATGCTGAGCAAAATAAGCCAGGCACAAAAAGAGAGATATTGTATGTTACCACTAATGTGAATTCTGTGAAAAATGTACAATGTTTTATACTGTAGAATGCAGGGGACCTGGAGATACCAATTAGGGTAGGGGGAATGATAATCTAATAAGAACAGATAAACTATGGAGGGTAATCTCAATGTTATGGGAATGCTCAGGAATGATTATGGTTTGTAAACTTCCTTGGATAGAGTAAGATCATGTTGGAAGCAATAGAGTTATTTTAGGTTTTTTTTTTTTTCTCTTATTCCTTTGTTTTCTTAGTGGTTGTTAATTTTCTTGGGGTATGGTAGGAACATGTTGGAAGCAATGTAGCTATTTTAGATTATTTGTTTTTCTTACTCCTCTGTTTGGACATGGTTTATTAATTTTCTTGGGGTATGGTAGGAACATATTGGAAGCAAAGTAGTTATTTTAGGTTATTTGTTTTCCTTAATCCATTGCTTTGTTTGAAATGTTGTGGGGTTTTTTTGGTTGTTGTTTGCCTGTTTGTTTTTAATTTTTTGATAAACAAAGTTAAAAAATTGAAAAAAAAATCAGTAGAAAAATGGGAGTAAAAACTAAATGACAAATAGGGTGGGATGGGGGGATGGTTTGGGTATTCTCTTTTCACTTTTATTTTTTATTCTTATTCTGATTCTTTCTGATGTAAGGAAAATGTTCAGAAATAGATTGTGGTGATGAACGCATAACTATATGATCATACTGTGAACAGTTGATTGTATACCATGGATGACTGTATGGTTTGTGAATATATTTCAATAAAACTGAATTAAAAAAATAAAAAAATAAAAAAAATAAAATAAAAACATATCCAATAAAAAAAAAAAATTAAATGCCTGATCTTCAAGACAATCTGGCAGCCCTTCCCTGTAGCTCTTTCCCCTCCAAGCCCGTTCAGGAAAATGCCCACACTTTTGAGTTAACATTAGGGGAAAATGGGACAGGATATGTTTCCGTCATATCTTAGATGTAGAGTCGAGGTGAATGTCTGAAGCTTGGTACAGGTCAGGCTCCCAGTCACAATATTTTATGTACAGATTTCCAGGACCCCATGGCCACAGGGGACAGGGAAGGGAGGGAAGAGGTGGTGCCATCATCTTCCAAAAGGGGTGTGAATTGCAGACAAGAATCTCCTAGGAAAATGCTGAAATTAGCCCAATTTCAAGCTGATCCTGAAAAACCCTCCCGAGGACCTGGGCCAGGCTTGTGCAGGACTGAAGGACTCTTGATAGCCAAGAAAGTTTATCTGGATTTCCCAGCTTCTGCATTTGGCCTGGATCCCAACACCCGAGATCGGTGCCTCCTTCTCCAGGTTGGTGGTAACCCAGAGCTGGCCCTGACAGCCGTCCTCCCATGGGCTTATCTGCTGGGGCCACCGTATTTCTCCCCAGTCTTCAGTATGTTCACACCATGGGCCACACCTTAGGAAACCCTTATTTTTTCTGTTGCAACTGCCAAAAGGCATAGTTGGTTACTTTTGCAAAAAATAATAAGAGGATTCTACTGACACTGGGGGACTTGGCTGCTTATAACAGATTTCTAAGCTCCCCACTCATATTACTGCCTGTGTTCTTGTGGTTCCTTGAGATTATGCCCCTCCTGGAGTTTTTGGAGCATTCAATCAATTCCTTCAGTGTCACCAAAATTTCCCTGGGAAGCCTGCAGCTGGATTTGAGCTGGGTGAGTAGTTTTATTTTAAAGGCACTCATCTATGTCGTTGTTTGTCCATTCTCACCCCATCCTCAGTGCTAGAGAAACCCCAGTGGCCTTCCTAAAAGGTAAGAACAGAATACCTTGTCTGAATACAACATGAGAATTTAAGGGCATAGTTCCTTAATAAATTTCATAAGTTAATTAGTAATTGGTAATAAGTAATAATTTAATGAGTGTCTTGGATTGACCGTCCCTGCCAATGAATTTTGGGGCAACCAGTAGGTTTGTGTTCTACAGAAGCTGATTATAATGCCCAGTAGACTGGAGACTGTGGCTGGGGACAATAAGAAATCTAAGGACTTTAAGGGAGTCAGTAAATGTATTTCTGATCTATGTTTGCTTAATCAGAACTTGAGTTTTCTTCACTATCATTCTCACGTTTCACTCCGGTAGATGACGAGATGCATTTAAAACTCTTATGTGAGTGGGTAATAAAATGAAACCCATTCACATTCAAGGATGTCTTTGTGGAATTCTGTAGGTGGGTTCCAATGACTTGTATTATGGGAGGGATATCCTACATGTAACACAAGGGTCGATGAGGATTGGTGTCTGTTTCTAGGATAAATAACAGGTTAGAGAATGTGAGTAAAGAGGTGGTTAAACATGATCTTTCTTTCCCAAGGTGACTTTTCCATTGCTCCTATTGATCTTCTGGTTGTGGTTTTCTCCCCCACCAACTCAGAAGCCCTGGACTGTGATGACAAAGATGCATTTTCAAGATGCCTTGCTGCCTTGCTGCCTCATCCTTGTTTTGCTACAGCCACTACTCAGCAGCAAATGCAGATATGGTAGGAGAACATCCCCTTTTCATCTTTAAGAGGATGCCCCAGTAGAAGAACAGAAAAGCCCAAAGAAAAGTTAAGATGATGCCTTCCACTTCAGCTCAGGATGCCGGGAATCCTTAAATCCTCAGAGAGGAATGTGGGACGCGGTGGGAGAAGTCTTCTCACAGATGCACTAACGTGGTTCTTTTGAATCTGCCTCTTTCAGGAAAAGCTGATTTTTGTGTCTTTGTGCCTAATGACACCATTCTGGCCATCGTGGGGAAAGACACAGAGTTACCCTGTCACCTGGATCCCAATATCAGTGTTGAGGACATGGAGTTGAGATGGTACAGGGCCCACCCCTCTCCCGCCGTGTACGTGTATGAGAAGGGGAAAGATATGTATCAAGAGCAGATGAAAGAGTACCAGGGAAGAACAACTTTTTTGAGAGATGGCATTGACAAGGGCATAGCAGCAGTGAGGATACACAATGTCACCACTTTTGATAATGGGACATACCACTGCCGTTTCAAAGACGGTAACGCTTCTTCAGAAGCCACTCTGTGGCTGACGGTGGCAGGTAAGGGGCCTGCATGCTTGGGCATCTTGTTTCTGTGTGATCAAAGTATAACTTTTGCTTACAGAGTTTTCAGTCCCAATCATAAATAATCATGTTTATGGCCAAACTTCCAATAAAATGTTAGACTTTTCACAACATACACTTCCAAGAAAAATCCCATTTTACAGAAACCTTGTACAATGACAGTACTTCTTGGAAAATGCAGTTCTTAATACATAGATATGTTTTCTAGTTTTCCTTCCTTTCATTACACCATTATACTGTTGTAGGGGGGGGGAGAAGAAGAGGGAGAGAGAAGGGATGGGACAGGAGGGAGGGAGAGAGAGAGAGAGAGAGAGAGAGAGGGAGAGGAAGAGGAAGAGAGAGGAAGGGGAGAGGAGAGAAGGGAAGGAAGGTAAGGGAAGGGAAGAGAAAGCTGTGGTCAGGGGAGAATGCTTCTGGGATGTGGGGAGAAATTCCTTGTCAGTACCAGAAATTGTGCTTTGAAGTCAGGCAAACCTGGGTTCAAACTGTGTTTCTCACACTTACTAATTTTGTGACTTAGGAAAATTATTTAATCTTCCTGAGCATTTTTTGTTTTGATTTCTTCTGCTTTGCCTGTAAAATTGGGATAATATATTTGGGATCTAAATATCAAACAGGGTAGTATATGAAAAATAACCTAATACATATTAGAAATACTCAAGACTTTTTAAAAATGGTGGCAGCAGTAGATGGAAAGATTTAAGCCAATATCTCTTTCTTCAGGAGTGGGTGAAAAGCCCAGAATCAGTTTGAGAGATCACAAGGACGATGGCCTCCAGGCAGAGTGCACCTCAGCTGGCTGGTTCCCTGAGCCCGAGGTGCAGTGGATGGATTTCAGGGGAAATTCAATACCTTCTGAGACCAATATCTCAGCATCAGCTACCAGTGGGCTCTTCACTGTGGCATCCGGTGTGACTGTCAGGGACAGGGCTGTGGGGGCCCTAAGTTGCTCCATTGCCAGCCCCCTCCACCCTGAGAGGAAGACGGCTAGCATTCACCTACCAGGTTAGTATTTTATTCAGTTTTGTTCTCAAAAAGGCTGAGAATAGGAAACCATAGCCTTCGTGGGCACCTGGGGCAGAGGTACAAGTCCTCTAGCAAGAGGGAAAGGAGACCGCAGATCCTTTTCTACATCTTTCCCCCAGAGACCTGGCTCACTGGGTTCTAGGGGGGTGCAGAGTTGGGTGCTTTTAATTGAAGTGGTTCAGAGATAGGGGTGTTGGGAAAGCCCCAAGGAGAACAGGGAATGTTTGCCCTGGTATTAATTTTTTATTTTAATTTTTAAATAATTTCAAACTTATAGAAAATTTGCAATAATAATACAAAGAACTCTGTCCATCCATTACCCAGATTCACCAATTTTTATCATTTTGCCCCATTTGTTTTATCATTTCTCTTTCTCTCTTTACCTAGTAGCTATGTACTATATGTCTATCTGTGCAAATACATACATATTTTGTTCCGATTCATTTCAGAGTTCTTTGTAAACATCAATCCTTTCGTGTTTCCTAAGAACAAAGAAGTTCCTTCTTTCCAGTATTCTTTACTCATATGACTCTCTGGAATCTCCCTCAGATTCCTCCTCCAGCAGGTTGTCATTTGCAGCTTGGAGTATAGTATTGCTTCTGATCTTTGTTGCACCGGGACTTATAATAGCTGGAGCCATCTGTGTTTTCCGGAAACGGCAACAGGATGAAAATAGAAGACTGTGGGAACAAGTGAGCGAGCAGAGCAGACAACGAGCCAGCAGTGCCAATGGTGAGCAGGGAGAGCCAACAGGATGGGGGGGAGCACTCAGACACTGAGCCCATCAGAGCAGAGACCTGTGCTAGGGCAGCCTTGGTGTGTTCTTAAATACAGTAACAATTGAAGGATGTGGGAAAGTCTGCATTCTAGACATTGTGAAATCATGTATCCACTGAAAATGCTGTATGTCTGAGAACCTCCTTGGTTGCTCTTTGCTAGAGAATTTAATGTAGGCTTGGTGTCCAACAGATTTGGGCGTAAACCATGACCGTGGTACGTGCTGGCCAAGGCTCTGCCTTGATCCCCGACTCTGACACAGACTGAGGGGTCTAGGCATGAAGCCCCACTCGCATGTGTGCTGGATGAGGGTTGGGCTTGAACTGCAACTTAGACAAATGTTGTCTAGGGGTTTAGGCTTGAACCCCAACCCTGACTCATTATGACCTAGGGATCTGGGCATGAACCCTGACCCTGACTCATGCTGACCTCGGGGATCTGGGCTTGAACCCCGACCCTGACTCATGCTGACCTAGGGGTCAGGACTTGAACCCCAGCCCTGACTCATGCTGTCCTAGGGGTCAGGACTTGAACCCTGATTTGGAAGTGCTGGCCTAGGGGTCTGAGACCTGCCCCGAAAGGCTCAGCCTCAGCTTCCTCCTCTACCAGTGGAGCTGATAATTACCTCCTGAAATGTGGTGTTCAGGATGAGATACAATAATTTACAGGGCCCTGAACATGCAGAGGACTTGTTTTGGCAGTGGGGCTGGATGTTATCATCATTATTGATTCTTAATTCGTTCATCAGTCAACTCACTCTCCCACATGTCATTTCAGAAGCTGGGGACTTGTACTCAGATTTCAGACCCCTATCTTGGAAGTCAAGCCTGTTCCTTGGCTTGTTATAAAGACTGCATTACAAACTTCGGATGGCTGACAGGAAGATTTGGGCCAATGAACTGTTCTATATAAGCATGTTTATTTAGGAATAAAACTGCATCCACTTGGTTTTACTGAGCATTAAAGAACATACATTTATTCTTTTATACAGAGAAACTATAGGCAGAGCTCAGTAAGCTTTCTTTTGACTTATCTCTCCAGAATAGCAGCTTTGCCCCATTTTGCTAAACTGAAGCCTATAATATCACATATCTCCATTTCATTGCAGGCTCCAGGGAGAGCAGTTTAATTTATGGTAAGTACCGTTCTTGGAAGCTTGGGGTCTCTGCATCCCATGTCCCATCCCTGTCCTGGGTCCCAATGGCTGAGGGAGCCAGAAACACAGACATGGTTCCATTGGAGCAGGGATAAGAGGTATCCCAAAATCAGAGTTGGTCTCAGGAAAAGAGAAAATCACAGAGAAGCCTTTCCATCAGTTACCGAGGGGTCTTAGCTTCTCTCCCTCACACAGCAGAGATAAGTGTGTGAAGTCAGTTATTCCAGAAATAAGTGTGTGAAGCCATAGGTATTCAATAAGATTCAAGAAGATTGTGAGAGAGAGATGGGCAAGGAGCACAAGGAGGCAAATCCAGACTTTAGCCCTCTTTCCAGTGCTCACTCCTCTGTGTGCATGTTTGGATGTGTGTGCATGTATGTGTGTGTTTCTGTAGCCTCTTTTATTTCCAGACTGCAGAAATGCTGTACCATATGCTGGTGAGTGGTAGCAACATCCTTGTGAAAAACAGGTTTTGCTGCCTGAAGAGATTTTATCTCCTTTTCCTTTAAACTTCCTGAGACTGTAGAAGAGACAAGCCTGGAGGGATAGTCCTGCCTGTGGGGGAGTCTGAGGGAATCAGCTTTTCTAAGACAGGGGACTCAGGGGTTGCTATTACTACAAAGAACAGAGAAATAAGGAACTTTCAGTCTGGCTGTGGAGAGGGAGAGCCTTTCTAGAAAGACCTACATGGCAGGGAATGAGAAGGGCATGTGGGAGGATGAAGGAAAGGCCTGGAGGACCCAATCAGGACATACTCAATTGATGAAGAGCCAAGGAGATGGTGAGAACACATTCATTCATTCACTCATTCACTCATTCATTAAAAATAGTTGTTGAGGGCTTCATGTGCCAGGAACTGGGTTTATATCAGTCAATAAAATGGCTTCATCCTGTCCTCATGCAGCATAGAGTCTATTTGGGGATACAAACAATAAACCAGTGAAAATGTTTAATTAAAACTGAAATACATTGGGATAAACATTATAGGAGTGTAGTGAGCATAATGATGAAGTTTAACAGAGAGGATTTGCTTTGGCTCGTCGGGAAAGGCTCAGCTGTGAGATTAGGACGTTCAAGCTGAGAGCTGAATGATGAGATCCCAGCCATGGACAAAGAAGGGAGTGGGACCCTCCTCAGCGATGGGAAGAGTAGACACTGAAGAGGGTAATGGAGAAGCAGAAAGGACAGCAGTCTGGGTGAGGAAGACAGGCAAGCATGGAGAAGCACCACAAGAGGCTGGAACAGTTAGAGGCCAGAGAAGATGCCAAGTTCCCAAGACCACGGCAAGGCACTTGGGTTTTATTTGAGATGCAACGGAAAATGAATGAGGGCTTTTAGTGGGGGAGAGTCTGGATACTGGATGAAGAGAGGTAAACAGATAGGAGTTGGTCTTGGAGGTAGAAGTAGACTAGAGAAGGGGCAAGAAAAAGGGAGAAACCAAGGATGGATAATTGTGTAGAAGAGTAACTGGAAGGGAAAGCCTTGGGGTGAATTGAGACAGATTTAGGCAAGAGAACTGGAATTTCTTTTGGACCTCCTATGATTGAGATGTTTTGAGACTTCCAAATGGAGACATAGAATAAATGATTGGCTATGCAAATCTAGAGCTTGCAGCAGAAGTTTGGACTAAAGATATGAATTTGGGGTCAACTGTATATATCTGGTATTTAAGGTTATGAACATGAAAAAAAGGTACAGAACAAAGAAGAGCGAGCCATGACTAGTCATGAAAACCCACCACATTTAAAGATCTGGTAGAACAAGATGTACTAGCAAATGAGACAGAAAAAAAATGGATAGAGCAGTAGGAGAAAACATGAGATAATTTACCGCTGTCATCAGGAGATAAAATGTATTGAGGAAGTAGACAATTGTGTTAGATGCAGCTGAGAAGTGAAGTAAAATGAGGTCAGAGACATGACCTTCATGATTGGTAAGAGACATTGGTGAAGGGGAGATGAAAACATGGAGAGAACTGGAGTAGGGAATTTCCAAACTACTGACTGTTAAGCAGAGCTAAAAATTTGAGAGTGGGGATCAAGGAAACGTTTTTTCTTTAATTTAAGATAAGAGATAATAGACCACATTTGTTACCTGAAAGGAATGATCCAGAATAAAGAGCAATTAAGAATGATAGATAACGGAAATGAATAAAGAACAATTTTGCAAAGGTGTGCATATGAGGATGGGCTGGACTAATCAGAAGAAAAATTGGCCTACAAATGTAGTTGAGATGGGGAAGGGAATTTGAGGTGCATGGAGAGGGGATGCAGTAGGAGTCAGAGAGGAAGGTGAGGTTACTTGGTGATATAGTAGGATCTGCCAGGCTCATTTGTTGGATCAGTGGAGACTCATCCAGCTGTAGAGTCTTGTAAGAGACATTGTTGAGCATACTTGCTAGAGAGAAGTCACTTTGATTCACAACCAAAGAATCTGTGGCGGATGAGAAGAGAAGGAAGATTAAGACAGCAGAACGATGATGCAGTGGGATCAGTGAACCCAGAACCTGAGAGCAGGAAACTGAGAAAGGCATTCAGGGATTCATCCCCCATGCATATTGAGGTTGTCCAGAGTGATGAGGAGTATAGAGGACTGGGTGCTGGGTCAGTTCTACAGTGAGGGAAAGAGGTCAGCCTAGAGAGTCAGTTTATAATCAAAATAAAGAGGTAGAATGTGAAGGAGCTTGATCCACATACCCGCGACTCAACAGAGGAAGGATTTGGGGAAAGAGGAGAAGGAATGCTCAGGAAGTAGCAACGACAGTTGTTGGGAATGTTGAGGAAAAAGAAACAAATGGCCTGTGCCAGAAAGCCAAGGAGAGCAGGGTTTTACCTCAGAAAGGATATAGACCTCCTGAGAAAAAATCTAGGGTTCTGATAGCAGTAGAGGACTAAGCATCAGTCATGCCAAGCCATCTGGGAAAGAGGGAGGCATCTGGTGACTAAAACAGACAATGATCTGAGACATGTACAGCTTTAGAACTGAGGCTTTTTCCAAAAAGAAAGAGATGTTTTTAGGTGTTTTAGGGCAGCTTCCGGAATAGCTGGGTACTCAGCCAGGCCACAAACGCCTCCCTGCTTCTCACTTAGGTAGAACAAATCTAACAGGATTTTATGCCCAGGCACTCGGTAAGACTGAGGACTGATCATAAGAGCTCCAAGAGTTTCACGCAGGGTAGAAGTTCTGAAGAAAGAAGACATAGATCAACCAGGGGACAGCAGATAAGACCACTGTGATCAAAGGGTTGGCCAGTGGGGAATGTTTGGGCAAGGGAACACATGTTTCTTATAGATTTTGTCTGTTTGGGGGAATGTTTCTGTGGCTGTTAAAATCCGTCTTGGTGTTTTCCAGATATGGCTGGCCAGTTTTTGATTCCACAGCTGTAGAACAGCACCTGCTTCAGTGAACATACTATAATCAAAAATGCCACCTCATTCTGTTGTGCTCCACCTCTCTCTCTCTACACACACACACACACACACACACACACACACACACACACACACACACAATCCCACCACAACACCAGGACAGGCCGGCAAAACAAAGATAGTCAAAATATTGGGAGATGAGCCAGATCATAAAAGACTCTAAGTCATGTTCTACCTCCCTGAGGAAGCTGCCCCTGATCCCCAGCCTTGTGTTATCTTGCCACTCCTTTAGGGTGGGCTGTAGGCTCCTGGCACAGAAAACTGAGGCTATTCAGGGACTCCTGGTGACAGCAGTGGCTCCATCAGAGAAGCAAGGGGAGAGAGATCTGGGAGGCAACCCCAGGATTCCAGGACTTGCAAGAACTCAGTGAGAACCTGAATGCCAAAAGCTTGCCCCTCTCCTCTTTCTGCAGTGAGCCCATCCCTGGATCCAGACACTGCTAATACCAAACTCTTCCTGAGTGAGAACCGGAAAAGCGTGGAACGGCTATACTTTGAACAGGACTTGCCTGACACCCCTGAGAGGTTTGACCAGGACCCCTGCGTTCTAGGCAGGGAGCAATTCACCTCTGGGAAGTTTTACTGGGAAGTCGAGGTGGGAAAGAGGAAGGCTTGGAATCTGGGTGTTTGTCTGGAAAGTTTAGATCGGAAAGGAAGAATTCCCAAGTCACCAGCGCATGGTGTCTGGGCCATAGAGTTTTACAAGGAGAAATACCGGGCTCTCACCTATCCTAGGAAACGCCTGCATCTTTCTGAGCCCCCACACGTGGTGGGCATTTTGCTGGACTGTGATGCCAGAAATCTCACCTTTTATAACAAGACTGACAGATCCCACCTCTACTCATTCTCTGAAATCTCTTTCTCAGGCCCCTTGGCGGCCGTTCTTCTGTCTCTGGACTCTCGACGTCCGTCCCCTGATCATCTGCTCAGTGTTTAGACAGCTAGGGGAAGTGACCAGCCCCCTGGAAGGCTCTGAACTTACCCCTGGGCTCCCAGGGACCCCCATTAGGGAAAAGGCAACAACATTCTCGAGGGACGGGGACTCTCCTCAGACACGGCCCATGTCCTTCTCACCCAAGGCCAGCCCTGCTCTCTGAGAGAAACATCCAGGTTCCTAAATCCTAATTCAACCATGTACTAGTGTGCAACTTTGGGCAAAGTATTAACCTGCCTTATCTTCATTTTTCTACCCTATAAAATGATGATTATAAAGTACATCATGGACTATTTTGTGGAATGAATTTGGGAGCATATATAAACATTCAGCCACGCAGCCCTTTTCCTCACAACCACCCAAACGTCAGACTCACCCTCAGCTCCCTCTCTCTGCCACCCTCCCTAGGACAGGTTGTGCCTGGTCTTGTTTGGCCAGTTGGAGATTTCGGGACTCCACGTCTTGCCCTTTGTGTCAGCAGGTCCCAGTCCAGGCAGAAAACACACCGGTGTTTTGACAGAGCATACGCTAGGAATTGAAGGACTCACAAGGCACAAAGAGAACACGGACGTATTGTGGAGGTAGTGAATGCCAGAAGCAGCTTGCACCCCACTAGCTGGGGAACAGAGGGGAAAGGTTGGAATTATTAAGACTCGGTTGCTTGGAGTAGGGGACTGTGGAGGGGCTCTGCCCAGAAAGCACCAGCGCCTCTGGGCTGGTTCTGTGAGTGCTGGAAGGAGTGACCGTGAGGCTGGGGTGGCCCTGGCAGGAGATGTCCTGAACTTTCCCCTCCAGCCTGCAGGCTCCCTCTTTCTGTCCAAGGCAGATTTAGTGAGGGGGTCTCACAAAGCAGACTTGATTTGCAGAGTCTCATCCACAGCACAGAGCAGAGCGTGGGGGGAAGGTCTGTCCCTTTCCGAAGGCGGCTCAATAAATGCTCAGTAAGTGACTACAAACTAGGTGGGTAAAAGCAGCAGGAATTTATTTCTCTCACAGTTCTTTCTGGAGGACAGAAGTCTGACCTCGAGCTTTCAGCAGGGTTTGTTCCTCCGGGAGGCTCTGGGGGAGAATTCGTCCCAACGCTTTCTCCTTTTTTCTGGTGGCTGCCAGCCATCCTGGGGCTCCTTGGCTTGTAGACGCATCACTCCAACCTCTACTCCATTGCCACCTGGTCTGTTTCTACTAGGTGTGTTCTCTCTGTGTTCTCTCCTCCCTGTCCCTTGTAAGGTCAACTGTGACTGGACTTACAGCTCACCCTAATCCAGAATGACCTCATCTCGAGAGTCTTACTTTAATATCTGCAAAGACCCTTTTTGCAAATAAGGTCCAATTAGCCAGAACCAGGGTTAGGGCATTTTGAGAGGACACAGCTCATCCCACTCCAGAGTGAGTGGAGCTCAGAGGCACTGTCTACATGGCTGCACATCTTTCTATAGGGTGGTGCCCCTGCCTCAGAGCAGGAAGGATGTGCAAAAAAGAGATAATCTACAAATGTCTTGGAGAGGCAAGCCTCTCATAGAATGAAAAGTTTTTCATGAGTGCTCCAGGAGTTCATAGTGGGGAGTGCTAACTGGGACTAAGTGGGCAGGGAATGCCGAAGCAGGGACGTGACCTTGTGGTTGGGTTTGAAGACAGGCTGGGGTTTTGTGGACAGAAGTGGAGAAGGAGGGACGGAGAGAAGAACTTGTCCCTGTTTCATCTCCTGCTCCCACTTTCCTCATCAGCAAATCCAAAATGTTACTAAATTCTGCAAGTTACCCACTGTAGCCTCAGAGTGATAAGTTTTTTCCTCTTTTTGGCTTACTAAAGTAATATTTATGTATAATAACATTCACCAATTTTAAGTGTACCATTTGAAGGATTTGGTAATTGTATACAATCATGACTCACACCGTAATCGAGAGATAGAACATTTCCTCACCAAATATTCCTTTGAACGTCTCCCCACCTCTGACCCCAAGCAACCACTGACCTTCTCTCTGTCACTGTAGTTTAACCTAATCTAGCATTTAATACAAATAAAACATGGTCTTTCCTTCTTGGCTTTCTTCCCTTAGCATAACACTTTTGAGACTCATCCATGTTATTACCTGATATTTGTTCCTTTTTATTGTTGAGTAGTATTCCATATGTAATTTACCTACCGACTGATGGACATTTGAGTTGGCTATTACGAATAATGCTGCACAAACTGAGGCTTTCATTTCTCTAGGGTAAATACCTAGGTGTGGAATTGCAAGGTGATGGGGTAAGCTTAGGTTTAACTTGGTAAGGAACTTCCACAGCCTTTTCTAGAATGACTACACCATTTTGCATTCCTACCAATAAAGTATGAGAGTTCCAGTTGCTTTATATGCTTGCCCACATTTGGTGTGGTCAATACTAAATTTGCTTTTTAATTTTAGCCATTCTCATGGACGTGTATAGTAAGTTTAATTTTGCCTTTCTCTGATGACAAGTGATATTGAGCATCTTTTCATGTATTTATTGTCCATTCATGTATCTTCTTTTGTGAAGTCTCTGTTTGAATCTTTTGTCCATTTGTTTAATTTGGATGGTTTCTCTTCGTATTACTGAATTGTATATTGTGGATACGAGCCATTTGTTGAATATGTGTTTCACAGAAATTTTCTCCCAGTCCGTGGCTTCTCATTTTATTTTCTTAACTAAATACTTAAAAGGGCAAAAATCCATTGTTTTTCATTTATTCTGTTTTGATCTGTGTTTCTGAGGTCCTGTTTAAAAAATTGTCACCTCATCCAATATCAGAAAGATTTTCTCTGATGTTTTCTTATAGGAGTTTAATACTTTTAGATCTTACATTTAAGTCTGATTCATTTTGAGTTGATTTTTTGTGTATAGCATAAAGTAAAAGCTGAAGTCCGTTTTTTAATACAGATATCCTGTTCTTCCAGAACCATTCGTAGAAAACTCTTTTCTCCTTTGAGTTAGAAGGTGGTATTTTAAGCTTATCCACCCGATGGCTTTCTTGTCTCCCGCAGTCTCCGCCCCACAGGGTCCCCTCCCAGCCGGCTTCGCCCAGGTTCCCACCTCACTTTTGTGCAGCGTCTGCTTGAGCCATAGGAATTTCTCCTTCCCACCCCAGCTGGGTGGGATAGTAGCGCATTTGTTAACCATTGATTTTAATTTTAAAAATAAATAAGTTAAGTAGATAAAATTTTAAGTGTACCCTTGGGTTTACTATTTCTGACAGATTTCTTGATGTCCTAGAGATTTGTGTGAGTAGAAGTAACACTACTCACTTTTTTGTCTATAGACTAATGTATTAATAATGTGAATTTATTAAACAATCATTATTTTTAAAACGCTAAACACTCAGTGTTCCCCTAAATACTCACAGACCACTGCACAATGATCAAATCAAAACTTTTCAATTTTACAAAATATAGTTCCAAATTTTTAACGCTGGTTATAAACTCAAATCAAAATTTCTAAAATCTAATTAATCACATAATCTACTGTACTATTTAAAATTTTAAAACTGCTAACAAACCTCCAAAACACTACCAATAAATATTACAGTGGTTTAAGAACAGATCAGCTAGCGCGGGACCGTGCGGGGCGGGTGACCAGTGGAGAGGGCGGCCGGCGGCTCCAGCCCGGGTTCCCCTGCCCGCGCCCACAGGGATGTCATGAGTGAAGGGATTTCAACAAGGGTTCAAAATGCGGTAAGCTGTTGAGTCACTGCAGTGCCCTCAAAGGGCAGAAATTGCAGCCTTTTTTATATTGCCTGCCACATTTTCTAGTCTTAGAAGAAAGTGTGCCGTAAGAGAAAAATTAACAAGGAAATTTTGGAAAGTAATTCAAAGAACAAAACTGCAACACTATTTTTTAAGAAAATAAGTATCTGAGCCACAATTACTGAACTTTTGTTTTACACCTTAAAAAAAAAAATGTTTCAGAACAAGGTACATGCATTATGAGTCACATTACTGGACAAGCTGTTCAAGTATTTTTTTTAAAACTTCCCTGTATAGAAAAAAAATCGTTAAGGATGTAAAAGCCATGCTTGCCTATTTGCTGTACACATGTAATGAAATTGTAGATAAAGTAGTGCATTGAAACAAATGAGCAAAAAGCACATACTTCTACTATACGAGGTGCTGGTGCAGAAAAAAATATATGTATTTTTGGAAATGTACCATTTTGTACTTTCAAGTGTTATATTTAAAAGAAAACAAAAAACAAAGAAACCCTTTATTTCATTAAATGATTGGTTCTGGTGGTTGTTAAGAAACAAAAGACCAAAAGAGGTTTTTGTCTTTCTTTTTTATTTTTTAAGTATTGGAGTAAGTCTAAAGAAAAGAAAGTGCTTTATTTTCCTTCATAGTCATTTACTCAAGTGTCCCTAAGATCAGTTCCTGCCTCAGAATTCAAGTTAATGCATGCTGCTCTGTTGCCTCATATGTGAAAAGAAAATAGGAGGGGAGACAAACGAGTTGATGGTTTGAATCATGATTTTTGCCATGTTACCTTGACGCAAATTTGCCAAATCTCATCCTGTGAAGTAATTTGATAACTTTTCTAATGCCTGACTAGTAAGTTTTTAAAACATCCTTCTTTTAAAATCATAACTGAGTATTTTCAGTTATTGCAGTCTTCATTGTAAGTAAGCCCAAAGGATTCAACATAAGAATTATGTTTATTCTAAATATCAGTTTATAGACAATATTAGAGCTTTATTTTATTCAGAGAAGGAGGGTGTGTTGAATTTTTCTTATTAATTGGAGATAATAGTAGACTATAGAAAACTTCCTCACAAAAAAATAAATCTTTATGATTTTCATTTTGAAAAACGTTTTTAAATGACCCAAAAATTTAATCAGATTTCTTTCTACCATACCAGATAACTGGTATAGTCCATCTCTTTGCTGGTTTTAGTAAAAAATTAAAAAAATGAAAAAAAAAAAAGAAAACCAACCCTATACATAGCACACCTTTTTTCTTTCTTTCTTTTTTAGAGAGAGAGAGAAAGTCCACATTTGAGCAACAAAAGAGGTTCTCTGGAGGTGACTCCTAGGCATTATTATAGGTGGGTTTAGCCTCCCCTTTACACACTAAGTTTCACCTGAGCAAGTCTCAAAATCAAGAGCTTGACTTATAAAGCAGAGGGTTCCTAAGTTCACATAGCGCGTTATGTCTACAATAATCCATCCATATCGCACATTACCATCACTTAGCTGTATAATCTTCATCACTCCCAATCTTAAACAATTCTCATGACCCAAATGACATCTCATAGCTCTTGTCAGCCCTTAATTGTTTGTCCCTAGTATTTGTGTGGTACTAGTGTGGTAACCTACTCTCAACTACATTTCAGTTTAAGCTTCCAATTTCTCATGAAGTTCAAACAGTTAGTTTTGTAGTTGAAGCAATTTGTGCACAAAGTCTACATCTAAACACCCTAGGAAATAATCATTACCTGCTTGGTACCAGACATGGCAAACATCAAGTGACAGTGGATTACCAACTTACCAGCTCATTCTGTCTTGTATACCTTTATGGTGTCACAGTCAGAGGTCAGTAGTAAGCTCAGTAAGCAACTACATGGTGACGTCACCCATCATCTTGTCTCACCTGGAAACAGTTTTCAGTTTATTTACTATGCAACAGACATCCTTCATTTTGTATACAGCTAGCTTTGATTTAATGTGCAACTGCTTTATCTTTCTGTTACAATACAGTGGTTTTGATTTATTTACAATATATGCCATGCCATTTTGATTTTTACTTTGTTTATTTGGTTGAATAAACTTGGGACACTCAAAAACGTGAGGTGATAGTTGTTAAAAACAATACCAGTATTTGATCCAGTTTTATCTCAACTATATTATACCTGGACATTTTAGATGTTTATCAAAGGTCTTTTATTGGGAAAAAAGTAAGTATTTGAAACAAACGTGCAACATTTATAGGTAATGTTGACTCTGAAAAAACTTTTGTAAACCCAGTTGACAAAATTTTAGATCAACTGAAAAAAAAAGCA